>NC_060271.1:9672946-10320971 GCF_021613505.1 Equus quagga | reverse complement strand
TAGTACTGATAGCAGTAGTAGCACTGGCAGTAGTAGTAGTGGTAGTAGTAGTAGCAGTAGTGGTGGTATTAGTGGTAGTAGTAGTAGCAGTAGCACCAGTAGTAGTGGTAGTAGTGGTGGTAGTAGTAGCAGCAGTAATAGTGGTAGTAGTAGCAGTGGTAGTAGAAGTAGTAGTAGCCTTAGCAGTGGCAGTAGTAGCAGTAGCACCAGCAGCAACAGTAGCCACAGCAGCAGCAACAATTGTTGTTTTTATTGTTATAAGAAAAATGATATAATTGCCTTGGGCTCTGAAAAAGAATTTGGCCTCCAAGAAAGGACTGGAAATGAAGCAAATCTACCTCATCCATCTCTCCATGGAGAGTGGGGCCTTGAAGCCCATCCGGGACTTCTGACTCCAAGTGCAAGCACTCTACCACGCTGTGTGGCCTTTCATACTGAGTTGGGACTTAATTCTGTGGGTAAGGGGGCCATGGAAGTCTGAGCAGTGGACTGTCTCAGAGAGGTCCATGCTTTGGGAAGGTAAGTCTGTAATTAGGCCCCAGACATTAGGATAAACTCCAGAAGGACCTTTGGATTTGGGCTTCAGTCCTTCTTCTATTCTGCTTCAGTTAGAGAGCCTCTGACATGTCTGGAACTGTGTTAGGGCTACGAGAGGTATGGAGATGAATAAAACCCAATTCTGCTCTCAAAGAAACTGATTGACAGTGGGAAGGTGACGATCATGTGAGTGAAATCACTGATAATTAGATAAAGAAGCAAAGTGTCTTGGGGGATACAAGAAAAGGATGCATGGGGTCGGGGTGTTTGAGCTAAGTCTTGACTAAAAGAAGGATTTTCTTAGGTAAGAAGAGTAGAGATGGTAGATGGATATGAGAGACGCTGAGCAGGCAGAACCAGCGGGAAGTGGCAGCTGATCAGAAGGGAGGTGTGAAGGGCACAGAAGTGGAATGATATCCAGGCTCCTGCTCACAAAATTTGAAAGAGGTGCCAGAAACGTGGGGTCCTGTTTTACAGAGATCCTGGAAGCTCCTCGAGAGAGAGAGAGAGAGTGGGTTAGCAGGAGAGCATCTGGAGGCAGGAGGTCAATGAGGGGCCGTTACAGCAGTCCAGGTAGGAGACGATGGGGGGAGTGAATAGAAGGGAGAGATTGGAAAAGGCAGAGGAAGGAAGACGCACAACAATTCTTCCAGTAAATATTATCTCCTCACTTTAAAGATGAGGAAAGTAAACTCTGCTTTACATGATTCACAAGAGAAAAATAGCAAGTGCTGGAGCCTAGATTGAAACTCTGGTCCATCTGACTTCAAAGCCAGTCCATTAAACTGCTTGAAGACAGACATATCACCAAGGCAGAAGGAAGGGGCCATGGTGACTGGCTGGCTGTGTCGGGGGAGGGAGAGGAGGGCATTATGACAAGAGGAAGTTTTCTAGCCTCGGCAACTAGGTGGAAAAAGAAGACATCAACCAAGGCAGCTGATGCCAGGGAAAGCAGCAGATGTGGAGTAAAGATCGACATGGGGTCAGACAAAAATAGATCCCAGGTCTTTGGGGGTCAAGCAACTTTTAAGCATTAGGAGCCATATGAGGCATCATAGCAGTGACCTTCTGAATTGAGGAGGCTGAGCACTGAGGTTTGGGGTTGAACCGAGATGCAGTGGGGTGCGGCAGAGTCGCGTTTGTGCCTAGGTCCTGTCCCAGTTACCCACCAGCTGTGGACCACGGGCAGCGGACTGAAGTGCACCGATCTCTGTTTCCTCATCTGCAAAAGGGAGACGATAAGTCCTGTCCAGCCTGCCCCTGAGTCCAGTGAGAGTAGGGAGAGCTGACAGAGATGCGCGTGCCCCAGGGAGGCCCTGAGTTTCAGCGGCAGGGTGTATGGCCGTGAAAACTTCATAGAGACGACCCCTGAGAAGTCGCATGCCGACCAAAAATGACATAGGAAGAGCACCTCATAAATCCTAAGATTTTTGTGTTGTTTTAATAAAACACAGTGTCTTGGAGAATCTATACCCCCTTCTCTCTTTAGTCTTGTCATTTCTGCCTCAGTTAGGGTGTGGCGCACACCGTGTCCAGCACCACCTTCCCACCTGTTCAGAGCCCCAACTTGCAAAGCCTCTTTCCTCTCCCTCAAGGGTCCAGGGCTTTTGGACCACGCCCCCCCTGCCCACACACACACAATTGTTCACTCCACACTCACTGAGCACACACTCTGCCACATGATCTGTGTTAAGTGCTGAGGCCACGATGATGAATAAGACCTAGCTCCTTGCCCCGTCTCTCAGTGTGACTGTCGTTTTTCTGGACACTTCTCTCACTCCTGTCCTCTAATCAGTAAGGGGATGTACTTCTGTCTGTACTTCATCTGAGAGTGAAAAAGCCTTTGCTTCAAGAAAAGGGAATTCTAACCCTAGCAAGCAGGTGAGAGGTGGGCAGGGGCTGGGGTGGTTTGGGGAAAGAGTTCTACTCTCTGCCAGGTATTCCCTAGATGTTGTTATATGTTTTTGAACAGCGTTAATGGAGGAATAATTGATATACAAAAACTGCACGTATTAGTGTATACAATCTGATGAGTTTGCACATTTGCAAATGCCTGTGAAACCATCACCATAATCAAGGTAACAGACACAGCCATCACCTCCAAGTTTCCTTGTGTTTCCCTTTTATTTTGTCTTTGTTTGTGTTGTTACAAGAGCACTTACCATGAGATCTGCCCTCTTGACAAGTGTTTCAGTGCACTACACAACATTAACTCAGCACCATGCTAGACGTAGATGTTATTATACTTAATCCTCACAATAACTGTGGGAGGTAGGTATTATTGTTCTCATTTTATAGATGAAGATTCTGAGGCTTAGAGAGGTTAAACTCTGCCCAGAGCCATACAGCTAGTTAACAGAAGAGCTGGGATTTCTGGTTTGTTTGACTTTTTAAAGCCAGGCTATTCCTATTACGTTATAATGTCCCCCTATTCCACCTGCCGTGGTGGCCCCTTGGCTGGGCTGAGTCACAAGGGAGAGGACCTCTAACCTTTGTGCCCTCAAAGTGCTCAGGAGGCGGGGCTCAGAGGACGAATACTGAACAAGAACTGAGAGGCACAGTGGGCTCAGCTCACACACTCCAGAAGGAGGACGGGATATGGAACCTGGACTAGATCACCTGCCTGGGGTCAGAAACCCAGAGGGGCCAGGATGGGCCCTGCGATGACTACCTGGCTGAGTTTCCAGGGGCCCTGGAAGATCTAGAAGCCTCTGCGTGTCAAGTGATAAATGGGCTCCTCGCCCCATGCCTACCCTGCTGGAGTGCCCAGCAGGGACTCAGACAGGTGCGTGGCAATGAGAGCTGGGAAGAAGGCAGGGTTTCAGCAGCAGGTGCTAGAAAGTCCTGCAATCCTTACACATACGCCAACCTGGAAACTTACACGCTCCCTTCGCCTCCCCCTGACCCCCCACTACCTCTAAGTCATGCCATTGTTTACTTGTTATTCTGCTTTCACCTGTATCCTGTTTTTGACCTGATTTTACCTGGAGACAAATGGAGAGGGCCCAGTGTAGAGCAGTGGAAAGGGAGCTGGATTTGAATCCAGGTTCTCACTAGCCATACAAACGTGAACAAAGGATTTTACCTCTACGGGTCTCAATTTTCTCACCTGGGAAATGGAGAAAATGATACTCACCTCAAGGAACTGCTGGGAATATCAAATAAGGCAACGGATGCAAAGGCATCGAGCACAATTCCTGGCACACAGTAAACGTTCCATAAATATTTGTAAATGTATGAATTGATGCTCAACCAATGTTGGTCACTCTAGACTTCCAGGGTTGGCACTGCTCTTACTGCTTAGAAAACTAGTTGGGGTGCTCTCAGGCAAGTCTCGGGTGTGTTACTGAATTACAGGGAAAGGATAAAGCTCACCCCGTGCCCCTCCCCGCATTCAAAGGCAGTCGGGAAAGCTCCCCCTGCTGCTGCAAAGACCCCGCCTCTGCTCTGGGCATCAGCACAAAGAATCTGGGTGGCCTCCAGCTTGTCCTTCACATCTTTTGAGGGTAAGCAGACCGTTAGTCCTGTCTCTGAGCCTCTGGACTGATGCTGAGCAAAACTGGCACTGCTTATGGAGAGTTGTGTGAGAGCCAGGCAGAGGCCCAGAGCATCCCTCCCCCTTCCCCCCTTCATTTTTGCATAGTCGTCTCTCGCTCTCCTCAGAACGCTGGTTTGGTAGCTGGTTCTACCCACTTGCGGCTCCATCCTGAGGAGGAAGCGGGCAGGGAAGAGAAGGGGCTAGAGCGCCCCCTGCTGGAGCTGGGTGGGCTCGTAGCTTCTGGCTGGTTCATCTGCTGGGTTGGTGCTGTTCTCCACCTCAGGGCTAAAACCCTTCCCTCTAACTTGAGAACATAGGTATAACCTGGTCCAGGAAAGCCAGAGGAGTCGCTGAGCAGGCCGAGTCCACGGGAAGGTCCATTGGCAACCCCTGGTCTCCTGGCCTGCCCTTTCTTCTCTGCTCTGCCAATAAAGAGAAGCAGACGGTTCTATTGCAAACACACCCTACGGTCTGCCTTATAGCCATGTATTTTTTCCTCTTAAGGAATGCTAAATGTTAGCACAGTCCATATGCTGTAATTCAGAGACCTTTACTGTCACTTGTTTACTGTTAAATGATACTTTTTATACTGTACACCCCATTCTCCGACATCAGGAATGTACCCTCCTGCCTCACGTCATTTCTCTCCAGAGTTATGGACTAGTAGGTGATGCCACAGAGCATCCAGCATCCTCCTAGAAAAGGAATCCCCTCTATTTCCTCCATGACAGATATTCATTCAGATTCTGCTTGTATACCTCTGGTGTTGGGGAGCTCACTGTCTCCCAAGGGAGCCCATCCAGTGGTTGGCAACTCCATTCACTAGAAAGTTTTCCTCATTTTTGAGTTGAAATCTGTCTCACCGAGACTACCTCCCTGGATTTGGTTCATACTTTTGGCAAAACAGAACAAGTTTACTTCTTTTGGACAAAAAGAATGTCAAAGATGTCCTTTCAACATTTTAGAGATTATGACCTTGTTTTGCTACCCCGCCCCCTTATTTTTAATCTCAGGGATGAACAGCGCCAGTCTCCTTATCTGCTTCTGGTGTGAAATGGTTTGCAGACAACTTACCATCCGGGTCACATACCAAAATAACATAGCTGTCATTCATCGGGCACCTTTGCTGACACTTCCCTTATCTAAGTTCATTAAACCTACGTAACCACTGTGAGGAGGTAGACAGCACTAATACCACCTTATAGGTGACGAAACTAAGATTCAGGGAGGTTAAAGAAGTTGCCCAAGATCGCACAGGTGTTAAGAGACAGAACCAGGGTTTGAATGCAGAATTGGAACCCAGAGTTGCCTGGCTCTCAGTCTGTCCTCTTAAACCACCAGCATGCCTGCTGCTTGTGTGGCCTGGGATCCAACTAACCAATGCAATCTTCAGAAAGTGGAGCCTAGATATGGTCACAATGTTACGGAAGTGATCTGACCAGGGAAAAATAGTTCTGGACGATCATCTCTCTTCTTTTACGCAAACTGATGCTGACTCAAGAGATGCTATAATTTCTGAAAGGCCTTCCACACGGTGGGCTCACACTGAGCGGGCTGCAGTCAACTAAACTCCCCAGCACTCTGACACGGGAACTACTGGAAAGTCAAGTCTTGACTGTTCTTCTTTATCTTGATGACAGACTCCCTGACAGCAAAGTGAGGGTTACACCGCATTTGGGTTGGCTGGTTGGTTCTGGAGAGAGCGAGAGACCTCAAGGGAAAGGTGCCAAGAAAGCTCAGAGGAACAGAAGAGCTGCATAAACCACTTTATTTGTGCTCCTCTGGGCAACGAGAACCCAGGAGAGAAACTGTATACACAACACAAAATTTGTAGCCAACTAACATATGGTTCTTTGTTATCATTTCTGATAACCAATAAGCAAAGGGAAAATAAGCTTTGCTCTCCATTTTTGCAGCACACTTTGAAAATCTTCAACCCAGAGCAAAAGAATGCTTACTGGAGCTACTTGTGCTAACGGCCCTCTCTCCTTGTGCCTGCCTTCCTCTCCCTATCTCCTAATCCTCATTTCTGGGAGGTCATTTCAATTAGCAGGCTGTCATGGTGACTCAGCCTGCCGCTTCACAGGCGGGAAGGGAGCGGTCTCCCCCGGACCCATTCATCATACGAATGCACTTCACTCTTTAGAAAAATGCACAACGTTCAGCTCCCTCACCTTGGGAATTGCTGCTGCTGTTGCTTTATTTTATCATCCCTGCCTGCCTTGAGGGGCCTCCTTTTGTCGTTTTCATCTTCTTACCTGGCAGTCAGCCTGCCCCGGTTATAGATTATCCGTGCCCACCAATTCAGTGGCCAGGCTTGATCCCTGACACCGGGCTCTGGAGATCTTAACCATGAGGGACCTTTTGGAAAGAGTAACCAATACACTTTGTCTTTGGAGCTACTGTTTCAATTCAGCTACCCAGGTCATCGGGAAATAGCTCTCAGAGCAGTTTTCTGAAGTTGCATGCTGGGATTTGAGGGCGGCAGGAAGCGTGCAGCTCATAGATAGAGTGTATGTCTGAGACCACTTTGATTTCAAAAATTCTGTCCCATTGTTCCCAACAGTACATTTGTCTTTGGGTTTTATGTGTTGTTGCTGTTGTCTGGGATCAGCAAATATAGAGAGTGCATTTCTAAAACTGTAAACAACCATGGCCTATTCTAAAAGGTAACCATCCGTAGTAACTATACAACTTTAAAAGGTAAAGGGGCTTTGAAAGCACTGACCTGAGATGTGTCAAACCTCTCAAAAGGGATGTGTAGGGTTTCTTCTTTCTGTGAGCATCTCTGTGTTGTGGAAAATAGCATCTGTACTCGCCTGGTCTGAATCTCCTATTTCGTTCCTGAGTCTTAAGCTGAAGGCTCACAATTGATTTTCCATTGGTAAAAGGGAAAATCAATGATGAATTTCTCATTTTTTTCCTTCCCCTTCACTAGCTTATTCGTTATCCCACAACCCTTGGAAACTAGGGAAGGGTGATTAATTTCATGCCCCAGCAGAAAATGCACACTCCTGCCTCCACAAGACCTGACTAGACTCTGTGCCCCTAAAAAGAGTTTGAAGGGTCTCTGTGGTTCACTGAGCTCTTCTTGTCCCCTTTGCCGTTGGGGTAGTTGCTGGCCGAGCCCCGCAGGAGTGGGTACTTGTAGGGAGGGGGTTTTTCTTTCCTGCAAAGGGGAGATAACAGAAAGAGAGAAGAAAGGCAGCACATATACACACTGTATTGAAATCATTTGTGTGCATGTCTATCTCCCCCACTGGACTTCGACCTCCTAGGAACAGAGGCCTGGTCTTCCTCTTCTCTGTTTTGGGAACCCAGCCCAGGGCCTGGTTCAAAGCAGGTACCATGGCTCAATGAAAAGTCATTCATAGTTAGATGGATGGAGGGATACATTGTATCATTCTGGTTCTGGAGAAAACCTAACTGTCCTACAGTGACAACTCTCCTACCTTTCCACCTTGATTCTCATTCAACCCATTTCACGATGGGATGGAGGTGGACGCATAGAAGAGGTATAATTTAGGAGGGCCTGGGACCTCATTCCCTTCATAACCATCATGGGATCCAGAGTCCCCTTTATATCCCTCAGGATAGCTGAATTATCCATTTCATGATGGGTCTGTCTCCCCTACAAGTTGGGCTCTCAGAAGGCAGAGATGTGTCTGGTTCATCTCTGTGTCCCAGCACCCAGCACCCAATGCAACACTCTTAAACTTCTCTTCAGTAATTGTCCACTGCTTGTTGTGCTCACACACTAGACTACGAACTCCTCGTGGGCAGGGACCATGTTTTATCCATTTTCGCAGTTCCCCTCATACAGGGCCTCGTTTGTTATGTTGCTGACTGATACAGCGATGTGCCATTCATTCGTGCATTGGACTAAGATTCATTTGCAGTGGAAAGAGTGGGCTGTAGAGCCAGAGAGAGCTCCACTGAATGCCAGGTCAGCTACGTACGAGATGCGACCTTGGGCAAGTTATTTAACTTCTCTGAGCTTCATTTGTGAAACAAGGGTAAAATATTCCAGTCTTGCAGGAGTGTTGTGAGGTTAAGTGAGATAACATGAGTAAATGCACCTCGTGTCTTCCCTCGCCTACTGTAACTTGCAAAGGCCTGGTGCTAGGTGCCAGGTGCGGTCCAATGGACTCTGGAGGTGACAAAGATGAGTCAGCACTGGTGCTGTCCTCAGGTTGCTGACAGCTTAGTAGAGGAGGGAGTTGCACAAAATAACTACACAAAATAATAAAGAACGACAATGCACGGCAGAAAGAGGCAAATGCCATAAATTTGGGTCTCTGTTGGGCTGTTTGAATTAGGATTGAAGAAGTGACTCTTGAATTGACCAAGGGTCACTTCTCGTAGGCCATCGTGCTCTGACCTCGGAGTACCCATTCTCCTTCATGTTGATGAGTCATGAATAAGGAAGAGATGGAATAAGGAAGAAGTGGCAGCACACAAAAGGGACACCTTCCCTGACATCTCTACCCCGCCAGGCGACCTCGCTGCCCGAAAGGCCCTCACTCACTGAGGGGCTTGGAGTGCTGCTTACAGGCAAAATGATCTCGAAGAAGTCCCCTGCCTTCTCTGAGCCTCCATTTCTTCATTTCTAAAATAGGGAGAAGAGCCATGTCCTTCCTGCTCGAAGGATCTGGTAAATGGGGGTTGAGGAAGAGCTCTGCAGATTACAAGGTGCCATTCACATGTCATTGATGAGTGTGGTTCTTAACACCCAAAGGGAGCATGGGAAATAAGACGGGTATGTTGTTATGGGGGTAGAGGGAGGTGTGCAAGCTCAGGTAAGGCCACAGGTCGGGCAGCCCTAAGCAGACGGCGGCACGGGGAGGAGATGCGCAGGGCCAGGGAGGGGTGTGACTGTGCAGGTGGCCAGTGGCATAGAAGGCAAAGAGCCTCTGTCCTAAAGATGGGCCCCGAGGGAGTGAGGCACTGGAGGGTGCGCCTCCCCCGGCTCCGCCCTCCTTGACCTTTCCAGACTTGCCTCCTTTGGGAAGCCAACTTCCCAGAAAACAAGGCTCTCCCTTCTGGAGGCTCCCGCAGCACTTTGTGCCTCACCCCTCAGCACACCACTTTCTAAGTACTTCTTTGCCCGTCTGTTCCTCTCAGGAGACTACGAGTCTCATGCACTTGATTTTTCTCTGTAATTCCTGAGTGAAGCACCTGCAGGAGGCGCCTGAGCAGTGTTTGAGGAGCAGAAATGAACTTTTAGTCTCATCTTTACTATCTGGATTGCTCTACACATCCCGGCCTTGTCATTGCCTTGGAACGCGTCTTTTTAGGTCCTGCTTCCTGTCTTCCGCATCCTATCCCCAACATGGAACACCCTCTGTCCCCTTTCTATTTCATCCGTTTGAATGCCACGTGTCCTTTAAAACCAAGGTCAACCCCACTTCCTCCCTGAAGCCTTCCTGGGGTACTCCTGCCGGCCTCCGGATGCTTGCCAGATGGTGTGGGAGCGCAATTTCTGGTTGAGCATCACGTTTCTTTTCTACAACATGAGGGGTTGAAGTAGATGATTCTTAGGAGCTCCGTCAGTTCTACCATTTTATAATTCATACACTCAGAGGTTATTTAGGACAATCCATGCTAAGCCCTGCACAGGGCATGAAGGATACGGGAGTGACTAAGTTAGTTCCTCAAGGAGCAACCTGTCCAGTGCAGAAGCCGGAGAGGCAAAGATGCCCTGACAATACACCCCAGGACGGACCACGCTACAGGTGTGTGCAAACGCGGTTAGGAACCCAGCAGAGAGGAAGTAGCCCTATCTCAGGTGGAGAACAGGTGCAGTGAAACAGAGGTGTGACCTGTGGGCTGGGCTTGGAAAGATAAATAAGAGCTCACATCTTGAGTCAAAAAAGGAGAACATTCCAGGAAGAGGGAAAAGGACAGACAAAGACATGGAGGCATGAAGAGAGCTGACTTGTTCAGCTGAAGCATGGGGAGTGAAGTGGTCAATAACAGGCGGGGTGGAGAGGGTGCTCACAAGGGGCAGGGGTGTGCGAAGAGGCTGTAAATGAAATTTTAAATGGAGGCCAGGGCTTTGAATAGCAAGAAGAGGAATTAGCACATTATCGTGATGGTAATGGGGAGCCATAGAAGGTTTTTGAGAGAGGGTGTAATCTGATGCATAGTTGAGCACTTATTATACACTATTTGGTATTGCTTGTTATCTTTGCTTGTGTACATGCTTTTCTCCTCCATAAATTTGGGCTTCTGATGGGCAGGGGCTATCTATGTTCCTCCAGCACTCAGTGCAGGGCCTGGCACATGGTGGGCTACAGTGTGTTGAGTAGCTGATGAGCACCCCCTTACACACACACACATCATAACCCCACCATGGAGCCGGTCCTCCCAGCCTGTCACTGAGCTTGAGCCTACCTCACACTCGGAGCCAGCCCACCCTCCACACTCAGGCTCTGTCTCCTCACAGAGCCTCGGCTGGCCCCTTCATTTTTCCTGTCTAATTTTTCTCCACATTGATGTGCACAGAGCTTTAGCCCTGTGACTGTGTCACTGTGGTCCAGATAAGCGTGGGGCCTCAGCTCTGGCCATCAATGCCATCTCCCTAGCCTCTGCTCTCAGGCCCCCTGCAGCCCTCCCTGGGGACCCTCTCTGAAGGATGGCCTGGAACCCAGGGATGCGACAGGCTCTTGCCAGCACATGGGTAGCAACCGACATCTTATAATAATCCCAGAGATGAGAGAAAACAAAGATTAATTTTGAGTCAAAACATGTAATTTTCCTCTAAAACCAGAACCACTCTTTCAGTTACGCTATTTGATGCTTGGGTGGGAAATAATACAAAAAAGGGAAGTATTCAAACCCCAAACCAGAGCCTCGTGGCCTGTTGGGAATTCATTTTCCAAGAGCTGCTGACCAACTGAGAGCCAAGCAGTATCGTAGTTTGTGCGGGTGGAGAGGGGTTTATTTTGTTTTTCTTAACTTAAGAGTGGGTACGTTTACCTCAAGTCCTCAAGGCTGGGAACTCCGAAGAGTGAGCTCTCCAGCACTTGTCCGAAGAGAGCCCCAAAGCTCGGAGCAATGACGCCCATGAGGAGTGGCAGTCAGAGCCCTGAGAACCCCCTGCACCTTTAGACCCCATTTCGGGTCCCTGACTCCCCCCATCTCGAAGAACTCTTCCCTGACTGGTGCTGAGAACCCCAGGCTGGGGACGTGGGGCCTGGGTGCTTGTCCTGCCTCTGACCAGCCTCGTTGGCTCCTGGGCCTCCACTTCCTCATCTGTGCCATGAGGAGGGCCCTGGATGACGGCGGAAGGCTCCCGCGCGTCTGCACCATTTCATCAGTCTACGACAGTGCACCAGGCAAGAAAGAAGTGGTAAAGGATCAAGATAATTCTATTCAGGGTGACAGAGGACCTGAAAGAGACAATCCCCAAATTAACCTGAAACGAGATTCTAAGAATTCTTTTGAGTTTTATAAAGCTTTACATTTTTAAGAACTTTAACCAATCAAGAATGACTTCTAATAATGACCTGAGAGCACTTTCCTCCAGGGGTGAGCTCCTCAAAGGCAGGGTCATGCCACGATAGCTCCTCCTTCCCCCAGGGGCCTGGCATAAAGTGCTGTTTTTCCTAAGTGAATGAACGAATGTATAGATGCGTGCTTGCTCAGCACAGTCTAGGCTGCTCTGTGGGAGCCCAGAGAGGAAACAGATGGGATCCCCCTGATGGAGCTGCCAATCCACCAGGATGAGGGAGCACAATGACCCCAGAGGGCTGGTGAACAATCTGAGACAGGACGTGAGTCAGATACATTGTCTAAATGTAGGCTCTACGTGGAGTCTCAGAGACGTGGAATTCACAGCATGGTGGGACCTGGGGGAACATGGTGGGATGTGGACCCTGAGAGACCATCCAGCCCAACCAGAGAAGTCCAGGGACTTGTCAGAGACACAATGAGCTGGTCGGAAATCTGGCACTGCAACCCAGAAGCCAGAAACATTTATTGAGCACCTACTGGCTGCCAGGCACTGTACTGAGCTCACCTCTAATCTTTAACCATTTTTAGAGGTTGTTGTTATGACCCCCACTTTAAAGGTAGGTAGACAAGGTTTCAAGAGGCCAAGAAATTTGCCTAAGATCCCACAGCTAGCACGAGCCTGCGACAGACTTTGAACCCACACTGATGGTGGGAAACGCTGCCCTCTGGAGGAGGAGCTGGGTTGGATCTCAGTCTAGCTTAGGAATCATAAAAGCCTAGGATCAAATCCTGCCTCTGCCAAAATCTTTTGACCTCAGGCAATTCTCTTCACTTTTCTGAGCCTCTTTTTCCTCATTTGTAACATGGGGAAGATAATATCTATGAGGAATAGATAAGACTATGTACAAAAAGGACTTTGCTCAGAAAATGACAGTGATTGACATTGTTTTTGTTAATAACAGGGTAGGGAGGAAGGGACATCCGTGCAAAGGCCCTGAGG
Organism: Equus quagga; assembly: GCF_021613505.1. Taxonomy (NCBI): domain Eukaryota; kingdom Metazoa; phylum Chordata; class Mammalia; order Perissodactyla; family Equidae; genus Equus; species Equus quagga. The sequence goes on along the minus strand of NC_060271.1, from coordinate 10,308,438 downwards.
GAGAAAAACACATGGGCAAGGTCACCCTCAAGGTCACTGGGAAGACTGGTCTGGCAGGAGCAGTAAGTTGGACCTTGTCATGTCCTTCAAGGAGCCTGGACCACTAGGGGAGTAGGACATGAGGCTAGAGGTAGGGCAGGGCCAGCAGCTTCCAAATGCTATTGGACGTCACTGCCTGAATGCTTGCTGGGCTCGCCGCCAGCAGGCTTGGGAGCACCCAGTGCTTTGGGCTCTGGCCCAGCCCTCAGGAAGGGTCCTCATCTCCTGACCTCTCTCCTCATGGCCCAAGAAGTTGGCCCCAACAGAGGACCTGAAGTGAAACTTCTCAGGGGTGTGTCCTCCTCAGCCCTGATACTCCGAGTCTTGAGAGAGGGGGATGTTGTGTACTAAGGGGACATACGTATGCCTGGCACTGGGCAGGGGGTTTTCACAAACCTCTCATAATAATCTTCTAAGTGAGCTCCCCTGCCCCATTTTACAGATGAGGAAATAGAAGGATGAGAAACCTACACGCCTAGATGACAGAGGAATCCTAGAGGATGAGCTCTCAGATGCGGTGGCCTCTGGAAGCAGCCAGACTAACCTAGAACAATGATTGGACTCAGCTCCCGGGCAGCTCCCATCCCTGTGGATCCCCATGTCAGACCCAGACACGTGGCCACCGCCTCGCTGTCTGACCTCATAACGATACTTTCTGCTCAGGAAATACGCTGTTGAGCTCTTCTGCCCCACACGCTCTCTGTGGCAGGGCCGGGATTATTTTTCCTGTGCCACAGATGGGAAACTGAGGCCAGAGGGAGGCTAAGGGACGTTGTCCCTGAGGATGAAGCCAATTAAGCAGGACTCAAGCCCCCTGCGGCCCTGCTCGGCCACTTACCGCAGCCTCGGCATGGGAATTGCCACTTTCTCCACCATGGGGTTTAGCCGATAATAATCCAAAAACGTTCTCGCCACGTTCCGCCCCAGCTTCATATCTGCAAGCGTGTGCGTTAAGGAGCAACTTGGAAAAGAGACTGAGACAGAGTGAAAAGAGGACTGGTAATAAAAATGGTCGCAGTAATGAAAACAGTGACACCACTCACCGCTCTAAGCTTTTTGTAGGTACTGTCTTTTCTGATTTTCACAAAATCTTACATGCTAGATACTATTATTTTCCTCATTTTACAGATGAGGAAACTGAGGTGCAGGGAAGTTAAATAATTTGCCCAAGGTCACAGAACTGGGAAAGAGAGGAGCCAGGATGTGGGTGTAGGAAGTCATCCCCTAAAGCCTGTGTCACAGCTTTCAGAATATACCACATCCCTTTGGGAATCCCTGGGCTCCCGTGGTCTGGCTACAGGTGGCTCAGGGTGGAGGCAGATAAGCGAGACCCAAGGGAGAGAGATCCTTTGTTATATATAGACCAGGGCCTGCTTGACCCTCAGGGACCATCACCTACTTTGGTAACCTTGGGGACAATGGTAAAACCCTCTCACCCTAAACAGAGTCCCCATTCCATCTTGAAATTTACCAATAATGAATCCTTAGGGTAAGGATTCATGACCTGCTAAAGTACAAACTCCCCAGGGAAGGGGAATGGGACAATTCCATATTGCCCATTAACACTTTAGTATGAATTAGTACAACAATCATCTGTTCAACAACACAGAGTACCTGCTCTGTGTATCATATCTCACATCTCTGGGCCGTCACATGAGCTATTTCATTTACCAGAAGTGCTTCCTCCCTTTCCCCTGGCTCATTGTTCCCCATCACTTCTCCAATCAGGTGACATCTCTTTAGTAAAGCCTTCCATGATACTCCTCTCCCCAGGCCTGTGATTGCTGCCCTCGCCCCATTCTCCCATGGCTTCTGAACTGAATTCCTTCAAAGCACTTATCTATCTTGTATCCCTCAACTCTGAACAGCCAAACTGTCACCAACTCTTATCCATGGGACCTCCTATCTCTTGAGTTTGTCCACTTCTCTCCAGTCCCCTGCTGTCCTCCTGGAAAAGGCCAGCACCGTCTTTCCCCTGGATCACCATCAGCCGGCCTGATGGCCTCCCTGCCACAGGTACCCTGCCTCTGCTCCGTCTTCTACAGCATAGCCAGGCGGTTGCTCTAAAACGCAGACCTGACCACGTGCACATCTGACCACGTCACCCAACCGAGTAAAAACCCTCCAGGGGCGCCCAGTTGCCTTTAAAGTTCACATTTGGAACCTGACTCACAAGGTCCTTCACACTTGGTCCCTGATTATTTTCCCAGCTTTGTACTTGCTACCTCCCGCCTTCTACCCGCTGGTCCTTCACACTCCAGGATGCTGACTGCTGCCTCCAGGGCTTTCCCACACCAGCCCATCTTCCTGGACCACTCTCCCTCCTTCTACCTGCCTTACAGTGCCGATGCCCTCTCAGCCTCCAGACAACTCGGTTTAGTTGTCACTTCGCTGAGTAAGTCTCGGCCACCACGCCATCCAGGGTTACGGAGCTGGACTAGTGTCTGTGGATCAGTTAAGTGAGTTCTTGCCACCTTCTTCAAGAAGTCCCCAGGCTGGGGTTGGACCTGGCTCAGGACATGAAAGCCAGCATTTGTGGGGCACCCACCACGCACCCGGCACGTCACTGGTCACTGGTGCTCTGCTTCGTGCACATTCTAAACAACCCAGGAGGAAGGCTGGTTCTCCCCTTGTGCTCTGAGAGGTCAAGGAACTTGTCCAAGGCCACATAACCGGCAACGGCAGAGTCAAGACTCAATTCGGGACTGTCTGACTCCAGCACCGTGCTCTTCCCCAGCCGGGGCTGGTTCCCAGCTTGAAGGCACCTCTTCTGTCGAGTGCTGAGTCATCCTAGGCCAGCCCCGGTGGGAGATGGAAAAACACCAGACGAGTTGTTTATGACCGTGAGACGCGCCACAGGCTCGCCGGGCTCAGGTCTGCCACCTGCCTTCTTCCTCCGGGCGTGACCGACCTTCTCTGTGCTCTTCCTTAAAGAGTTCACAAGCTAGCACCGGGCACGGCATGTCTGACAGCAAACCCTGGAGGCAGTCTTGCTGGCTGTTGTAACCCAGCCTGGCTCTGTGGGCTCGGGGAGCCCAAACCATAGTGTGTGCCCATAGTAAGAGCTGTGGGGCCAGAGGAAAGGAGAGGTCCCTGCTGCCTGGGAAGAAAAGTGGCAGCGGAAGTTTGGGGTCAGACGCACCTAGTCCAGTTGCCGCCTCCGCCACATGCTGTGTACGATGGACTCTATTTTCCAATGGTGTCAGCAACAATCTCTCTCATCTCACATGTTATTCTGTGACATGACCTTGACACTCCTTCCATTGAAAAGTGTGGCCTGTGTCCCCTCCCTTTGAATCTGGGTGGGCTTGTGACTCACTTGTAACCAAAAGAATGGCAGAAGCGGCGGCAGTGACACCGTGGGGCTTCTGAGGCGGGGTCAGACAGTGATGCAACTTGCACCTTGCTTGCTGGAATGTTCCACATGGAGTCCGGAACCTGCATGCAAGCAGCCTGACGACCCTGAGTCCCAGGCTGTGAGGAAGCCCAAACCAGCCCAGGAGGGGCTGCAGGGAGAAGCCCTGAGCTCCGTGGCGAGACTACCAAAGAGATTCCCGGCAAGCCCACAGCTCCTCCAGTGCTCCATCCGCTCTGCCAGCTCCAGCCACTGTCTGACGCTGCAACCTTGAAGGCTGCCAGCTAGACGCACCCCGCTGAGCCTGTCCCAAATTTCTGCCCCCTGGGAAACATGAGAGAATAACCATTGTTTTAAACACTAAGTTTGGGGGAGATGTGTTATGCAGCAGAAAAGAACTAGAACACCCGTGGGGCTTTGCATAAGCCAGCCCATCTCCCTGAGCCTCAGTTTCCTCACTTGTAAAACGTAAATAATAACGCCTGCTTCATGAGGAAGTGCGTGACCCACATATGCTGTGGACTGAAGAAGTGAATGTGCGGGGGAGAGGGAGGCCTGAACCCGCCCTCCCCAGCCTGCAGTGCGGGGCAGACTTGGAGCAACCCCAGGAGGTCGCCTTGCTGTCAGTCCTCTTGAGCTCTGAAGGCAAAGAAGTCGGGCTGTTCCACTTAAACGGCCCACTGTGCGGTGTTGATCATTTGAGACAAACTCCGTTTAAAAGACGAGGTTTTAAAGGGCGGGGGGGGGGGGGGTTGGCGGGGACAACCCTCTCTCCCTCTCCCCCTCCGACCATATTCCATGTTCCTCAAACCCTGTGAGCCTCACTCCTGATTATTTACTGCAGTGGCCCTGCCTGAGTCGAGACATGGGACGCGGGTGAGAGGAGGGGAGAGATAGATTGAACATTTTCAATTAAAACAAGCTGTCTTTGAACAAAGATTTAAGATCCAGGCCAGGAGAAGGCAATAACTCTCTCGGCTGGAACCCTTTCCAACATATTGCAGAATTAGGAGAGGAAAAAAAGTTGGAGCGAAAGCTCCCGGCTCTTCACAGCCAACAGAAACCCCAGACTGGCCTGTAAGTTGGAACGACTCCTCCTCAGGCTCTTAGGCAGCTCGCTGGCCTGCTTCTCGCAGACGGCAGAAGCGAGGGCAAGTGGGGTCAGGACCCTGAATTGGCGAAGCAAGAGGGTTTGGCTGGGGTTTTCTGAAGCCAGCCTGACTCGGTGACTTCTGCCCAGGGCTGTTTTGAACGAGAGCGTGGCTGTCAGCAGCTCCAGGCTCCTACATCCTGAGACCGTCAATGGGCGATGAGCGTTTGGACATTCACTGCTCACTCATTCATTCATTCAAACATGCTGGGCTTCTCCTGTGTGTATACTGCCACGAAGAGAGACAGGGATTGGGGTTAGAGAAAGAAGAGTTAGACAAATACAGTTTACAGCGTAGAGGAGGAAACTAACATGTCCCAATTAACCACATTGCCAAGCAGGCCGGTGCACTGTCACCTTCACAGAAGCCACTATTATTTTTTTAGAGCTCACCCCATGCACCGTGCAGTGTGGTTACTATGGTCATCGGCACCACAACCCTGTGGGGTCAGAGCACTAGTCAATACAGATTTTACAGAAGAGGAAATTGGGAAAAGGAGAGTTTGCACAATTAACCCCGAGGCTCACAGCTTGGAAGTGACAGAGTGAGCATAGAGCCTGAACGCCTTTTTACACCGTGCCTGTGTCTTCTCCTCTCTTGAGTGCGGTCATAAATTCACACGCTAAGTTCTGTGGACGTGTAGAAGGAGATGGAATTCTGAAGGGAGGAACTGTGAAAGGCTCATGAGAGTGGGCATGTGACAAAGATTTGAAGGACAAAGACGACTCTGAAAAGGGGGAGGAAGAGAGACGAGCATCAGCAGAAGCACAGAGTGCAGCCAGCACGCGACCACGAGTCGGAAATGAGACAGAGAAGGGCCCCGGGGCCCTGGGAGCTGGAACACAGAGCGAAAGAGGAGGTCGCAGTAGCTGCTGGAAACAGACCAGCGAAGGCTTCGAATGCCAATCTCAGGAATTTAGACCTGTATTCTGCAGGCAGTAAAAACCAGCGAAGATCTGTGGTCGGGTCTATCATTCACTCACTCCATGTGTATTTATTGATCATATACTATGTTCAGGCTGTCTGGAAAGCTCAGGTTGTACTGTGGTGAAAAACAAACAAACAAAACAAAAAAATAGCCAAGGCTAATGGTTCCTAAGTCTAGAAGCAGAGACTTAACAAAGTAATAGAAAAAAATCCCAAAATAAGTACATAATTGTGCTCATAATGGTACTCTGAAGAAAATGCCCAGGGCCTGGACCTGAGGGCTGTGGGGTGCTGCTTTGGATGGGGGTGTGGGCAGGCCCCTCCGAGGGGCGGACGTGTGAACTGAGAGTGGACAGCGAGAACGGCAGCATCTCTGAAAAAGGAAGGGCAGGTCCTTGGGTGGGACAGAGGGACTGAAGGAGGGCTGGCGTGGAGAGACAGGCAGGGCTGGGTCACAGGGAGCCTTATTCGGGGCCACCTGAGGAGACTGGATTTTCTGAGTGAGTGGGAAGCTACTGAGGAATTGCAAGCAGGAAAATGGGATGGTCTGATTTATATTTTTAAAAGGTCCATACTGTGCTAAAAACAGGACAGCAAGAGTGGAAGCAGGTGGACCAGCCAGGAGACCATTGCAGTGGTCCAGGAGAAAGATGAGGGGGCCTGGACTAGGACAGAAACAGCAGAGATGGGAAGACGTGTTTGGAGGGAAGAACTGGCAGGACCTGCTGACACGCTGGCCGTGGGGCCTGAGGAGGGAAGGAATGAAGGATGACTCCTGTGTATTTTGCTTTAGCAGCTGGGCGGATGGGGTGCCGTGAGCTGGAGTGCAGAGGACCGGGGGTGGGGTGCCTGGGGGAGGACAGGGTCAGGGAAGAGATCAGAAGTTCAGTCTGAGCTTGAGGTGACCATGAGACATTAAGTGTCCAGGTCCTGAATCAGAAACAGGAAAAAATCAGACAATGGAAATGGTTTGGCTCCTAATGTGGTCATTTTCCGCACGGATTAGTTTCCCATCTTGACTTTACCGGAAGGTGAACCCTGGCAGTTCTGTAAGGGCAGGGATTTTGTCTGTTTTTCTTCCACTGTGTCACCAGTGCCTAGATCAGTGCCTGGTGTACAGAGTAAGTTCTCAGTGAAAACGTGTTCATGCCACAAATCCTTGCCGGTGGTCTGGCCCTATGCTCCATTCCGCTCAGCTCTCTGCCTCCGGCTCCCTGATCTCAGAGAACGTCCCTTCTCAGGTGTCCCAAGCTCTTCAGATGGGTGGCAGTGACAGCAGAGCCCTCTGTTCTCCTGTCACAGGACCTCAGATCTGGCCCACTGAAGGAGAACACAGTGGGAATCAAGACACCAACCTGGTTTCAATCAGTAAGTTGCCATGTGACCTTGGCCCTTCTCCTTCTCTAGGCCTAACCTCTCTGGGGGTAAAGTGTATAGTCTCTCAAGTTCTTTCCAGTGTTAACATGGTATGTTCAAGCAAGGGCCTTGATACAGAGCCTTTTGAAAAATCCCATCCCCATTCTATCATTCAACAAATATTTATCGAGAACCTACTATGTGCCAAGTTATTTCAGGCACATGAGATACACAGTGAACAAAACCGACCAAGATCCCTGCCTGCATGGAGCTTACATCATTGCTATGGGAGAAAAACTATCAATTGAGTACATTCATAAATTATTGAGAATGCCAGAAAATGCTAAATGCTATGATGTAAAGACACAGAGCAGAGTAAGGGGAGTGCTGGGGGGCAGGGAGCAGATCGCAACCTTAGGCCGAGTGGTCAGAGGGCCTCACTGGAAAGGCGGGCCTTCAGTGGGCTTGGAAGAGGTGAAGGAGCGAAGGAGCTGGCCAGCACCAAGGGTGAGTTGATCCTCCTCATCTGAAACATGAGCCCTGACCAGACATTTCATAATTGGGCTCTTGCTAAGTCCAGCCCGATCCCACTACTGAGGATAACAGTCAAGCTCAGGGACAAGTGCTCCCTGGTAGCAGTCAGGAGTACCTGCTTCTTGGTATATGGCAGTTTCCTGATTGAAAGTGCTCCCCACCTCCCAGAGCAGTCCCCGAGGGGATGCATCTCACAAACATCCTCCCGCCTGGCCTGTGGCCTCCCTTCCTGGTCATGCTCCTTCCCTCATGGTCCCTCATCTCTGGAGCCATTTCCCCACTGTCACTCCCTGCAGCTCTTCCAGAACCTCCAGTGAGCTCACCTGGCCTGGCCTGTCCCTCAGGTCCCCCAAGGTCCGGCCCCACCCATCAGATACCGTATTTCCCTTCCTTTCTTCCCACACTTGTGTGCTGTGGGCAGGTCTCATTTCTCTCTCCACTTTGCAGATTAGAAGTCAAAGTAAACTTGTCCAGTGAGGAACATCAAGTATTGGAACAAAGAGGATTAAAACCCATTAATTCGTTCATTCACTCACTCATTCATTCATTTACTCATATATCTATAAAGTGCCTTCTAATGCCAGACACTGTTCTAGGAGCTGGGATACAATAGAGAGAAAAACAGATACAATCTCTGCCCTCATGAAGGTCTTTCCTCGCCATCCTCCTGCCTCCAAATAAGAAAATTTAACTCCTACCTGCTCCCTGTTTGGAAGCCCCCACCGAAAATTCTTTCTCTGCTCACATTCATACCCCTGTAGGCAACAGATGATCATCATTAAAGGGGAAAGATTAATTCTGCAGAGGAGTAGACCAAGGCAAAGTGATTTCTCTTCGGTGAGGCTGACAGCACTGCTGCAAGATGAAGAGGCACCTGTCTAGGAGCCTCCAGGTAAAGCCGGAAGAATAACGAGACGGTGCAATCTCCTTTGTGTCTGCCTCACCCCCCCTCATCCCCCGGGGTCGGACAGGTGCATGGACTGAACGGATGAATCCGCCTCTGAAGCGCAGTGTGGAGGCTGCTGATGGAACTGCAGAGTCCTGTGCAATCTCAGACAGGTCCTGAGGCATCCTCGAGGTAAGGGAGTCTGTGAAGGAGAGAGACACAGAGACACAGCAGCAGGAAGAGACAAAGAGAGACGGGCAGACGCAGAGACCAAAAGCGAAAGAGATGCAAACAGACAGGAAGAGACAAAGAGAAACCGATCAGGACGGAGCAGAAAGAAGGAGACAACGATCATCAGAGGGGCTGGGAGACTCAAACCCCAAAACTAGAGAGAAACGGAGCGAGGGCAAAGAGACAGAAAAATAGCAAGTGAATGACAAAGGGAGAGAATCAAAGAGACAGAGAGACAAATGTAGACAACAAGGAGAGAGAGAGAGAAGGAGAGGAAGAGAGAAAGGCAGAAGGTGAGACAGAAAGAGAAGAAAGAAAAAAAAAAGCAAAGAAACACGGGCAGAGGAGAGAGAGTAAATGAGATGCAACAAGATTTAAACAGAGACAGAAAAAGCTAGAGAAGCAGAGAAGGACAGGGGGAAGGAAGGGAGAGACAGACAGTGGCAAGAAGGGATGCCTCTTTGATATGTGTAGGTGCTTTCAGAAAGACTCCCTTCAAGGAGGAGGCTAGAGAGAGTGCAGGCGGAGAAATGGTGGGGAGGGTGTCCAAGCATTCAAGGATGACTTAGAGTTGGGAATAACTGTGAGGCTCCATATTCGTTCCTACTGCCACTGTAGCAAATTAGCACAAACTCGGTGGCTTAAAACAACAGGGATTTACTCTCCCATAGTTCTGGAGGCCAGAGTCTGGAATCAGTTCCACTGGGCCAAAATTGCAATGTTAACAGGGCTGCGCTCCCTCTGGAGCCTCTCTAGAGGAGAAACCGTGTCTGGCCTCTTCCAGGTTCTGGGGGCTACCGGCACTCCTTGGCTTGTAACCACATCCCTCCAATCTCTGCCTCTGTGGTCACATGGCCTCCTCCTGCCCTGTATGTGTCAAATCTCCCTGGCCTTCCTCTTATACAGATACATGTGTTTGCATTAAGGGCCCATCCTGATAATCCGGGACAACCTCCTGCCTCAAGAGCCTTAACAATAACATCTGCAAAGACCTGGTCTCCATATAAAGTACCATTGATAGGTTCCAGGGATTAGGATCTGGAATGTTCTGGGATGATTATTCAGCACACTGCATGCTCCCAGAGTCCATCTGCTTGGCCAAGAGCTGAGGATGGAGACGCTGGGGGAGTGTCAGCAATGGATTCTGGCTTGGTGCTGGACACCTTGCTGGGCGCTCAACCCACACCCCCAGCTGACCCTCAGCATCACTGGGAGATGCCTGAATCCTCCCATATGAGCAGCAAGTAGGCTTACCAGGATATGGAGCCAGATATGCTTAACTCCAGGGTCCTTTTTCTCTGCTTTATTTGCTGCCCCTCAAGGGCAGGAAATACCTGGACTGGACCAGGTGCTGCTTATTTTCCCTCTTAAACAAAGTGTAAACCTGCCCCCTCCTCTTCTCTCACTACGATTCCTTTCGTTCAGACCCTTATCTCTTACCTGAACTATTGCTTCCACCTCCTAATTGGTCTTCTTGCCTTCAGTTTCTCCCCATTTTCACGGAGAGTGACACTCTCACAATTGCTAATTATAAGTCACTGCCTGACTTACAACCCTACACTGATTCCCTGTCATCTACAGGGTAAGATGAACACTTAAATCCCACATTCATGGCCTCCCATAAGCTAGTCTACCTTGGCCTCTGACCCTGTATCCCACTGTACATCTATTTAAAATGTGGGGTTTAGAGTCTGAAAAGCATAGGTTTTAATCTTGGCTCCTACACGTTTAGCTGCGTGTTACTTACCTTCTCTGAGTCTCAGTGTTCTCATCTCTGAAACGGATAGCTCTATCTACTTCACAGGATTATTGTGTTGATGAGAAATCACATATCCAAAGCACCCAGCACAATACTGGCAGGCAGCAGCTCTTTTTATTATCATTATTATTTATGAACCTGTCATTTCCAACAAAGCATATGCTCTTCAAGGACAAGGGTATGTCATGTTCAAACTTGTTTCCAGAGCCATTTAGCACATGTTAGGCCTATTAACAGAGGCAGGGAGAAAACAAATAAACCAAAAAACAAGAAAAGGGAGGGAGGGAGAAAAAGAGGGACAGAGAGACAGAGGGAGGGAGAGAAGAAGAAATTATTTTTTAAATTCTGTGTTTTCTGGCTGTCCAGGGATAAGACCTTGCAGGTCCCTTCTATGCTGTGTGCCTCAGTTTCCTCTCCTGTAAAAGCGTCTGGAGGTTGAGCTAGATGATGGCTAGTTCTAACTCTCACTCTCTCTGCTCTGCCCTAGGAGCAGTGTCTCCCTGAAGCGGGGATATCCTTTCCAGCCAGGCAGGCGAGGGCCAGCCTTATCAGCCGTGAGAGTTCTACCTACGGCTCTGATGGGCCGTTTGGAAGAGAAATCAGGAAGAGGCTGCCTGGACCAGAACAGATGGAGATCTGACCTCGGGGACAACGTGCCTGATGCTGGATGGGATGACCTTGGGGGATTTTTGCACGTTCAGACCATATTAGCGGTTTGTTGTCATTCATTCATTACTTGGTACTCATTCATTCATTCAACAGACACTTATCAAGCACCTCCTATGTGTTGGGCCATGTAATAGGTATATAGAGTATGTACACACTGGGGATGTAGAGTAAAGAAATCAGGGATGGTCCTGTCCTCAAGCTGCTTATAGTCCAGGTACTATTGACATTTTGAGCTGGATGCTTCTATGTTGTAGGGAGTTGTCCTGTACATTGCAGGATATTTAGCAGCATCCCTGGCCTTTCCCACTAGGTGTCAGCAGAACTCCCCACCCCGTGTGACAACCAAAAATGTCTTCAGACATTGTTAAACATTCCCTGGAGGGGAATTCACCCTTGAGTGAGAACCAGTGTTCTAGAGGATGCACAGAATCTGGTGAAGGGGCAGCAGGTGAAACAGGCGAGGCGGGCGTGGCCAGGAGCTTGAGAGGTGGGCCAGAGCTTGACTGGGAGGGGCCTTCAGCTTTCCCACCAGGAAAAAGTAATCCCTGAATGGATCCTTGGAGACAGAGACGGGGCAAGAAACCTGCTCTCACAGGCCTCATTAACCTCGTAGGATGGCTGTCTAACACCCTCTCCCCAGCACCGCGGCAGGAAGAGTGGCCTCTCTTCTCCAGCACACCGCGGCCACAGGGATGCCTCTCGCTTCCCTGCTTGTCCTGGACTGCTGGTATTTATACCGCATCTGTCTATCTCAGACCCACTTCTCACTCGAGAGGAAGGTAATCTCTCCCCCAAGCTCCCACACCATGGCTCACTTTGTGGCTCCCTCACTTCCCCTCCTCTTCCACTCCAGGCACCAGCAATTTCCCAGCAGGGCCTTCCTTTCCCCGCTGATGGTTGACCATGGCTCTGGAAATCGGCTCTCAAAATCCGCTGTGCCTGCCCAGCTGGGCCCCACTCAGCTGTTGGTGGGACTCAGATGTGGCTCGGCCACAGAGGAGGCTCTGCTTCTCCGAGAGATGCTCAGAGATACTTTCAGAAGCTTCAACTGATGCACAGTAAAAACAAGACAAAGACCAAAGTAAATATTCGTGCAGCAGCATCTCAGAGCAGGCTGGGAGGGGAGAGAGAAGAGAGATGTAGTCAGCGGAGCAGTTCTGGTGGATCCTGGCGTCTGGCCTCTGCTCTGTGTCTGGGTGGCCGCGAGGCTTGTGTGGCGCAAGTCTCCTGCAGGTGTCAGTTTTCCAATCTGTAAAGCTGGGGGAGGGGTGACTTGCTGATGTTGTGAAACCTTTCAGCTCTGATGCTCTCTAAGCCTCTAGGTCAGGTTCCTGCCTGGGGCCATTAGGACGTTTCTGAACCCTCTGATATTAAAGACAAAATTTTATGTGCATATGTGAATTTTTCTGGGGAGAATATTCATAATTTTCCATAATTTTCAAAGAAATCTGCAGCCTCCACAATGTTAAGAATCTCTTCTCTAGATATGTGGATGGAGATACTTGAGTTTGTCATCACCTTCCAGGTAATATTCCTTCTTCTCATTTCCTGACTCATTTGCTTTTTATATCTTGACTTTTCTGGGATTAATGAGAATCTGGAGTTGCTGGGGAATGAAATCAAGCTAGACTTGGAATGGAAAGAACAATATGGAGAATCTATTCCAAGTGCATCTGCCTTAACCTAGAGACCCTCTAAGAGCCTGGTGACCCCAGCCCACTAAAGGGGTCAAAAGAACAGCTCAGCCAAGATGGTCCCGAGGAGGTGACTGCAGAGCTCAGCTGGGGTCTGGGCCATTCTGTGTCGGGGGATCAGCCTTCTGGCTGGAAGGAAAGCAAAGTAATAATGGAAACTAGCTCAGAATTGAAGAGGCCCACTCAGGGTTTTGCTGAGGGGAAGGACATGGGGTCCCTGATCTTTAAAAGAAGGCCGCTCCCCTGTTCCTTTTGTCTTCACTCCTGCTTAGGCCCGAGTCAGCAGCTCTTACAGGAATTAATGGGACGAGCAACATCCTGAGTCAAGAAACGCATATTTGGGCGGCAGCTTTCACCGAATTGCTGTACGACCTGGGGCAGGTCACCGACCCCCTCCTGGGCTCCAATTTCCCCATTTGTGTGGTGAGGAGGAACTGGGCTTACGTCACAGTGTCACCAAGGGATGGCCATTACTATAGTGAAATTCCAGTTGTCTAAGCTCACTCAGCTAGCAAATGGAGGTTAAGACCTGAACTCAGGCCTGTCCCACTCCACGGCCTATGGTTTTTTTTAATATGCTATAATTCTTTATTATTTTAACTTTCTTAAAATAAGCTCTGGGTCAGTTGCTGTGGATTCAGAGATGAGAAATCAGTGCTTGCCCTTGAGCAGCCCTTAGAGGAACCATGTAAATACAAATTGCAGTCCAGGGCAATGACTCCTGTGGCAGAGGGAAGTGAGTGAAGTGGGGCACAGAGTGTAAGATTTAACATTGGGGGAATCCTGGAAGACTTCTTAGAGGAGGCAACACCTGAGCTGAACTGGGGGAGAGGGATTTTTTTTTGAGGTGAGTCTTCATTAAACAATTTTGTCAACAAACAATTGAGAGTCTACTATGTACCAGGTCCTCTTCTAGATGCTGAGATACGACTGTGCATAAAACAACAAGTCTCCACTCTCATGGAGTTCACATCACAGCAGGGAAGATAGTCAATAAACAAACAAACTCATGTAGAATAAGGCTGAAATCTTGGAGACTGGAAGGAAACGTAGGTGTTGGCCAGTTAGACAGGGGAACACGGCAGGGAAAGTCACCCTGAGCAAAGGCAGAGGCATGTGCAAGTGTGCTGAGGTGTGGCAATCCCTTCAAAGATTCTAGGACGTTTGGCGTGGCTGGAATATCTCTACAAGTTGAAGGAGGAAGCAAGAGAAATATACAAAGACAGGTCGTGAGTCCTTTCTGTGGTGTAATGACATGAACTTTAGGCTGCAGGTAACGAGGACCCATGGCAGGGTTTTCAGGGAGGGAGAGAGAATGTCAGATATGGCTTTAGGCTGATCACTCCTGTGGCCCTGGTGGAGGATGCTTTGGCAGGGACCAGGACTGGAGACAGAGAGGACAGTTCTGCTTCAGGGAGGATGGTGAGGGCCTGAGCTAAGACTCTAGCAGCGGAGTAAGGCGGAATGGTTAGCATTAGAAATATTTGTCAGGTAAAAGTAATGTGACTTGAGGGTTGAATGTGGAGTGCTGGCAGAGGTGGCTGGACTAGGGATGGCAATAAGGATAGCAATACCAGGTTCCTGTCTTGGGGACGTGGGTGGTGGTGTCACCATTGATCCTGGATATGAAGTGCACATGTGGCTGCAAGAAGCCAGGGGGCTCTGTGCTCCCTAGAGGGCCTCCGTGGCACTCTTCTTAGTCGTAGTGTTGCCTCATTTTATTTTGTTGCACAGTTGTATCAAGCAACTCCCATGACCCCTACAATGAAACTCCATTGCAGGGGCCGGCCCCATGGCCAAGTGGTTAAGTTCTCACACCCCACTTCGGCGGCCCAGGGTTTCGCCGGTTCACATCCTGGGTGCAGACATGTCTCTGCTCGTCAGGCCATGCTGAGGCAGCGTCCCACATAGCACAAACAGAAGGACCTACAGCTTGAATATACAACTATGTACTGGGGGGCTTTGGGGAGAAGAAGAAGAAGAAGACTGGCAACAGATGTTAGCTCAGGTACCAATCTTCAAAAAAAAAAGAAACTCCATCGTAATATCTAATTATTGTATTTTCCCTGCATCTAATGCTCTTTTGGGGACATCCCGGTTTCACGTCAGACAAAACTATAAGTGATCCCACTCACAGGATGGGTAAGAAGCTGGGCTTAAACTCCCCATGAGACTGACAATCTTCACGATAGAATATATTCTCTCTGGGACTTTTCTTTATTTCCATTCTCACTCTCTGATGGGCCAGCTGGCCTGTCTGTCTGCCTGGCTGCCTCTCTCCCTGTGACAGACACTAATCAGGATCTGCTCAGTGTCAGTATATAAAACATGCCTGTGCCACGTCTCACTCAGTCCTGCTCTATTTTAGTAACAACAAGACAACAAGTCATATTATGTCCCATGCTCTCATTTATTCCTTGGGCAACAGGATTTCTTAAACCACTTATGTGCCATTTCATGCTCCTCTGTGGCAGAGCCTCTGCCTGAAAGGCCATCCCACATCCCCTGCCTCATTGCCGCTAAGTAACGCCTACCAGTTCTTCAGGCCTCACCACCTCCTCCAGAAAGCCTTCCCTGGCCTCGTGGCCAAGTCAGTGCTCACCATCATATGCGCTCCTGGCACTCCCTGGCACCCTTTCATAGTCCTCTCATGTTGGCAACTTCCCATGTGTATGTGTGGTTTTTGATAAACATCTGTCTCTTCTACTAGGTGAACAAGGTGCATGATCACAAAAACCACATCGCTTTGTTCATAATTTCCCCTTGCCCAGCCGAGTGCATGACGCATTAAAAGTTCAATTAATATTTTGCTGTTAATGGTAGGAATTTGGAGGGAAATTTGGCCCCACCTTCTTCCCGGGCCAGGGTTATCTCAGGACTTCACTGGGAGGAGAAATAGAGGTCACTTTCTAGTGATGGATGGAGAATGCGGTTGGGAGAAGAGAAATGCTGAGATGTGGGAGTCGGTGTGAGAAAGGCTGCAAACAAACGTCACCGACTCCGGAAGGCAAAGGGGCTTCGTTCTCCCTCCATCACGTCTAGGAAGGAGGAGAAGTCCAGAACCAGGCTCCCTGGAAGAGGGACTGTCTGATGAAGGGAGAAGGAGACCCTGACTATCACCGTCTGATAGGCATTTCCAAGGAGTCCACGAAAGGCCAAAGATGTGGCTCTGGCCTGGATGCAGAGATGAAAAGTTTTGTGGAGGAAACGATGACCCTCTAGTCCCAGGCAGGTGATCCTGGGGTAAAGGGGTCAGGTTCCTGTGACAACTAGTTATAGCTAGACGGTGAAGCCAGTCGATCTACTGGGCCTCCAGAGACATCAGTCCTCTTGAACCATAGACTCTCAGAACAATCCCCCACGTATGCAGAGCAGGGAACCTTGGACCTCTGCCTGGAGGGGACAAAAAGGAGCGAGGCCTGGGAGCCAGCAGGCCTGAGCTGGCTCCCACCAGACCAGGACTGAACCCATTGCACCCATCGGTTCCACTGCCCTTTGCCTCTCTCTCCCCATTAGACTGAGAGTCCCAGAGGGCAGAGCCTGCATCTTCCCCATCCTTGTTCCCCACAGCCTAGTACAACTCCACCAAAAAATATTTGTGGGGAAAAAAAGTAAACGAATTGAGGGTTCACCCTCAACACTCAATTTCCTTGTCTCTAAAGTGGGAATGACAATAGCTACTAACTAGAGAATTGTGAAGATTGAATGACATAACGAATGTGAAAGTGCTGAGGATGGAGCCCAATGTAAAACAGATGCTCAAAAATAGATAGTGTGTCCTCTCTTTTGCCTTTAACCACACCTCCTGACTTCAAGCACTCCCTGCACTTTACTGACCTTCATATTTTCTAGGCTGAACTTGACAGTGCACCAGTGGTTAGAGGATCATAAAATATCTGAGCAGGACAGTACTGATAGTGGGCATCTGTGTTGTTTTCTTTTCCTGATCTTAATCTATTCCCTTTTCACACCACCTCATTTTTCCATATTGAATCCCCAATCCCAATCCCTGTGGCTCAGGAGGAGCTGACTCCATCCAGAGTCTGGGTGGGGACAGCCAACCCTCTCCTGACCAATCAGAGCACTGAGTTCCTCCTGCCACAGTGATTAGTCGGGGACGACAAATGGCCTGATGCAACTTAATACTGGGACTTGTGAGAAAGGGAATACCCTTAATGCTGAGAGGATGCCATGTCCACCAGGAGCTGCTGGCAGCCATTTTGCTTCCATGGAGGGAGAGAGCCTGTCAGAAAATGGAGCCAAAACACTCAGGAAGCAGCTTGACACCCAGTCCTGCTGACACAGTTTGACTCTCTTGTCCCAGGCATGCCTAAAACCAGTATTCCTTTGGACTTTAACAGCTTGTAAGTTAATTAATTCCCTTTTTACTGAAGTCGGTTTGAGTCGGGTTTTCTGTCACTTGCAAACAGAGGCATTTTGACTAATACAAGACTTTGCATCAAAACTCCTGATTTTACAGATGAGGAAGAGATTTGCAAAATCTCATGGACAGTTTCCATACACAACCAATTTTCCAGAGAAATATATTGCCTCACTTCCTTTTATCTTCCCTGCTGACCAGAACAGGGGCAGGCTGTCCTTCTGCCTGGATGGGGTCATAGGATATTGATTTTGGTCACAGAATGCTTAATCTTTCTCCAACTGAGAGAATTTCTTAATTCAGATCCTCAGGAACCGGTTTGTTTTGCGTTACAATGTTTTTATCCCCGAAGCGGAACTGCTGATGACTGTCCTTTCCCTTCCACACAGTGTAATCAGCAGCAATTAATTCTAATCACAAGGAGACAGCAAGAGTGAACAGAGCATTAATTGGACGGAAGTAATCAGAACCTCCCTTAGCCCACACTTGGTACCTGTATGCAGGCAAACGTGAGCAGGCACATGCACTCCCATGCGCACACACACACACACAATCAACCAGAGCACAAGGAGAGGGTTTAGAATGAGCATGCTGTCTGGTCAGCATGGGGTACTATAAAAAAATCAAGGACTTTGGAGTCACAAAGATTCCACCACTAAACAGTTGCTTAAACTTGGCCTCCTCATTTGTAAAATGAGGATGCGCAGATCTACTTCAAAGTGGTTTAGAAGATTAAATAATCTTGTGCGTAAAGCACGTTTCACTGGGATGTAGCAGGAGCTCGGTAAGTGCTCGTTCTATTTCCTTCCGCATCAAACACCTTTTATAGCCAGTAGAGAATAAAGGTCTAACGTGATGGGAAATTTTATATCCTAACCAACTTGGTAGTCTCCTCCAGACTCTTCTCTTAATCCTATACCACTGTTCTCCTCCCTCTACCCCCAACGCATGCACACACACACACACACACACACACACTCCCTCCTGCTTCTTTCTTTTCTGGGATTGTAAATTCTGGGAGGCAGCTTGGTATCCCCACTGGCCTCGCAGGACTTGGCACAGAGTGGACACTGAGTGGACGTTTGTCGAGTGACTATTGACAGAGCCTGTGCCTTTGCTCATGTTCTCTCTCTACCTCCGTTTCAGTCCTGGTCATCCTTCAAGGCTTAGCCTAGACTTCACCACCCCCTTCACACAATTTTTGGAGCTTGTTCCTGGGAGCACTCTCTTCTCTGAACTCCATTCCTCTTTCACGATGCCTGTGGCTTTCTACGTGGTGACAGAAGATATATGGCATCATTTCTTCTCTATCTCCTCAAGTTCCTTTACTCAATCATTCAATCAACTCCTTGAGCCAGTGTACGGTGGGCACCATGGATATGAGAGGCACCGACTGGCTCTGTCTTGAGGCTCTCAGGTTCAGGTAGGTTCTTGAGCACAACAATGGTGTCTGACGCATCTTTCTGTACCCCAGGCCTTGGGCCACGATAGGTGATCCTTAAATATTTGATAATGGCAATGGGTTGTCTAGGAGAGGACATCTGGCCTGGGACATCGGGGGGGTCTTGTGAGGTTACACAAGGCCAGCGAGCTCCTTGAGGTTGGGTATGGATGGTTCTGGACTTTCTGAGGGAAAAGATTTACTACTACAGACGGAGATCTAGGGGTATTTCACCCTGCCCCTAGATCATGTCACACAGGATGCACTCAAATCCAAACAGCCTGAATCACTGAGACTTAGTCTCCAGGGATATATGGTCTAGTAATATATCTGCAGGAGCTCTGGCCTGGGGTCAGGCTCACCTTTGCCACTGGTTTCACAGTGATGTTAAATAAGTCATTTCCCTTCTCAGTATCAGTTTAGCCACCTCGGTTTTATTCAGCCAACAATTATGAACACCTACTGTGTTCCTGACACCATGCTTAGTCCTGAAGACACAGAGATAAGTCAGATATGATCAGCTCCTTTCAAGGGCTCATAGTCTAGTAGGCATTATGAAAAAGCACATCAGAGAGAGCTGTTGTAACATCTCTACATTGTGTGGTTCTTTGTTTTTAAAACCTTAAGAAGGCTCCTTATTACCTTCAGGACAAATTTCCAATCTCCTTTACCAGGAACAAAGGCCTTTTGTGATCTGGCCTCCGCCTGCCTGTCCAGCCTCTCCCCCGTACTGACCACGTGCCCTGGCCAGACTCGAGAGCTAGTCATTCCCAATGCTCCATTAGCGTTCATGTCTTTGCCCATGTGATGTCTTCTAAAATTCTTTACCTGCTAAATTTCTGATGATCCTTCAATACAAAGTGAAAGTGCCAAAATGGAGGTATGCACAGAAGGAGCATCACATTTGTAAAGTGGGAGTCGTTCTGAATATTACGGTTTTAAGAAAGCTTTCTGTCTTCGTTTCTTTCCTTCTCTCTATCTTTCCTTCCTTCCTTTCCTTCCTTCCTTCTATCCTTCCCTCCTTCCTTTCTTCTCTCTCTCTCTTTCCTTCTTTCCTTCTCCTAGTAAAGGGGCAGACTAGATCAGATGAGCCCTACCAACACTTTTAAGATACAGTGCTCCCTCGTTAATGTTTGCGCAGGGTCTTTGGAACTCATGATCGATGCGTCGGAGCTGGGCTTGTCCTCGTGGTGTTTGAACATGTCCCGAGAGCCAGTTTACCAGACTGCAGGCTCTGGGCTTGGTTCCTGAAGAAAGTTCCTCCCAACGGTGAGTGAGATATTCCGTCTCCTTCACTACACCCAACCTTCCCTTTCCTAGATTCCTGTTCCTGCCCTCGATTATAGTTTTCTCCCTTAAAAAGCGATCACTTAGGCCTCTTATTTCAGAGCAGTGAGATGCTCTTCCACAGCCACGGTCCTTCAGGCTCCGGCAGAAGGCCTTCCTCTCTTTCCCGCTCTTGCCTGTCCTCTCAGTGACGCTCAACCATCCATGCAGATCCAGCTCGGAATCTGCCCTCTTTAAGAAGTCTTCCCGGATTCCTCAAGACTGAATTAGTTGCTTAGTTGCTCTGTTCTCTCTGTTCCCACAGAATTCTGTACCCATCTTTTCCTTAGCTGTAATCACATTGTTTTAATCCAAGCCAGATTAAGAGGCAGGGTAGCCAGGCAGGGTACCAGGTACCATTTGAGATGGGATGATAAAGCAGTGATGAAATACGGCAAGGTAGAGAAAATTATACTTATCAGAACTGTTCACTAACATGTGGTTGGAAGGAGATTTGAGACCCAGAGAGGTGAAGTAACTTTTGCTCAAACCATCAAGGTAGAAAGTGGTAGAACTGGGCCTTGACTCCAATTTCAAAATCAACGCTCTTGTTGGTTATTCACTCAGTCTTATGTGTTAAATTCTAACTGTGTGCCAGGCGCTGTGCTGGGCACTGGGATGCAAAACTTCGAACACAGCTGCCCTGGATCACAGCAGGCAACAGCAGATCAGAGCCACGTCCCTCATGTTGGTCTCAGATCTCCAGATTTGAGACAACTCCATCCCACTGTGTGATTTCACCACTGGGAAACTCCACAGCCAGCTTCCCAGCCTCTCCCTCTCCCCAGGAACAGGCGAGATACTTCCTCAGAACAACCCCTTCCCCTGCCCCGAAATCTTTGGCTGTGCCCACTCTGGAAAGAGAGCCAAGGCTGCTGCCAAGTTCATTAATAATTTTGGCTTTCAAGGAAGGAGTTGGATTGCTTTGCTCTTCAAATATCAAAACATCCAATTAACACAGCTAATTAGCATCACTAGCAGCAGTCAAAAGAATGGCAATTTAGATGCAGGATTTCAAAGGTTTCCTAGTTGCAGGCCAAGGCAACCCATCTCTTGCTAATGACGAGAGTTCCTCCTTAGGCAATTCTATAGCAGCCATCAATTAGCCTAGCCACCAGGCAGAGACTGACCTCATCTCTGAGTCGTTTGTCTAATCAGAACTGGAGGTAGAGAGAAAGAGACAGAATGGGAGGAGAGAGAGAGGAAATTAGAAAAAGAGGAAAACAGACAGGAAGAGAAACAGAGAGAAACAACACGCAATGACATAGAAATTCTCAGAGACAGAAAGAGACAGACACAGAGTGAAAGAGAGAGAGACAAAAGAAAAGGTGATTTACAGATAGACAGTAATCATATTGGCACAGAGAGAAAAGAAGAAAGTTCTTAAACACAGAAAATATATGACAAAAAAACTTCAAACCACGAATATCTTTCGGAAAGTAGCTGATCTTTGGGAAGCCTAGTGTTAAGCTGTATAAAATTTGGCAAAATTTGTCTGCAATGGTGAGATCCAAGAGAGGAGAGACTCAGAGGCCCAAACCAGAGCTTTGCTCTTCCCTTCTCACACTGAATGTTGGTCCTCCCGCGAGGCTTGATTTCTCTTTAGAAGGTCAGGTATGAGATCAACATTCCCGCATTTGTGTACTTTCTCCTGTAAACCCAATGGACTCGACAGCCAGGCCTATGATCAACCAGGGGTACTGTTGTCTCTTTCAAGGAAGGAAACCAGTTGATCTCGTACTGAGTCTACCTCAGAAATGACTTCCACGTCTTTCCTCCTCTTCCTCGCACTGCCTCTGCCCTGGTGCAGGCCTCATGGCCACGTCTCTAGATCAGTGAAACAGCCTCTGGTCTCTCCTCGCTGCTGTCCAATTTATTCTTATCACTGCTGCCAGAGAGACGTTTCTAAGATGCCAATATGACTATGTCCCTCTCTAACTTAAATCCCTTTTGAATGGGTCCCATACTTTCTCTGAGTCAAGTCCAAGCCCATTAAACGTGGCATTCAAGGCCTCCCTCTAGGCTCTGCCTCCTGCCTCAGCTTTCTCCTGATCCACCTCTCCCACTCCCCACTCTGTACTCACACTCCAACCACACTAGATGACATGGGGGCCCCCGGACGCCCCATTCTGTCTCTACCTCTGGGCTCCTCCTCATTTCGTCTGGCCCCTGCAATACCTAACCGACCCCGCTCTTGTTCTGTGCCTTTCTGTGTGTGTGCTTATGTTTGCACACTTCCCTTGACTATTAACATGTTATTTTACCATCTCATCTCTAATCCATCAGGTACACAAGGGTCACAAACTCAAATGCCTTCAGAGGGTTAGCTCGTAACGTAAATATGCGCAATGACAAGTATGAAACAGCAGGGGAAGCAGTAGCAAATTAGACAGTAAAGGCCATGCGCCAAAGCCCTCAAACTCAGAATTCAACCAACCAACAAACCACCTCACCAACCAGCAAACATTTTTCTGGCCAAATTCACCACCTGCAGGAAGGAGTCAGCCATTGGTCACCAGTTGGTGACGCTCCATCTGCAACCTGGACTAGGAGCTTAGCTTGTCCCACAAGGCCCTCCATGTTCAGACTCCACTTCCATCTCTTGCCATCTCCTTGCATCTGGTTCCCCCGTGTAGGGGTGTTTTCACAGCCTCTGCTGTCTCCTCCCCTTCGGGCCCTGCAGGAGTGTTAACTGTGTGTAAATTGCTGCAAAGAACACTAACATTTACAGTGACTGGGCCAATCCTATCAATATGCCTGGCCCAGGCAAGATGTTATTAATCAGCATTTTAATGAAGCCTAATTACAGCAGATGATGCCTCCCACCAGGTAAGGCAATGGATACAGATGGGAGCAAACCAGGAAATCGCTGCCCTCTCCTGGAACTTGTTCTATTGTAGCATAGGAGGGTTAACTCTGGATGGACTAGATGGCTGCGGTGACAAGAGTCCAGCAGAAGGCCCTGCTCAGAGTAAGAAATGACCCCTTTCCCCTGTGCCAGCATAAACACAGTGAATGGAGGTGGGCTTTTCACTGGAGATGGGTTCCGGAAAGTGATACCATCTCTTCTGAGCTCTCCCCCAGCTGGAGATTCTGTCTTTCCGGATTCTGTCTTTCCAGATATGACTCCATTTCCAGCATCTACCCCTAATCAGGCCTTGCTAAGGTATTATAGTCTTCAAAAGATGGTCTTTGGTTGCTCAACTTTTTGCTTTTTCTCTCTGCCTCTCCATTGACTGCTCTTCTCTTTTTACAACACTCAAGCATCCATGGCCCTTCCAACCCCACCCTGGATGCAGTTTAGTGGTTAAGAGTGCAGGCTGTGGAATCAGACAGTGCTGAGTCAGGTCTCTGACCCCCACATCCACCAGCTGTGTGCCCTTGGGAAAGTTACTTTATCTCTCTGATCTTCAGTGTCTTCATCAGTCAAATGAGAACAATAATGCTTCTCTTCTTCACATGGTTATTTTGAGATTAAATGAGGGACAATACCTAGGGCAGTGCCTGGCATTTAACCGAGTCCCTTCCTTAATTCTGCATCTTTACTGGGAAGTCAGTAGGTAGGAGAAATTCTCAGCCCTTGCTGGTTGTTTCTTTCTTAATTGGGGGATGAAGTATGGATTTCACAATGCTCCCAAAATCACGCCAAGGGGAAGTACCTACTGGACCAGGGTAAACTGACCTGGCTCCCCTTTTCTATCTCCTCCTATATACACCATCTGCTCTTCCTATTAATACAGTCATTTCCTCATGCTATTCTTTTGCTCAAGAACCTTCTCTGGCTCCCCATTGCCTATAAGCTAAAACTCCTAATTAGTACTATGGCACTCGAGGCTTTCTACGATCTGGCCACAAAGGACTTTTCCAACTTAGTTCCTAAGCCTCCCTTGTGTGAACTCACCACTCCAGACAGGCCAGTTTCTTAACATGCTCAGTTCTGCCACTGAGCCTTTGTTCATGACGATCCACTCTCCAGAATGCCTTTCCTGCCTCACCACTAGTCTGTAAGTTCCTTCACTAGACTGTGAGGGTGGATGTTTTGTTTTGAATCTCAATATCAATAGAGCTGGACACAATGAAGGCCTTCAATAAATACTTGTTAAGCTGGACTAAACGCCACCCCTTCCAATTCTTCTTCTTTAAAGTCCAGGACAGATCCCTTTGGGTGCTCTGATGTAGTCAAGTTCAGGATCTGAAGCCAACAGACCTGGGATCAAACCCAAGCCCCACCCATGATGGCTAATTTTATGTATCAACATGGCTGGGACATGGGCCCAGAGAAGTGGTCAAACATCATTCTGACTGTTTCTGTGAGGATGTTTCAGATAAGATTATTTGTGAACTTTGAGAAAAGCAGGTTATTCTCCATAATGTGGGCCTCATCTAATCAGTTGAAGGCCTGAAGAAAACAAAAGACTGACCTCCCCCGAGCGAGAGGGAATTCTGCAATGAGCAGCCTTTGGACTTGAGGCTCCTTTGGACACATCAGCTCCTCCCCGGGTCTTCAGCCTGCTGGCCCACCCTGCAGATTTTGGATTTGAAGCCTCCATAATCACATGAGCCAATTCCTTAACATCAATCTCTTTCTATAGACACATCCTGTTGGTTCCGTTTCTCTGGAGAATCCTGACTGACATGACTGCTTACCGGCCGTGCACTTCTGTCAAGTTATTGCACCTCACTGAGCCTTTGTCTTCTAAGCTGGAAAATGGGCGTGACTGTTCCTCCTTCACAGGGTTGTTGAGACGATTCATAGCAATCCTGTCTGTGTACATGAAAGCCCTGTAAGTTGCGAGCCACTGTGCCTGCTACTCTCACTATCAAGGCCCATTACCTCCAGGAACTCGTCCCCAGTTGCACCAGCCCTTTTGCTCTCAGACGTTCCTGAGCTCTGGGAGCAGTCTGGGCCCACCTCCCTGACTCTGTCCTTTCTTCAGCATCTAAGCACGCATGGTGCTCAGCACTGGAAGGGAGAAGGAGGCAGTGGGGACACGGGGCCCAGTAGAGACGCCCAGTCTGGGAGCAGCTCTCAAAGCTAGAGCGGAGGCTGCTGTGAAGGATTCAGACAGGATGCTGCAGTAGGTTTGGTCCTGAATTTAAATACATCCCGTTGCTCTTTGTCTCGACAGGGTAATAAAAATCCTCAGACAGTATATTATGGATGCGAAGTTGCAACACTGGCTCTCTGCTCCCTGCCCACCATCCAAGAGAAGGCAGACATGTCTGGGGCCTGAAAGAGACAGACTATGTGGGAGGGAATCAGGTCAGAGCCAATGGCATGTCCTCTGCAGGGCAGGGAGGGCCCGGACCTCTGACGCTAAGCCAGTGCTTCTGGATCTTTCATCCTGTGACCCAGAGAAAATGATGGTATTTGTTTGCACAGTGGAGGAAGCAGTGAGGAGCTGCCTTCTGCTGGAAGTCATTGGCGCCGGGGCCCGGTCGCTCCTGGCCTTGTGAGGCTGTCTGGGCGGAGGCATCAGTACCTTGGTGTGGCGGTAATAACCCACCCAAGTACTCGGGACGGGGATCTCTTTGATACGCTTTCCCCCTCAGCTGGGCGCATAGAAGATGCTGCGCTCCTCACAGGCTGACCCAAAGGAAAGCTCAGCTGGGAAGTCTTCTTTGGCCCCTCAAACTCCAGTGGGTCTTGTGCTTGCTGTCTCTCTCTATGCCTTGAGAATCTGCAAGTCTGATCGTGTCATCCCTCACTCTGAACAACCAGCACCTACACTCCTCAGTAGGGCACATGAGACCAGGCCCCCAGCCCTCTGCCCAGCCTCATCTCTTTGCACTCCCTCCCATAATAATTTTATCTATTTTTTAAACAACATCCATTTTTTCCATTCTCTCTTCGGTCTGCAGGTGGCCGGTTTGACTGATCTAGGAGGTGGGGTTTCGGCTGACTTGGCTGTGGGCTGCAGGTGGGATTCGGGTCTGCCTTCCCCGGTGCTCATCCTGGGGCTGGGGGGACGTGGCAGTGGCTGCCTGCGACATGCTCTTCTCCTGGTGGATCACTGGAGTAGCCAGCACCAGGCCAAACTGCACAGGCACATGGAGGACCTCCATCTGAGTCAGTTCTCTTGGCATGTGGTTCACCAAAGCAAGTCACCTAGATACACCCAGCATCAGTGGGGCAAGGAAGAAGACCCCACACACAGTCCTTTCTGGCCCTTGAAACTCCAGACTTTCCAGCTCCTGAACACAGCATGCTGTGTCATGTCTCCAGGCCTTGGCCTAGAATGCCCATTAGTTGTAGTGTCTGCAAATCAACTTCTCCATCAGATTGTACTTTTGGAATGCAGGGGCTTTACCTGACCCATTTCTGTGTCCCCAGCCACCCAGTACGGGCCTGACACTGAAGGAGTGCTCAGAAACTCCTTGCCAAATAAATGAATGAATAATGGAATAAATGAATGCCCAGTGTCTGGATCCTTTGGGTTTCTACGTGCTCACTTGCCTCTCTGCCTGGACCTACTGGTCTCTGTGTAAGCTTTGACCCTGGGCCCACTGCAGCATAGCTCAAAACCCTGTGTCTAGGTTCCGGCAGATCTAAGAGACACTGAATAGGGTCAAAGGCCCTTGGCCCATCATCTGTACTTATGTTTTCAATATGAGTTCATAGAACATCTGAACAGCAAAGGACGTTAGCGACTCCCTAGTCCAACTGCCCCCTTGAAGGAGGAAGAAATGTCTTATTCATCTTTGATCCCCAAAGTCCAGCACAGGACCTGGTTCAGAGCAGGTGTTTGGCAAATATTTATTTTTGCCTGAATCCCACTAACACTTGTATATAAAATGAAAGCCCAGAGAGGGAAAATGAAGTCCCTGAGCCACACAGGAAGTTTCTGGTAGGCTGGATTCCAGCCTGTCTCCCCTGACTTCCGGGAGGCCGGAACCCAATGGACTTTCTCTAAGGCCTTGTTTCTTGACACAGACATAAGGTTACATGAAGTAAGATTTTAATTACTTGTTCCAAATCTGTCTTAGGTCATTGAAGGATCTGACATGGATGAGTTCTCATTGCTTTAAAGCTATGAAGGCAGTAGGCAATTGATGTGGCAGCAGCAGAGTGGGCTTCAGAGGCTGACAGAGTATGAAAATCAGCAGGAGCACATGCTGACTACATGACCTTGTGCAAATCCCCTAATTATTCGGAGCATCAGTCTTCTCCCTGCTCCCACACCAAACAGGGACCATAATGTCTATCTTTCAGGGTTGTAAAGACCCATGCTAACGTGTGCACGTACCTAGAACATCCTAACCTTAGGTGGTCAATCACGTACAGTGACGTTGTGTTTCGGACTGTACCTCAAAGCTGGCTGCAGCGCTAGCCGTCACCCTTGGAGACTGTTTGCCCTTACGAAGATGCCCATCCATCCTGATGCCCCACCATTCTAGCGTTTTAATATTCACAGTGCCACTGCTCACTGTGGAACAGCCGCTGACCATAAAGTCTGACATTTGGAAGATTAAAGTGCTTTGAATTAGTCATGCACATGTGAAGTCATTGTTCCTACTTGTCCTGCTCTGGAATCCAAAAATGACTTTCAGCAGAGCCCAGTAACTTTCCCTCAACAGTTACCTTCTGGTAAGGAGGTATGGAGGAGTTCGGGCCAAGAGAAAGCTCTCAGTCAGAGCAGAGGAGAGACCGTGCGAGTCAGCGTATTTGGAGAGAGGGGTCTGCCCTGCCAGGGCTTGGTGGTCTGCTGCCTCCCCAAGGAGCGGTGGGGCCTGGAGGGCTGGAAAGGGGTGGGGTGGAATGAGGTGGGTAAAGTCTCACAGCTGTCTGGACGCGAGAACAGGAGTGCAGCAGGTGCTGGGGGATGACAGGGCTCTGGAGTCAGAGCCTAGCCCTGCTTAGGACAAATTGTGTGACCCCAGGTTAGTTAATATCCTGAGCCAACATTTTCTTGTTTGCAAGAGAAAAATGGTGACTCCTTCGTAAGGCTACTGTGAGAATCAACTAAGCTAACAAGGTCCTTAGCACAGAGCCTGGCACGTGGTGGCCCATCAGCAAAGATTTTCTTTCTCTCAAGAGCTTCCCAACTTTCCAAGACTCAGATATCTTCCTCATGATTTAAATGCTGTGCATGCCTGGAATCCCGGGACTATCCTGTTGCACATATTATTACTAAAATGCTTGGCCAAGGGGAAGTGAGTTTGGGATGTTCCAGTTCGCCCTTAGTGCAGATAAGTAGGGGCAGACTGCAGTCCCAGCTTCCTTGTAAGAGAAATTGAAGGAAGAATCCCCTTTGCTTTAAAACTAGCTGTCTGCTGCACGTGTCTGTGTGGTCCTCCACCCAGGCAGGAAGTCTGGCCTCTAACCAGTGGGCCTCCCGTCCTCCTACTCAACAGATCCCTGACCTACTGGGATCTCCAAAAAGTGGTCATGCAGAATTGTAATGTGTAATAACAGCTACCATCCCTTCTTAGCAGCTAGTCAGGTCATTAAGCACTTCCAAACATTCTCATTTAACCTCGCAAAATTGCTGGGAGGTTTGCACCATTATCACTATTTGGCAGCTAAGGAGTCTGGGGTCCAGAGGGGTGAAACAACTAGCCCAAAGCTTCCTGGGGCTTAGAAATGGCAGAGCTGGGATTGGAAACCAGATCCGTATGATTGTAGAACCTGGGCTCCTAACCACCGCACCAGACCGGCTCAAACACCTACTGCCCCGGCCCTTGCCTGAGCCTGGACCAGTTGGCTGTCCTGGCTTCTCTGTAGCTCGGTTGAGACACGACATTCCCCAAGGACGGTGTGGAAGCAGCCTGTGTTAGTATAGCAGCCAGCCAGACTTCAGACAGCTGCGAGCGGGGAGTGTGTTTTGGGATTGTGCCCTTGGCTCTCATCAGGGGACACTATGAGAGGCGGCCTCATGGCCCTGGTGCTGGCATACGTTGAAGGAATGCTCAGGGGGCCAGAGGTCACTCCCCGCAACACCAGTCCCGGGGTGAGATGTTTCCTTAAGAGCTCAAGCCGGGAAATGCTTTATGTTGCTTTATTGTGGCAGGGGCTTTTGTTGGAATTAATACAAATAGTAAATAAATGAGTAAGCAAATGAAAATAACTGGCCCACACACATATATGCCAGGATGTCATGTTGGACCCCAGGCTGACTCCTTCCTCACCACAAACCTTCCCCATAGGGCACCCTGAGAAAGGGGACTCCCCTTGACATTCTGACACCCTCTGGTTGGCCCTAAGTTCAGTTCACAGGCCTGGATCACACGCTTCATCAGGAAGCCGCTCTGTACCCCTTTGGGGAGGCAGAAGAGAGAGAAGTGATCCCTGAAAGACAGTTCCTTCAAGGTGAAGGTCAAGGCGCCACTTTCCCGAAAAGCTCAATAAATGGTATTTGAATCTAAATCTGAACTGAGGTATGTGGAGAGGGAAAAGAGGAGGAGGGAGAGAGGGGAGGGGGGACTGCGGAAGCAAGGCGAGGGAGAATAGAAAAGCAGGCCAGCAAAGTGGGGCTGCGAGGAGACAGGAAGGGAAGGGGGTGCTGAGGCCCAGTGGGGGCAACCAGCCTCCTGCTCGCCCTGCACACGCCACCTCCTTCCATCGTCGTCATCGGTTAGGGTGTCAGAGCACCGAGCACCTGCCTAAGATGGTGGAAATGGAGAAGACTAGAGTCAGATGTGGATTTGGGTGCAAAACACTTCCACTGTTTTGCTTATGAGAGGAAGGGAGCTAAGGAGGAAGAAGGAGAGAGAAAGAAAAAGTGGAAGAGAGGGAAGGGCAGAGGGAGGTTGGGGGGAGGAGAAGCTGGCAGATGGAGAAGGTGAGAGAGGGCACACTAGAGATGGTGTGAGCATGGGTGTGTGTGTGAGAGAGAGTCAAACAGACAATCAAAAAAGAGAAATGGAAAAAGGGAGAATGAGAGAGAGAAGAAGGAAGAAATAGGTGGGGGGAGGGGTGTCCATGCAGGAGAGAAACCTGGGAGAAGTGAAGGGGATGTGCCCCTCCCTCCTCTGCCCCCCAGAGCTCAGATCCCAGCCCAGACAAAGGACTTGGCAGCCTCCCAATCCTCTGCAGGGAGGAAGCTAGACTTTCAAAGGCAGCCATGCACCCCAGGGGCCAGGAGAGGGCACTTCAACCTCAGGCAACAGCAACGAACCTGCAGCTGGTGGTCCCTGCCTGGCAGGCAGCAAGAGGCAGAGAGCCAGGAGGCGAGGCCAGCCTCTTCCTCAGGTGGGCGGGTTACCAGGACCTCTCTGATGGAGCCGGGTGCCCACGCACAGCCCTTTCGACATGGGATGGGCAATGAACGGGTTTGGGTCCCCCTTGGCTGCCTCTACACCGGCCCATGTCTGCTCTGGCCCTGTCCCTGCCTCTACCTTATTCCAGATTTCTGTCCTGAAGGGCAGCATGCCTCCAGCTTCTCCCTGTACCCCCTCATCCTCCTCCCCTTCACCAAGAATTCATCTTTTCTTTGAGTACAGGGTGGACTAACTTGCTAACTTGCAAAACCATTTCTTGCACACTATGCCATTTGATCCGCACAACTATTCACCAGGTGGGCACAACAGGGAGAATGGGAAACTGAGGCACAGAGATGGAGTGCCAGTTGTCTGTGAGCACATTAAAAAGTTAAAATCACTATACTTTCTAGTTCTAACATTCCATGATGAGAACCCAAGTAAGTTGACTCTCTATCATGATGTTTCCTCAATACCAGAATTAAGGCGGGCTTACATATGTTGTCTCTAACTGAGCACCAAATACCTAACCTGTCACAGACTGAGTCTTGGCCTTAGTCACAGATCTTGACCACGGACTGAGCCCTGAGCCTGACCATTAATGACTTTGTCCTGATAAAAAGTTTAGAATCGTGCACATGAGTACAGATAATGGAGTCTGACTCTGTCAGTATATCTGAGAACTCCAAACATACTTTTAAGATTACTACTTAAGAATCTCTGGAACACCTTAGGAATCTTAAGAACCCTTCACGGAAGTTTCCATGAAACCTCCAGCCTGCACTGATGTCATTTCTTCCTGATGGTCCAGCAATTTATTACTTAGATTTCTCCCAGTTCAGTACTTGACTAGTAACAGTAATCATAATGCTATCGTTCACTGAGTGCCCTCCATGTTCCAGGTCATCTATTAGGCACCTGAGAATTTTTTTATGTTTCCATCTACTTGAAACAAACCTACGAGTTAGGTATCATAATCCCCGTTGTTATAGACGGGCAAACTGAGGCTCACAGACATTAGGTCACTTGATCAAGGTCATACAACTGGTAAACAGCAGAGCCAAGATCTGTACTCAGATCAGCGGGGCTCCAAAGGCTGTGCTCTTCTTCACCCTATTATTGAACGATGGCATCTGTTAGTTACGTCTCCTCAACCATGCGGCTGGTTTCGTCAAAGAGAGTGGCCTCTACTGGGGCAATCAGATTTGATTTGATATTAGAAGAAACAAATTCAAGCTTCTTGGAGGGTATTGCTCTACCACCGAACACTACCAAACTGTGTCACCTGGACGGGCCTCCTCCATCGACTCCTGGAGCCTCCCTGACCCTCCGACTGGTCACGGCTTATGACAGGCGTTCAGGGATGAAATCCACCTCCCTTGTTTATAAAATACAGATAATAGGACTCATCTCTCTAGATTGTTGTGGGGATCAAACACGATGATGGCTCTAATAAGTGCCGTTCACTTCCTGAGGTCCACCCGGGGCTTAGCATTCTGTAGGAGCTCCGTAAATACCATAAATATATTTTGCTCCGAACTAAAATCCAAGCATCTTCTGTCTCCTCCCTCCTCTCCACTGACTCATGGCGAATCTGCACAGACTGAGAGCAGTGGCCCTGACCCCTCCTCCCTCTAAGTTCATCTTTCATCCTCCCAGCCACGACTCCCACCTCCTGCCTCTCGAGACACATCAACAAGCCAAGCACGGCCACAATCCCAGCTAAAGGCCCTTGTCTCAGACAGAGTTGGCAGCTGCCTCCTCTTATTGGCAGGACATTTATCATCTTGAGGAAAATATTGACGGATAAGCAACCCCAGACAGGCAGAGTGTCTCGGCTGGGCATGCAGCCTGCCAAATTGAGAAGTGAGATTTGAGGTGTTGGTTCCAGGTCTTTAAGGAAGAAAAGGAGGGCTGGGGGGTGTGTAGAGAATGGCCCATGACTTCAGAGGTCACAATCCTAGGGATGACTGTGCCCAGACCACAGCAGATGTTCAATAAATGTGAGTTAGAACCGAGTTAAACAGACTCTTTGAAGGACGTCTGGAGGATGGAGGCCCTTTGTGCAAACCCTTCATTTGACAGATGGGAGAGTGGGATCCAGGGAAGGCTAGCGATTTGCTCAAGATCACACGGCAAGTCAGTGGCAGAGACCAGGTTAACCAAGTCCACAGCTCATGAATCTCACATCGGGACACTGTCCATGACACAATGATGCCAGCAGGAGATACTCCCCAACCTCTGGTCACATGGGATAATCTGAGAAACTGGAACTCCTATTTATTTAGGGGAATCAGGGAGAAGGGGATCCTTTGACTCACTTCAGAGCCAGTCTCCCAGGGAGGACATCCTTTTAAAGATGAAAAGAGTGGGAAGCAGGCAGGACAGATGAATGTTACTTGGTGAGGTGGCGCGACATTTTTCTGTGCTGCCCTCACCTATCTGCAGCCAGCCCCATCCACCCATCCCTCCTACGCTGCCGTGGTGCTCTCCCTGAAATGCTGGTGTGGCTGTGGGTCACAAACCCTTCACTGCCTGGTTCCCACAGCCCTCTCCAGCCTCATCACCTCTCACTCCTCAACTTGCACCCCAAGGCCCAGGCATGTGCAATCAGCTCTCTCAGTGCTCCGGATGCTGCACACACTGCTCTCTCTCCCTGCAAGGCTCTCACATGGGTGCCTTTCTTGCAGCAGCTGCTCCCACCCCTGGCACCCCCAAGGCTCGGCTCAGCGCTGATTCTCACTGCTTCCTGTGCCTCCCTCTGTCACAACACCATACTATGGTCACTCTCTTGCCTGTCTCCCCCATCACACTGGGAGCTTCTCCAGGCAGATCCATGACCTCTCTCTCATCTTCGCATCCCCAAAAGCCCTGG
This sequence comes from Equus quagga, assembly GCF_021613505.1. NCBI lineage: Eukaryota > Metazoa > Chordata > Mammalia > Perissodactyla > Equidae > Equus > Equus quagga. The sequence continues at coordinate 10,275,614 of NC_060271.1, read as the reverse complement.
GCCTGGCACATAGTAGGTGTTTAATAAGTGTAGCCTTCTCTTTATCTCCCAGAAAGAAGTTCAAACTGGAGCTGCCTCTCCCTGGCTCTTGATCTGACATCTAGGGCCACATAGAACAGATCTACTCCCTCTGCTCCATGATGGCTCTTTAGAAATTTGACCAAAGCAAATATGTAGGCTCCAAATGTCTTCTTTCCAAGGAAAATATCCTCAATTCCTTTACCAGTTCCTCACAGGTCATAGCTTTGGGTGGGGTGACCAACCATCTTGGTTTGCCCAGAACTGTCCTGGTTTTATCACTGAAAGTCCTCTGTCCCAGGAAACCCTTCAGGCCCAAGCAAACTGGGACAGCTGGTAAACCAGCTCTGTGTTCCCTTCCCATCCTAGTCTTCCAGAGGCCACACACCATTTTCTCAATGTCCTGTACACGGTGGAGCCAGAAATGAACACAGGGCTCCAGGGGTCGATGACACAGTGGGACAAAGCAAGGCCAGCTCCTCCTGACTCCCAACATCTGCTTCTGTTAAAGCAGCCGGTCAGCATCAGTTTTGGCAGGAGGACTGTGTGTGGTGGATTCATTCGCTTTGTTGACCAATATAGAGCTTAATGGTGTCGACTAAGATGCCTCAACCGTTTTATGACACAGGAAACCTCATTTCTCCAAATCAGTTCTTGCAAAGCTGCTTTCGTTTTATTTGTTTTACTCTAAAGGCAGGAATTATTCAACATCTTTGTTTTTAACATTGCCTAAGCCCTCCAAGTGTTCCAGGCATTCATCCATTCAACAATTATTTATTAAACATCTACAGTGTGGCACACAGTCCCTCTCACTGTCCTTTGAGCTGGTCAAAGTTAGGTCCAAATCTGCAACAGGTTGGAACTGATCTTGGGTAAAGTCCTTCCACTTTTGGGGCTCTCCCCACATTTGGACAACAAGAGGATGAGATCACAAGTAGGTGCTTACCTAAGTGTGCAAGGACACATACATATAAACAAACAGGTTCAAGATACTTAACAACCAGCCAGGATCTCTCTGACCGCCAGCTAACAGCCATAATCCTGAAACAATATCCACTCTCTTTATCATCCGCTTGGTTTCCATGGAGCCTGGCAGTGCCGCTAGTGAAAGCTGACAGTTATCACCATAAAGTAACTTTACAACTCCGTAATTTGTAGCTCTCTGCTGTCAGTAATATTAACAGCATTTCGAATTATGGCTATAAACTTGACAACAGCAGATAAAACCCTTAGAAACCTCATCTGGGGAGGGATGGGGGAGGCTGGGGGAAGGTGACGGCATTTTGGTTTTCCAGGCCTGGGCAGGAGGCCCATTTTGACCTGGGGGTGGGAGGCAGTAGGGCCAAGGCAGGGCTCTCAAAGGGCAGTGCAGCCCAGCTCGGGCACTGCAGAGAGAGGCTGCGGGTGGTGTCGGGGATCACAAACAGGTCAAGGCTGCGGGCAGGGCTCACCGAGAGCAGGGCTGGAGGACAAGCAGCAGCTGGCTGGTGGGTCCCAGTTTCGTTGGGGTTCAGGAGAGGGCTTTCGTCCTACAGGATGTGGAGGGAACCTGGGCGACTGCAGGGCAGGGAGGAAGGTGAGACAAGCCCACCAGGCACAACCGAGAGAGCATGTACTGTGGAGCCGGACAGATCTGGGTTTCAATTCCAGCTTTCCCACATAGTAGCTGTGCAGCCCTGGGCATGTTATTTGACTTTTCTGGGCTTTAGCTTCCTTATGTATAAAATGGAGGTACTTATCTCAAAGGCCAAAAATCAAATGATTCTTTCTACATCTGTCTGTCTGTCTATCTCTGTCTATCTATCTATCTATCTATCTATCTATCTATCTATCTATCTAATCCATCTGGAAATAAACACGAAGATCATATCATTTCATCCTCAAATCTGGACAAAGGGGAATTCAGGCCCAGAATGGGGAACAGAACTTCCCAAACCTACATGGCAAGTTAGAGGCAAAGCCAATATTCCAACACAGGGGCCCTGCCCCTTCCATGAAGCACATCCCATGCTTCCATGAAGCATATCCCAGTATTTCACCATCACTACTCCTACTATTCATCATTCATTCATTCAGCCAGTCATTCAGTAAGCATTCACATTTAAAGATCAAACTCTAGTGCTCATCTGCACTGAGGAGAGAATAAACCCAACAGGCTTCAGGCCAGCTCAGCCTTCACTTCCCAGTGCCCTCTGACTGCAGCAGTTCTGGCTTATGAATCTCAACAAAGGCTTGCTCCGGGGCGGATGAACGGGAACTGGGCAGTACCTAGGTATCTTTACAGGCCCTCCAACAGCTCAGGCCTGACCGCTTCCTACTCTTCTGCCTTCTACCTAAAACGTGAAGCCTCCTCCCCAGGAAAGAAATCCAGGCAGTACCCTGCCCCCACACACATAAGCTGCTAATTCCTCTGAGCACCACAGATCACATCACTCATTGCCCTATTAATGAGCCATCCAGTAGATGCTGGTGAGGACTGCTTTCACTTCATTCATTCATTCATTCATTCGCATTCACTGAGAGTCTACCTACTATCAGGCTTTGGCCAAAGAGGTGAAGTGACTTAACCAAGGTCATATAGCTTTGTGAGGAAAGCAAGAGGCACAAGGCCATTCTGGAACTGGGATCCTGACTCCCAGTCTTGCATTCTTTTCACCAGCTCATCAAGGGGCAGCCTACCTTGACTGTGCTCACCAAGAAAATCACTTCATTATGACTCTATAGTACCCTAGTACCTTATAGAAAAATCTATTATGAGTCGACCCAAAGCCCAGGCTTCTCTCCAGAAATTCAGGCCTATAGAGCCATCTGCCTACCATACTTCTCCATTTGTATGTCACATGAGCCCCCTGCACTCAAAACATGCCAAACAGAGCTCAAAATATCTCCCTCCCTAATCCCTTCCTCCAACAGTCTGTATTTAAGCGATTGGCCCCACCACGTACCACGCTGTTCAAGTCAAGACCCTAGGCATCTTTCTTCACTTCTTCCTTTACCCCCACAGCCAAGCAATCACCAAAAATACTCAATCCTACCTCTTAGCTATTGGAACATAGTATTAAACTGGAGCTGTCTTAGTCTTGCTTTCAGCTGAGATCCCAAGACTATAGATCCTACATTTCAAAGTGAGGTGTGAAACCACCATGCTGGACTTGGAAAAGGAAACCAGAAAACCAGTTGTGCAACCTTCAGCTCACCCTCAGACGAGAGGCCCACTAAGGGGGAGGGGGGCTGGTGACCCCAACGAGGTGAACCACCAGATCAGCAGGGACTAAGGAAGGAGCCACAGACAAGTGGCCTGAGCAGACACGCCTGCCCACATTGACATCTCTCCAGCACCAGGAGAGGCATGTCGGAAGAAGTTTACAAAGGGTTGCCCACATCATCTCATGAGAGTGCCAGTCATCTAAGCCCTTTCCTGCCCCTTTCCTCCTCTCTCTCATCTGGTCAACCTTGGAGGCATAAACATCTAGGGTTAGCCAGATTGGGGAAAGAGCGGGAAGTCAAGTCAGGGAAGCAGAGGTCAGCCAGACCCTCCCAACCTCGGGCACCTGTTTGAGACAGGCCTGAGCTTGAGGCTGGGGAGGGTTTTACTTTGAAGGGGTTCGATGGCTTTGACTGGGCCAGATGTAGCCATCACTGATTTGAGACTGTTTTGTGACCAGAATTAATGAGAGAAATTTTAATTTCCTGAGAGTGACTGGAGAGTCATGAGGCCTGCCAAGCTTCTACATCTCTAGATCTAGAATCCATATCCATCTATCTGTAGGGTCAATGGGAGACAAAACATGTTTTGTTATTGTGCCCTGTGTGGACTGCTTGTTCAAGATACCTGTTGCATAGTTCACAAATCTGTCTCCTTCTCTTCGTGGTCTGGCTCTGCTTCTATTTATTTATCACCTGCTGCTTCTGGCATAGCCCCAACCACCCTCGAATACGTTGGACACACATCCTCTCCAGCGTCCGGGTTCTGTCCTCTACGCCTCCCTCAGCCGGAAGGCTGCTCCACCCCTTCTTCTGCTTCCTGCATCCCATTCCTCCCGGAGATCTGAGCCCTAGTTTCTCTCCCTCCAGGAAGTCTTTCCCACTGCCTCCCCTGACTCCTGCAGGGTTAGACGACTCCCATGTGCTCCCCCAGCTGGCAGCGCTTCCCTCTGCGCGAGCCTTTCTCTCTCTGTACTGCTGCTGTTCTTTCTCTTTCTCCCTCCTCTTGAAACCGCCTCCTTCTTGAAGGCAGGAATCATGCCCTTATTCATCTGTCCGTTTCTAGTGTCTAATGAGTTTTGTGGGATGGATGAGTAAATAAATGATACCTTCAAAGTCTGATGTATGTTTCAGAGGACTCAGTGCAGGTGCCTCGTAGGCTCTGAATTGAGACCAAGCCAATGAACTGCCTTCTAAATCTCCACATCTCCTCTTGGCCACACCAGCCCTTCCCTTCTCCCGGAGCCAGCATCTTCTGATCTCAAGGTGTCCACAGCTATAAGCCTGTGTGGAAACCAGTCTGCTCAGGACCCAAGGTCTCTGTTCCCAGTGTTTTTCTCATCCATTATGTCAAAGAGCTATTTCATTTTGGCTTGTAACCAGATCATAAACAAAGGCCAGAGAAGTTCTGGGTTATTTTATGATTCCAGTTTAGCTTTTTTTTTTCTCTCTCTTTTTAAAAATTGTTTGAACAGAGCCTATTTATTACTTTTAAGCCCAGGAAAATGTAAATAGGGTTTGCTGAAGAATGGTCCAAAATTCTCAGAAATTTATCAATTCACAACAACAACAAAAACAACAAACCACAAGAAGGAAAGTCAAGGGAACTAGTATAAATGGCACGGTGTGTATGCCCAGTGATTTATCTGCATTCTTCCATGTAAATAGCCCTGTGAAGTAAATAATCATTATCTCCTCACTTTACAGATGAAGAAGCTGAGGTTCAGAGTGATTAAACAGCTGGGTCAGGGCCCTCAGCTAGAGTGACTCAAAGCAGAACTCACAGCCAGGACTGCGAGACCAGAGCTGCATTCCCGCCGCGGCATGGACAGAGAGCACGAGCCTCTGAGGATCCCCCTTTCAGATTCTGTTGAAAGTTACGAGTCTTCCTCTCAGAAAATGAACTCTGCATCTTTACTCACAGTTTTCCATAAATTTGAGATGGTTCAGGGGCTCTTCTTGAACCCCATCTAGGGACCCTTGACTGAGAACCCCTAAACTAAAAGAACAAAGGCAGCTGCTGCCTTGACCTAATCAGCAGGACACTTGTGTACTGATTTTCTCTATTAGATTGGAAACTCCTATGCTTATGGAATTACTGAATCTTAAGACTCACCAAAGAATAGAATTGTGGATTCTTGATATCATAAATTCATCTAAGCATGGAATTAAACAATTTTAGGTTTTAGAATCAGAAAAAATCTTAGAATGTCAGAGCTGGAAGGCATCAGAGTAGAGATCAAGTCCACATATAATTTCACCCTACAGCAACTCTGAGAGGTAGGAGGTATCAGACACTCAGCCTACGATAAGGGACAGGGCTTGCTCCAGGCCACCCAGTGATAGTGGCGGAGTCACGATCAAACCCCATATACTGGCTTCAAAGCCACATGATTTGGTTAATGATTCAAGCAGTAAAAGGAACGCCATGCGGTCTGCATGGGGCTGAAAAAAATGGGGACAGAGGAACATTTGTTGAGTACCTATCGGGTGCCAGGCAGTGCCAGGGGCCTGTAGATAGATGGCATCATTTCACTCTCCCAATAACCCTGCAAAGTGAGCATTATTATTTTTATTTTACAAATGGGGAAACAGGTTCAGAGTGGTGAGGTAACTAGCCCAAGGTCACACAGCTATAGAAGCATCAGTGACTGTGTTCAGCGCTGTATTTCCCTGATGTAGTAGAGGAGGGAAGTCAGAGAGTGAGACCCTGGTAATATTCAGCTCGTGCTCTTCCAGGAAGAAAAATTAAACTGACAGACACATCTGCTCTGGCGGGTGGGGAGGAGGACAGTACTGTGGGCTTGGGTGAAGCATCCCCCAGGACTCCCCACCTCCCCCAGCCCTTCCCTGATCTTATGCACATCCAGCATCTGGACAACTCATTTGGCCTCATGAACCCTGATGCTGGGAAGGGAGTTCTCCAGATGACAGGCAAAAAACCCCATCGTGCAGCAGTACACCCGCACTGTGCGAGCCAGTTGGTGTCCTGAGGTCAAGGCCCTCGACTGCGGTGACACCACCAAGGCCTTTGCTCCATGAACCCTACCAACACAGCCACTGGCCTCTTACCCTAACAGCCCCATCTACCTTCTTTAACATAAATGCAGGCCCTCATTCCCGGTCACATAACCCTTTTCAATGTTTTCACCAATAGCCACTTAATATTTAAAGCTCGCAGCGCACATTCATATAAATCATTGCATTTAACTTCATTGAAACTCAGTGAGGTTAAGTATTACTATGTCCTCTTGTTTCAGATGAGGACAGTGAGGCCCAGAGAGGTTATGGAACTTGCCCAAGGTGGCACATCCAGTTAGTGGCTGAGCCGGGAATCAAACCCAGATTTGTCTGAATAGAAAGTCCGTTCTCTCTGCATAACACCACACTTTTTCAAGAGTATTTCTATTTAATATAGCAGGGAGTAGAAAAGCAGGAAGCTCCTTGGTCCCTTTGTGAGAGTGACTGTGCTCATCTCCGTGAGGCTGGAGGACTCGCTGAAGGGCAGTCTCCCTGATGACGCTAGTGCTGTCGGCAGAATCCAGGTCTTCTGACTCCCAGTCTAGAGGACACTTTCTCCCAGACCATATTGCCGTCCCCATCAGACCATGTAATTTCTTTTTCTGATGGGGACACGGAGCCAGCAGTCAACACAGATCACAATCTGTCTGCCTGAAGTCTCCCTCTGTTATGAGATGAGGGTTTAAACAAATGCATTTCAAACAGGAACCAGGTTAAATCACCCTCACGTGTGTTGAAGTGGCCTGAGCTTCTCTGGTACAACGCCAGGGTCCTCCTCTCATTCCCTGGATGACACAACAAGGCATGGTGGCTCCAGCAGCAACGTGGCCTGCTCAGCTCGTGGGCAGTTTCACTATTCCCCCTTAACTCCTTCCGATCACTAGCTCCTGTTGCCCGCTGACACCCCCATCCAGTCACTCGCCAGCTCTTCTCAGCTCCTCATTCTAAATATTCCCCGGCACCACGCTGTCGAGGCCTGAATCATATCCCACCTGGATTATCACAACAGCCTCCTACTGCATGTCCCTGGCTACTGTCTTGGCCCCCTCCAATCTATCCTTCCCTCAGTAGACAGAGTGGCCTTCCACTGCTTTTAAAACTCTTCTATTACTCTCTATTGCCTTCATACTCAAATTCAAATGCCTTAGAGCCTGCCATGTCAGTCTCATCTCTTGCATCTGAAGTCCTTACAGCTCGTGCAGCTCACCTTCCATCCTTCCCTCTCTGTCTACAATGTCCTCCCTCCAACCACACACCCAACCCAATCTGGTTAATTTCTACTCAATCTTAAAAACTCAGCTTAGATGTCATTCCCACTGGGAAACCTTCCCTGGCCTCCCCAACTATGTTTGAGGCCCCTCCTGCCCTCACACAAAGACATTTTTGTCGTTGGTACATTCACTGCTACATCCCTGTGCCTAGAGCTTGACCTGGCTTACAGCAGACACTCAGCACACACTTGTCGGACAGAAGTTTCCCATGGCCCTCCCAAGTCCTCCACCATAGAACTTACCATCCATGTCATAGTTGCCTCTTTCCTTTTCTGTCTCTCAGAGCAGACGGAAAGCTCCACGAGTCAGGAGCCAGGCCTTCCTGCTCAGTGTTTACCCCAGGGCCCTTGTATGTTTCCTGCACGTACTAATGGTGTGTTCACTTGTAATGAGTGAGGATTGGGCATCGAGGGGAGGAAACCTTGGGCCTGGGCCGAGAGACGGGCACTCTACTAAGAAACACATTTACTCCCAACACAAAAGCACGTCAGAGGGGTGCTGAGAAAGAAGAGGATAACCCATCAAATTTGACATCCGAAACCAACCACGAACTAAATGCAGGACTTTGGAGGGTCCCCTTCTTATTGTGAATAAGGATTGCAGAACCCCCTTTGGTGTCTGTGCTCAGACTCTTCTTCCAAGCAAATCCCTCTAGGTCATTTGCCACCTTATCAGAGGAGAGCAGAGCAGGTGCCATGTGGAATGTGGCTTATGCATGTATTACAGGAGTTAGCAGATCCTGGAGAAGTCATGGGCTGCACATCAAGTGTGTGTTGGTGGGGGTACAGTGTGGCACATGGAAACGCCCAGGACTTTGGAAACCAAGGGTCCTCTGCCTTAGAGCAGAGCCTACTCCACTGGCCTTGCTGAGCCAGTAGTTCTTAAAGCAGACTTCAAGATGTCTGCTTCAGGCCTGACTGAGGCAGGGGACGCTCAGTTCTTATTATGGTCTCTGCAACGTTCTCCCGGATCTGGAACACTGCTCTCACACCTGGCCTACCTACTCTTGTCCCTCCCTCTGGGGCCACCATGCTGCCTCCCAAGCTCCTATGTTGGACCCCCCCGCCCCCCACAGCCACTAGGCTGTAATTGATGGGGTGGACTGGTCCTAAGTCATGCCATGACCAGAAAGGATGTTCTCCTACACAGAGTCTGGTAGGAACTCCGTAAACACTCTCCAAGGGTTGAACAAAGGCTAAAAGGGGCACTTCTACTTCCAGGAAGAGAACATTTGCATATATCCGGAGTTAATTTTATCCTCCTTCTTTCTCCTCCTTCAGCTATGTGGTCATGCACCACTTAACGATGGGGATGTGTCCCGAGAAATGCGCCACTAGGCGATCACATGGTATCGACCCTGTGGGGCCACTGCCACACATGTGGTCTGTTAGTGACTGAAATGTCATTATGCAGCAAATGACTAACACTCTTTCTCTAAGAAAACTAAGTTTTAGGAAGGGGCAAATGAGTCAATCCAAAAACAAAAGGATAAAGGAAAGCAGAACCTGTCACAATCTGTCGCAACTCTAATGCAGTGACCTTGAAATTAAAATCAACACTCAGGGAACCAGAATTACTAAATAACCCCTAAAAAATGAAGCAAGTTAGAAAGTAACCTCTAATTCCATCATAACAAGCTTGAGTGTTTTCAGAGAAATTTTATGAAGAAGGCAAGAGGAAAAGAAATTTGGCAAAGGAAATGCAAAGGCAGAGAGAAAGACGCACAGAGGATGAGGGGTAAGGCAGGGAAGATGGAAGGGAAGCAAAGGGAGAGGAAAGGAGGATGGGAAAAAGAGAGAAAACAGAAAGGGGCGGGGAGAGGACATGAGAAGTAGGGAAAGAAAAACACGAGTGGAGGGAGAGAGAAAAGAGAGAGGACAGGGGAGAAAAGACAAGTAAAAGGGAAAATAGTGAGCAGAGAGACGAGACTGTGAGAGAGCAAGAGACAAAATGATGAAATGTGAAAAGAGAAAATATAGCTCTAAATGTTCCGGGTTAGGAGGAGGAAGAGGTCATCCTCAGCAGCCCCGGGATGGTCATCCAGCCCATGCACTTACATACCTTAGATGGCAGAAGACTCACTCCCTCGTGAGCAAGTGGAGGATGGAGAGAGATGGGAGCAGCATATGGTAAGGGCAAGCCATGGGCCCAGGTGCCTGAGGAGAACTTGACGCAAAGCACAGGCAGTTGGGAGAAGGGTGTCCAACAGAAGAGCAAGGGACAAACAAGACAATTCAAAGACGCCACCAGAAGGACCTACCACCTCCATCCTTATCTGAGTTTCAGCTCTCACCTGAGCTGGAGACCTTATTCACCACCTGATAGTAAATCCTGCTAGACCTGGATACTTTTGGCTGGATGTGGGCCGGCCCAGGGCTGGGGTGGGGGTGGGACATGCCAAGGATACAGGCTTCCTCCGTGTAGGGCACAGCAGCCGTGGTGCCTCCAATGATGTAGCTGTAGAAGGAGACCTCCAGAGTGTAGCAATAGGAAGTGTGGTCCAGCAGTCCACCAAGGAAGCGACGGCCAGTTCCCGCTTTCACGGCATCCCGGTTAAAGGATGTGCTCGACTATGAAAGACAGAGGAGGGAGGAGAGAATCAGGGCTGGGCACCTGCTGGCTATTTGGGTCTTGAGCAAATCTTACAACACCTCCGGGTCTCAGCTTCCTCATCTGAAAAGTGGGATATTAACCGCACATCATAGGATTATTATGAGGACTGATTAAATAAACAAACATAGTTAAATGAAAGCATCCAGCAGAGTTCTTGGGGCACGGTAACTGCCATTTAACAAATATTTGTAGAAATCTGAATGGGGACAGAGGAGCAAGGAAAAGTAGACAGGAAACAAGAAGCAAGTATATAATGATGGTAACTAGAACTGAAATTGGGGAAGTGCTTTCAGCTTTATCCTATGGTTTTCCACATAGTATCACAATAATCCGTTGATGTAGGTATCGTAATTTTGCCCCTGAAGGTGAGGAAACTGAGGCTCATAGAGATGGAGCAAGTAAGTGATACAGCACAGAATTGAACGCAGGACTAAGTGACTCCAGACACCCCAACACTCCTTCACAATGCTCCCCTCCATTAGGGACAGCTGAACTCATGTCCAACATCACCAGAAAGGAGGGACCATGGCTGCTTCCTCACTAGGGTGTTGACCGCACCCATCACAGGGGACAGAGAGAGGAAAGAGCAAGCAGGTCAGCGTCTCCAGTCCTCTCTTCAAAAATACGTGAGATGTTAGGCAACTTTTTGTAGCCTCAGCTTCCTCATCTGCAAAGTGGAGTGATAATAACATCTGTTTCATAGAGTTGTGAGAGTCAGTTCACTTGAGGTTAGAAGGGCTTTCTATGCTAACCCATGGAGACTTAAGTAATGGAGACACTGGTTTTAACAAGAGAATGTGTGTCTTATTCAGTAGGATACACGAGAAGAAGGAAAAGAGAGGAAGAGGGAGAAAGAAACAGCAAAACATGACAGATGCATAGACAGACATTGAAAGAAAGAGGTGTGTGTGTGTGTGTGTGTCTTGAGGTAAAGGAGAAGATCAGACAATTAGAATGTCAAATCTGAAAAGACAACTGAAGTCCACGCAGTGGAATCCAACTCTCTCACTTTAGAGTTGGGACTGAGGGTCAGAGAAGAGAAGAGACAGAGACTGGACTAGGATGGATGACCTTGACCCTGGCCCTGAGCTCTTACAGGGGCTGTAGTGCAGGAACATCATCAGGCAAGTTCAGAAATAAAGCTCCCAGACTGAGCCCCCTTTGTAGGCCCTGGAAACCGCACCTCTGTGAGGCTCTCTGAGCCCTGTGGCCCAGCCTCCCAGGGAGCCTGGATCCAGGAGATTCAGTCTGCTCTGAAATTGGAGTGGTTTCGAAAAGACAAAGGCTGGCCATCCTATAGTGAGTGATTCCTACAGAAACAAGCAAGGCTCTTCTTATCCCAGAGATGCAGATCGGGAGGCACCTGCTTTGATTCCACCACCACATGTTAGGTGACCTTGTTGTACATACTCAACTTCTCTGGGCTGTAGCTTCTCTCAGGTGTAAAGAGAAGACCAGGCTAAATAATCTCCCAGTTCCTTTGCTGGTCTGGCATTCAAAGATTCTGGGATTCAAAGTGCATTTTACCTCACAAAGAAATTCGGAGGTAGGTGGAAGCAGAGCCTGGGCGGGGGCTGGCACGTGGTCAGTGCTCACTGAGTTTCTTCTGCTAATGCTGGATCAACTAAACAAATGCCAGCTCATCAGACAGACCAAGCACCACCTTCCCCAAGCGTCTCCCTCCTGACGCGATGAGCTGCTTGAGGGCGTGGGCACAGCTTGTTTACCTCTATGTATCGCCCACGCCAGACCTGGCACAGAGTGGGTGTTCCGTAAATGTTAAACCAAATTGAACTGAATGAGGAGAAAGAAGGGGAGGCAGTGGGAGGGGGAAGGATGGGGTGGGGAGCAAGGAGCTGGGAGCCGGCTGAGAGAGAACTCTTGACTCACATAGGAGAAGTCCTCAGCATTCTGGCAGAGGAGCTTGGGAAAAATGGCCTGCCTCTGGAACCGTTCCTCATCCTCAAAGATGTTGCCATACATGAAGCCGTTCATCATGGTGGAGTGGGCGTGGATGTCAATATAAAACTCCAGGCTTGTTTTCTGTTGAAAAAAAGGATAACAAATGACAAGCCTGGGGTCACAGAGCTTGCCTTAAAGGGACCAGAAAGTAAACACACACACACACATACATGCATGCACACACATTCATTTCCTTTCAGCTGGACCTATGTGTCAGCAGATTTGGCAGCCTTTTGCAATGTGATTGGAGGGGTTGAGACCAGTGAGGATCAATTTCTCCTCACTTTTAATACCATCTGCCCTCAGGGTCCACCATTAGCATCCCTCTTTAGAGTTGTTCTGAAAAAGTGAGTTTTTCTGTTGGATTAAGTCATGATGTTACTTACCCCAAACAGGTAATACATTCCTGACTAAAGGCATTAGGAGAATTTGTTTCTTTTATTAATGAGACATACCTTCAGGTAACATAATTGTATTGACGTGGGCCTGCTTATGGCTTTGCCCTGACTGGGCCATTTCCAGCTAAGGGGGTCAGGGGTCAGTCATAGCCCCACTGTGGGCCTCAGTTTTCTTATTGGAAACACGGATATTTTAATTCCAACCTCAGAGAGTTACAGTGGGAATCAAACACTGCAATAATAATTACTACCATTTACTGCATATTTACTGCATGCTGGCACCATCTGGGGAGCTTTACACGTGACATCTTAGTTAGTTCTTTTATTTAACCTCATTTCATGATGCCACACCTATTCCCCAATAATATATAAATAGTGCATGGGGAAAAAACACCTTGTAACCTTAAAGATGCTTGCAACTAGTCTTTCTTCGCGATCTACTTGCACATATTTAAGGCATTCTCTAGCTTGATATGGTAGTATTCCTTAACATTCCTGTCTATGAGCTCCCTGAAGGCAGGGGGATAGTCTGTAAGGAGCCCAGTGCCCATACGTGAAGGATGCTCAGCAGCTGTGCACAGAAGGACTAAACAAATGGCCCCAGAGAGGTTACTCCACATACTGTAATGGACTGGCAGGAATTAGGGAATTTTTAGGCCCTTAGATCTTCTATGTCCTTCAAATCTGACCTTCTTTTCCTATATATCAGTCCTATTTATATTTGTTAATTCTTTCTGAGACTAACAGAGACCCCAAATGGGGAAGGAACTTGTCCAAGCTCATGGCATAAGTGGGAATGAAACCCAGGTCTGCTGACCCCTGACAGTTAACTTATCATCACCAATGGCCATCGCTAGAAACAGCCAAGGCAAAACCTGGCCGCCTTTCCACCCCCTTTCTAGCATGTGGTCCTGGGAAAGAAGAAACGTCCATGCTTAGAAGGATTCTCCCTCCTTGGGACACTTTTAAACAGAGTTAAAACCAAATGAAAACCATGTTGCTTCTAGAATGTGGACCTGATGACCGTCATTTCATTTGCCTTGGAGTTGGAGTGAAAAATTCTGTCTTGCCGAGCTCCCAGCTCTCTGGGTAGCATAAGCTGTCTTTTGAGAGATACAAGATGCACTGCTCTGTGTGATATTAAACTCATCATTTTCAGCTTTGGAGGTGGAATACACAATGATTCAACAGGAGCCCTATAAAAGTCATCTTCGCAATTTTATTTTCTTCAATTGTCTGTCTTTTCCTCTGAGCTTTTGATGAGCTGCAGAGGAAAGGAGGAGGTAGACAGATGACTTAAGAAGTGTGTAAGGAAAAACTGCAATTTACATCTCCAGATGTCAGAGCTGGAGAGAGCCTTGGAAACCAGCTTCTTTGACCTTTCTTGGAACTGCCCTGGATGGAGAGGTTGCTTGCTGAAGGCGGCCAGCAAGTTCGCAAAGGAGCAAGAATTAGAACCTGGCTCGACTGATAGCCATTCTGGAGTGGCTTCCACTGCCCCGTCCTGACACCCAGCACCTAATGTGAGTTCACTTTAAATAGCCAGCAGATCAGTTATATTGATTAATTTACATGGTTCATAAGTCAAAAAGATATGAAAGAATTTACAGTGAAAGATCTCCCTTCCACCCCTCCTCCAGGTACCTAGTTTCACTCTCCAGAAGCAACTCATGTTATCAGGTTCACATGCATCCTTCCAGAAATAGCTTCTGCACAAACAAGTACATATTCCCCCCATCTTCCTCCCAACACAAACAAATAGTAGCACACTGAACACGCTATCCAGATCTGCTTTTTCTCTCTTAATATGTCTTGAAGGTAATTTTTTCTCAGTACACAGAAAGTTACCCCATCCTTTTTAACAGCTGTGTATAAACTATCTAACAAGTGCCCTATCGATAGACACATGAGTTATTTCCAAACTTTCATGTTACAAACACTGTCTTAGCGATTGCCTCTGTATATACACTAATTCACACATATGCAACCATATGTAGGATAAATTCCTAGAAGTAGAATTCCTGGATCCTCTGTGTATTTGCAATTCTGATCAATATTGACAACTGACCTCCGTAGAAGGAGCAATTTACACTCCTAGCAATGTCTCTTTCTCAATTACCTTGACAACGTGGGTGGAATCAAACTTTTAGACATTTGCCAATTTGATGGGTGAAAAATGATATTTAAGATTAGTTTTAATGTCAATTTCTTTTAGTATAATTATCTTTTATTATATAGTTAAGTATCTTATCATATGTTTGAGAACTATTTGCATTTTCTATGAATTGTCTCTTCATTTCTTTGCCCATTTTAGAAATTGACTTGTTGGGCTTTGTTTCTTATTGATTTACAGAAGCTATATATAAGAGAGACAGCCTTTACGTGTAGTATACAAATGTTTTTTCTCAGTTTGTCATTGTTTTTTGACTTTACTTCTACTGGTACTTTTTTCCATGTAAAATTTTTTAAATGTTAATTTTTTACACAGATTTACCAATCTTTTGTCTTGTTGTTTGTGGGTTGAATTTTTTCATTGTCTCTTCTATTATTTCTATTGTTTCATTCTTTTATGTTTAAATATTTCATTTCAATTTTAATTTACATGGAGGTAGGGTGTGAGATAAGGATTAAAGTTTGTTGTGCCACGCCATTTATTACATTGTGCATCTTTTTCCCACTGACTTGAAAAGCCACCTTAACCATAAACTTTTTTTTATATATTTGAGTTAGTTTTGGATTTTCTATTCTGTTCTAACCATTTGTCTTTTTGTGTGTCAATACTATACAGTTTAAATTACATTAAGTTTACAATGTTTTTCAATATTTGGAGGGCTAGTATCACCTCATTATGTTTCTTTTCCCAAATTTTCCTGTATTTTCTTGCAAATTTTCCTCTTTGATATTTATAATTAGCTTGTTTCATTTTCCTTGCTCTCCAAAATCCTGTGAATATTCTCAATATTTATAATATAATCCTATTAAATTTTTATATTAATATAGGAAGAATTGACTCATGACTTTGAGCCTTCCAATCCAAGAATATGTTTTGACTTTCCATTTATTCAAGTTTCCTTTTGGATATAGCAGGAAGTTTCAAAAGTGTTTCTTTTTCTCATAAAGACCCTGAACATTTCTTTTTGATGCCTAGGCAGTTTATATTTTTAGTTGCTGTTGTAAATGTGATGCATTCTTCCATTAAATCTTCTAACTAGCAGTTCTTTATAAATATTAAGGCTCTTGTTTTCAACATATTTAATTTTTACCTGGACACTATACTAATTCTATTATTATTTGTATAATTTATCATCGAATTTTCTTGGATTTTCATTTGCTTACTAATTCAACAAATAATCACTGAGTACCCACTATGTATCAGACAGTGTTCTCAGCACTGGAGATATGCACCAGGGAATGATCTGGGCATGACAGATATAGCAATGAACATAATAGAAAGCTTCTGATCTCAAAGAGTTTACATTCTGTGGAGAGAGAAAGGAAATAAACAAATCAATGAATAAATATACAAGATGTCAGGAGGTATTAATGCCATGGAGACAAATAAAACACAGTAAGGGAATAGAAAGTAATAGCGGTTCTGGAAAAACAGAGAGTTGAACGGAGTAGGACAGTTAGTCTTGAGGATATCAGGTAGAAGAGTATTCCAGGTAGAAGGAGAAGTAAATGCAAAAGTCACATGCACTTGTTATGTGTGAGGAACAGCAGGGAGGTGAGGAAGCCTGGGAGGAGGGACCAAATAAAGGGGGTAGTGTTTTCCAGGGTTGTAATCTTATCACTCATACATAGTAATTTTATCTCCTCTTTTTGGGTTTTTATGCTTCTAATTTCTTTTTCATGTCTAACTGCATTGGCTAGTACCTCCAAAACAATGGTAAAGGATTAGTCAGGTTCTAGGATCCCTTCTCACTGTAGAATTCTAGGGGCTGGAAAAAAACCTTCTTCAGATATGAGGCAGAAATTAAAACTTTCCCGGACAAACAAAAGCTAAGGGACTTCATAGCCATGAGACTCCCCCCCCACCCCAGAAGAAATCCTCAAGAAGGCCCCCATACTTGAAAAAAATAGCGAGAAAGGGGTCACAGAACACAAAGTAAGGAGATAAATAGTTAGACAGAATCTGAATAGGATAGCAAATATTCAACTATAGCATTAAGTGAAAGGGAAGGAAAACACCAAAAACAAAGATAATCCTGTCATTTTAACCACAAACTCACAACACAAGATGGAAAAAGATATGAGGAAAAACACTTAGGAAGGGAGGAGGAAAGGGACTGAATCAGTTGAGACTAATGAATTAAGAGGTCATCAGAAAATGGACTATCTTATACACCAGATTCTCAACACAAACCTCAGGGTAAACACTAAACAAAAAAGCAGAACAGAGACACAAAGAATAAATAAGGAGAAAATAAAGAAACATATCATAAAAAACTCCATAATTCAATGGTTAGATCAAAACACACAGGACAAAAAACAAAGGAAATGCAGGAAAACTGGAAAATGAGTGATAAAATAATTACATTAAGCCCTCATACATCAATAATCACCCTAAATGTAAATGGATTGAATTCTCCAATAAAAAGCTACAGAGTGGTGAGATGGATTAAAGAACAAGACCCAACAATATGCCGCCTCCAGGAAACACCCCTCAGCTCCAAAGACAAACACCGGCTCAGAGTGAAGGTGTGTAAGATGATACTCCAAGCTAATGGCAAACAAAAGAAAGCAGGTGTTGCAATACTTATGTCAGATAAAGTAGACTTCAAGATAAGGCAGGTAAAGAGAGACAAAGAGGGGCAGTACATAATGATCAAAGGGACACTCTATCAAGAGGAATTAATGCTTATAAATATCTATGCACCCAACACAGGAGCACCAAAGTTCATAAAACAACTATTAACAAACCTAAAAGAAGATATTAATAATAATACAATAATAGTAGGGGACCTCAACACTCCACTCTCATCAATGGATAGATCATCCAGACAGAAAACCAACAAGGAAACAGTGGAATTAAATTAAAAGCTAAACCAGTTGGACTTAATAACATATATATAGAACACTTCATCCAAAAACTGCAGAATAAACATTCTTCTCAAGTACACATGGAACTTTCTCAAGGATAGATCATATGTTGGGAAACAAGGCAAGTCTTTATAAAGTTAAGAAAATTGAAATAATAACAAGCATCTTTTCCAATCATAATGTTATAAAGCTAGAAATTAATTACAAGACAAAAGCTGAGAAAGGGACAAAGATGTGGAGACTAAACAACATGCTATTGAACAAGCAATGGATCCTTGAAGAAATTAAAGGAGAAATAAGAAAATATCTGGAGACAAATGAAAATGATAGCATACCATACCAACTCATATGCAGCAAAAGCTGTATTAAGAGGGAAATTCATTGCAATACAGGCACATCTTAACAAACAAGAAAAATCCCAAATAAGCAATCTCAAATTACACTTAACTGGATTAGAAAAAGAAGAGCAAAGCCAAAAGTCAGCAGAAGAAGAGAAATAATAAAAATCAGAGCAGAAATAAATGCTATTGAAACAAAAAAGGCAGTAGAAAGGATCAATGAAACAATGAGCTGGTTCTTTGAGAAGATAAATAAAATTGACAAACCCCTAGCCAGACTTACAAAGAAAACAAGAGAGAAAGCTCAGATAAACAAAATCAGAAATGCAAGAGGAGAAATAACAAAAGATACCACAGAAATACAGCAGATTATCAGAGAATAGTACGAAAAACTATACTCCAACAAAATGGATAATCTAGAGGAAATGGATAAATTCTTAGACTCTTACAACCTCCCAAAGCTAAATCAAGAAGAAACAGACAATCTGAATAGACCAATCAAAAAGAAAGAGATTGAAACAGCAATCAAAAGCATCCCAAAGAATAAAACCCCAGGACCACACGGCTTCCCTGGGGAATTCTACCAAACTTTCAGAGAGGATTTAATACCTATCCTTCTCAAGCTACTGCAAAAAATTAGGATTCTAGGGGCTGGAACTAGAGTAGAAAAAAGTCTAGGAAATTTATGTGAATAGGGTCTGAGTTTGAGGTCTTAGTTCTTTTCCTTCTTCATTACACATATTCAGCACTGTACTGAGAATGCCAAAGACCACAGCTACTAAGTCCAACAACACCTGATCATGTTTTGTGCCTAAACTGGCTTTATGGACTTGTGTTGGCCCAGTTAGAATGGAGCATGGAAGGCAGAAGCAGGGTTTCCAACTCTGGTTCTAATGTTAACATAATCTGTGCCCATGGACAAGTAGCAACTCTTTGCTGTGCCTCAATTTCCTCATCTTTAAAAGTGGTTGTTGGATGGGATAGAGAGCTATGACTTTCTTGAATGTTTCATGATTTCCTCTCATCCTCAATGAAAACAAATCCCTCATTCTTCTCCAAACAGCTTCTTGCTTGGGCTTTGATTTCAGTACTTGTTACATATACCTAATCTGTCTGATCAGTATGTCTGTGTGCCTATGAGCTCTTTGAGGACAGGGACCATGGCTGAAACACATCCCATCATCTCTTACCTGTTCTGCTACAATGGCTTTCTACCTGGTTTCCTTGTTGCTTCAGAGCAATCTTCTTAAATGAAAACAAATCACGTCACTCCCCTGATTCAATCTGTTCTACACATCTCTATTGCTCCCAGGATAGGGACCACACACCTTAACAGATTTTAAAAGACCCTGCGTGGTGTGGTCCCTGCCCCCAGGCTGGTCTCAGCTCTTGCTACTTCTGCTCTGATACTCTACACTCCAGCCACGTGGAGCTACCTGGAGTACCTCGAACTGTTATGTGCTTGACCTTTGTCTCCACATTTGCACATGATACATATCTCCTCTGCCTAGAATACATTTTCTCTTTATCTGGCTAACTCTGACACAATCTTAAAATTTAAGGCAGAAACTGAGTAGATGCTTACCAACCCCATTTCCTTTTCCTGGACCATAGAAGACATTTCCCAGTCTCCCTTGCCATTTGGTCAGGATCAAATGGGATGTGGGCAGTGGTGACAACTACCACTTCCAGGCCTGGTCATAGAACTCATACACAGTCACCCCCCTTCTCTCTTGTTCTTGTGCATGGAAGCTACACATAAAAACAAGGGTATCACAAGAAGGAAGAAGCCCATGTCCCTTAATCACTCTAGGAGGAAAAGGGCCAGGAGAGTCAGTTGACCTGTGTCAGACTGTGATGAACTTTTACAGCATTAAGCCACTGAGACCTGGGAATTGCTCGTTATAGCAGTTAATATTATTCATCTGACGAGTACAAAATCTCAATTCAAATGGCCTTATTCTATCCCTCAGGATGAGTTAACAGCCTCCTCTGTGCTCTCATAATTCAAGGTACATTTCTCTCTCTCACGGTACATATCACATGACACAAATAATGCTTTGTTTATTTCCATCTCCCATTAGAATGGGAGCTCTTTCAGGCAAGGACTAACGTTGTTGATTTTTTACGTCCACAGGACCAGAGCAAGGCCTGGTATACAGTAGGTTATCATTAAAGGTTTGGCAAAAGAATGGATAGAAAATCAATCGGTAGAAGAATGAGTGAATTAAATGAATGAGCAGATGCATCTTAAGTTTTTTTGAGCAGCCAAATGAGGTACTTTTCTGTGGCCATATCAGAGCAAGGGGTGTGTCGCTAATACAGAGCCCCATAATTACAATTCGGGATTAAGAATAGAAGCAGGGGAAGCATCTCTGTTCTTTCCTTCCAAACTTAAGAACCTTAATTAAAACCGAGTGATGAAGGGCTGTCCCCTTGCCAGCAGCCAACAGTTCATCCTGCAATCAGGGGCCTAAAGAGTAAATTAAAATCAGTGCCAATAAAATTAAAACCACCTTAGGGCATATTTGCAACATAATTTAGTGCAGAGTTTGCTTCCTCCTAGACGCCAGGGAGGAAATGGTTTTTTTTTTTCTGCTATATTCCGAGCTGCTTCTCTGCTTCACCTCGCTTGGCACAGGCCAGAATCCGAGCTTGGTGCTGTGAGGCGATGCTGGATACTTCACATTTGGGCAGCACTTCAGAGTTTATCACATTTTCAGTCCAATGAAGGAAGGGAAATGCAATGCAGGAAGGGCAGAAGGGTTTATCTCAGGTCTGGAGATGAGAAAGAAACTCATCTCAGGCAGGGATAAGGGCGAGTTGAGAAGGGTGCTCTATTCTTCCCTCTTACAGAGGAGGGACTGAAGCTCAGAAAGAAGTAACTTGCCCAAGGTCATGCACCAGGAAGTGGCAGAGCTGGGACTCATATGCAGGCCTCTGGTTACAAACGCATGCCCTGTGTCCTGCCGTGCTCTCAGGAGCCTACAGTCCTGGAAGTCATCTCCCTGGTCAGAGGAAGGAAGCTCTCTGCCGATCCCTCATCTCTGAGCTGGGGGACTGTGAGGTCTTGGGACTGATCCTATCAGGCTTAACTTCTCAAACGGGCCTCGAGGTGGGGGGTGGGAGCAGCAAGGAGCATTAGAAAACTTGCAGATAACTCCCCTACTGAGATTTGTCCCCCCAGAAGACATTTCCCCATGGGCCTCAAGCCAAAAACAAACCAAAAAGCCCCAAATCTATTCGTTTTATTACTAAAATCTCTCCCTGTTTTTTAAAAAGTTAAAGTTGGAAGTCAGTGCACATGTCCTAAAGTAGGAAGGAGAAATTTTCAGAAAAATCGAGGACTCTTTCTTTAAAAACAGCCAACCAAATAAAATAAACAAAACCATGTAAAGGACCTTTATCACGCCTAGTATAGATCTCCGAAGTGGCACAGTCAAGCCTTCCCTCCTCAGGTGCGCCCTGGCTGTGGTTGGAAAGAAATTCCCGTTACCAAAAAGATGTGATGAATCAATGGGGACAAAAAGAGGAACAGGCACATAAGACACCCAGGCAGCTAGCCCAGAGAACCGAGGGGAGGCCACAGGACCTCATCTCCTGCCTCTCTCCATCTCACACTCCAGCCTTACAGACCTGTAACTCCCCAAGCACACGCATGCTCTCCTACTCTGTGCGTCTGTGTCTCTGTTCCTGCAGGTGGGAATGCCCACCCCATCCCTTCCTTTCCCCTCCTGGTGTCATCTTGCTCAGCTTTCACTGCCAGGTCCAGTAGCCCCTTGTCCAAGAAGCCTTCTTTGACTCTCCCAGGGACAGCAGCTCTCTTCTCTGGACCCCCACAGATTTTTAAACTGTTCTTCTGTTAAAGTGTTTATCATCCACTTTATTCATTCATTCATTCATTTTAATGAATATTTGATATGAAGCTACTATGTTCCAGGACTTGGGGGTGAACAAGACAGGTGAGGTTCCTGCCTTTTAAGGAGTTGGCACCCAGGTGTGGATGACAGACCATGAATAGAATCTAAGTAAGGTGATCACAGATTGTAACACGTGCTAGGAATGCACTAAAATGAGCTAAAGGATGGTGAATAACTGAGTTGATGGGGACAGGGTCTACTTTAGATTGTGTGATCAGGAAAGGCCATTGACATTTGAGCTGAGCCTTGAAGGATGATGAGAATGAGCTATTCAAAGGGGCTGGTGGGGCCAGCCCGGTGGCGCAGTGGTAAATTTGCACATTCTGCTTTGGCGGCCCAGGGTTCGCCGGTTCCCATCCCGGGTGCAGACTGGCACTGCTTGGCAAGCCTTGCTGTGGTAGGTGTCCCACATATAAAGTAGAGTAAGATGGGCACAGATGTTAGCTCAGGGCCAGTCTTCCACAGCAAAAAGAGGAGGATTGGCGGCAGAGCTCAGGGCTAATCTTCCTCAAAAAAATAAATAAAAGGTGGGGCTGGCAAGAGAATTCTGGACAAATAAGGGCCCTGAAGCGGGGATGAGGGTGGTTTTTTTAGAGACCAGAGGGAAAGCCATTGGCTGGATCTCTATGAACACTGGAAGTGAGCCTGGAGAAGTTTATAGGGTCCAGCTCACACAGGCCTTGCAGGCCAGGGTCAGGGTTTGGAGCTTATCCTATGTACAGGGGAAAGCCATGTTAACAGGGGAATGCTGTAAAAGGATTACCTTGCCTATCATGTAGATAGAGGATTTTAGCTGGACATGAGTGGAGGAAGTTGAACAGGTCCCCTAAGAGATCGTAGTAGCTTGAATTGGAGTGACAGCAGTAGAAATGAAAAGAGAAGGATATATTTGGTAAACATCTTGGCCACACCTCTGTAGGACCTGCACATGGATTATATATGCAGGAAGAATCAAAGATGGATCAAGGGTTTGTGCCTTGAACAACTGAGACGATAGTGGTAACATGTAGAGAGATGGAGCAGACTGGGGTGAAGACCAGGTGGGATAGTGGTGAGGAAATTGAGAGTTCTGATACGGGTCTCTGCAGTTTGAAATGACTATTGGATGTCAGGCTGTGGCAAGTAGGCAGTCAAAGATGTGAAAACGGAACCCTGGGGCGAGGACTGAACTGGAGAAAGGTAGGCATCTTTAGCACAGAGGTGCTATTTAACACCACTGGGAGAGAGTGTGGATCAAGGAAAGGTCCCAGGACCGAGCCTGAGGCCCTCCAAGGCTGGGAGTTTAAGTATAGGAAGAAGCAAAGGAAACTGTGGAGTGGCCAGAGAAGTAGGAAGAGACAAGGACAGTGTGGTTTCATGAAAACTAAGAGGAAGAAAAAGGTTCTAAGAAGGAGGGAGTGGTCTGTGAACCGTGTAAGGACCAGGACCATGGCTGGTTCACTTCTGTATCCCCATGTGCATCATAGGTCCCAGTACATAGTAAGTACTCAGGGGACATTTGCTGAGTGACTAAATGAATAAATGAATGAATGGACCAGGTATCCTGGACTCAGAGAAAGGGTAGTGCAGCATGTAGTGATAGGAGCCTCAGGGCCTAGATTCTATCCCCAGGAGCTATGGAGGGAGAAGAATAATAACGATATAGCACTTACTACTGCCAGGCACTCATTAATCCTCCCACAACCTCAGCAGATAGAAACATCACTTACAAATAAGGAAACTGAGGAATAGAGAGACTAAGTAACTTGCCAGGGAGCCCCCAGATCACATAGTGGTACCTGGCAGAGGCCAAGCAGTCCAGCTCTACAGAGCCTGCTCTTAATCATGACACCACCATCAAAAGCTGTTGACATTTACTGAGGGCTTCCTATGTCTGGTCCTGTAATAATTCTTATAACAATCCTATGAGGCTAGTACTGTTATCATCACATGAGGAAACTGAGGCAAAGAGCTTGCAATTGGCAGAGCTGAGATTCAAACTCATCTTTCTGAGCTAGGGCTAAGCTCTTCATCTCTAAGCTCTTCAGAACGGCCCAGCCTCTGCATCTGTGGCCTCTTTGGCCTCAGCAGAATAAACCTCAGGACAAAGGAAATGTGTGACAGTAATGCTTAGGTGTTGGGAGAAAGCATCAGTAGCAGCAAGATGAGGATATTTTTCTCCTTCCACTTGTCTTTCCCAATCCTACTCTACTCAGAAGTGAAAAGGAGGACCTGAATGTAAATGGAGGCATCTCTGCATCTGTTCCTTCTAGGGACCCAGGAAGAGCTAGGCCTGGCCTGGCAGGAAGGAGCCTTCCTCTGCTTCCACCTGCTCCTTCAGCTCTGCCCAGAAAAAGGAAGAGAGAGCAGAGGCTCAGCCTAAGAGGTTTGGGTTCATAACAGACATTCCTAGGGCAAAAGAACTGCTGACCTGCGTCTTCTGCTCCCCATAGCAGTGATTGGTGACCCCAGTGTTGATCATGACAATGATAACAATGATAGAAGAAGGGTAGTCATGGGAGTAGCATGGTTCAGGGCTCTGGAAAACCTGGCTTCAAGTGTCAGCTTAGCCATGGGTGAGCTTAACGACCAGTAGAAATTACTTTCCTTCCCCGAGCCTCAGTATCCTGATCTAAAAATTGAGGATAATAATCCCAATCTCACAGGATTGTCATGAAGTTAGATGAGGTAACTGGCTTTGCACCTAACAAAATGTCTGGCAGCTTACGCGCTCTCAATACATTCTTTTCAACCACACAGTGATGCTGTGTGTAGGTGATGTGCCTGGCACCAGGATATGGACCTCCTTGAGCTCAAAACCTTGCAGGGAGGGTGGACGTTTTAAAAGTAATTGCATGCGCAATGAAAGATTTGAAGAGAGGTGCAGGGGCTATAGGAGCATGGAGCTGAGAGGAGCTTGGGGACCCAGCTGACATAAATGTAAATTTCTTCCTTGTTCAACAGGACATCTATTGACAATAACCATCATCTTACACATTTGTAGAGTTTATAAACTATTCTCACACAAATTAGCTCATCTGATTCTCTCAACAATCCACTGAAGTAAATAGGATCCTGATCTTAGCTCAGAAGAAGCTCAGAGACCAGCTTGTCAAAACCTCACAGCAGGTTAGGGCCTGAACTGGGCTTCTCACTGACTCTCACCACCTCCCACACCTCTGCTCGATCCTCACCTGTTGGGGTCAGCCCAGGTGCCCACTCCTGCATCTGGAGTGGACATAGACACAAGCGGAAAAGCCAGACCAACCTGCAGGAAGCCCTGTCTGAGCAGGAAGATGAGACAAACTAAGAAGAGGATTGAGATATAATTTTGAAGCCTATGAGAGCCGAGGGACATTTTAATTTCATAATTAAAAGTTAATATTGCTTCATTATAAATCAAAGGCTGATGAAACTAGGGCACCTCCAGGAACATATTAGGAACTCAATAAATATGTGTGACCTGAATGCTGGGAGACGTCTCCTGGAGGAGGTTGTCAGCTGAGCCAGAGAGGGAATAGTATACATCCAACCACAGAGCTGGTGGGATGGTGGGGCCTCAGGAAATGTTGGTTCTTTTCTTCCCAGGAAATTCATCTTGGCTCTCCTACTAACCTGCTCTGAGGCCCTGGAGAAGTCTCTTTCCTCTCTTCAATTTCCCCATTTGGAGAATGGATCTGGCGAATTCTCAGTGCCCATCATGCTCTGAGAGTCTCCTGTCTTTCAATCATCTTATCTTCCTGCTTTGTACTGTTTTGCTTTGTTTTTTCTCCTCCCTTTGGCCTCTGAAGACAGATCCTGCCAGCCTTTCCCACCTTAGCTCCTTCAAGATCTGAGTGCATGGTCTTGTTCCTTGGCATGGCCCTGTGGGGAGAACCTACAGCAAGATGCCAGTCCCAGCA
This sequence comes from Equus quagga, assembly GCF_021613505.1. Classification (NCBI taxonomy): domain Eukaryota; kingdom Metazoa; phylum Chordata; class Mammalia; order Perissodactyla; family Equidae; genus Equus; species Equus quagga. The sequence continues at coordinate 10,249,945 of NC_060271.1, read as the reverse complement.
TTTCGCCCTTGCTAATGTACTCTTCCCATTTGGCAGAAGAGATATCACTGTTTTTCAAAGAAGTGTTCTGGGATGCCAACATTCATGCTGAAACTATGTACTTTATCCTGGAGAAAAACAAGATGGTTCCTGTCTGCTTTATTCAGTGTAGGCAGCTGGGGGAGAGGAGGAGGAGAGAAGAAAGGTACAGGCAGGGATCCGATATCTGTTCTTTGCTCTTTCTTCCCCTTCCTTCTCTGTCTCTCTCATCTTGCCCCTTTTCTCTTCTGTCTCTTCATTCCTCTCTCCTCCTGCTCTCCCTTTCCCACCTCTCTATTTTCAGTGTGGTGAGAGAAGACAGATAAGGAAACAAACAAATGTCCATAAGCCTTTCAGGTGCTCAGTGAGATATATGTGAAGATTGGGTGAAGTTACAGCCAAAAGAACCATCCATTCATTCGGTGGTCAGGAAAGACTCTGTAGAGGAGGTGATTGTTGAGCAAGTTGTTGAAAGATGACGTGTTCACCAAATGGATGATAAGGAAAGGAGCCATAAATGGAGAGAAAGATAGTCTAGGCAGAGGGAACTGTGTAAGCAAAAACCCCAAGACCAAAAGCCCCCCAGCCCACTAAGGGAACTATAAGGTGTTTGGCACAATTGAAGGACATAAGGTGGGGTAATGGGGTGAGAAAAGGGTCTGGAGAGGCTTCTGTGGACCCATTCATGGAAGGTCTTGCAAGCCACTAAGGAGTTAGGACTTGTCCTATAAAGTAGAAAATAGAGAGCTGGAGAAGCATTTTATGGAAGTATAACATGATTACATTCGCATTTTGGAAAGATTGTTCTGGAGGCTGCGATGAGGAAGAATTGGAGCCTGTAAGAGTCAAAGGCATGTAGAATGGTTAGGACATTTTTGTTATAGTCCAAGTGAGAACTAAGTGAAAAATAATAAGGTTCTGAATTAAAGTAGGGGCAGGGAGGATGAGAAGACAGGTACAGATATGAGACCTATTATAAAGTAGGATTGACAGTGCTGAACCTAAACTTGGACTGAATCCCCGGTTTCTGGCTTGGGTGTCTGGGTGGATGGTGAGGCCGTTCACTGAGATTGGGGCTGTCATTATCTTATAAGTTGGAGTTGGATCTTTCCCTGCTATGTACTTATCCCCAGCTAGAGTAAGATGCTAGCAGATGGTCTATCGTCTCAGGTTATGACGTTTTGATACAAACAAGTTGATTTTTGCCAAACATGGCTATTCAAGTAAAAGAAATGTTTCTCATGTAATCATATGTTTCTTATAAAAATAGAGCTCTTTATTAATATAGTGAAGCATAAGCATTGCACATTTTGATAGGATATAGAATCAGAACAAGAGTTAAAAAAAAAATCAAACACCCAAATACAGGTACTCAAACACCTGGGTTCCCTACTGGATTGTAAATGGGACGAAGGCAGGGGTTTTCTCCAGCTATTACTTTGCAACAGGCTTTCCCTCCCTCCGAAGAGAAGAGACTGATTGTTCTGGACTGCATGACTCAGCCAGAAAGCAGCAAGGAGTGAGGGGCAGTTGTGAGAGGTGAGCAATGGTCAGACAAGGAGGTATGGGGACAAACCAGGCTTCATCTCTTGGTTTGAAGGGAAGTCCCAGAACAGGGCAGTCTCCTTCATCCACATTTACATAAAAACATTTATCAAAATCACATAGAATGAGTTTGTGGCTTCTCTGCCTCTTTGAGTTGTCTGGAACTTTGCTTCCCCACCCCCTTTCCTTTGACACATGAAATACTATCAACAACCTACACAACTTGTTCACAATCATTGTCTCATTCTTACCATATCCACTGTACAGATGAAGACACTGCTCAAGATTACACAGTGAAGAAGTGGCGGAGACCGGGATAAAATCTAGATCTTCTGTCCACAGCACAATTTCCTCCCACTACGTCATTCTGCCTCGATCTTTTCATTTTGGCCTGGTCTTAGCGGAGGCCCGAGGGTGGACGAACAGCAGGCATGGAAGATACTTCCTGCATATGAATATCAGGTCCCTGATGACCAGCCTCCACCTCCAACCTCATTTCCTACTGTCTGCTACAGGCATCCAGTGCTTTCACCATGCCAAATCGACAGCGTCTGGACCAAGCCATCTCTTCTGCGTCTTCCAAGGCTTCGCTTATGCTGTTCCTTCAGCCAAGAAGGGCTCGCTCTTTCTAGTCATCCCCCAGGACCCAATACAAGCATCTCTTTCTCTGTAAAGTCTTCCTTAATCCTTCTGGGTAGGGTGGACCATGTCCTCTTACACTTACGTCGTCACTCAACCCTCCATTTTTATTGTACTCATCTCACTGTTTCATTGTTATTGCTGTGTGTGTCTATTTCCCCAACTAGACCAAACACTGGTCAAGACCTAAAATTTTTCTATTTCTAACACCTAGCACTGTGCCTGGCACACGGTAGGTGCTGAGGAAATCCTCACTGAGTGAATAAATGGATGAGCAAATGATTGAGGAGAAAACATCCCTGAGCAGAGATGATTTCCATCCTTGATCTTCTGTGAGAACTGTTGTCATGGAGTAAGGTGAGAGAAGGACAGACATCAAAGGGATATAATGGGTAAAAAATTCTTCCCTGTTCTCTCTGAGTTCTTTCTCTTTTTTTTTTCCTTCTTGCTATTGGAACAAAAATAAAGAGTACATCATAAGCAAAGCTGTATTTTCTGTTTATTGCCACCAGGTTAATAACAGTAATGGTGCGAGAAGAAAATGAGGTGTTATGTAAAATCCTGCATTGCAGATTTTGCTGCTGATGTAAAAAACTCAATAAAGTGTAACACTTTAATCATAGAGATAAAAATCACACAGCAGCTTCCCACAGGCTCCCAGAGCCGTAAGACAAAATAGTTGTGGGGAAATGAGAGATGAGAGAAGAATATTATCAGGCATCAGAAAAGTTGTGTTTGGGCTTTTGTGGGGTTTTTTTTCCCTTCGTCACTAAAATATGGAATAGGATTTTTCTCTCTTTTTCCAAGACATCTTGTATGAGTTTCTCTATTCTCCGGAGGACATACTCAGACTTCTGGGGCAAGATTTGCTCATTCTTTGTAAAAATTGATTTGTTTAGGGAGAACTGAATTCCTGCCTTTTCGGTGACTCTGTGGCCTTTAAGAAAATAGGCTGTCTTCAAAAATGAAAGAAGGCTTGGGAAGGAAGTGAGATGGTTGGTGACAGTAAACCTCTATTTTTTTTTTTTTTTGAGGAAGATTAGCCCTGAGCTAACTACTGCCAATCCTCCTCTTTTTGCTGAGGAAGACTGGCCCTGAGCTAACATCCATGCCCATCTTCCTCTATAAGACTGGCCCTGAGCTAACATCCATGCCCATCTTCCTCTACTTTATATGTGGGATGCCTACCACAGCATGGCATTTGCCAAGTCGTGCCATGTCCACACCCAGGATCCGAACCGGTGAACCCCGGGCCGCAGAGAAGCAGAACATGTGAACTTAACTGTTGCGCTACCGGGCCGGCCCAGTAAACCTCTATTTTTATGATGGTCTTGTGATTCCGGAAAAAGATCATGGCAGGGAAAGATCTTATCTGGAGATGGGAGCTCTTGTACCAACTCAGCCAACCCTGGGAAAAGCATCCTCTTGCCTCTGTGCCTCAGTGTTAGCTTTCTTCAAATAAGGAACAGCACTAGATGGTTTTTAATGGCCATTCCAGCTACGACACTTAACAGTCTGTGAGAATCTGGACAAGGGGGCCAGTGGCTTGGCTTTTAACATTGGCTGTTGTGGTTCTGGACTACCGCAGGAGCAGCCACCTGCTGACCCGGTTCCACTCAAAACATCTCCTTCCCTCCCTCACCACCCAAATCTACTCTCCATCCTGCAGCCAGAGTGAGCAATTTATAACAAGAGGAAACTAAACATACACCCTGGAGCCAGACTGGGGCAGGTGCCAGGAGGAAGACCCTAGGGCAGGAACATCCTAAATGATAAAGAGACATTGAAAAGCAAAGAAGCTACTGTACCCAGAGCGGAGTGGGCAAGGCAGAGAGTCATGGATGAGGAGTTCAGAGAGGTACGGGAGCACCAGATTGGGGGGCTTCTAGGCCATTGGAAGGGCTTCACTGCCCACAGGTGCAATCCCTGCGTGCTTCCCGAGGCAGTGGGAATGCAGCTGGTGTTTGCAGACAGGAGACACTGCTGTAAGGTAGCAGGAGCATAGTCCTGAAAGGAGAAGCGCTTTGCAACTGGAGATCTAGGCTCAAATCCTGGACTGGCTGATATTAGTGACATTGAAGAGGTCACTTTAGTTTTCCAAGTCTCAGCTTCATTGTCAGTAAATAGGAAGCGACTATAAGACCCTTCATCTCCTAGCGTTGACGCGAGTTAAAGGAGTTAGTGCACGGCGGAGTGCCTGAAACACAGTAGGTGTTCAGCAATTTTGTTTCACACCATAATAATTATTTCAGGTGTCATTAAAAAGGTTGCACTATCTAATACGATAGTCACTTGTTACTACTTAAATTTAAATTAATTAAAATTAGCTTTAGAAAAACAGTTTCTCAGTTGCACTAGCTACATTGTAAGTACTCAATAGCCACGTGTGGCTGGGAGCTACTGTTAAGGGATAGCGCAGAAGAACACTACCATCACCAAAGAAAGCTCCATTGGGTGGCACTATTCTAGTATCTTGGCAGTCATAAATGGTGCATTGGAACTTAAAACATATATCCATACACATACACGTGAGCACATACATACATTGCGAAACCACAGAAACAGGTGTGCGGGTGAGTGACAATGCGTTTCACCACTAAGGAAAAATAAATCTGAGTCCCAACTCTGAGGCAATTCACTGAGTATACAAAATGTCAGGTCCTGTGCTAAACATTTCACATGGGACATTATATCACCAAATCCTTACAACAATGCTAATAGGAAATACTATCCGCATCTTGTTGATTCTGGCATTCAGGCTCAGAGTGGTTAAGTAACTTGATTTAAAGTCACAGAGCTTATAAGCAGCAGAACAGGACTTGCTCTCTACTATACAATACTGCTTCTTAAAGGACATTTCAGAGACAAAGGGCATACAGAGCAAAGTCACCATCTTTTGTGAAAGATGTGGATGTCTGGGACTGCCTGGGGACTATCTGGCAGTCCTGGGTTAGTCACAGAGACTGTAGAATTCAATGAAATTGGCTCCTCAGGGTTTTCAACCTAGCTTTCATGCCTTATGGAATGTGGCAGTGTCAGATCTATATGGGACCAGCTCAGATCTTCAGGAAAGTCCTGAGCCACATGACTGGGAAGGGATGGAGAGAGTGCTAAAACTGTAAAGAAAGAAGCCACCCTCCAAGTCATCTAGAGCAGTGGGCTTTTCACAGTTTTCTTTTCTGTCTTATTTTAAAGGCACGGGCTCTCAAAAACTGCATGGTGGGGAGGGGATTGCAAGTGAGGGTCACTGTGACTTGGGTGGTTCTGAGTCAGTGACTGCCTGTGACTATAGATGTAAGCACAACGAGAGTTAGAGAGAGAGACTGATGGATGAGGGGATGGGTGGATGGATGGGTAAATGGATGAATGAATAGACTGGCAACCAGACAGATAGGCAGCAAGTTAGAAACATACAATAGAGGCTTCTACTATACTCCATTTTCTTCTACTATAGTCCAATACTCTACAAGGCTGGTATTATTTCTGATTCATTATAAACTTCCTTTCTTACCAGATATAGAGCAAGGTGCCCAGCCAAAACTAGATACTCAATGAATGTTGTTCAAAAATAAATAAAATGTAACACCTGAGACAGCAACAGTTAGATAACAATAATCCTTCACATTTGTATAGTACTTTGTAATATAGAAAAAGGTTTCCCATGCAATATCACACTTAATCCCTAATCTAACCATTTGAGGCTGACATTATGATCCTCATTTTATTGATGAGGGACCCTTGTCTCAGAGTGGTGAAGATTCTTGCCTAGGGTTATACAGGGATGCTGAGGGACCAGATAAATAGGCAGGTCAGATAGAGGTAGAGACCGATAAGTAGACAGATACAGGCAAACAGACAGAGACAAGACAGAGGAGACCAAGACATGGCTAAATGATGGAGATAAATGGAGATGGATGGATAGATGCTGAGAGAGCCTCCAATCTCTCCTCCTCCAGTTCATCCTCTACACGGGCTGGAGACAACTTTCCTAAGCACAAATCTGACTATGTCACTCCTTCACTTAATAAACCTCTATTGCTTCCCCAAAGACTTAAGGACAGTGTTTGACCACGAAAAGCCTTCATGACCTGCCCCACCCATCTCTCTGGTCTTCTGTCTTATTACTTTTCTATAGCATTATTCATTCCAGTCATAGGACTCTTCAAGTCACAAGAAAATCACGCCATTTTTACTACTCCTTGTTTATCACATGATCTTCCTTGTACCTAGCACTCTCTTCGCCCTGCTTGTGGAAGCCTGGCCAATGCCTACTTACCCTCTAAGACTCAGTATTAGCATTGCTTCCTTTTGGAAGCCTTTCCTGGCTGAGTTCATTTTCTGTCTTCCTAGGTCACCCTCTTCTTTATTACAGGAGTCAATAGAGTAGGACAAACCCAAACATTGAAATAAAAGAGACCTGTATTTAAATCCTGTTCGTCCCACCTATCAGCTACAATGACTTGGGGCAGGTCATGTACCCTCTTAGCCTGGGTTTCCTCAACTCCACAATAAACCTGATAATATCTGCCCCAGGATTGTGTTGGGATTAGAGATAATGTAAAAACTGCCTGGCATAGAATGTGTGCCCTACATGTGGAAGCTGCTGCTCCAGCCTGACTATGCTACACCACAATAATCCACTGGACTATGAGCTGCTTGAGGACAGAGGCTGGGTCTAACTCATCTCTGAATCCCAGTGCTCAGTACTTAACACATTCTGGGCTTCGAGCACCCTTCCTGCCCACATTGAGGCCATCGGTTAGGATGCATTTCCAGGCACCAGAAGGCACAACCTATACTCATCCCATGGAACCCCTTGTGGTGGAGGGGGCCTGCTGGAGAGTTAGCGAAGGGGTGCGTTCCTGAAGGCGGGAATGAAGAAATGGATGACTGAAACCTATCCTAGCTTTATGCTGCATGTTTAGGTTGCATGAATTTTGAAGATAAAAGATAATGCTTAAGTAAATTTTGTAAGGGGCTGCTTTGTCCCCCTCCCCCCACCAAAAAAAAAAGCCCTCCAGAACTCCCAAGTTCTGTTTTGGTTGTCATTAACCATGTTTAGGTGGAAAAGTGTCAGATTGGTGGTCTAAGATATTCTATATACTTTCTTCTGTCTTCCAAGTCTCCTTCACTTTCCTCTGACTTTTATTTTCCCAGTGGATTCAGATTCCTCATAATTCTCCTCCTTATTCTTTGCCTTCCTCTTCCTACACTCCCATTCTCTTCCCCAGAAAGCCAGCTTCTGGGTGAATGAAGATTCACCTCCTCCCCCCTACACACACACACGCACACACACACACACACACACACACACACACGCACGCACGCACACAGTCTGGGAAATAGTGGGCATTAAATGCAACTGAACAGCTCTCAATGTGGTTTAGGACAAGAAACCGTCCCAAAGCAGAAGGGCGAGGTGCTGGCAGCTGGGCCCTGAGCCAGCAGTACTGACTCTCCTCCCTGACTGCCAGGGCAGGGCCCCCGGGTCATAAGCACCCACTATAGGTTGGGCCAGTGCCTTCATTAAGATTCTGTTCACAGCTAAAGCTGTTGCCAAGCCTGCCCAGCTCTGTCAGCTGCCCTGCTATCTGCGTGTGAAAAATGGATGGCCGCGCAGCCCCCTGGCAGCCTGACAAATGGCTGGGAAGCAGGCCTGAGGCTCCCTGGCAGAGGCCCAGGGCTCTGGGCTTCAGGGAAGGGTGGGAGAGAAGGAACTTTCCTGTGAAGTGGCCTGACTTCCAAGGCAGGGAACACAGAGAGCAAGAAAGAGCAGGGGAGGGGAGAGGATAGCAAGGGAGGATCCCGGACTTAGCCAACGCCTATCCCACCCCAAGGGTAGAGAGCGGTAGGGACTAAGCGTGCACACTCTGCTCACGCTCTGCTCACAATCCCTCGGGACCTGTCTGTGGGACCACAGGGATAATTACTTTAACTTGTTTCCTCCCCATAAAATGGGAATAATCATAATACTCACCTTGCAGTGTGAGAACTCATAGAGTTAATACAAATAAATAACTTTAGAAAACAGCTCTTGGCACTGGCCAGCATTATGGCTAGCTGTTATAACCCAGCAATCTTCAGCATTCAACGAGAATGTCAGGCATTGTGCTATGCTTTACACATATTATCTCATTTAATTTTCACATAAGCCAGAGCTCTAGATATTATCTTGTTTATTTTTTTTTTGGTGAGGAAGATTGTCCCTGAGCTAACATCTGTGCCAGTCTTCCTCTATGTTGCATGTAGGATGCCTCTGCAGCACGGCCTGATGAGTGGTGTGTAGGTTGGTGCCCAGGATCAGAACCCGTGAACCCTGGGTCGCTGAAGCAGAGTGTGTGAACACAACCACTACCCCATCCTCATTTTAAAGACAGAGAGGGTGTCTCTCTTGCCCAAGGTCACATAGCTGAGTAAGAAAGAGAAAGGATTTAAAACTAATCTGCATGACTGCAAAGCATATGCCCTTAACAAGTGGGCCAGATTGTAGGTGAGCATTTAGACTATCTCTACTGGTGTAAAGGAATAAGTTTTTTTTTTTTTTTTTTTTAGGAAGATTAGCTCTGAGCTAACATCTGCCACCAATCCTCCTCTTTTTTGCTGAGGAAGACTGGCCCTGAGCTAACATCCATGCCCATCTTCCTCTACTTTATATGTGGGACGCCTGCCACGGCATGGCTTGCCAAGCGGTGCCATGTCCGCACCCGGGATCCGAACCAGCAAACCCCGGGCCGCCGAAGCGGAACGTGTGCACTTAACTGCTGCGCCACTGGGCCGGCCCCAGGAATAAGATTTTTTTAACTCCCTAGTGAGAAAGAAAAAACAAAAACTCAAGATAAAAATCAATCCCTTTATTTTTAAAGTTTAAGTACTGCAACATTCCGCAATGGGGAACAGAAAAATAAACAGCTATACTCAGAGACAGGGTGCTCTCTTGGCCCTGGGAGGCAGAGGAGGAGGGAGGAAGTAGGAGCTGCAGAGAATTCAAACGAGCAAAAGCAGTGCCGAAGAAGGCCAGCAGCTCCACCCAACGCCAGGGGGCTTGTGGCCAGCTGCTGGGGGCGCTCACTAGTTTACGGGAATCAACGGCCTGCTTGGACCAGAACAGAACCACATTTATTAATTCATTCAACAAACATTCACTGACCACTGACTGCACCTCAGACCCTGTGCTGAGAGCTGGGATCAAGGAGATAAATAGGCCCCAGTTGCTGCGTCAGGAGCAGTTTGTATTCTCAGGGAAGACACAGGCAGAAATCAAGCAACGGCCATGCAGGGTGATCAGGGCTGTGACAGACACCAGCACAAGGCTTGTGAGAGTGTGTGTATGTGTGTGGGTGTGGGTGTGTGGGGGGGTGGAGGCTAACCCCTGGGGGTGGCTGGGGCAGAGAAGGCTTCCTGAAGAAGTGGGGTCTACATGGGGAGTTTAGGATCCACTGAGTCAGGCAGATGAAGCTGGGGAACGGCGGGGGTGTCCATCCCTGTGGACGCTCAGGGCCAAGGCCTGGACACTGTCTCAGGTCAAAGAAGAAAGGCAAGCAAATCACTTGAAATCCTACAACCCAGAAACAATGACCATTAACAGCTCGCTGCACGCACAGACAAATTAAGGTATAGTTGGCGGGGTGAGCAGAGGGCTAAAAAAAGTGCCTTTATAAAAACAGAATGGACGACAAATATTTCTGGGTAAAAAGGTATTGAGTTCAACTTTTCTTAAATTTAACAGAACTAAAAAGAATCATACCTCTAAAAAAAGTTCCCTCATAAGAGACATTATTTCCTAAAAAAATTTCTAAGATTAAAAATAAGGAGATTATGAGGAACACGACGAGGTTGAAGCCACTCTGGTTTTTAAAACTAGAGGCTCGAATTGTAGAAGAAACAGATGAGGAAATAGAGAGGTTAAGTTACTCACCTAAGATCGCGCAGCTAGTCTGGTACAGCTGGAACCTGAACTCAGATAGATCTGATTCTTTGCATAGTATTAATTTGCTTCCCTAAGCCAACTTCCTCATTTTAAAGATCAGAAACTGGGGTCCAAAGAGGGCAAGTGACTTCCCTAAAGTCACATTTTGATTTAGCAACAGGGTAATTTTGGTGGATCAGGTCATTGTTCCAGGTTATTCTCTCTTCCCTGTGATAAGGGAGCTCCTATTGTCGTGTATTTGCCCAAGAACCCAAGAAGAGTATACGCATCCCAACCTCATTGACTTTGGCCTTGGCCTTGGGATGCGCTTTGGCCACCAGAATGTGAGAAGTGATGATATTTGCCACTCTGTGTGGAAGCTTTAAGTGGGATTGTCCTCCTGCCCTCTACCATGAGAACAGCAGGTCCCAGACAGGGGATCCACTTTGAACCGGGGCCCTAGATGAGAAGCTGTGTGGAGCTGTGCAGAGCCCAGCAGAGCTGTGGTGACTCACTCACAGGGGTCGGGTGACAGGAGTATGAAATAAATGTTTGCTGTAATAAGCTACCAAGCTACTGGGGCTATTTGTTACCACAGCAAAAGCTGACTAATACAGCAGTTTCTTGCAGAAATGTGTTCTTTGTTTTTCTCATGCTCAAGGTTACCTCTAGTCATGCAATAATTATGAATTCAGGCCATGAGGGTAATGGCTGTGTTTGTGAGCATTTTAAGTACTAAATATACAAGAAACAATGAGAGAAAGAGTTGAAAAGTATAAGACACACGAGGAAAAATCAAGTATCAAAGGTCTAGATTTTCAACGTCAGCCTCTGATGAAAAGAAAGCTGATGGAAGCCCACTCTTCGACAGAGAGACTGAGATGTATGAGAGAATTCCAATTTCTTTCTTGGACTTCTGCCACATAAAGTACCGCTGGCATTAACTAAAATACACATTCGCCCGGAAGCACCTAGTTCTGAAATGGAATGTGCTGAGGAAAAAGATGCAATAAATGCCAAATAAATCTATGCCACCAAATCACTGCGTGACCTTGAGGAAGTCATTTTCCTTCTGGCGTCAGCTTTCTCATTTGTAAAATGAAGAGGCTGAACGAGCATCTCTCATTTTCCTTCTGGCTCCAACATTCTATGATCTGATTGCCTCTAACTCATTAGTCTCCACTGGCTTGAATGGGACCCAGTAGTATTGAGGATAATCATAGGAATCCATCAAAATGTAGCCCAAAGAAGGTAATCTGGAGACTCAAATGAGAAAATGTAGGGAAAGTGCTTTGCACACTGCATGGGGCTCTATTGTGTACTTCTGCGTTGAAAAGAGGAGGAAAAACCTGCCCCTGTCTCCCAAATCGCATCCCCTAGCAGCCCACCCCCTACTTAAAAATCCGGCGATCTTTCAGGCCATTCTTCTTACCTCATCCTCTTTACCCAGCACAACCTTTCTCTCCTTTAATCACAAAGAAAAGTAGCTCTAAATCAAAGGAGTCTATGAAGACATCTTAAGAGACATACAAAGAACATGCTGGGGGAGGGCAAAGGGGAGAGAGGAGAAATGCAGACTTCAGACCTCAACAGATCAGCGTTGGAGCTGCCATGTCTCTTTTTGTTCATATATAAAATGGGCATGATACTTACCTAACACAGTTGTTCTCAAAATTAAATGATATAAAAAAGCTTACGGGCCCACATAAGTCATTTACAGCTGTGACATGACAGAAGGCTTCCTGGAAGTGGTGGTGTGAAGACAAACCTGAACGCTATATAGAACTTTGAGGGCTGGACGATGAAAGAGGAGGTGTAACAGTCCAATAGAGGGGAGTGCGTGGGGGTGAAGGTGCAGGGATGGGTATGAATGCAACAAGGGTGCAAATGGGAATGTGGGTGAGCCAGATGTCTTTTTGAGAAGAGAAGAACAGGTGGTTAGGATAAGAGTAAATATTTTATGCAAGGGAGTCTAGAGAAATGAGTCTAACGGTTTGAATACCAAGCTGGAGGGTCTTAACCCAGTAGGTGATGGGGCTCCCCGAAGGGCTTTAGGAAACTAGGCTTTAGGGAGTTGTGAGTGTGCATCCTGGGAAAGAAGCTGCACCCCCACCCACACCACGACGTGGGGAGGGAAGGACAGTCACCTCCCCACAGGACAGCTGTCGCTGTACTCATCTAGACGGAAATCTCATCTACGGGGAAACATCAGACTGCACCTTGAATTAAAACAGATGTGTTTGCAGTAGAAAAACTTTCTAAAGACCTTAAAAGTTCAATTTTCTTCCTTTTAATCTCTTAAGAGAATCACTGGTTTTAAATCCAATACAGTGCAAATTCCAGGTCATAAAATGAACCCAGAGCTCCACTTGCTGAGCAGATCTGAGTAAGGTTGCATTTTTGCTTGCTTTTCTTTCAGCAGCCTTAATCTCACATCCCCAGTGGGTCCACCCTGGACCCCAGAGTTTGCTCAGACCAGGGGTCCTCAAACTAGCAACATCAGCATCACCTGGGAGCTTGCCAGAAATGGAGATTCTCAGATCCCACTCCAGACCTACTGATCAGCACTTGGACTTTTTAAAGATTTTATTTTTCCTTTTTCTCCCCAAAGCCTCCCAGTACATAGTTGTGTATTTTTAGTTGTGGGTCCTTCTAGTTGTGGCATGTGGGAGGCCGCCTCAATGTGGCCTGACGAGCAGTGCCATGTCCACGCCCAGGATCTGAACTGGTGAAAACCTGGGCCGCCGAAGTGGAGCGAGCAAACTTAACCACTTGGCCACAGGGCCGGCCCCTAGCACTTGGATTTTAAGAAGATACCCAGGTGTTTCCTGCACATTAAGGTTTGGGAAGCACTGGGTTACACCAAGCCCTCAGATTCCATGAGTTCTCTACAACCAGAGGAGGTCAAAGCTGGTCCAACCTCTTCACTGAACAATGAGGAACTAAGATGCAGAGAGAGCAAAGAACTGTGTTTTCCAAGGTCACACAAGTAGTAAGTCTAATTGATATAGTAAAGTTAATAACAGTATACCATGTAGTATAATAAAAAATAATTCTCTATAGCTAGCTGGAGATAAAGCACAGGACATTGCAAGCCATCTTGGTTTGGGAGGCAACTCTGTGTGCAAGATTTACAATCCAGGTGGCCCAAATTACTTCCTCTCTCTGAGCCTCATTTTCCTCTTCTGAAAAAATGGGAACAATAAGACTTCCTTATGAAGATGCGAAGGGTAAGTGAAATAAAGGATGTGGAATACTTACCACAGTCTGGGTGGTCAATATCTAGTAAACACTATATTTCAGAGGTGGAACCAGAGCCAACTCTTCAGAATCCTACCTACTGTTTTTTCTCCCAATCCTAGAGTCAACCCAAGTCCTACTATAGGGCACGATCTCCTAATTTAACCCTCTGCAAGATGGACAGCTCCTTCCTCATGCTTCCTCAGCTCTTGGCTCTTTCCTCTTGTGGCATTTAGACACACCTATAGCAGCTGGTTTCCTTTTCCATCTTCTCCGTTAGGGTGTGCCTTGCCTTAGAGCGGGACCCACTGTGTCTTTTATCTCTGTCTCCCCAGAGCACATCATAGGAGATTTGCTGGCAGCTGGAAGGAGTGTGGGATAGAAGAGAGACAGGAGGAAAGAAAGAAGGAGCAAGGAAGGGCGGGAGGCGAAGAGGGAGGGAGCTGGGAAGATGCTGGGTGTTGGAAGGCAACCATTTTGCAGCATGATGGATTCATTCCAAGAAATAGCTTGACAGTACAGAATTCATCTTTTTATGACTGTGACAACACTAATACATTTATTTCCCTTCTGAAATTAACTTTCTAATATTAAGAAAGGTCAAAATGAACTGCAGCAAAATGAGACATTTTGTCATTTTTAACAAATTATACCAAAGCAGACTGTCAGATTAAAGGGGTCACAGTTTTGAGGTCTAAACGCTGGTGCTGATTGCATAATCAGAGCTCATGCTTGTCATTCTGCCCTTTCCCGCCCGCAGGCCTCCAATAGTTCCCTTTGGCCCAATGATAAAACTCAAACATCTCAGACTGGTTTTCTGAGGCCCTTTAGAATCTGATCACTATTTTTTTTTTAAATCCATTCCTTCCCCAAAGGGACCTTCTATACCACTCAGACCCACTTCTTTCCTGCTAGCTCCTCTTCCCACGAGGCTTTGCTCATGTGCTGGCTGCTGTCCCAGGTGCCATCGCTCCTCCCGAATGCCCATGGAGAGTCTCTCTACCTTTTCCCTGCCCTACGCATCCAAACCACCGGCTGGCCCCCTGCTCCTCAGCACTTGACTTGCTCTGGTCTTGAGTCTGCCACTTCTGCTCTTTCAGCCTTGAGCTGACCTTGACCATGGCTTGGACCCTGAGTTCCCTCTGCCTTTCCTACACTTTGCTCAGCCCCACCCTTAATTCCCTCAGAGGCCTTTGGGAAAGGCTTGGTGGTCTGGGAGGGGTCGCTGAATTTGGGTGCTTTGTTAAAGGGGAATGAGAGGGAAAGAAAATAGTGATGACCCTCTGCCCTTCTCCTCCTGCCTCTCTCTTCCTTTGATTCATCCTTCTATGTGCTCAGCCCTGGGCCGGAACTAGGGGCCTCCTGGAGTCAGAAGAAGGAAGAGTGACCCCTGACTCTGTCTCTTGGGAAAGTCACTTAATAACCATAAGCTTTGGTTTCCTCACCTGCAAAACAAAACAAAACAATAATCCTTTTCCCATAACATGGTAGTGAGGGTCAAACGAATGCTCGCATGTGAATGTGCTCTGACAACTATACATCTCTGTGACAAATCAGTGCAAATAATTATGAGAAGACCCGCGTGCTTGTGGTTCATCCCCAGGGCCTAGACTGCACGTGCTCCAATCCAGTGGAAGTCATGGGGGCCTGAGTTTGAATCCCAGCTCTACAGCTCTGTCTCGCTGTGTGACCTCGGGCAAGCCAGCCCTCTGCTCTGGGATTATGAGTTCTCTCTATGTGTTCCCTTTCTGTGAAAGGTTAGTTTGGAGTACCTCTTCAGCTTTTCCAGCTCTGAAGTTCTCTGGCCCCGCACAGGGCAAAATGAGTGCTGAGGCCTCAGAAGGCCAGAATTAAGTTACTAATTTAAGGTTAAAAGTGACCAAATGAGGAGAAGTTAGGGATGTGTACATCCTCACATGGTGCCCACAGTCTGTGGATAAAGAGAAGACATCCTGACATGCAAACTTCTTGACTGCGTTGGTGTTAGCTGGCCCCACTCCTCATTTACCTGTCACGTCCAATCTGTGGAGCTCATTCTGGACTTCTCAAACTGAGCGTTCTTCACGGTAGCGGGGGGAGGAGCAGGGGCCCAAAGTAATGGAATAAACCTGGTATATCCATTTTAAGGGCAATGGAACCTGAAGGCAAGAGGGGAACTTCTGAACATTTGCTATTAAAAGGTGTCGTCATACTCTTGCAAAAGCTAAATCAACAGAATTCCTCTTTTCTAGGTTGGCCATTTGCATGTCTTTTAGAGATAAAAGAGGAGACTCCCTGTGAAATGTCGAGCCCCCCCCCCCCCCCCCCCCCCGGCTCGCTGCCCTGGCCCTGGGGAGCGGCCCCCTACACAGCAGTGGGGAAATGGGCCTCGGGATCAGGCAGATAGGACTTCCATTTCCGGCTCTGCTCCCACCAGTTGCATGACCTTGCAGGTTCTAACCGCTTTTCATTTGTTCAGTCTTTCAACTGATACTTTACTGATGTATCAGGCACCATGCTCTCGGCAAGAGAATGCAGAGGCACAGAGATGTAGCTTTATCCCTCAAGGAGTTCACAGTTGAGTAGAGAAAACAAGCACATAAACCAACCAGCGTGAGGTGGAGTGATAAACCTGAGAAGCGGGTAATGCTGCCCATTTCGCACACTGTTACCTGGATTAGATGAGACAATAGATGCTCGGTAAATATCAGCACCTTCCTCGTTCCCCGCACCACTCCTCACAGGGTCTTGAAGAGCTGCTTTCATTTGCCCCATCCACGCCCGAAGGTCCAGTCACATAGCAAAGATGTTTATTAAAGAACATGCCTGAGCAGTTGGAGGACTTTTCAAGGTCGCAGCCTAGAGCTAAACTGTAACAGGAAAGAAACTGTCCTCTTCTAACTGGCAGCCTGAGTAAGTCAAATTTTCCTACTGCTGAGTGTACACCGGTGATGCTGAGAGTTTAAAGAAAAGCTTTGGCCTTGACATGCCCTCTAGGAGCAGCCAATGAGAGACCATTTCTGTCAAGTGGCCTTAGCTGCCAATCAGTGTACAAACTCCGCCTTCCAGCGGGCCCTAGTGGAAAGCCTGCTAGGGAAACCTGGCCCCAAGTCACACCTGGGGTCTGGAATGCCCCGGAAGGTTCTGGAGGATCACATGCTGGTCTTCACTTTAGAACCATCCTTGCTGCATCAGCCCTTAGAGATTACAGTGAGTTGCCCCAACACACACATGGACACATACCCAAACCCTAGGAATGTCGGAAATCCGCTTGCCCTCTGAAGGTAAATTGTAAAATCCACCCAGAATGGATTAGAACAGACAAATACAGGAGAAAGAGAGATAATAAGAGAGAAAGGCTCTCATGTCTGGAACTGGGTTGACCATCACCCAATTAAAGGTATTAGCTCAGCTGAGGAAAAACTGAGTTGCAGGTGGGGGTTGAGGAGTGGTCAGAGAAGCTGAGATCGAGGCTCGGACCTGCTCCCAGTCGTTTTTTTAGAAGATTGGAACCTGAGCTGACACCTGTTGCCAATTTTCTTTTTTTCCCTTCTTCTTCTTCTCCCCAAAGCCCCCCAGTACATAGTTGTATATTCTGGTTGTGAGTGACTCTGGTTGTGCTATGTGGAATGCCACCTCAGCATGGCTTGATGAGCATTGCCATGTCTGCATCCAGGATCCGAACCAGTGAAATCCCGGGCCCCCGAAGCTGAGTGCACAAACTGAACGACTCGGCCACAGGGCCGGCCCCAACTCAGTCTATTTTTTCAGACCTACGTGCAATGCCATTTCAATAACCAGAGCTATAGCTATTTTTAAATGCTAAAGTTTAAAGATGGTGATAATGTTCTGAAGAAGCCTTGGTGAAATTAACATCAAAATATCAGCTATTGTATATTAGATTTGAGCTTGTAATAAGAATAAATGCTAACATTTATTGAGTGCTTGCAATTTACCAGCCTCAGAAAACTCACACTCTTTAAGTGCTAGGTGTTTTCTATGCAGTGTCCTTTTTAATCCTCACAACACCTCTGTGAGGAGATGGTACTGTTGGATTTCACAGACCAGGCAGCAGAGGCTCAGAGAGGTGAGGTAGTAGGTAGAGCTAGAATTGGAGGCTGGAGGCAATGTTTTACTTCAGAGTCCTTGCTGTTAATCTCTAAGAGAGCAAAAGGTCTGCCTCTAGTCCTTCTGGTTTACAGGTGAGTGCTTAAAGTTCAAAGACTCAGCAGACTGAGAAGGGACCAAAGTAGGAAGAAAGGGCACAATTTGAGGTTTGCTCTGGGGACAGGGGAGGAGTGTCTATTATGCTTACAAAGAGGGCGAGGGGTTGAGAGACTTCCTCGGATGTTAGGAGCCTGGAATGGGTGCCTCTGGGATAGGAGTTTTGGACAGAGAGGGTAGAGGTACAATGGATGGCTGGTTGGATGGAAAGACAGATAGAAGGATGGCTAGTTAGAAGATGTATGCATAGATGGGTATCAGTTGATCCCAGTTTCCTTACAATGTGGCTGGACTGGCTTCATGAGGCTCTTACCCTGAGGACTGGCCCAGAACCAAGCAGCTGACTCTGATGAGCTTGGTTCTATTTCATAAAATAAGGTCCCTCCTGGGCCAGCTCCAGTGGCCTAGTGGTTAACATTTGGCATGCTCTGCTTTGGCAGCCCAGGGTTCGGTTCCCAGGCATGGAACGACACCACTCATCTGTTAGTGGCCACACTGTGGTAGTGGCTCACATTAAAAACAAGAAGAAGAAGTTTGGCAACTGATGTTAGCTCAGGGTGAATCTTCCCCAGCAAAAATAAAATAAAATAAGTTCCCTCCTCATATCTGCACTGCCGGTTCCCCTCCTCCTCCCATAATTTTATCCAGTTTTAAAGTTAACATATATTTGTGGAAAATTATTGGGAAATGTAAAAAAGCAGTGGAGAAGGAAACAAGCCTAGTACCCAGAAATACCACTGTTCAAATCTAGTTTACATCCGTTCACTTTGTGTACATGTTAAACCTAGTTGTTACATACGTCTTAACATATAATACATATGCAACTTTGTCTTCTGTGCTTTTTCCACTTAAAATCATAGCATAGGCATTTTTATAACATAAACTCTTCATAAACTTCCATTGTATGAATGTATCATGAGCCACTTAGTCATTTTCCCACCATTAAGCATTTAGATTTTTCTCAATATTTCATTATTTATAAAAAACGATTCTGTGGCCCTTTCTTTTGCACAAATCTTTATTCACACTTCAGATTATTTTAGTCCAGGTATCTAGTACTGCAATTGCTGGCTCACAGCTACAAACGCAACAATATATTTTAAACCCCAGAAAGTCAAAGTAACATCTTTTTCTCTCTTTTGAATTCTGTGTCTCCCCTGCTTCTTGACAGAGAGCTCCCATGGCTGTCTGGATCAAGCTAAGCTTTCTGGGGTAGCCCACTGGCTCTCTGTGACTGGCCTCTGCCCACCACCCAGGCTCACTTCCCACCCCTTCTGCATGAAGCCAGTACGTGAGGGTTACTGTAAATATTCAATAAGGACATGAATACTCTTTGACCTTTTTCCCAACACAGACACAGATGAAAAGAAGTTAATCTTGTTAATTTGCTGTTTTCTTATTTAACCTTGAGGGGTGACTCAAGGGTCACGAGGCTTTATGAGCTTGTTTTGCAGTAGAAAAAGAATGCCTTTAAGGAAGTTACAATCACCAGATAACCAGCCCCCAGCTGCCATTGACACCCAGAAGTCAGACTGCCCAAGGGCGTATCTGGAGTGAAAGAAACACTGATTTCCCCTTTGTTTCTCTGAAACTCCTCCTCAAGGCCCTTAGCTCTATAAAGACTCTCTGCTTTCTTCTTTGTTAAGGTGGATGTGAGAGAACCTATCCTCCTGCCCCCTCCTTTTGGCCAATTCCAATAAACCTTTCTTTACCTCTAAGCACTGGTGTCTCTGTGATTCGCTTACTGTGCATCAGGCACTAACTTCAGATTAAGAGGTTGACATCCATCACATGCTCCCCCCAGTGCAGTACACCAAACTCCTTGGAATTCCCTGAGTACATTCATCTGTCTCACCCGTGTCCCCACACACGTTGCTCCCTCTGCCTGTAATGCTTCCCCCAGGCTCTGTGTAATCATTTCCTACTCTTCCTCATAACTCATCTCAGAGGTCACCTTCCCCAGCAAGTCTTGCCTGGCCCCAAGTCCAGTTGAGATGGTTTTTTCCACACGGCACCCAGGTCCCTTGTCTATCACAATGCTTACAACACCGTCCTGTGATCATTGGTTTACTGAGTCTGCAGCTCTAGACCAGGGCTTTACAAACCTTCTGTGGCCATGGAACCCTTTATTCAAACACATTTCTTACACTAATAGAAGTTAGCAGAGAGTATACATGCCTGACACAGTGCCTTGAGCAAGTCACACGAATCACTTCAGTTAATCCTCACAACAGCCTCTCACAAAGGACGAAACTGAAGCTTAGGTTAAGAGACCTGCCCAAGAGAGCAAAGCTATTGAGTGTTGAAACGAGATTTAAACCCGGGCCTGAGCCTGAATTATACTGCCCTGGTTAAAGTGGAGATGAGCCCCTTGTAAGAGGTCCTCAGACCTCTTGCAATTTTTCTGAAAACAGTTTGAAAATGACTGCTCTATTCTGGATTATCACCTCCTCGAGGGAAGAGACTGTTCCCTATTTCTTTTGTACTCCAGTATACAGTGCCTGGGTTCAGAAAGTGTTTGTTGAATGGATAAATGAATGATTTTTTTCTTTCAAAGATTACAGGGAAGTTACTCTTTTATCTGTATACTTCACTAGCCTTGAAGTGAAAGCACGCAAAATGCGCCTGGAATGACTTACTGAATGGGAGAGCATCAAGGGTCATTGGCCAGAAGGTCAGGCTATGTCCAGGCTGGTAAGACTTCTCATAGCCAGATACCTGGGACCAGCTTGGGCATTAGTACTTTGGGAGAATAGGGGCAATTTCTTGATTAAAGGTTAAACAGTTCAGTTCTTGCTGGAAGCAGTGATTAGTCTGGTCCCTTTCATCAGAATTCAGCTCCCTCCACCACAGTAAATAATGGACTAATTAGGCATCTGGCTTACTTGATTTCCCATGGCTAAGGCCAATTTCTGAAATGCAATATGCTATTTGATGTACCAGCATGAATTCATCCTGGGCTCGAGAGCCTCCCAACAGCAACAACCAAAAATAACCCTCGGAAAAGTTCCACACACACTGAACACAAAGACCCTAAAACGTGACCTGTGCTCTGTTACAGGCCAGTTCTGCTGAATGCCTAAGCGGATAGCAGGCTGTATGCAGATCTCAACCTGCTTAGACCAGGGGCCCGGAGCGGAGGAGGATGCTGGAGGGGTGAAAAATGGACGCGGTAGGTTGGTTGGAAAAGTTCCCGGAGGAAATGACCTGAAGGTAAACTGGAGTGGTTGGGTAAGTGCAAAGAGGTTATTCTAGGAGTGCCAGGTTGTCCACAGAGACCCCTTTTTAGCTCATTGTGGCCTGGATAATTGGGTGATCATAGGATAGTGAAAATGGGGACGCAATCTTGGTCTAAAATAGATTCCAGTAGCAGAGAGGGAGTGAAGAGAAGAATTTCAGAATTTGTGGGTTTGTGATAGAGATCTTACATGGCTGGATTCTAACAGTCTAGAATTTCCAAATTTGGGAGCTTGAGAAAAGTTTCCATATGTGGGAACTCTTTGTGACAAGGGATCAGCAGGGGTAAAAAAAAAAAATGAAGGAAAGAAGACAAGTCAATGGAAATGCAGTACAGTGAGAGAGGATTGTGGAGCTTTGAAAGTCTAGAGTGCAATGGATTTCCCCGGGATGTTTCAGTGTTCTCTTGATGGGAAACAATGGGTCAGATGAGGTAGCCAACATGATTTCCCCGTCCCTCATCAAGTGCCTACTAAGTGTGGGGCCCTGTCACAATGAAAAAGACAGAGCTTCTGTCCTTGAGAAGCTCATGTCTAAAGGAGGCAGGAAAACCATCATGAAAATACAGCATGATGTATGCTTTCACTGAGGGCTGTACCAGCTGTGTGGGCTGTCCATAGAAATCCCAACAACTGCCCTTCTGGAGAGACTATTTTAATCAATGCTCAAGAGGTTCTCACTGAGCTCCCAGGGAGTGGCCAGCCCTGCCCAGGGCAGCAGGGAGGTGAGGGCACTGGAGGGGCTTGCAACTTAGCTGAGAAAATGGAAGCTACAGGCAGAGGAGATGCTGCTATGGCACCAAGCCCATGGAATACAACATCTATGGAATAAACCACTAGATGAAAGAAGCAGAGCCTATTAATAGGCATGGAAGAACAAAGAAACAAGAGTTCACCATGGGCCAAAACATTTAGGAAATCTTAGAGAAGGTGGGTGTGGAGGTGGGTTCTGAAGAGTAAGTAGGATTTTGAGAGTGAATCAGTGTATCTCTTGAATTGGAATACTTTCCTTCTCTTTACTCAGCAAATTCCCATCCATTCTTCAGAACCCCATTCAGAGGTTAATTCCAGGCTTGATGAGTGGATTTCTTCTTTCCTGTCTATCTTTCCTCTCTCTCTCCCAACATCCATTCATGGAGGGCCTAACACCTGCACTGGGTGTTAGGGATATCGAAATGACTATGGCAAAGTGCAAGCCCTCAATGCGCTCACAGTCTGTGTGGGGTATGGGAGCTGGGGTTTGGGGACAGTGAGGTAAGTGCTGTGATGGCCAAATGCATAAAATATTAATAGCTCCATTTCTCATGTACCTACTATTGAAGGTTATTTATATACATACTATCTATTCCTAAGAGAAATCCCATGAAATGGGCATTGTTAATCCCAATTTACAGATAGAGAAAATGAGACACAGAGAGTTTAATTGACCTGACTCAAAGGGAACCTTCTGGAAGCTTTGCTGATCCCCATGCAGTTGAAACATTATGTATCTAGTCAGTTGGTGAGAGGTATTCAGAGTCTTAAAAGATGAAAACATGTTAGAGAAATTGAAGGAAACAACCAACTCGACAAGAATATTACTCCGAAATGAGAGCTCCATCTCTCCACCCTGCTTGCTGCCAGAGTCAAAGTTATAATCTAGAGAGTCAGAAAAATCATGTCTTTTATCACAGGTGGGAGAAGTTGCCCTTTAGAAAAATAATGATTTCTCTTAAAATTCCTTAAAGTTTCATAAACCATCTCAAACTGTTGTAGGAAAAACTGTAAAAATTTCATGAGCCCAAAGCACCCCCTGTTCTCAGAGTCCCTGTACAATATTGCATTTACCTCCAGTCTTTATTCCCATACTGAACGTTTCCCCCAGTGGCTATTTACTGATTTCCTGGGCCATGTTGGTAGATGTGGAAAAATATTTGAGTAGATCTAAGTGTGTGATGTATGGTGGCGGCGTGAGAGCATTTAATCTATCCCTCCCAAAACCTCCAGCAGCGGCTGCAGTCTGAAACTTTCACCGGGACTTTCCTCTCCACGCTGCCCGTGGAGCACCTTATAAACGCTTTACATCCAGGTACATTCACATATGTCAGGTCTCTCTCTCCATCTTGTGAGGTAGCAAGTCAGAGACTGCTCTTCCCTCTTAGCAGATGGGCACACTGAGGCTTAGGAAACTAACATTGAGGGAACAGCTGCCATGTACTAAGCATCTTCACAGGCATTCACTCCAGGCTGTCCTCCCCTGGCAGCAGTCAGGACTTCTGTGCCTTGTCATGGAAATCCTGCCATTCCGTGGAGCATATATAACCAACAGACAACTCCAAGACAGCACAGACTGTTGGAGCCAGAAGGGCCCTGTGGAGATCATCCTTTCATCCCTGTGATGTACAGACAGGGGACATGAAAAGCCCAGAGAGAAGAGACTTGTCTAAGAGCACCGAGCAAATTAGTGGTTCAGCCACTCTGGTGGGGGAGTTAGTGTTTTCTGTGCCTCTTGCTGTCACAAAGACAAGCCCACACACTTTAGTTGGTCTCTGCAGAGGACCTTGGGGATAATAAAGTCAGAGACATGGGGATGGAACAAAGGTTTGGGAACCCACAGTCCAGATTCTAGAGTTCCTGAGCCCTCAGGGAGACAGTCTGCATATGCCCTAGGGATGTGGTTTTCACCAGGGAGCGACTGCCTCCTCCGAGGGGGTGATGAACACCCTGCCACAGGGGGCAAAGAATTTTCCCACCCCAAATGCCATGGCTAGGGCCTCCTGCTCTCCTGGTTTACCTCTAAGTGTGCACGTAGGGTGGGGATGGGGTGCCCCAACCTGTACCTCCATCCTTCCCAAGGTGGGTTTACCCCTTCCGCCAGCCAGGTTCTCCTCCCAGACTGTCAGGTATGAACACGCAGGTGCCCTTTGGTTTCTAGTGAGGAGTCACCATCTCAGCGCCTTCGGGTCTGGTGACCCAACGAAACATTTGCTCATGCTAAGAATAGACCTCATGGGCCACTTCCTTCCGTTTTAACTGAATGGTGAAACTGTGCCTGGCTGTGTGTTTATACATATATCCTTTGTGTCATCACATACAACTATAGACTTGTTTGCGTGTCTATCTCTTATTTATCATGTTTGTGTTTTTATGTACATGTATTTTCAGTTTTATGTATGTGAATGTGTGCATTTTCTGCATATTTCTGTGTTGTGTGTCTGTGCGTATTTTGTGTGTGGGTATGAACGAGAGCTGGTTCAGTGTGTGTTTTTTGACCATGTCACCGACTGCTCTGTTTGGCATGGAAATGTGTTAAAATTTATTTATTTATTTGACAGAAAGAGAGCAGCTTATCTTGAGGACTACAGGAGGAAAGCAAGGAAAAAAATCCCAGCTTTGCTTTGCTCTATTTTAAAAAACTGTTCCATGTTGTTATGGCAGCTAATTTTCCTTAAATGATTTAAGGAAATGGATCTGTCTAAAAGAGCTGCAGCCAAGTTGTTATAGCAACACAGGACTTTCTCCTTTAGGAAAAGGGGGGAATTCACCCCTGAGCATAGAAATCTCTCAAAAAAGCTACCCTGAGGTTCTGAGGGACTCCAGGGGCAAAGGAAGGGGCAGGAGGGGGTCCATACACCTCCCACAGTCAGTTCCTGGGGATTCTTCTCAGCAATAGTGCTTGTCACTCACAAGTTCAGGTCTCATTGTCCTTCACATGGACAACTGCAATGAGCACCTAACAAGCCTCTCTTCTTCCTACTTAGTCTCACCTCCCTTGATCCACTCTCCACACTGCAGCCTTCGTAATTTTCTAAAGCATATATCATTCAACCTAATATTTCCTAGGGTGCCATGTTCTGTTCTACGTCCTAGATATGAATAGGCCATGTCCCTGAATGGCAGGTCAAGAACGTTGGCCTTTATCCCACAAGTAACGGGGAGTCATTGAAAGGTTTAAGCAGGGGAGAGAGACCCAGTGGGTTTAAGTTTTAGAATGACTCTAGAGTTTCTAGATTGGGAGACAGAGTGGATGTTAGCTCAGGGCTAACCTTCCTCAAAAAAAAAAAAAACCACTTTAAATCTGAGATCCAGTGCAGTCCCCAGAGTTAAACACTCCTTTGTCAAGATCATCATTTAATATCCCAGTCCCTGAGAGGGCAGGAGGGTTTGGTGAGCACAGGGCTAGGAAGGCAGCCTTCGAAGTAAACACCATCATTAAGACAGGACAGCAGCTCTTGTTGCCAGGTGAGAAGGACACAGAGGGCTTATTCCAGGAGACCCACAGCGTAGGTCGGACATACCACTCCTGCTCAACTTCAAAGTCAGCATCTGTAAGCTCACCCTCACGCTCACTGTTCCTTCTGCGTTCCCACATCCACTCCTCCAGTGAAGCCAACCCACGGGCATCATGCAAGACTCCGTCCTCTCCCATCAGCCACAGTCACTAAGTCCCTCACGTCTCCCTCGGTAATATCTCGACTCCTCCTCCTTTCCAATCCTACAGCGGTAGGCTCTGATGGTCTCCAGCCTCTAGCCTGGCACCCTCCAAATCCATCTCCTTATAGTACCAGAGGGTACTTTCTGAAATGCAGAACTGGTCTTGTCACCTCCCTGCTGAAGATCCTCCAATGGCTCCCCATTCCTACCAGCACAAAGTCTGAATTTCTCCCAAATAATAACTTCTCCTCTGCCCATCTGTCTGCCCCCAGTACCAGCCACAGTGAACAACCTGCAGGCTCCTGAGTGTGCCTCCCCCTTGAGGCAGATGCACAGACGTCTCCTCTGCTTGGAAATCCCTCCCTGCCCTGGGCATCCTTCACAAATCAGGTCAGGTGTGGCCTCCTGGGTTGGGCTCCTACAACCCAACCCCTGTGCCTCCCTCCACAAATGCACCTAGAATAGCTGTCTGTAAATGCCTGTCTCCACCATGCTGTGAACTCCTCAGGGGAGGGCACCAACCTGATTGATGCCAGCGCCCACCACAGGCCTGAAGGAGTTCAGCGAGGAACACACTCAGATCTTGGAAGGTCTTGCTTGGAGTCTCTGCTTTTGATTCCGTGAGAGGAAGGCGACCGGGATGGAAGGAATGAGGCAGAGAGCACTTAGAAACAAGGCCAGAGGCTGTCCTGGCGGTTCAGATGGCTTGGGGTTGAAGGATTACGATGATGTGAGCGACAGTGAAGGTCAGGAGTGGAAATGCATTAAAGCTATTGGGCAGGTGCCTCTGGGCACTGCAGAGTTTGCAACCGGACACAAGCACTCCTGAAGTCAAATGTGAATTTGAATGAGAACCAAATAGTGTTTGCGGAGGCTCTGGTACACACCAGGTACTGCCCTAGACGCTGTCACGTGGCTTTTAAGTAGAGAGGCCATATAATTTATCAACCAAACTGGGACCCTTTTAATAGTGAAAGAAGGCACCATTAATAAGTATTCCAGGACACAGGTGTAAATCAGAACTGCCCGGGCAAGCTGAAACTTACAATCATCCTACCTATGGGTCACACGGTGGGGTTTTTTCTTTTTTCTGGTAACCCATGAAACCACTTGTAAATCTATATTTATCAGTATTTATTTGTTTGATGTTTATCTCCCCACTCGATTGCAAAGATTAGGGTTTTGTTCACTCTTACAACTGCACTGCCTGGTGTATAGAAACTGCTTGATAGATATTTGTGGAAAGAAGTGTTAAAGAGAAAACCACCAACCCAAAATGGCATCGCTTGTGCTAAAGTCCATGATACCAAACTTAGATTTAATACCTATCCTAATTGTAGTTTCTGACCTTCCCCAGAAATGTAATCTTAATCCACCAGTCTGAAATTTTCTTGTCAGTAGCAATGAGGTCATCTGTCCCGTGGGCTCTCTCCATACCACCCCCACCCAAGAAAGAAAAGGTGATCTGCATGATAAAACCCTTGCCAGTCCCTTCCCCCAAAAGAGAAGATGTTCTGGCCCCAAGTAATCTCTTCTTTCCTTTTGCTAATAACGTCCTTCCTATCAAAACTTTCCATTTTGCATAACTCCTCAGAGTACCTCTCTACTTGATAGATGGAATGCTGCCCTATTCACAAGTTGTTTAATAAAGACAATCAGATCTTCAAATTTACTTGGTTGGAATTTTGTTTTTTACCAGAGGAAAGAAAGAATGCTGTAAAAGATTGGGCAAGGAGAGAAGGAGGGGGGAAGAGCAGAGGAGACGGAGGGAGCTGAGATCCTGTTCCTGGTTAGCTTGACTCTCATATTGGTGCTCGGTGTCCTCACCTGGGGACTAAAGGAGTGGACTTTCACAAAGAAAATGGCTTACACAGCTAGCTCAGTAACCACATGTGCTTATAAGATCCAACCTTTTCATAGCACAAAGTGTGTCCTACTATCTTTGTAACTCAGTCTTGCCTGATGTTCTGTAACATGGACGAGGGCCCAGTTGTTTGTGAGCAAACCAATGACTTTTGAGTGACGATGGCAATGGCAGGCTGAGGCCTCTCCTCTTTAGCAAACCTAACCCCTTCTCTTTGGTTCCTCGCCCATGCCCCCACCTCCCAGTTTTCTCCTCAGGGATTCACCTAAAGCACTGCTTTGTCCAGTGGCTCCCACTCTGTCATTTCTCCTGCCCCATGTCTTTTTTTTTTTAATTGTACCTCCTTGTCCTCTCTATGAACAACTGTTTTGTGTCTATAAACCATATTCCATTGGGCATAACAGGATTTGCCATGTTCAGTCCAATTCAATTCAACAAATAGTTATTGAATATCCATTATCAGCCAGATCAGAAAAAATGTAGGGGCTGTTCTCTTTAAGAAGGAGGTGGTGGAAGAAGGGGGCCTTGTGATTCTATCAGAGAAAATGCAGTCAACACAGAAGGCTGGGGGGCAGAACCCAGGGGACAACACATACTTCATGAGGAAATCAGAAGGGGCCTCTCTCTGCCGGGAAAACCGATCAGGCTGGCATCAGGAGTTCAGGGTAGTAAAGGGGTTTGGTGAGCACTGTTAACACCTTCTTTTGTAGACAAGGAAGGATGAACTGGAGAAGGAAGCAAGTACACCAAAGCTACGGCTACATAAGCACTGACGTGGCAGGTGGGCTAGAAAAAGACCTAGGAAAGCAGAGCTCACGTAGGAGGATCAAGATAGCAGCTGAGTTGAGTTGAGATAACTATATTGCACCAAAAGATTTACTTTTCCGTGAAGCCTTGCTCTAACATACGCATTTGTTTCTAAGTATACATTTTTGTCTGGTCTGTCTATATATTGCTCTTTAATTTAGGATATTTTTATTGGCATCTTCAAAGAGAGTAAGTGGAATGAGTTACATTGACGCATCTCTGAAAAAGTCCAACACTAGGACCTCTGCTATCTTAGCAGTCACTATCTGTCACCTGATGACAGTCAAGGGGTCAGGAAATCGCAGTCATCAAAGTTGGAAGAGACTCAAATGTAACCTCACTACAATTCTCCCAAACAATGCAGTCTCCTCTATGCACCATTTTTGACGGTGTCATTTAGCTTGAATTTGAACGCTTTTAGTAAGGCAAAGTTCATAGCTTGCACACCCACTCCATCCTCAGGCAGCTCCACTGTCACAAAGTTTTATGTCTCTATAGGCCTTCCCTCTTCCTTTGGCCTCCACCTGGAAGACGTCTGTCCTGTTCTCTCTGACCGCTCTTCAGAGACAGAATGATCGTGGTCTGCCTCCTTTCTCTGAGCTATGAAACCACAGTGTCTTCTGTTTCTTATAAAATCTTGCCCCTGTGAGCAAACTCAGTGTGGATACCCATTGTTCCCCTTCCTTCTGGCATAGCAGGCCCTCTTCTCTGGGAACAGTTTCACCACTGCCATCACACCCCACAAGTCCAACCATGGGGTTCCAGTGAGACTGTCCTGTGCTTACCTATCCTTGCCTCTTGGGCCAGAGTTGACTTGCCCAGAGGTGGGCATGTCCTCCAGTCTAGGCCAATCACAGTCCTTTTGGAACTGGAACTAGAATGAGAGTATGTCACTCTCTAGTGGTGGGAGCCACTGGATTCGATCCTTGGCACACACTCCCCCCAAGTGGAGGAGGCCAGTCTGCAGTCTTCAATTATGTGAGATTCTCTGGTACTCTTCCTATAAATCCCCCAATTCGCTTAAAGTAATTCAAGTTGTATTTCTTTTGCATGTAACCAGAGTCATGACAAATGTGAATCTGGTCAGTGTATTTCCTTCGTCCCACAAGACCTCTACAACCGAACCCCATATTTGTGAGGGGTGGGGGAGAAGAAGGGATTGGGAGAAGGTAGTAGGTCTGTCCAATTCAGAAAAGAGATCAGCGGGCCTAGCCCCTCCCTGGTTTTGACCCTGTACTCCTAATTTGCAGCTCCTAGTGGACTATCCCAGGACAACACTGCCCTTTCCCAGATCAAGCCAGAAGACCAGCAGCTGCTGAGGGGATGCAGTTACTCACAGGGTCGTTGTACATCTGGACGATGAGCTGTTTCACTCCATGCAGGGTAGGGTGTGCCCATGGAGAGGGATCCAGCCAGTGACGGTTCAGGTCAAACCCCATCAGAGAGCACCTAGGCAGTACCCAAAGTCAGAGTCAGTATAGACCGGACAAGCCAAGCTTCCCGCCTGTCAAAACACAGTTCGGAGTAGGGGCAGGCATCATGTCACTTACCTAGCACTTATATTTTGCAAGAGACCCTTCTGAGCATTCTACGTGTATTAATTCATTCATCGCTTTCAACAAACCTGTGAGGTCACTATTATAATTCCCACTTTGCAGAAGAAGAGACTGAGTTTCAGAGAGGTTCAAAAATATTTCAGTGGAGCAGTTTCGCTTCAGTGTCCCTGCTCTGGGCCCACAGACACACACACATCTCCTATACAAGGCAGTGGAAAGAAATGCTCAGGCCCAAACCACTGCTGTCCCCATTATTCCTCTCTGTCTCACACCCACAGCTAATCCACTGTCTCTACCTTCAGAATATATACAGACCCAACACCTTTTTATCACCTCCACTGATAACACCATGAGCTTGGACCAGGGTCCAGAGTATTGTAATAATGTCTTACCTGGTTTTCTTGTTTCCACCCTTGCATCCTCCCACCCCACCTCTCACCCTACCTCCCCCCATTTTCCACACAACAGCCGGGGTGATCCCTTGAGAACATAAGTCAGATCACGTCCTGCTCAGATGGTTCCCTGTTAGATGTGGAATAAAAGCCGAAGTCCTTACAACAAGCTACACACTTCCTTGTGGTCCACCTCTGTTAACCTCTGACCTCAGCTCCTACCACCATCCTTCTTGCTTCCTCTGTGCCAGATACTGTCCTCCTCCCTGTTCCTCCAACACGCCAAGTGTGTCCTGCCTCAGGCCTCTTGTGCAGGCTGTCCCCTCTGCCTGGAATCCTCTTCCTCCAGATTTCTGAGTGAGTGACTCATTCTCACTTGTTTTCAATCTTTGCTCGAATGTCACCTGCTCAGTGAAGTCTACCCTGACCTTCTCCATATTCTCCCTTGGGTGCCCTAACGAGTCGTGTCTTGGGCTCTCCTCCTCTCCCTCTTCCTCCTTCTCTTCCTCCAGATCTGCTCGAAGCCTGCTGGTACTCGGGAAGAGATACCTCCTGCAGATCTCTGTCCCAGGGGCTCCATCTGCCCAGCCTTCGCAGATGGTTCTCTCCAGGCCAGCCAGGCTAAGACCCTGTGCTTGCTCACAATCCAAATTACCACTCTCCTTCTCTCTAATCCATCCTCCTCCTGTCTCCAGACACTCTCCCACTCAGATCTGACTATCTTGCTTTCTTGATCAAGATTTATCTATGTTTCTCCATCACCTATAGAATAAAATTCTGCTCTTTGCGGATTTTTAACTAGATTTAAAACTGATGGCGACTACATCCCTCTCTCTTCTTTCTCTGCCAAAAGTGTCCCCTTTGTCTATCCCTCTGTTCCACTATTTCACCCCCCGAATCTTATCTTCCAAGCCCCTCTCTCTATTTCCTTAAGCAGTACAATTTACCCCCCTCTCAGCTCATTAAGTTTGCGTCCTCACCTATCACTCTACTCAGAAAAGTAAAGGACTCTCCTGGGGACCCACCTCTCCTTCAAGATGGTTGGGGTGGGGGTGGGGGGGTAAGCAGTAAAAATTTTCCCTTATGGCTTTAAATAAGCATTGTGGGAGCCATGTGGAGAATAACTAACGTTTCGTGGGGACGGGCTTCAGTGAGGAGAAGCCTTTGAGTTGGGCCTCGCTGAATGAGCAGAACTTTTCCAGGTGCTGGGGACAGAAGGAACCACCCAGGATGTCAGGGGAATGGTGGGCAATTTGGTTTGACTGAATCAGAGTATGTGGTGAGGCGGCGGTGATGGTGAAGCTGTAAAGGGAGATGGGGTGAAATGTGAAGGGCCTCGAATACCCAGCAAGGAGTTTCATTATTTTGTCTTTGCATAGCTGTGTTTAGGTCGATGAAGTGCTGACGTTGTCTTCTCACTGATTGCAAAGTGAGAACAGTGATAGCCCTGCATACAGCTTTTAACAACATCACCATGACAATCAAGGGACACAATCAACAGAACACATACTGACATTACTTTGTGCCAAGAATTAAGTACTTTACTAAATACAAATACTTTCTCTAAGTTAATCCTCCCAAAGTGAGGGAGGTGCTATCCTTTTTCCCATTTTGCAGACGTGGAAACGGAAGCACAGAGAGGTTATAAATTTGCTTGAGAAAAGAGTTGACATCAGGGTTGGGCCCACACTGTCTGACCACAACCTTGAGCTCTTAGCCCATTTACCTTATTGTAATAACAGCTGTCATTAGTATGTACTTACTGTGTGCCAGGCCCCAGGCAAGTCCTTTCCATGGGTTTTGGACACACACAGAGCAGTTGTGTTACTTTTGGACTATTGTTTATAAATCTAGCCCTCTACCCTGGCTCTTTCCACTGTAGCAGGTATCAGAGTTGGGGTGAAAACCAGGTTGTCTGAATTCTCCACCCAGGGCTTAATCATGGGTTCCATGAACCTCAGACATCCAGGTTGTCTTCTCCTTTATGCTTCTGGTGTCAAAGAAACAGTAAATCCTAAAGAGTACGAATTCATACCTCCTTGCTTTCTTCTCTCTCCTTCTTCCCTGTGGCTGTCCCTTTTCTCCCATCACAGAAGAGAGACCGGAGACTGGCCCAGTGGCGCAGCAGTTAAGTTTGCACGCTCTGTTTCCGCCACCCAGGGTTCGCCAGTTTGGATCCCAAGCATGGACCTATGCACCGCTTATCAGGCCATGCTGTGGTAGGCATCCCACATAGAAAATGGAGGAAGATGGGCACAGATGTTAGCTCAGGGCCAATCTTCCTCAGCAAAGAGAGGAGGACTGGCAGTGGATGTTAGCTCAGGGCTAAGGGCTAATCTTCCTCCAAAAAAAAAGAGGACAGACAGGCCAGATGCTCCCTTTGTGACCTGGCAGGCTGGGCAGCAGCAGGGAACCCAGCCTTAGACCTCAGCCACTCCCGCCCAGGACTTAAATTTGGACTAGGTCATGCAAGGCTGCAGGGCAGGTCTTATGGCAGTGCGACCATGGAACAGAGGGAGGTTATTCCAGCCAACAGCCAGTTGTCTGCCTCCAGAGTGACTCTGCCAACTGTTTTCCAAGTCTGGCCCTCCAGCTTCTGCTTGATTCTGTAAGCCCCTTCCTATAAATTCCCTTTTTCTTAAGTGACTGGAGTCAGTCCTTGTTTCTTTAATAGAAAGCATCCCTAGCTGTATGGTCCTGTGGGCTAATTTATAGAAAACTCTAGCAGGCCCCTGTATTGTCCACTTCCCAATGGCTGGTCACCAAGCAGATGGAACTACTGGTCTCGGTGCTGTGCTGACAGCTCTTCCAGCCCCCGCTGAGCATCGAAAAATTTGGAAAGGAACATTGTTGTTGATAAGAGGACTTAATCAGAAACAACTGCATCCTAGAGATGGTTAGTTAACCGCCTCTCCTCTGCCGCCAAATAAGAATACTCTCAGCAATATCTTGGCCAAGTCACCAGCTTACTCCAAGACACCTGTATGATTTGGAACTCACAACCGCCCCAGGCAGCTTATCTCAATCTTGGACAGCTCCATTAGGAAAGTCTTCCTTCTCTTTAGCTGAAATTTGTCTTCCAGTGACTTCTTTTTACCAGCTCAGCCTTGCCCCATGGAGTCACACAGAACAATGGAGCTACATTGTAAAGACCAGGGGCTTTAGAAGTCACAGTTAGGTTAAAGTTTTGGCTGTACTCCTTACCAGCTGTGTGACCTTTGTGAAATTTCTTTTTTTAAAACCCGTCTGGGCTTCTGCTTTATCATATGTATAATGAAGATAACAATCTTGACCTTCTGGATTGCAGATGTACATGAACCAATGTCTGTAAATGGCCCAGCAGAATCCTCAAAGCAGAGTGAACACTGAATAAACGGTAGCCAGTGATGACAGTGGCGGTATTGGTGATTGTGGGTTTGTTGAAATTGTCTAAACCTAAATATAATCTCCTCTGGGAAGGCTTGCTGATTTACTGTTTGCAAATATGGAATAGGTACTTTCCCTCTGGTCCCAGAGCATCCATGGCTCCCCTCATCGGAGTGGCTATAGCACAAGATGTAGCAATGGTTGAGGCTGTCTTCCCCACTGGACTGTGAGTTCCTCAAGGGCAAGGATTTCTTATTCATGTTTGTACTCCTGTGCCTGACAAAGAGCCTGGGCCACGGCAGACACTGAGGTAGTTGTTGAATGAACATTTCATTCTTTCCCAATCTCATTCATTTCCTATCTCATATGATATGGTTCTCACAACCATCCAGCCACACAGGTGGATTCCATTTTTCAAGTGGGAGCATTGAGGGCCAGAAACAGTAAGCCATTCCTTCAAGGTCACCTCACCAGTACTTCACCAGAATCCAGATGTCCTAGCCCTGTGCCCCATGGTCTTGCCACTTGGCCATGCTGCTTTCAGGAACCCTCTTTGATTAAAAAGAGCGAGATTCAAAACTGAAGGAAAAGTGTTACAGGTGAGATATCCTAAAGAGTCGACTCTTTGATCCAGCCTGCTGATGAAAATAGACTGTGGCTGGTGATTCAAAAGCAACTCAACCCTCAAAGAATCCTAGAGCTCTTTAGAAGCCAGAGCATTTGTGAAATTCTTTAGTGAGTAGTAAGTGTGCTGGGTACTTTGTGAGCTGATTTTAAAGAATCCTTCTAATGGCAACCAGTCTATCAGCAGGTAGACATTTACTGAACCAAATGTCTTAGTAAAGATGCAGGAACCCTGGCTAGGGACCAGGGGGACAGGCCTCATTTCCTACATCTATATCATCTTGAGAAAGTCGCCTCCCTTCCCTGGGCTCCATGCTTTTCTTTGTAAAACGAGGGGGTTATACTTCACTCATGGAGGTCTCTTCCAGCTCTCTCATGATAAGATTCTAAAGCATCAATAACTGGGTTCTACCCCGAGAGTTAGGGACTTACAGTCAGGACACATTTACAATAAATTTAAGTTAAAATACAAAGAAAACAAAATATTCTAGAAAAAGGATTGATTCAGTTTTAAAAAGAAATGCCAAATAGTCAAAGCTTACCAATATTGCCAACTTAACATTAACTGCATGGATTTTCAACATTTAAGATTTGCATGGGACCCAGTCCTTGCCTCTCTGAGTTCTCAAGGAGCTCTGAGCTTTGAAGAGAGGATGCAAGTTTGCCAAAAGTCAAGGCATAAGAGAGAATTCCACGCAGAGGGCATGGCATGTGCAAAGTCAGGGAAGTGAGAATGGTTGGAAATTACACATATTTCTAACAGGCTAATAGTGTGTTATGCTTGTGTCCCTAACTAGGCTGTAAGCACCAGGGGACAAGACTGGTGCAGGCTCTTTCACTTCAGTGGTTTCAGGACCCAAATCAGCTACCTAAGGACAGGAGAATGGACAAGATGACTCTGGATGCCAGGCTCCCACTCCTCTGGTGGCCAGCTCAGAGTTACTGCGTGTGAAGTCCTGGGTCTCTTCTCCGGATGTCTGTCTCCTTGGTGCTCTTCTATTCTGTTACATATTTTTAAGATGAAATTTCTGTGTAAGCTCAAAATTAAGACCCCTTTCTGACACCAATGGGGCTATTTATGGCACCAAGGAGACAGAATATTTGACATTAGGACCGATGTAGAAAATGAAAATTTATGGAAATCAAATTTATATATAACTGCATCGTATATAATTTCTTTCTCTGGAGTTGAAGATACTCTCAAGTATCTTTTCTTTCTTCTTCCAAACTCTGAGCCCAATGAGGGCAGCGACTATGCTGGAGTCATCTGGCCCTCCTCTGCTCCAGCTTATCTACCACAGACCCAGGTGCAGAGAAGGTTCAATATACCTATTGAATGAATGAGTGAATGAATGAATAGATGCACAAATGCATGAATAAATATCCTGTAGGTGCAAACAAGGTTTAGGTAAGTACTTGAAGACATATTTTGAAAGGTATTTAAGCACCTGTTACATGCTAGACACCTTCACAATAACCAAGTGAGGTAGGTATTATTTATCCCCATTTTATAAATGAGAAAATAAAATCTGAGAGATCTGACCTTGAGAAGGTCACTTGACAACTACTAGAATATAGAGCCAGGATTCGAACCCAGGTCTTATTGATGCCAGGATGGTGTATAGTGACCCTTTGAGGTCCCCCCAGCCATCAGCAAGGCTGTGTGATCTATGAAAGAGACACTAAGCTACTCCTTTGTCTGCTCTTCCCGTCCCATCTCTTCCTCCTCTGCCCAATGGCAGAGATACAATGGTTCCAGAGAACATTATTCAAATGGCAAATAAACAGCTTCATCTCGTGAAGAGCATCGTGCCTCATCCCTGTTGCAATAATGGCAGCTAGAATGAGAGCAATGATTTTAATTCCCCTCCTTATGATTTCCTTTTCATCTCATCTAAAAGATAGAGAAAAAGGCAGCTTGGTGCCTCTATCTCATCCTGATCAATCTTGTCCTGAGCACTGTGGGGCTGTGTGCCCCTGGAAGGTGGCATTGACAAGCAGAGATGTATGGGGCATGCGTGCAATCGTCCCTCAAATGCAGCAGTTTTTCAGCATTACCAATGAGCTGGATTGGATTAAGTATATTTGCACCAAAAGCAAAATAAATATTGCTTTATTTAATGCCACTAAAAGGTTGGGATTCAATTGCCCTTGGCCTGAGGCACCTTCCGGCTCTATTGATTGGCCAGCGTCAAAATGCCAGACAATCTGTCATGAACAGCTCCTGCAAAATGCTTAACAGGTGGGGTGGGCTCTGCTGTCGCAGAGATGGAGGACAGCAGGCAGTGTCCTTTGTCCCAAACACAAGGGATAATTATAACACGTCCACTCCCCATCACCACCAAGATATTTAAAGCATTTCCCCACATCCCTTTTTAGATCATCACAACAAGGATGTGACCAGTCTATGGAGGCCGAGAGGAGGGTGGATAAGAACATAGTTTCCAAGTCAGAAGGACTTGGGTTTGCGTCCCAGATCTACCACTACGTAGTTCCATGACCTTGGACAAATTCATCTCTTTTGCTCAAAGAGCTGAAAGCACTGGGAGGAGAGACTGAATCTATTTCACTTGCCACTGAGACTTCATTGCTAGTACAGTGTCTGGTACACAGCCAACTCTCAGTTAAACTGTATAAATAGAGGCTCATAAAGGTTAAGTAATTTGTCCGTAGCCTCGCAAGGACAAGTGACTGAGGCAGGACTTGAGCCCAGTCTGCCTGGCTCTAAAACCTATGCTCTTAACCATCACTCTACCCTCTCTTAGTGGTCCTGGGACGCAAGTGTGGTGAGGGGTTGATGCAAGCCTCTTCTTTTTTAAATGGGGAAACTGAGTCTCCAACAAGGGACTAGCGTGAAAGGGTACCTTTATGCAAATTGACAAAAGGTGCCTCCCTCTAGGCTGACAACTTACAAACAGGTGCCCCTTCTGGGTGGGTGAAGTACAAAATGGGATGTCACTTGCCCTGGCCAGATGTGGGGTTGGGAGCAGAGTCGCAGCCCCCATTGGCCCCATTGACCAGGAGCCTTTGTGCAATGCACACACTGCGTATCCAGGTGAGGCAGCCCCGGATGTGCCCAAGGTTCACAGCAGAGCCAGGGTTAGCACTCAGGTTTCCCACCTCCAAGGATCAGCAAGGTCTCTGCCCTGTAACGGTGGTCCTTCTGGCAAGGTGGCAGGATTGGGGTAAAGGTGTGCTCAGACCACACCTGGAAAAGGGATCACCTCCCATCCCAAACTTCCTAGGGCCCTTTCTCTAGGACACGCTCCTGGTGGACAAGGAGAACCTTTGTGGGAGCGCCATCTCCCTTCCCCTGGGGGCGCACTCCAGGGATTTGTCCTCCCTGCTCCCTCCTCTTGTCTCCTGTTTGGTGGCAACAAATGCCGGGCTCCGGGGGATTTCCACCTGGTGACTTAGAACAATTCTGAGAGCCAGTCACCAATCGAAGGACCCAAGATTTCATAAAGCCCAATCCCCACACTGCAAACATGGAGAAACTGAGGCCAAGTTCATACAGCTACGTAAGGGTAGAGTTGTAAAGGATGACTTTTCTCTCTATGGGAACAGTGATAAGAAGTGAAAAGAGCTGTTTTAAAAGGCTTGAGGACGGACGTATTCTAAAGGAGCCCACTGGCCCCTGGATCTAGGAATTGGTTATTTCAATTTCTTAAGCGAAAAGGGGCAGAGGAAACACAAAGGGGAAGGAAAGTCCTTTAGGTCTTCACCAGATCTGGGAGCCAGCGAGACCCCTGCCCACCTGGTCTGAGCCTGAGCCACACTGCCTGGATAATATCCTGGCTCAGCCACGTATCAGCTGTGTGGCTTGACCTCCCTGTGCCCCAGCCCCGGTCTGCAGAATGCGGACTCTGTCTACCTCACAGGCTTGTTTTGTGGACTAAGTGAGATCAGCTGAGTAAAATGCTGGGGACACTGTGTAATTGAGATAAGTGCTAGCACGTTAGCCAGACTTGTGTTTGAGTTTGGTATGACGCTCAGGGTCCTCCACAATCTGGTCCCACTTGTTCTTCCAGTTCCCCACACCATGTCCCCCGAATCTGTGCATCATGCGAGGCTTGCACATTATACGTTCTATGAGCTAATTGCAAAAAGATGCCCCGTCTTGTGGGCTGATGCAACTGCACCAAGTCACAAGGCTGCTCAGGCCTGGGCCGCACAGCAGCCTCCACCTGCTCTCTTGGCTGGTGCCTTTTTGTAGTGTGTCAACTTGCACTGTAGGCTGCAGCCCTGACCACATACACCAGCCAGGCCAGACCACTCGGCATTCCCCAAGATTCCTTGCTCACTCAGGGCTCAGGCAGCAAGGCAGCTCAGAGCCTGAGGCCTTGGGCTCCAAGTCCTTTCTGGTTTTGACTTCTGGATCTCCTATTATTGTGGGGCCATGGGCAAATGATTTAACCACTCTTTTCACTTCAATTTCCTTATCTGTAATATGAGGAAAAAATAAGAACCTACCGCATAGGTCCATGGGGTTATTGGAAGGAATCCCCCATTGCTTTTAATCCCAGTGGGCACTTTTAGTCCCCACGAACAAAGAGAGTGGCTCTTTGCCTCCACCCCCTTACCTCCTCTTCCTGAGAGAGGGGATGGAACTTCTCTGATTGGTCAACTGGAGAAAAGTCGCCGAACCCATTGGGCCTGGACCCTCCACCAGCTTGTTTGCATCTGCAACCCTGCAGGGTGGGTCATTCTGGCCTCCTCTCTGCCACATGGTGTGCCTTCTGGGAGGCAGGTCACTTCCTGCTCTCTTGTGTCTGGTGGGGAAGTTGGATTTTGAGATGGAGAAAAAGGAGATCAATTTTAGCCACAGAGATAAGCCATGCCTTCCAAATCCTGCTTTGATCAATAATAAAGCTGTGTTTTGACCTCTATCTTTCTAATCCCTGCATCTCCTTCTAAATGGGTAGAAGTAGGATGAGAGCAGAGCAGGAGTATGATGAGCTATCACCCCTTCATCTCCAGAGGAAACAACACATGAGAAACACTTAGAGCAGGGTCTAGCAGCTTGTACAAGTTCAATCAGTGTTCACGTTATTATCATCACTGTTGTTATCTAACATTATTATTCCTTTGGTTTAGAACAAGTTGCCAATCTCTTCCCCTTGCTAACTCCCACCCATCCCTCAAGGCTCATCTCACACAACACCTCCTCCTCAAGGACAAAGCCTACCTCGGGTCCCGGTGCGTGCTGCAAAGTATGTGCTGGGTGCATGGTGCAAAGTATGTGCTGGGTGCATGGTACAAATTATGTGCTGGGTGAACATTTGATGAAAGGAAGGGGGGAAGGAGGGAGGAGGAGAAACAAAGGAGAGGGAGAAAAAACGATTTGGTTGAAAGGTTTCTCACACCGAGGCAGGGCGCCAGCAAAGGCACAGGTGTGAGCAAGGGCAGGCTGGCTTGGGGCAGTGGAAAGTGCCCAGGGAGATGAGAGGGCTGGATGGAGGGTGGTGGTGCAGGATGGGCAAGGGGGACCGTGGGCGATGACACTAAGAAGGAGATGCCGGGACACTGTGTGCCTTGAGTACCAGGCCAAAGAGTTTAGGTTCCTCTGATGGCCAATGGGGAGTCACGGAAGGACGTTACTTTGAGAGCTGACCCTATTCAAGCAGTGGTTTAGGAACTAAGACCAGAAATGATGAAGTTCTTGACTCTATCACATTGTTTTGCTCGTCCAGACTCCTCAGCCACTAACTCTGGGTTACTGTCTCCTCGGAGGCCTGTCTTCACTGTAGAATCAATTATTAAAATCAACTTGCTATCAACTCTAACTTTGAAATTCTATTCAGCCGCTTGCAGGGACAGAGATGGGGAGCTGCCTCCACAGACATCTAGCCATCTGGCCTTTTCCGTGGAACCTGGCTGGGAAGCTCATTTGAATAATTGGTTTTGGCGGTGTGCACTTGTGGGTTAGACACCTGATTACACTGCCAGCCCCAATGTCCTTTCAGCCTCCATAGAAACATCACTCAGGTTACATAAAGCAGGAGAGAGACTCTGGGAGGCAAGGCTCTGTCTGGCCCCTGTTGTCACTTGCACTTCATCTTGACTGACTAAGTGGCTCACTCACTGTGTGACCTTGAGCAAGTTACTTAGCCTCTCTGTGGCTTGGTTTCTTCTTTATTCAAAGAGACAGTGATTTCTGTGCTGTCTATGCCACAGGCTTCTTGAAAGGCTCTAAGAGAAGCCAGGGGAGTTGTGACTAAGCAGAAATGCAAGTGGGAAAGATTTGGGTTGAGGAGAGCTCAGCGTCAGATAGCAATGTGCATGTGGGCTGTGTCAGGAGAAGTACGTTCCCCAAATTAGGCTTGTGATGGTCCCCTCCTACCCCTACTCCACTAGCTAGCTCTATGAACTTAAGGGAGTTACCTAATCTACCAATGCCTCAGTTTCTCATCTGTAAAATGAGAATAATGATAGAGTTATTCTAAGAATTAAGTGAAACAATACATGCAAAATGCCTAGAATAGCACCAGGCCTGTGAGGTTCAATAGACGTTAGCTATCCATCATTGCCATCATCATCATCATCATCACCATCATCATCATCATCATCACCATCATCATCATCCTCACCATCATCATCACCACCATCATCATCATCATTGTCGTCATCATAACTGTTCACTTCCAGACACCATGCCTCAAAGACAGACAATGACAAACACCTGGACATGTTCAGGGGCCAGCAGGAAGGATGGGGAGGAATGGACTTCAGGTTACATATGAAAAGTTGCAAGGCTTTGGGGATGTTCAGCCTGGAGAAGAGGAGCTGGTGTTGGTTGGGGTGAGTGGG
This sequence comes from Equus quagga, assembly GCF_021613505.1. Lineage (NCBI taxonomy): Eukaryota > Metazoa > Chordata > Mammalia > Perissodactyla > Equidae > Equus > Equus quagga. Next base: position 10,209,326 of record NC_060271.1, on the reverse strand, counting down.
GAGCGGGGGGACACAATCTTCAAAGAGCTGAAGGGCAACCATGTAAAACATGGACTGGACCTGGATAATCCTTCAGGAGGAAGAAGCAGAAGTGATGGGCTGCAGGTATAGCCTGAATAGAAACTGTCTAACTGTGTAACTGTCAGAGTTGACATCAGAGCAGCACGATGCTTTGGAAGGGAGGGAACCACCCAGGCCCAGAGGTGGACAAGCAGAGGGGGCATGGCTGTCACTCAGGGATACTGCTGAGGGATCCCTGCCCTGGGCGGGGCACTGGACCAGATGTTGCTGAGCTCCCCTCCCCCTCCAAGGCTGATGATGCTATGACAGACGCACCAAGATGGGGGCAGATGGCTGGGGTGGGGAAAGAGGCAGGGTGAGGAGGGACGGGTAGATCTCTCAGTGAGGCAATACTTGCAATGGATCTTTGTTTTCCATTTCTAGCTTGATATGGAACAGTTTTTATGCCGCCAAAAACCAAATCGAATACTGACGTGTATTTTACATTTTATATAGCTAATTTTATGTTCTATTCTATTTTCGATAGTTTAAAATGTTTCCTCCTTTGGATGTTGAGGTGGGCAAGGTCAACCCATTATAATGTGTGTGTGTGTGTGCGTGTGTGTGCACATGTGTGTATGTGTGTGTGTGTTGGAAATACCTCCCCTGGTGTTTCACCCTTTGCCACGCTTAATGATGTTCTGCTGCGCAAAGCTCTCCTCATCTCTCCTTTATGTCTGGTGAACTCCTTTATATCCTCCATCCTTCAGAAACCCTCGCTCATCGCCCCCAGTTGGAAGGAAGCACTCCCTGCTTTTGGGACACGGTGTAGCAGGAGGTGAAATCTGCAGCAGGCTGGGGTGGGCCTGCCCGGCTCCGCAAAGCTGCTCTGACCCCACTGCCAGGGGACCTGGGGCAAGCTGCTCGGTGCCTCTGTGCTTCAATTTCCTTCTCCATGTAAAATGAGGCTATAACACTACCTCCTCACAGGGCTATCGTGGGGGTTAAAGGAGATGAGAAATATAATGTACAATTAGTAGCAACTTAGACACCAGCCCTTATTATATCTCAGCTTCCATAGCATCACGCGCACCTCCAGTACAAACACTGGGCTTCTTACAGGCAAGGGCTGCCTCTGATTTCCATCTCCTTCCCGGAGGCCCAGTGCAGGGCCTGACACTCAGCAGGCCCTCGACAAACCTTACTTAAATTGGATTTACTGCACTGGAGCATCCTTTGCTACTGAGGATCGCCGGGGCCAAGAGACATACTGTGGTGCGGGTCTGCAGATCACGGCAGCATCCATTGCCACGGTGGGGTCTGCAGTGCCTGCTGTAAAGCTGAATCACTTCTGCACCACCCATAAGGTCTGTTCCTCTCCCCCACCTCCACACTCCCAAGAAGCACTGAAGTTTTCTGAAGATGAGAAATCTCACAGCATCCTGCTATCTTTTGGGTAACTGCGTATTTTATGATGACTAATAGGCAATTACTATGGTAATATTGCAATTCAGCATGTGTGAGGTTTGGGAAATGAGAAATTATGGGTAACTACTTTGGACTCATTTCTATGGTAACAAAAAGTAATTGTCATTAAATACCAGTTATACTGAGGCTATACCTGGTAATTATAGATTTTTATGCCCAGAAACATAAATAAAACCAATAAATTTATTCAAAGGTCCATGACTGTTTACTTATACGTGGCTCTATGGAATACACAATGACAAGCACCTAATTAAGAAATGCAAACCCAACACAGAGTTTCATATTGTCATAAGGAGATGGAGAGTCTGTTTTCGAAAGGCAAAAATGCAAGGCAACTTGGGCATTGCATATGCTCAGAAGAAAACGTAGTGGGGTACAGGTTGGGGTGGGGGTTGTCTTCTCTGCAAAGGAAGTGATGGCGGGGAGGAGGTGGCAGAGAGAGAGAGTGCAAACACTGCATTGTGAGTGGGCAGCCATGCCTACCACAGGACACTGAGAATTACCAACCATTGTAGACTCACTCAGCCCATCCCCCCTACCCCAATGGCCTTCCAGCTGGGAGTCGCCTTGCAGCTTCTTGGCTCTGCAGTACCTGAAGTTACAGCATTCATCCTTCAAGACTCCTAGGCCCTGCATCCCCCTAAACTCTCCACAGATGCTCAAATTGCATCAGCAGTCATACCATTCTTACATATTTTTTAATTGATTTGAAATAACACATAAAATTTACCATCTTAGTCATTTTCCAGTGTACAATTCAGTTGTACTAAGTACATTCATAATGTTGTGCTACCATCACCACCATCCATCTGCTAAACTCTTCATTTTTTAAAACTGAAACTCCATACCCAGTAAGCAGTAACTCCCCATTTCCCCCTCCCTCCAGCCCCTGGAACCACCATTCTGCTTTCTGTCTCCATGATTCTGACTACTCCAAATACCCCATAGAAGTGGAATCCTAAGTATTTGTCCTCTTGTGGCTGGCTTATTTCCCTCAGCATAATGTCCTCCAGGTTCATCCAGGTGGCAGCCACACCATTCTTGACAGAACCTCTCCCCAGAGCTTCTACTAAATGATGGAAGGTGCCTGTCACTTCATTTTCCTCTCCCAAGAGGGCAGGAGAGAAACTGAGGCCAGAGGAGAGAAGTGTCTTGCCCAAGGACAAGAAGCCTCTAGAGAGTGGGGAAAGTTAGACCCCAGTTCTCTGCTCCCACCTCCAGCGTGTAAGACGCAGACCTGTTTGGGAAAGCGGAGAGTCCCTGGAGGCACCACGTGGCTTTGAACGTGGCCCTTCACCTTTGAAGCATCAGTCTCCTCTTTCCTTTCTCAAGAGATGTTGTAATGGTCAAATGTGGTTTTTAAGTGCCTTTAAAAGTGTCACGCTGTACAATAACTACGTGTGGCTGTGAGTTCAGGGTTCACTCAATCATAACAGCAGCTCATCACGGTATTGATATCACAACAGCGTCAGATCAAAACAACCGGAGTTTGGAGGCCGCTTAGCGGGCTGGCAGCATCTGGTGATGGCTACTCTACACTGGGGATTGTTGCTTCATGATGCGGCACAATTCCTACACACTGCTGTTGAGTTTATTTTTTCATTCAGGACATATACATCTAAGGTCCATTCTGTGCTGGGCACTGGGCCAAGCTTTGGGAATACAAGTGGACAAAGTCCTGACTTCGTGGAGTTTACAGTCTAGAGGGGGAGACCACCATTAAACACATAGTCACATCAACAAACACATGATTGCATGTGGGGCCAGGCTAGGACAGGACAGCACCGAGTGCTAGGAGAGAGTGGAAGGGAGACCTACTTCTTCCTGGAGGTGCTGGGAAGGCCTTCCTATGAATTGGCATTAAACCTCAGGGCTGGAACGAAAAAAAGGCCATGAAACTGGAGTATAGTAAGTGAGACAGAGAGTACAGTTGCCATGTGTCTTTATTATATACCACAATATCATTGTTATCTACTGTCATTCTCCCAGCTATTATAGACGGCCACTGTGGAGTACACTAGAGTTGTATAAAGTTTACTATGGGTCCTCCATACCCCTCCCGTAAGCCAGTCTAGTAACATACACCATAGTGTAGTTAGTAATGCTGCTGCACTTAACATGAAGAGCATTATCTATCCTGGTATAGTTGCCATCTTTTGCAACTAAATGCTAGAGCACACCTTGTCTATACCATTGTATAGATACTTATATAATTAAATCTGAACTTTGCATGATTAAATCTCCTGACTATCCTTCCTAGATTGGATTACATGTTTCTTTAGTGGAGAAGAAGAAAAAGAAGGAGGAAGAGGAGGAAGAGAAGGAAAGGTGCCTTGAGAGCAGGCCTGTCTCCTGTTTTCCACACAGGGTCTGGTATATCTGGGGCAGGCCGTAGGGGTGTGTAGGACAGCCCTGCATCCCTGCCTGGTCCTCACGGGTCACATGACCTACAGCAGTTTGTTTAACTTCACTGAGGCTTGAGAGACAGCACATCCTGAGGGGAGCTGACAGGGTGAAAGTCAGAGAGCAGGAGAAAGAGGCAGCCAGGCGGCCGTCTGCCTTCCAACCTGTTTCCAGCGATGGGATCAGTTCCTGTGAGGTCTGGCTCTGTTTCCTGCCCTAGAATTCTGACAAGCACCCTCCCTCTGTCTGCCCTCCCTCCCTCCCTTCCTTCCTTCTTCTCTCCTACTCTTCCTCCTTCCCTTCCATCCTTCCTTCTTTCCTTTCCTCTTCTCTCTTACCCTCCCTCCCTCTCAACTTTCCTCCTGTACTTAAGCTAATTTGAGAAGATTTTCACTATTTGCAAGCAAAGAAGCCTTAGCAAAGATCCGTCTTCTCAGAGTGGTTGTGAGGATTAAATAAGCATGTGAGTGCTTGACATGGCCCTGAGGGGGCAAGCGGAATTCTTGGAGTGGCATTTCCCAAAATGTGTTTTATGAACCCTAACACCCCTGGGGCCGGGGGTGAGGGAGTGAGGGGTGGAGGGGAAACAGGCTCTATAGGAAAAGGGTTCCTTGACACTTTAGGAAACACTGAATACTATATTCCTCTTTTGAGATTCCCATTTATTAGCATCTTGAAAACTGAAAAATCTTATTGTAAAAGAACATGCTTAACTTTGCTTAACTTTGTGTTAGCCAAACTGACTTGAACTCCAAATTCTTTTTTCTCCCATGATGCCTTGGCAAGCCCCATCACACCGTGGGAAATGCTGCTGTTGACAGGAGTGTCTTGGGGAAGGGCTGGCCTAGAGGACCTTGAAGACACCTTGATGCTCTCAGTTCTGAGTCTCTGTTATTAGGTTTCACATTCTCCAAATCTTTAGTAGTGAATTCTCATGATTGACAGGCTTTTTGTCGCTACTCGGGGCTGTTTTAGCAACAGGACTAATGCCTGTGGTTAGAGATTCCTCCAACTCTCCTGAGAATCACATATCTTCACGAGGAGAACGTAGGGGGCTCTCCTTCAGTACAGAACCATTTCTGAGGGTTGGAGCTCTCTTATCTTGAAATCGCAAATCACAAAATTTGGAGCTTGAAGACATACAGAGAGCACATAGTTCCCCATCAACACCTCACTGGCCATCTGAAGCCCAGAGAGGGGAGGCATTTTGGCCAAGGTCAAGACCTTTTTCCAACTTGTCATCCCTGGACAGCAGATGATGAGAAAAATAAGTGTGTGGAGTGGACAGTATTGACCTCTCCCTGACCACTGCCGCTCTGATAATTAAACAGAAATGTTAACATAAATCAATGGTCTTTCTACCACCATTATCACCGACAGTGCAATCTGTCCGGGGAAGGTGGAAAGGCATTGCTCTCAGGCCTGCAGCAAGCCATAAAACCTGCCAGGGCTAATGAACCATCACTTGAGCCAATTAACAGAGGAAGCAAACTGTCTTTAATTAAGGCGTTGTGCATCCCGTGGGCTCTCTCTAACTACTACCCGAGGGGACTAGGAAGCCCCTCTGGACCCAACTGCCGTGCTCTCAGAAAGTAGTAAACCAACCCTGTTTAAAATGGACCTGGCTGGGTATCAGAAAATCTGGGTTCTGGTCTGAGCTCTGACACTGACCTTGGGCAAGTCCCATCTCATCTCTGGGCCTCAGTTTCTTCATCAGTAAGTCATCCTTTTCTTTCACTCATATTCATCAAGCACTTTTTGAGCATATACTGTATGCTGATCCCTGCTGCTAGGCAGCGGGGACACGAAGAGCATTCAGGCTCAGTCCCTGCCCTCTGCCGACTTGAGGGCCGGAGGAGTCCGTGCAATGGGATACGACTTGTTCAGTAACCAGACCTGTGGGAGCTCGGAGGAGGGAGTGGCCAACTCTGTTTGGGGGTTTGGGGAATGTTTTCCAGAAGAAAGGGCACAAGCTGGGTTGTGAAGAAGGGTTAGTGAGAAGAAGAAGAGAGGGGGAGGTTCTGGGCAGAAGGCCGCCTTTATGAAGGTAAGGTTTCGGGGGTCAGCAGACCAGTCTAGGGAACTAGGCTTTGCTTAGAGAAGCTAGAGCAGAGGGTGGGAGGTGAGGCAGGAGGGTGGACAGACAGGCACCAGGTCATACAGAGCCTTGCACACAAAGCTGAGGAGTTTGAGTGTTTTCTTGAGTTGTGGGACTAATCAGAAATAAACTTGTAAATTTTGGGCTGTGAAGTTAGACAGTCAACAATTTAATGGCTCTGTGACTTTGGGCAAGTCTGTTGCCTCAACTGTGAAATAAGGGTAATAAAACGATCTCAGAGGATTCAATGTTCTTTCGGCAGATGATCCCTTGGGCAGTGGAATTTTAGGCTGTAAATAATGGTGCTAAGACGGGAGAAGGAGCATTCAAGATATGAGTGCATGAGTGAGTGTGGGACTGGCATATGCCCAAACCAAAGAGAAATGCTGTTCAGATGATCTGGGATGCCACTCTCCTTCATTAATGATCTCTAATGAGAGACACAGAAATGAAACAGTAACATTATAACCACTATATGATATTATGCAAAGCACATTCACCCCCACCATTTCTTTTGATGCTCACAAGTGCCCTGCCAGGTAAGCAATTATTGTCTCCATTACATAAGAGAAATTGAGCAGCAGAGAAGCAAAGTGAATTCCCTGAGATTACATAAGAAATAGGTGCCAAAACTGATACTAGGTCTCCGGATTACTGGTCCAGCAAGGTGCCCAAAAAATCCTAGCAAGTGACCTCAGGTGGCTGTGCATGAAACAGCCAAGGCTCACTAGCCACGTCCTCAAGAGCCAGCGTGAAACTCCCTCTAATGAACTCATGGGTAGTCTGAAAATTCTTCCTCAAAAATATATCCCCTTTTTCTTCTTGCTTCCATACCACCCTCCTATGACCACCAGCTTCCAAGCATTCTCCTCTGTCCCTCACCTGTAATTGCCCAGGTAGACTCCGTCAGGGTTGAGCATTGGTGCAATCTTGAAGACCAGGTGTTCTCGTAGGACGCGGGCAACAGGATGCTGGCTTATGAGGAAGTCAATGATCCCTAGGGAAAGAGAAACACCTGGATTAACTTCAAAGCATTTCAAGAAGGAGGGAGTGCATTTTCCTCAGCTTGGAAAACAGTCAGAGCTAAATAGGTGATTTTTGGACTATGTTGTTAGCCACTGTGGATGTATGGCTACGGATTAGGTGTTGCCCAGTGAATTTTTCAAATATATCTGTTTCCAAGGCATGGTTCAAGACATAATACTGAAGCTCAGGGGCAGGAAGGAGAGCACAGGAAGGGCGTCCTAGAAAAGAGAGCATTTGAGCTGTGCCTTGGAGGACCTACCGGGTTTTGACAGACAGAGATGGAGGAGAGGCAGGATAAGTTGAACATAAATTAAGAGATGCTCTCTAATGGACACACCGTTAGCTAAATGTTGACATTGGATTGATGACTATGGAGTCAGAGACCTTAGGGATCTAAATCCTAATGTTGCTCACGGGCACACCAGGAAGCAGAGAAGAGAAGGAATTTGGCTAAAGTCGCATAAGGAGAGGGAGGTTTCTTCAATATTCTCCAACTCTGCTCCTTTCCCCATTTTGAGAGTCCTCTGTTCCCAGACTCCAGGGCTGACTGTCCTCTCTGCAACTCACTGGCATCAGCACCACCTTGCCTCCAGGTCACCCAATTTAGAAACATTGAATTTCCCACGACTCTTGTCCCAGAATCAGGTAGTCCCCATGTCTCTTCCTTGAATCCAGCAAATCTGCCCCTCATCTCCATCCCTCTGCTCTAGGCCACCACCACATCCGGCCCAGATGACAGTGACCACCTCTGGAATGCACCCTCCTCACTGCAACCAGTGCAAAGACTGACCCTCTCACTCTTCTCATTCTTGGGATGGCCTGCGTGTACTTCCAGGACAGGAGTGAGAAAAAAAAAACAACAACTCTGAGCCCTTGCCTTTTCCATCCTCTTTTCCATGTTTCTACTTCTTCATCAGAGACCTGAAAAAAATGGGCAAAATGGCACCCTGGCATTCCATGAAATGACTGTAATGCTGGAAAGGGATAGGAGAGCACAAAACCCTCCCAAAATGCAGAAGGGGAAGTCCTTTCCCACTGGAGAGGAGGAAAGGCATCAAGGAGAAAGGAGCTTCTGAGCTGGGCCCTGAAAGATAAGTAGGTTTTGACAGACAGACCAGAGGATGACAGCAGGGTAACGAAGAACAATCCCCGTGCCCAGCGGCAGGCACTTAGCTCTTGGAATGAGAAACTGCTCCAGAGCACATTCCAAAGCTGCTGTGACCAGTGAGGGACATCTCAGGCTTTTCATTAGGCCAGGGCTGAGAATCAGCAGCAGCCGAAAGCCAGTTGGACATGATTTCCTTCTCGGCCGACACGGCGGTAGAGCAGATGCCCTAATTTATTTGTTGGTCTTCATATTAAAGCTGCAGTTTGCCAGTAAACAGACAGGGTAATGATGCCAGGCACCCTTGTTAGGGGCTAATAATTGCTTAATCTGTCCGCTAATTGACCCCAGCTCCCGGGGCAGCCCTCCATCAAGGAGCCAGCCTGCGCTCAGGGCCTGGCCACGCTGCCTCAGAGAATGGCTTCTGGAAATGGAGTGGCTCATTGTGATCCGTCCTCCTTCACAGATGAGCAGATTAATCGGGCTGCCAATTAGGCAGCTAATAAAAGGATGAGAGGAAACAAAGCCAGACCAGAGGCTACAGCCACTCTGAGCTCCTTCTCCCGGAAGTGAGTGTGGGGCAAAGAGAGGTGAGGTTTTAGACTCATCTCTTGGCTTGAGGTCAGATACAGTTCAACAGGAATCATTCCCATTGATCAGGAAATTGGGAGATCTTTCATTTTTTTTTTCTTTTTTGGTGTCGGGGAGGGGTGGTAAGTGGAGAGGAATATGAGGAGAAATGTTGGAGAAAGTAGGAATGGAAAGGAAATGCCATCCCCAGCCATGGGCCAAAAGCGTTGCATGGACTGGGGAAGCAGAAAGAGCACAGACTTGGGAACCTGTATTCGAATCCTAGCTGGCTATTAGCTAGAGAAGTTACTAGCTTTCTCTGACCAATTTTCTCATCTTGACGCAGGGATAATACTACGTAATCTGGAAGACTGCTGTGTGCCTGGGTTAGAACTCCTGTATTTTAACTGCCTGAGACAGCACCTGGAAACTGTGATGTGCGTTAATAAACTCACTTGGATCAAAGGTTGAAGGGCAGCGGGGGGAGTGCAAAACAGGATGGATTTTGGAACTAAGCGTCCTGGTCTGTGAGGTTTACTAACTATGGGATTTGGGGACAAGGATACTGAGCTGGAGAAGCCAACACAGCAGCAGTCAGAGAATCTGGGTCCAAGTTTCGGCTCAGTGACTGGGTGACCTCCAGAAAGCTTCTCGGCCTGCTCTTGTCTTTAAATTAGGAGAAAGAACTCAGTAATTTCCAAGGACACGTCCCACACTGACAGTCTAGGATTCCATCTATTTTATTTCTCTCCCCAAAGCAGAAGAGTCTTCATCTGTCAAGTGAGGAGAACAACCTCCCTCCTGCTGGGAGACAGTCAGCCCCCTTAAGATCAGTCTGTCCCTTCAGTGAACAGGTCTGCCGGGTCCTTCCCTTTGATTTAATCAGGAGGGTGAAGAAAGCAGGGGCACAGGAAGGCTGGAGGCTAGAGGAGCTGGAGGAGAAGGAAAAGCGGTAAAGGATCTCAAATGAAAGCTGGGCAGCAGAGATCATTGCCTCTGCTGACCTTGGCGTGGCCACCATGGACCTCGCTGGGCAAACCACAACTGAGCTTTTATTGTTGTTATTTCTCCCGGTGTACTTGGTTCAGAGCAGGGCATGAGAAGGTACCTAACAAATGCCCATTGGTAGATTGGCCCCCAGGAATCCATTTGAGCTTGACAAAGTATAGGGTTAGTTGAGCCAATAATCACTCATTCCACAAACACTCTCAGGGCAGGTCTGTGCCATAGGCTTGGCTTTCCAAGATGCATAAGAGGGCCCTGCCTCAGAAGGCACATGGCAGGAAAGCAACTCCCCTCTGTACTGACTGGCAAAGAGAGCTGTGAGACCCCAGAGGGGGCTCCTGATCCAGGCTGGGGCTCAGGAAGGGGCCCTGGAGAACAGAGACTTAAGGGATGAAGAGAGTGGGCCAGATGGAAGAGGTGCTGGGAGAAGGTGTTCCAGGCACCGCAAATCCTACACAAAGGCTGGAAGGCAGGGAAGAAGACGGCCTGCTTGCTCACGGAGAGTTCAATTCCAGGGGCACAGCTTCCACATTAAAGGCACAGACTCTGAAACTGGACTATCTCGGTTTGACTAGCTGTATGGCCTTAACCGCTTAATCAGTTCCTTGGTTTCCTGATCAGTTAAGAAGGAAAGAATAATAATAATTACCATGTGGGTTATTGTGAAGATCTCAGTGAGTTAATATAAGCAAAGCGCCTGGCACATAGGCAGTGCAGATGTGCGTTGTTTTAATCATTGCTCTTATTTATTTGGCTGAAGGTGTGGGGAGGGGAGGATGGAGAGGGAAGGAGAGGTAAACGGGAGTTTGCTGGTCCAATGAGGAATATGGAGGGACTATGAGAGCCATTGCAAGGTACAGGGTCAGAGCTAGTCTTTACAGAGCTCCCCTGGCTGCAGCGTGGAATGCGGTCTGGAGGGAAGTAATAACAACAGAGGGCTCCATGTCCTGAAGGCAGATGGGGCAGAGGTAGAGGGCAGACACAGCAGAGAGCCAGCAAACGCAAAGAGGCTTGCAGTCAGAAACCAAGATCCGATGTGGTGGTGACCTGCTGGACTCTGCAGTGACCAAGGCCCAGAGAGTCATCAGGATGCAGTGGGGAAGGGGAAGCAGTGTGGATAGATGGTGCCACTGATGACGACATTATTTGTCTACCACCCCAAGAGCATCAGAACTCTTCACTGAAATCACACAATCTCAGGGAAAGGGGACCCCAAAATGACTACATACGTGGGAAATGAGCGAATATAGAGGGACCAGTGACAGGCTCTGTATGCTCAGTAGCTGGACTGACCTGTAATTCTACTGGTTCCATCTTACAGATAGGGAAGCAAAGTCAGGGTGCTGACATCACGTGCTGAGTGTCTCGCAGGGGTCTAGATGGGATTCAGATCCAGTTCTACTGACTTCGAAGTGGTGCCCTTTCCATTAAAGCAAGATGGGAAGAGCCAGGAGTCTATTTGCATGTGACTTGCAGAATGATTTGCATATGTGCCTGCATGACTTTCTCTCTAGAGAGTTCTGTGTAAGGTTTATTGTTGCTGTTCTCTGCTAAGAGGCAGCATACTGCAGTGCGAAGAGCTCAGGTCTGAAGAAAGCCAGGCAGGGGTCTCTGTTGCGCTCAGAGGGTGGGTCACATGACAGCAGCCACTCTAGGCCCGCCACTGACCTGGCCCCTCAGCCGAGCCCAAGGGCCCAAATTGTGGAATCGCAGGGAGTCTGGCCCTAAAGAGCCTGAAGTTCAGAGTCTGAGTTCTCACCCTCCCACCCCAGCTCTGCCCATTGCACAGATGAAAAGACAGAAGCTTAGGGACGTGAAAGGACCCATCACAAGCCCTTAGTGGATCTAGTGGATGCTTATACTGTAAGGTTGTGTGGGATAAACGTAGAGAGAAGAGGGGGAACTGGTGAAGGACAGAGGCATGAGGAGAGCAGGGCGGGGGAGCGGAGGGAGGGGGAAGGGGCAAAGGTTATCGCTCCATTGCCGGAAATATTAGGTACTACTTGGTCCTAGTGGTCCTGGCGGTTGTGAGCGCATGGTGTGTGGGTGTGTGTGTGCATGTGCGTGTGTGTGTCTTCCCTCTCCTTCTCCTGAGGAGAAGGCTACCTGAGGGCTCAGCTACTGGCTCTCAGGAAGGCAGTGAGGAAGCAGGGGCCAGGGGTGCACGGTACAGAAATCACACACCTGGGCTTAGGTTCCCAGGAAGGATTAGAGGAACTGTACCTGGCACCTACTCAGTGCTCAAGATGTGCTACCTCCTCCCCTACGAATAACACTTATTTAACGCTTACTGTATTCCAGACAACGTCCTAAATGTCTTATGGATATTAACTCATTTAATCTTCACAACAACCCCATGAAGTAGGATTCCTATTACTATTTCCTTTTCAAGATAAAGGACCTGAGGCACTGAGAGGCCTTGGAACATCCCCAAGGTCATACTGTACTAAGCGGCAGAGCTGGGATCCAGGCCCAGGCGGCCTAGCTCCAGAGATGGTGTCACCCACACTCTGTTACGGGGCAACACAGGAGCTCCTCTGACCTCTCATGGTGTAGCTGGAGGACGAGGATGGTCTGGCCTCACAGAGGCCAGGAGCAGGGTTTGAGGCAGCAGAGGGGTGACTGAGAATCAGCCATCCCACCACCAAGCAGAGCCTCGAGGAGATCAAAGCCCCGCCTCCCTTAAAGCCACCCTCTGCAGAGCTCTGCGAGGACATGACTTCACTCCACTCCCAGCAGCAGATGCGTCAGCAGCTCGACTGCAAGAACTGTGGTCCCAGCCAGATGGGGACGATCAGGCCCCGCATGTCTGTTCCTCATTCAAGGTCACTGAGCTGCTTAATGGGAAAGAGGAGTTAACAGAACAGAAGGTATCTCAGCCATTGTCCTTCCAGGCCTTGGACCCTCCTGCCTTCCCCGCAACCAGGCAGGGTGGGGAGGCAGGTCCAGCTGAGGGCGGGGCCTGAGGAGGAGAGCCCAGCGGAGCCCTGTGGAGCTGTGGTCCAGGCTGACCCCAGGGGCTCAGTGACCTTGGATCACTTCCTCCTCAAGGAAGGATGAATTGTGTGTCTCAAGGGACAGTTACAGACATAGGGAGAGAGGAAGACCGGGGTTGGGGAATGGGTCTCAGGGCGACATCTGCCATGAGTTAGCTGTGTGGCCTTGGGTATTCCACTTCACTTCCCTGAGCCTCCACACCCTCATCCGTAAAATGCTTGTCAATTGTTGTGGGGTGGCCAGAGCACTGTGCTGTTCCAGGCACAAATCTTAGCCTTCTAGCATATCCCATCCCTGAGTAGGGCAAGAGAGCATCTCAGGGCTTGGGAGACCCAGATTCAAAGTCCCCTTCTGCTATTTACTGGCTGTGTGACCTTGAGGTTCCTCTTTCTGAACTGAGATTCAACATCCCAGAGCCAACACAGCATTTGTTCCTCACAACGGCCCCATGAGATGCAAGAGATAATCCCCATTTGGCAGATGTAGAAAATGACACTTGAAGACTGAGCCCTAGGCCTCAAACAGTTCATGGTTTAAAGGGAAAGAAACAAATATTAATCAAATATATAACAAATGAGGGCAATATAGATGGGTAACTCACATTGCAGGCACAAAGCAGGAGGCTGGAGGGAGTGGGCCAGGGTGGCCCACAGAGGGCACTTGAAATCAGCCTTGGGAGATGGGAGGTGTTTGCCAGGTGGCAAGGAGCCACAGGAGAAGAGCAGCAGGTGCAAAGGCCCAGTGGTGGGGAAAAGATTGGCCATTCGGGGATTAAGTTGAGAAGGACTGGGATATAATGAGGCTGAGGCCAGAGAACCTGGCAAGAGCCAGAGCATGGAGGGTTGTGAATGTCATGCCAAGGAGTTTGGAATTTATCTTGAGAGGGTAGTGGGAAGGCATTAAAAGGCTCTGCCAAGGAGCAAACATTGACTGAAAGCCTGCAGGACAGCACGGAGTCTGTTAACCGAGCACCATCCAGATTCATTTTTGGAAAAGCCGAGTCAACAGAGAGAGCACCTGAGATCTGCTCAACTTCTCTGTGCCTCAGGCCTCATCTGTAAAGTCAGGTAGTGACCCTTCCCTCTGTCTGCTGCCCACAGGGGAGGTGGGCACCGGAGTTGGAGCTCTCAGAGGCGAAGGTATTGATGGCAAGGCTACTTCTTTTTACAAACAAGGACAGAATAGCTGCCTCTGATGGGCTGGGGGAACAGGTCTGCTGCCAAGTTTAGTAACTGACAGATGGCTGCAAGTAAAGGGGTTGGTGAAACCAGGAGGGACCTGCGAGAGGTTACTGCAAGGACAGCGCTGGGGAGGAAAGAGGCTGGAAGTGAGAATGCCGTGGAGTAAGCTAAGGTGACTGGGGTGAGGAGTTGGGGCAGCCCAGCCATGCCTCTCAGCAGCTGCTTGTCTCTGGGCAATCACTTCCCCTCCCTGAACTCTGTCTCCTCGTCTGAAACAAAGGGGAGGCAATCGTGCCTAATGACAGCACCGGAAGACTATGAACGGGGAAAATCAAACCCGTATTTATTTGCATCATGCCTTATAGTTTACAAAGCACATTACCCACTAGACCTTCTGAGGTCCCCACGGGGAAGGAGGAGACATCTGTTGAGCGCCTGCTGTGTGCCAGGCGCAGGACTGGGGGCTTGCTTGCATTGGTCTCACGCCAGTTTCACACCAGCCTTTGCAGGTAGGTATTGTTATCCGAATCTATTTTACAATTGAGGAACTGAAGTCACACTGCTAGGAAGTGGCAGAGCCAATATTTGACGCCAACATTGTCTGATGCAAAATCCCCAGATGCCTCCACAACGGCATGCTGCCCTCAAGTTCTAGAACCTCTGCAGGTGTTTTCATGTCCCTAAGACCTCATGGTCATTTTGAAGTTAAAATGAGATAAAATACTTGACTTATTCAAATTTCAGTTTTCTCGTATGTAAAAAGATAGTTAATATATTCCACGGGGGGAGGGAGGAGGACAAAAGGGGTAATTAGGCACACATGTGTGGTGATGGATTATAATTAGTCTTTGGATTACATGATGTAACCTACACAGAATTCGAAACATATTATGATATACATCTGAAAGTTATAGAATGTTATAAACCAACGTGACTGCTATAAAAACTAAAATCACAATTAAAAAAATAAATAAATAAAATTACGTTTGTAACTAAAAAAATATACTTCCCATGACATAGAAAAATTAATATAATTAAATTAATAAAAATAAATACTTAAAATATGTAAAGTACTTAGAACAGTGGTTGGCACATATATAGTAGCATATGTTTTAAATATGATATACTTACTAGATAAGTAAAAATGCAAAAGTATTGGCAAGAATGTACGACAGAAGGAATTCATACATTGCTTGTAGTAGTGGAAACATCTAAATGCACATATCCTATGACCCAGCAATTACATTCCATGGTCATACACCCTGCAAAAGTATTTGCACATGTTCATAAAGTGACACATATAAGAACATTTGTATCAGCATTGTTTGAAAGAAAAACAACCACTGTAAACAGCTTCATTGTCCATCTCCATGAAAATAGATAGGGAGGTTGAGGTATTGAGGTACAGGCAGACATGGGGCAGAATACACGGAGAAAACAGCTATACTCACCAACATGGGTATTGGGTGAAAACAAGTGTCAATGCACACAGAATGATACCATTTTTATAAAGTTCAAAAACATGCAACACTCAAAAACACATTGTCTAGCAAAGCTTATATATACAGTAAAACCATTAAGAAAGATAATGAAAGATAAATACAAAATTCAAGCTGACGGTTATGTGTGTGAGGGGGGAGGTAGGAAGGAGCACACAGAACTTAAAAGGAGTAGATAATATTCTGCGTCGTAAGCTAGTGGGTACCTGGGCAGTCAATGAATTATTATTTATATATTACTTATTAAATACATTTATGTTGCTGACTAAGTGAATTTATATGCATGCACGTATATATATACTGCTGACTAAATATATATTTATATGGATTAAATATTTAATAATGAAAATGCAATTATAAAGAGATAGATTTGAGAAGAGAAATTGTGTCTTATTTATCTCTATGCTTACCAAGCATGGCACCTTGCTCATGGTAGTTATTTCAAAAGTTGTTTGTTAAATGACTGACTGATAGAGTGAACAGATAATTTTCAGTCCTTACTTTCCCAGTTCACCACCCTTCTACCAACATGCATATTGACCTGGAGTCAGATTTCTTGTTGTAAACCACTGGACGAGTGAAACAAAGCTAGGGAGTGGAGATGGCTCTGTAGGCTCATCCTCAACATAGCACATAAGAGAGAACTCAATTTAGCCCTACCTAATCATCCATCCATCCATCCATCCATCCATCCATCCATGTTGTCAACAAATATTTATTGAAATAAATCCTAGTGGAGATCAGGTGTAACCTCTTTAAAGAAGTGAAGTAAATTCCCATCCAAGATAATGGCTCTGCATGTGACCACACTGTCCTGGAGACCATCGCAGAGACATCACAGATGTGGGGGTAGGCACAGGATGCTGGTGAGATCCTGCAACTCACCTTGGCACACAAATGAAGAGGGTGTTTCCCCTGGGTGGACTCGTCCCGTGATGAATACCACCTTCTGCTCTGCCCCTTCCCGAAGGTTGTCTGTAAGGTAAAATGGAAAAAGGTTACAAAGGAAGGCAGGAAAAGCTGACACTATGGGTTGGAAGTGGGAGGGGGGTAGGGAATGGGCTGGGCGCTATACATTTATCTCTTAAATCATTGGCTTAGAACCCTTAAGGCCCAGCCATTGCTGACTAATCAAATTATGCCCCTGGCTACCCAATATTAAAAGACTACATTCTCGTTCCTAGGTGCAACTGATCATGTGAATATTACAATCATCTGAAGAAGTCATAGGAGTGAAGTCCAATCCCAGATTCACTGACCATGACGCTAGGCCAGTTGTATAGCCTTTCTGAGTTTCAATTTGCTAATCTATAAAAATGGATAATAATACCCACTTCATAGAGTTGTCGTAATGATTAAACAAGCTTATATATTGCATAGTACACATTAAACATTCAGTAAATGGAGTAAAGAAGGTATCCATTTATATTAGTAATAGTAATAGCAGCTGCCATTTAATTAGCCCCTTTTGTGTCAGGCACATTATATACATTATTTATAATCCTTACAAAAACATGCACATTAAACTCCTTTTATAGAGGCAGAAACAGAGGCTCAGAGAGGTTATATAACGTGTTCTAGGTCACACAGCTAATAGGTAGGGGTAGAGCTTGTCTGGCCTTGATGAAGTAATAGGGGCCAGATTTCTCTTTCACCTTCAGTGACTAGAAAATTGGACAAAGTATACAAAACAGCTGTTTTCAGACATTGGACAAGAGGCAGAACAATATCAACCCATGAGAAAAGAGAAACAAATGAGGGGTACCCTGTGATTGCCCTGGCTGTTTTCCTGGAGGCCCATCGCAGACCAAAAAGTAGAGAGGGGTACCCTGAGCAAAGCATGGAAGTCTCACTGAGATCGAAGTTCAGAGAGTCAGAAGCAGGTGGTAGTTACGGGGAAACTCTGTAAGTTTCAGAGAAGAGAGAGCTCTGTAGGAAAAGCGTTCCAGAAATATGTAAATGGGTCTTAATGAGTCTTTGTTAGGTCCCAAGATGTGCATGCAGAGGGTGAACCTCCACAATGTCATAAAAAAATGACCAGGTTGCTGTGAACGGCACCATTCTCAGGGCACACGCGGGGCTAGGGATCATTTGAATTCTCGCCTCCAAAATGGAAGCTCATTGATCATTCAGGGCATTCGGTAGAGACCCCAGAAGGGCAATGCCTTAGTGGTGGGGCTAAACTATTCTAGACTCACTAACAAAACTTTAAAATCAATCTCAAAAGGATCAAACAGAAGAAACTCAAATGCCTGCTATACAAAGCCCAACTCTCTTTAAAGGACGACAACAAAATCCAGATAGCCAACAACGTATAATTCACAATATCCAGCGTCCAATAAAGACTTTTAGACATGCAAAGACGTAGAAAAATATGGCCCCAAATCAGACCCCACGTTCTTGCTGCCTCTATAGAAGTCTCATTTGTATAATAAAGTTTAGCTATCGGGCAAAGATATTATTAGACAAAAACAGTAGCCAAGAGTGATAGTCCCAGAAAGAAGGGGCAGGGAGATGGCACTCAGCACAGGCAGAAGAAGGATGAATTGACATAGACTGGAAGGAAATTCAGAAATGAACACTGAGAGAAGTTGGATTAAAGGATTCCATCCATGTTAGAGGATGATCAGGGGTGGGGGGCAGGTAGAAATAATTCACAGGCTTTCTGTTTCTCAAATGCTAGCGACAGGTCATTTTGAATGTGGTTCATAATCCCAACAGTGGATGCACCAATGTCAGACATTAAAATAAAACATATTAACTCTACTAAGCCTGGTTCTAAAAGCTGTGAGTTGCTTGGTCTATTGGGGTGACCAGCAGAGGTTGAGGTCACCCCGTCCCTAATACTAGACCTCTGAAAGGCAGCGAGAAATGTAATGGAGCCAAAATATGTTCTTGAGAACTCACTCTGCTCAGCTCTATGCCAGGCACTTTTCGGAACAAAGGGACAGGGAGAGAAGGCTCAGCTGCTCCAAAGAAGTTTATAGTTTAAAAGATGAGTTAGACACCTGAACGCTTCCTGGACTGAATATTAGCTCCTCCAGGGAGAAACTGTGACTTTCATGGTGTATTTCCCAGGAACTGCTCAGGAACTGACTATTGAATTAATAAATTAAAAATACTTGCACAGATCGTGGTTTATAAAGAAATTTAGACACACATTATCTTACTTACTCTTCATCATGCCTTTGTGAGGAGGACGGTATTAACCCCATCTTGCAGGGGAGGGAACTGAGGTTCACAGATGGAAGGGGCGTGCCCAGGGTCATGCAGCTGGCAGTGGTACAGTCAAGTCCCAGCTCGGAGACCAGTGTCCCTCTCACTCCCCTATCTGTCTCCTCCTGGATCCACTACCAATAGCAGATTCTGCATCTGCTGCCTTTCCCTCTACCATGTACACAAAAGAGTTTAGTTTCATCTCTTATTGCTGACGGAAGTTCAGCTACAAGATAGTATTTATTATGCTTTTTCACTTAAAAAACAAAAAACAAAATGCCACCAAGCCCTTTTAAAAAATACTGTCTAACATTGACCCCATCTATCCCAGCAGTCCAGAGATGATAAATGGCATTACCAAGGCCCTCAGTGAGGGCTGCCTTTATGGATGTCTCTCCTGACCTGCTATCAACTCAATTGCATTCAGCATTTCTGCTGACCACAGGGAAATGCAAAATGGGCATTCTATTTGCACACTAATTTTACTGAGCCCCTGGGTCTTCATAAAATGATAACGTGGGGCTAATAAAAATCAAGCATCTCGGGTGCTAATATAAGCAAATGTTGATGTAGGCAGGTAACAAATTGCTTTGTCATTTAGGAGGCCGTAAAAGAGCATTATAATCATCTTTAGGCAAAATGGATGGGTCGCCTTTGCTTAGCTTTTAGCTTTCATTTGCAAAATCAATTTAAGGTAATGTAGCAGCTCTGAGGCGGTGTGACATGGGACACCCCCACCTCCTGTCACTGAATCTCCAGACTCCTGCAAAGCCAATGAACACAGTTTTGGTGGAGGCGGCAGGGATGATGAAGGATGTGTGCTTGAACAAAGCGAAGGTGGAAAGGAAGCTGAATGACGAGACCAAGAACAACCCAGAGGGATGATAAAACTGGAAGCCCATGGAGGGTGACATGCTCAAGGGTACAAGGGCACACTCAAGTGGAGCCGGGACAGTCACACCAGGTTCCCCAGTTAACAGAAGGCATTGGAAGTCAAATGTACTTTGTGTAGTCTCCCAACACACACACACACACACATTATATCCCTCTATCATCCATTATTTCCTTATTCATAAAATGTTTATTGAACACCTATTAGGTGGCCAGGCACTAGCTATTATTATCTTCGTTTTACAGAAAACCAAAGCCAAGAGACATTAAGTGATTCACCCTAGTTCACATAGCAAATGACTGGCAGAGCCAGAGGCCCCACCCAGGCAGTCTGACTCCAGCTGAGTTCTTAACATCTGTGCTATTCTGTGTCTTGTGAAGGAGGACAATAATATGACCCAGTTACAATAGCAATTAAGTCACATTTATTCAATACTTATTCTGTGCCAGGCACTTTATATATATGATCTTATTTAATTTTTGTAGCAACCCAACGAAACACCTCCTATTCTTACCCCTATTTTATAGATTAGGAAATTGAGGGCTAGAAAGGGCAAATGACTTGCCTAAACCTGGATAAATAACAAATGTAGGGGCCACGATTAAACCCAAGTCTTTATGAATCTCAAATCTATGCTCTTAACCACTGTGTCATGTCACCTCTTGGGGATTAACTCAGGTCCTTGTGGTGGTTTTAAAAATACATCCCCAAATTCTTGGTTCTTCTCCCCCCTTCAAGAGGTGGAGATGAACTCCCACCCCTTCAGTGTGGGCTGGACGTAGAGACTTCCTCTAACACATAGAACAATATAAAACTGCTCATGTGCCCCTTTTGAGATTAGGCCATAAAAAGACTGTGGCTTCCGTCTTGGGTGTACTCTCTCTCTCTCTCTCATCACTCACTCTGGGGGAATCCAGCTGCCATGACATGAGAACACTCAGGTAGCCTGTGGAGAGGTCCATGGTGAGGAACTAAAGTACTCAGACAACAGGCAAGAGGAACTGAGGCCGGCCATGACCATGTGAGTGAGCTCGGAAGGTCATCCTCCAGTCCCAGCTGAGTGCAGCCCTGGCCGACAGCTTACTGAAACCTCATGAGAGATCCTGACCCAGAACCACCCAGCCAAGCTGCTTCCGCATTCCTGACCAACAGAAATGGAGAGATAATAAGTGTTTGTTGTTTTAAGACCTGAATTCTAGAATAATTTGTTAGGCAGCAGTAGATAACTAATTAATCCCCCTAGAGGTAACTGCACTTCCCCTAGTTGATCTGTAAAACTTAAGGAACTTTGCATCTTATCTATTGATGCCAAGCCTGAGTGAGGACCAGACCCGTGACCTTGGTGCCAAGATGGCGTGAGAGCCTCAACTGACCTGGTCAATTATCAGAAGATCTGTGGTTGGTGGAGGTTCTAGAAGATGCCAAGAGGCCCCAGAGAGCACTAGCTGGGCCCTCTGAGGACAAAATTCTCCCAGGAGTTCACATTGTCAGTTTGGTTTCCTATCTCTCTTGACAATAACTCTGACAATAAGCTGTCATAGGGCGTGAGGTGCCCATGAAGGGAGAAGGGGCTGGTGGACTTGGAGGGCAATGTGCAATGCTACAGCAGGAGAGAGATTTTTTTTTTACCATCTAAGCCTTCCTCATTTTCTTGACTTATTGATCCCTGAAGGCATCATAAAGTCAATAGAATGCCCTCCTATTGGTTTCCAAACCAGATCAGTGGCTGTCTTTTCTCTAATACTCCAGGCCCCAAACATGTCCACAGTACCACTAGGCTGGAGAAAAAGAAATCCTGGCAGCCGTAACAGCGTGGTTAGCTGGTACCTGTCTGAAGGCCTGCTCAGGACTAGATAGCCTCATCACTGCTCTTCCTATGCTGGCACTGCCCCTGCCAGTCCATCCTCCACCCAGCCACCAAAGTGATCTTTCTAAAATGCAAACGGGAGCACACGACTTCCTCTGCTTATAACCCTTCAGTAGCTCTCTGCTGTCCTCCGGACAAGTCCACCCTCCCTCATGGCATCCCTGGTCTCTGGTAGCTGGTGGCCGCCCACCTCTTCAGCCCCTTCCCCAGGCCCCAGCCTCAGCTAACCATCAGCAGCTCTGCCACATGAATGCTCCCCCACACCTCCACACTTGGGGACATGCTTTTCTCTCTGCCTAGAATGCCAGCCAGCATCTCATTTGTCTGGCTTACTCCTACTCAGCTTCCAGACTCTGCCCAGGTGTGCCTCCTCTGAGGAGGGCGGAGAACCTAACATTCACCCAGGACTTGTCCTAGGCCAGCCCTGTTATTAATGTTGTGTTGTATCTGACTTCATCAGCATAATAACTCTGTACTTTCCCCTACAAATATGTCATGTTGAAGATAACATGAGGATATCACTCTGTTGTTGATAGGGACAATAAAGAGGGAACAGAAGCTCTGAATTATAGTGAGAATATGCTCCAGGGGCATAATTTCTTATATACAATTTTATGAGAAAGTGTAGGTTTAGGAGGCATCAGTGGAGCTTTCTTGGAGGCACTGGAGGACCAGTGAATGCATTTGGGTAGAGATGAGACGATGAAAGCGGACATCCAGGGCTGGCTCAGCTAAGCTGACTAAGGGGGAAGCTAACAGGAGGGCACAGCTGGATGAGGGAGTCTGAGCAGGACATTGGTCCCTGTGTTTCTTCTGTCCCCTGAAGGGACCCCTGAAGGGGTCAAATGGAAAGCCTGCTGGCTTTCCGGGCAGACAGGCCAGGACTCATATCCAGGCCCTATAGATTACTGGCTGTGAGGCCTTGGGCAAATTACTTACACATTCTGAAACTCAGTTCCTTATAAAATGAGAATAATAATTCCCAGCTCACGAGATAAATCTTAAGCAAGACTTTAACTCTCTGCCCCATGGCTTTGCCTGTAATAGCAGGCCCCATTTATTGAACAACAAGGCACAAAAATAGGTTTTCTCAGCACTATGCACATCTTCAGTGGAGTAACTCTTTGTGTGGGGGTGCTGTGCTGTGGATTATAGGATGGATCTCCAGCCTCTACCCACTAGATGCCAGGACCACTCTCCTCCCAGTTATGACAATGGAAAATAGCTTCAGACATCACTAAATGTCCCAACTCTCCTCAGAAGCAAAGTAGCCCCCGGTTGAACATTCTATAAGCCCCTATAGGAATATTCTACTTTATTCAGACTGGCGTTGTCACTATCTTCCCGAGCAAACCTTCAATTTCTTAGACTTTCTATCTTCGCCCCAACTCCTTCATGGAGCCTTTCCAGATACCACCAGATTGCAGTGCCCTCACCCACCTCTGAACTCACAGAGTTCATCTGGACCCCTCACGTGGTCTTTAATAATTTGCTGCCTTGCTCAGGCAGGACCAAAAGCCACAACCCAGACCTGCTCTGCCTAGTGCCCAGCATCTGCTCTTCCGAGCCGCTGGGCCATCTTGAGACAACAGTAGTGTTGGCAAAGCTGATTTTCAACTCTCCAACTCCCCAACCCCGCTGCCCTCTGGGTCACATTCCCTCAGCCAGGTTCATATCACCCACAGCCTGAAAACTCCTGTCTAAGAGGTTGCTCATTCCTGCTCCAGGGTTGGGGATCAAATGCTCTACCCTCAGTGAGATGGAGAAGAGAACAGGGATTACCACTGAAAAGAGAATGCTCAGGACAGAGAAACACTCCTGAGGCATTAATTAAGGAGTTTCAGGCCTGTGGGGAAGGGAGCCTCTGGTACACCTCACATGTCTACCACGTGTCAAAGCCGCTCTTTTGGCTTTACAAAGAAGGGAGGATGCCTCTGACTTACAGGAGACTCAGAGAGGCCCTCAGAACTGCAAAGCCTGTGAGGTCACTGAGTAGAACATCCTCTCTGGGAAGATGAAGGTGAGACAGGAACCAGCTGTCCCTGACCAGGAACAGGGTCATCTGCAAGGCCCCTGGCCTAACAAGATAAGGCCCCTAACCAATCAGCAAGCTAGGAGAACCAGATAGAGCCCACCAAGAGCCACATTCCACAGCTCGGGACTTTCCCAGCTTACGCATGCGCCCTAGCACGCAGGAGTTGTCTGAAGGGGACCTTAGTCCCATTAGCACAGTAAAAATCATACCCAGGGGTGGAGAGCTAGCATGCTAGTGATATATGTGTCACATGAAGTGGCATGTTGAACAACAGCGCAAGTGCAAGAAAAACCCCGCCTACATGCTAGGACAAGGGCCTCCTCCCCAGCCTTTGCCTAATAAAAATCCCTACAGTCCTGCTCCCTAACCAGCTGGTCAGCTGCCCCCTTCCTTTCTGCACCGGCTCCCTTGTGCCTCCACCGTGTACAAGCTAATAAACTTTGACTTTCCTACTCCTGTTTGTTGTCTTTCTTGATTTCTATCCTGGGGTACAATAAGAACTCAATGTGCCAGTAACAAAGGGAGAGGCCCAGAAAGGACAAGTGACTTGCCCCAGGCCACACAGCTAGAAAGTGGTCGAGCCAGATCTAGAATCCAGGACACAGAGCTCCAATGTCCAAGCCGCCTCCTCTCAAGACACTGTGCTGCCTTGGGAAATGTCCATGCAGGCTGGCACCTGGAAAGTGTCCAGTGGATGCCTGCCAGGGAAGAGAAGGAAAGCCGAAAGCGATGCGCCTGAGGGACCAAGGGGTAGGGCCAGCCGTCACCTGACAGTCAGGGGAGCAGCACTCCTCAGACGGCTGCCTCTGTGGGCTCAGCAGTTTTAGCCTCCTTGCCGTGGGCTGGTCCTCTAGGCCTGGGAGCAGGTAGGCAGGCAGCCTTCTGGGGGCAGGCTACTTACTGGCAGGAGGGCTCTCCCTGCCACGACCTATCTTGATCCCAGCACCCTGGAAGCACCTCCAGAAGGCCGGAACCAGAGCCGCCTGCTCAGAGCACCTGCTGAGGTGGCTCTCCTGGGAAGGAGGCCGGGAGACCTGAGATTCCCGTGCGGGAGCTTTACCCGGAATTGCTCTTGGAAAACCTGTGAGAGGTACGACTTAGGCAGGACTGGGACAGTCTCCACAGTGACTTCAGTCAATCCCCTGCGGAGGTTTGGGCCAGGAGGCCCCTTCACAGCTGTCCCAGAAGGCAACGGGGCTGCCTCTGTGCCCTGCATTGACTGGCTTCTGGATGTGGGCTGCCCCCAGGGTAGGGTGTAACCTCAGGCAAGGCAGCTTCCTTTGGCTGAGTTCAATTTCCAGGGAGGGACTCAGCTGTGAGCGGTCAGCCACCAACACTCCTGAGACCTGGTCCTGAAGGGCGATCAGGGTGGCACACACAGTGTCTGCTACACCAGCCTTTAGCTGAGACAGCTGAGGAGAGCAGGGCAGTTCTGATGCCCCGAAGACAAGAAGGCAGAGGATGAAGGACTTTCTTTTTCAGTTCAGTTCCATACATATTGTCTAACACTGACCATATGCCAAACTTTGGGCTGGTCCCTGAGGATATGCAGAGGAGTCACTGTCCCTGCCATCGAGGAGCTCAAAGACGAGTGGAGAAGAAAGACGAAGCCTGGCTTTGTGGTTATAAACTCAACTTTTAGAGTCAGACAGGAGAGTGAAATCTGAGTCCTGCCATACCTGACCTTGAGCTCCAAGATCGTTCATTTTCTCCTCTGCAAAATGAGGATGTGATGTCAACCTCATAGGGATCTTGTAAGAATTAACCGAGATAATGCATCGGGTCTATGCACATGACCTGAAATGGTCTACAGCCACCTAGGAGTCACTGGGTCCAACCACTTGATCTTACAGATGCAGAAACTGAGGTCGCAGGACTCTTAGCAACACCAGAGCCATGGCTCTGCCTGTCTTTTTCACAGTTTGTATTCCCAGTGCCTCGCACACAGAAGGTGCTCAATAAACACTCGTGTAACGCTTGTAGAATACTTGTTGCCCTTTGGTTGCATCAGCTTATCAGGCTAGACCTGAGTGCCCAGGCTGTCCCAACTTGGGCTCTGCCTTTCCTCTCCCCCAGCCTCCAGAAATTCCTCACCACGTTCAGTTTTGGGCTTATTAGCAAATGCAAATTGAATTACGCTGTGCCCTTTCCCAACAAGGACAACAAAAACAGTTTCCCCAGAAAAAGAGGGCGAGAAGAGGTGAAAGCTGGGATGAAAGTAGAAGACAATACATTCTAATCAAACTTGATAAATATGCAAATTAAAGCAGCTAAACAGTTGGCTTTGACAAATGACTTCTCAGTAATGGATTTTTCCACAGTGAAAGGCGAGAGTTCAGCCAGCCTGGTCGTCACCAGAGGAGCCCTCTCCTGCTTTCCTGGTAATGCGGGCGACGCGGAAGGCACCAGGATGCCAGGAGGCGAGCACAGCACTAACCTTGCTTTTAATAGACGCCATTTATCGGGCTTGCCTGCTGGCTGCTAGGCACACCCTCCCTCAGCCCGGCAGAGGGAGGAGCCCTGCCTCATGCCCCAGGGAGCTGAGGGCAAGGCCAGTGAGGGCCAGATTCACATTTCGCCGAGGGACCCAAGCAACCAGCTGTTGAGGAACATAAGTTGAATCCTGCCGGTAGTTTTACTGCCTTCCGGGGGTCTCACCAACTCACAAGTTAGTGCCTTTCCGTTTGTTCCCCTGTCACAGGGCCTGGCACAGTGGTGGTGTTCAGAAACTTGCTATGTAGCTCCAGAGGGAGGCCTTCCCTATGCCAACTCTCATCTCTGTTTTTCCATCTGTAAAATTAGCTGTTGGAGTCAGCCCACCTGAAGGTCCAGACAGCCTGGAGCAGAGAAGAAGGGTCAGACCACGGACTCTGCAAAATACAGTCGTGTACCGCACAACGACATTTCCGTCAACCAAAGACCGCATGTACGACGGTGGTCCCAGAAGATCAGTACCATAGAGCCTGGGTGTGTGATAGGCTGTGCCATCTAGGTCTGTGTAAGTGCACTCTATGAAGTTCACACAACGACAAAATCAGCTAAGGACACATTTCTCAGAATGTATCTTGGATCTTAAGCAACGCGTGATTGTACAAAGCAATTATCATTGTAAGCACTAAATTTGAGGGTGGGGGATGTTATTACTTAACAAAAGATAAGCAGAATAATTGCTGTGAAATGGATATTCTAGTAGGTTATAATACAGCAGTCAGGTGAGGGGTGGTTGAAAAGGACCAGGTTTTGAGCAGTTACTGTGTGCCAGGTATATTTTATACACTATAATCGAGGTCTCACCAGGCCTGGCGAGAATTGTATTGTTTTCCTCGTATCATAGATAACAAATCTGAGGTGACGTGCATTGCCCAGGGCCAACCCAGCTAGCAAGAGTCTCAGCTGGAATTTGAACCCGGTCTTTCTATCTCCTGAGCCCACTCTTTTTTCTGACACCTCCAAGGGTGGTCCTTCCCCAGGTATATCAGGGGAAAGCTCCTGCCCCAGGTATATCAGGGGAAAGCTCCTGCCCCAGGTGTATCAGGGGAAAGCTCCTGCCCCAGGTGTATCAGGGGAAAGCTCCTGCCCCAGGTGTATCAGGGGGAAAGCTCCTGCCCCAGGTATATCAGGTATATCAGGGGAAAGATGCTCTGTAGGTACACGTGCTCAGTCGCATGCACACGTCTGCTTCTGACTCAAACTCCCACAAATTCCTGAGTTTTTGTACAAAGTTATCAGAGCTGAGGTGCAAGCAGAAATTTATGTTGAATGGTTTGCAGTCTCAGAAAGACACTATTAATACAATCTCCCCAAACAGAGCACCAACATTTAGGAACCCTCAAAGTGCTTCAGGAAAAGAGTTTCCTCGTAGAGCTGGGAGTAATGCGATCCAGGCCCTGAGCCGAAGACCTGTCTTGCCTGACGCTGGAGGAATTTAGATTTGAAGAGTGTTCTTTCTTTCCTATTGAGATCTTCATTGACTTGTATAAAAATACCACTTTCAATCTCAAATCCCCACTGGCATCTTTATATAAGCACCGAAAATGCTACTGGGCTTTGGAGATTTCATTTAATGAAGGAAAAGTATTTCTATTAAAGAGTGTAATTTTTTTTCCTCTCTCAACACAACATCTTCCGAGGAGCCGAAGAGGCTGGATTGTTCTGGGCTCTGAGAAAATGAACCAGCCCATGCCTCACCCATGAGCGGGTTAAATAGACTACAGAATAGCAGCAGCCAAGGAAGGCGGGGAAGGATCAGCAATAAGGGGAAAATAAGGGTAATTATAATAAATAAACTCCCATATACCCATGACTTTACAGTTTAGGAAGCACTTTGGGCTCAATAGGGAGATATTTCTGTTGCCAACTCCCCCACCCTCGTGTGCTGTGTGAACCACAGCAGCAGCCTCTGCCCTGCTGTCCCTTCTCAGGGACCTTGGTCTCACTCTTCTGCTTCCAGTCCTGTGCTGGCTTCCCTGGGCACTAGAAACTAACCCAGGCTAGGACCCGTCCTGCTTCTCCCCCACCCACGCCCCACCCTCACCTCTGGCCCCTCTCTCACTTGCTCATCCTGCCTCCTCACACTGGTTTCCTTCTAGTTCCTCTGCTCTCCGTCTGGAGGACTCCCCTGGGTTCTGTGGGGCTGGCTCCTTACCCCTCAGGGCTCCTCCCACGAGAACGGTAGCTCCACGGCGGCGGGAACTTTGCTTATTAACCGCTGTGGACCCAGGTCTGACATGGCACCTGGCAGCTACACACACTGACTGCATATTTGTCTAGTCAATAAACGCAGCTAACCAGTATGGAGTGACACCTGCTGGGGAGGGTGAGGGCCAAAGGAATAAGACTAGACAGGTGGTGGGGGTCAGCGAACTGTCCGAGGTCATACAGCCGGGAGGCTGAGAGAACAGAGCGGACCCCATTCTGATCAGTGTCAAAGCCTGTGTTCCTCCTGCCTCCTCCTCCCCCATCCCAGGTTTTGGTTTCCTCTTGGAGAGGCCACAGGGTGAGAGCAGTGTGAGCAGGACCTCAGGTATGACTGTGCCTCATTTCGAATCCCGGCTCTGCCACTTACTGGCTGTGTGGCCTTGGGAAAGTCACTGGACCTCTGGGTGCCTCGCTCTTCTCATCCATAAAATGGGAATGATGATAATATTCATATTATTGGGTAGTTGTGAGGACTAAATGAGTTAAGATAAAACACTGAAAACAGTGCTCATCACATGGTAAACCCTCAGTTAACATTTGCTGTTGTTAGTAATTCGACAAATAATTCTTGGGCTCCCAGTGACCGCTCCCCCAGGAAGCCTTCTCACTCCCAGGCAGAGTCAGGCACTCTCTGCCCTGTTTCCTCCCAGCCCCTTCTGCTATTACAGCAATTGCCCAGCGGTATAATAGTAATTTGCTTCTCTCTCAGTCCCCGCCTTTCCTCTCCAGTGACTGAGCTTTTGGGGACAGAAGCTGTCTGGTTCACCTCTTCCTGGCATTCATTTCCTTTGTCTGAGACAGACAAGGGCATTTTGACATGGTTGTTTTGAGGTAAGACTTTTGAAACGGCTGCATCTAAATATAAAATTGCTTTTGAAAATTACCAGGTGCCTGTGAAGCAGATCCCACGCCCACGCAGCTTTGATCTCACTGTCCTTCACTCCCACCAATGCCACCAGTGCCATTACTGCCCTGCTTCCCTCGTTGCCAGCCCGACCCAGGGCCCACCCCAGCCCAGCCCCTCCTCTCGCTCCCCTCCCTGAGACCCCTTGCAGAAGTGGAGATGAGGGATGTGGAAGTTCTGGGATGAGGGGAAGTAGCCTGGAATGTCTCCTTGGCACATTATTTGGTAATGTTTTTTAAAGAGCTGAAGGTGTAATGGTTTGTTTTCTCAGCTGTGTCAAAACGTCCCCATATCAAAACAGTTGTGTTAGAGCAGCTGCACCAATGTGGCTGAAACGAAAGGACTGTGTCAAAACGATATGAACTCTGTGAGGAAGCCACCTGGCAGGTAGCAGTCCTCAAAAATGGATTTAAAACATATACCATTGTGAGTGGATTAACAAGCAATCAGCTACACTTAACGCCAACTCTCCCTGTAATAATTCCTTTTTGTTCCAATGAGGATGTTTCTACTACTATAAGGATCAGAGAAGTTAAGGAGGCTACCTGATGTTACACAGCAGGTCACAGAACAGAGATGATTAGAAGTATGGTCTAGTTAATCTCCCCCTTTTACAGCCAAGGTGCCAAGAGAGAAAATGACTTGACCAAGGTCTCACAGTGAATTGCATTTTCACATGTTAGATCAGAAACATGTGATCAGTTCTTGGATAACTTCTCCACCCTGTGCACTAAATTCTGGACGATAGCATCACCATTGGGCTCATGGCAAGGCCTCTACAGAATGGAACAGAGACACGGCAGGCTGCTCAAGCCCGAGGCACACTACTGGAAAACTGGACTGGCCAAGTTCTCAGTAAACGACGCTCTAGTGTCCGACCGGGCAGGTCGTCAATGTCCCCTAGCCAGGCAGTCCACCGGAGCAGCAAGGCCTCCCGGGGCCCATCTGCACGAGGCAAGGGCGAGCTTCTGCAGTGTGGCACACGAGCGCGGAGCTGACTACTTGCATCGATTTCCATAATTGATATTCCTGCAGCTGCCTAAAGAGATAAACCCTGTTAACCTGAGTTAGGAAGTTATGTATCCCTACTGTCTTCATGGCTTCGTGATTTGGATTGAATAGAGCTTTTCTTGAATAAAATAAATTACAAAAACTTAATTTACAAGAACTTATTTCCAGAGGGTGTTTTTATAGAGTGGCGATATATGCTCCTAGGATAAGGCTTCTAGGACATTCTGCCTCCAAAGATACCTGGGGCACATGGGACTGGAGATGGGCAGACCTGGGTTTGCAGCCGTGTGACAGAGGTAAGCTGCTGAACCATGGCATCATCAGAGGACAGTGAGGAAAGGCATGTAAGTCACAGGCGCTCCACAGAGGCAGCCTCTGGTGTCACAGACTTCAGAAGCCTCAGCACCCTTCTGGCAGGCTCTTTCATCTAGGAAGGCCCTGCGGCCCGAAGGTGCTGCTGGCCGCACACGTGTGGGCTGAGGAGTGGAGAGGAGATTTAGCATAATGGTCACAAGCAGGGACTTAGGCACTGAGCAGTGACTCCACCACTCTCTGACTGTGTGACCTTGGGCAAATTACTTCCCCACTCTATGCCTCAGTCTTCTCATCTGTAAAATAGAGTTCGTAGTTGACTCTCTCATAGTCACGCTCTGAAGAGTGCATGAGTTGGTATTTGTAAAGGGCTTAGTGTCTGGCGCCTAGCAAATCTTAATGAAAATGTGTTTGTTAAATAAAATAAGTAGTGATTACTAATACCCACTCGGGTGTATCTTGTCTGCAGAAGGTGATGCTCATCTTGGGGCCCTCCCTTGTGACAAGCCCCCCGCCTCAGAAGCAGTCCCCCAAGGATTGCTATTTGACAATTTTCTCCAGATATGTGAGGCTAATACACAGGTAAGAAACACATTCTATTCTCTGGTTCTCAGCCCTGGCTGCATATGAGAACCACCTGGGGAGCTTTTCAGAAATATTGATGCCCGAACTTCACCCCCCAACCCCTGCCCCAGCCAAGGGTGGGGAGCGAGGGTTCGGGTTCATTATTCTTCTAACTCACAGTCACAGCTGAGAACCCCTGGTCCAGTGTGAGTGTGGGCCAGGCCCTCTGCTCTCTGGTCTCAGTCTTCTTGCTACATCATCTGCATGGGGAAGGGGCAGGGCTAGTGGTCTCTCAGCGCGCCCCCCCCGCCCCGCCCTCCCCAGTTCTAAAGTGCTGTGACCCAGGAGGTGTGCGGGTCCCAGGAGCTGGCTTGGGATGGCTCTGATTAGACCACACAGGTCACAACAAGGAGGAGAGGGCATAGGGGTGAGTGGACAAGAAGAGATGCATACATCAAGCAGAGAAGTTCTCGCAGGCACAGTCCCTTCCTGGGAACAGGACAAGTAGTAAGATGATAGAGGCGCAGCGTTTCCGGGAACACGCAAAGCTCAGAGATCACAGATCGGATTTACAGCGGAAATGGAAGTCACGTGCAGGAGGAGAGGGAGAAGGGGCATTCTTGAAAAGATGGAGGAGGAAGATTAGTGCATTTGCAATCACGGACATGGAGGGACCCAAATACCTCCATGCCCGGTTGGGAACGAGGTTCCTGGGAGGCTAGGAGAGAAGGGAAGGGAAGCCACTGCAGGTGAGATCTGATCTGTGCAGACACCAGGGGGCATGTTGGACATCTCATCTCCTTCCAGCCGGGCAGCCTCCTAGAGAGCAGGTGCTCTGATCCCCATCCTACAGACTCCACAGGTGGTGAGTAGCCAGGCCAGGGTCGAACTAGGTCATTCTGTCTCCAAAACCCAGTGCTCCTTCTCTTACACGTCAGTGCCTCACTTATCCAGAGCTTCCCATCCTTATAACCTAACACACCTGGATCACAGCAAAGAGCCAGAAGGAAGCAGAAAAGGGCTGAGGTCAACCCAACTCCAGACACAAAGTCCCCACATTAAAGGTCCTGCCAAGTCTCGGGAGTACCTGTTGGGGATGATGGGCTGACAGAGAGATACCTCCCGATTTCTGGAAGAAGGAGTGAAGCTTATCTTTTGAGAGCTAGTCTATGAGCACAGAGTGACACAGGATGGGAACTGGTGAAGTCACCATAAAGAGACTGGAGCCCTCCCAGGACACGGTGCTTCACTGCCTGACACATGAACACATCACGAGGAAGCAGGTGGCAGTTGGCAGTGGACCAACGTGCCTCAGGAGCTCTGACAGGGCAGCAACAGGCTGGCCTGTCTCTGTCAGGGAGGGGCACCCTGACAGCACTGGGATGTGGGGCCTGCTCAGTACAACCAGCGCCACAGTGGGGGTGACCGCACTGGGTGGATGCATCTGTGGGACCTGCCCTTTCCCATCCCTGGGACCTCTCTGGCCCACCCCCTTTGCAGTCACCCAGCTGCCTTCTGGATGTCAATCAACTTCCCCCCAGCTCTCCCTTGTCCCCGCTACACGGCTGGCGAGGAGGGCCAGGGCTCACACTCAGGACCAAACCGGTTCCACAGCCCCCACCTCTCCACTCAAGGGTCTGAGAGGACACCCCCTGTCAGGGAAGGTGCATCCATTCCACTCACACATCTTGTGCTCCGTGTGTGAGCCTGACGCCTGAGATGACGGGGTGACGCCATCACAGGGCTGCCCTCCAGAATTTACCCTCTATGACCAGGCAACATTACAAACACTGAAAGCAAATTTGTCTCGGGAGCCTGGGGGCTGAGAGGAGTACATTCGAGCAATCTGGAGAGTTTAACAAAGATGATGCTGGTGCTGGATGGGTGAGGTGCTGCTAGACTAGCGAGTACCAGCTGCACAGCCCAGGTCTCCGGGCAAGAGCGTCCCCCAAACCAGCTGCTCTCTGTGGTTGAGTTGGAGCCTGGTCACAGGGCTGGACTGGGATTTCTTCTCGCCTCCTCACCCTACTGCCATTTCTGGTTCAAATGTGAAGAGGTCCTACCAGCAGGGTTTGCACCCTCTCCTTGCTGGCCTCTGGCAGGTGCTCCACACATGAATGTGGAAGTGAATGGACAAGCCCGTGGCTCCCTAAAGCTGTGCATTCAAACAGCACCCATGTCGTCAACCAGACTTGCCAGGAAGAACTGAGTCTTGCCTTTTAATGGTGCTAATGTAGCAATAACAAGGTGTTAATGTCTATTTGTCTCCCCTTCCACTTGCAAGGCCATATTCACCAATCCTGAGCTCCCGGTGTCCTTTCAAAGCCCTTCTCTTTAATGCCAAGTGGAGGAGTTCCAGACAGCTATTTGCATTTTCAATTCTAGAAATCATTAATATTTTAAACCTGCCAGCACTATGGTTTATTAACACTCTTACATTCCCTACCTGCTACTGTTAAAGAGAAACTTTCTATTTGAGAAATTTCCAACCTAGGGTGATTTCCCAACTTTCATTCCAATTCTGCCCTCAAATCCTCACTCTCAGGAACTCCGTGGGGGAGACGGAGGCGTCAGCAGACAGAATTCTGAGCAACTGCTGTGTGCACTGAGGGAAGCCCAGAGGACGGGAGCCCAAGGAGACCCTTGGCCAGCAGCGAGGGTCGAGTCTGGCTTCTCGGGGGAGGGCTTGTGGCTCCAGGGGAACGTTTTTGCTGGTAGTGGGAAGAGCATGAGCGAGTCAGAAAACCTGTGCTTAGACATGGGCTCCTTCCATTGCTTCCAGTCGTCTTGGCAGTAGGTTGAGGTTAAGATCAAGGGTCTTGAGTCAGACTAGGCCTGGGGTGTAATCCCAGTTCTGACCTCACTAGCTGTGTGGCAGTAAACATAACATTATTTGAACCCTCTCTGGGTGTCAGGGAGAGGACCGCCTTCACGGGTCTGCTCAGCGCAACCAGCGCCACAGGAGGTTGAACTCACTGGGTGGCCACAGCTGTGGCTCCTGACCTTACCCATCTTCTCTCCCAGCCAACCTCTGCACGCACCAATGTGGATGATTTCCTTTAAATCTCGGCCACCCTATGGGGTAATTCCTGTCACCCCATTTCACAGAGCAAGAGACTAAGAATCAGGGAGGTTAAGTCACTGGCTCCAGGTCACAGGGTTGGCCAGTGGATGAGTCAGGAGTTGATTCCCAGGCACCAGGGCGAGTCAACACTGAATCCCTCTGCTCCTGACTCCAGAGGTGGGTGCGGGGGTTACAGTGGGTAGCGGTCTACACTGCTCGGCACGACGCCATTGCTGTTTGAGCACTTGGTGAGGTAGCTGTCCTGGCTATGTCTCCTCTTATGTCTCCCAAAGCCCAGCTTATTCATCTCTCCTTCACTAAGCATCCCCCCACACCCCCCATCTCTCTGGCCAGAGGACCTGGTGTACCCCTGGCTCCCAGCCCCTGCCCCTCTCCCATGCCATAGTCACCTCCTCCTTTCCGTTCACTCCCAGAGACTCGCACAGTTCTTGGCACATCATAAGGCTGCAGTCAGTGTTTGCTAAACGGATTGAGAGAAACCGATACTAACCACACCAATTCCCAGAAGAAAATGTTTGCCAAAGATCTCTAGCCTGGATGCATCAATATAAACATGGAACAGCTATAATGTGCTTTCAGATTCAAAATGGGAAGGTGAACTTTGACCCTCGCAAAAAATGAGAACAAATTAAATTGAGACACAAAGTCATTTCCCTGTTTCCAGGGCTCTGGATTGCTAATTAACATGCAGCAGAGTTCCGGGGGTGGGGGGGGGGGGGGGTTCCGGGAGACGGTGTCCGTCACCTCACAAACTGAGCCGAGCCCAGAAAGTGGCGTGTTGTTCATGGGTCTGCTTGTTTTTCTTTTCTGGGATGTATTGTGTTTCTTGGGGCACAGGTCCATAGATGAGAGCAATCCCAGGAGATTTGGAAAATAAAAATTGCTGGAAGCTGACTTATACAAAAGAACACACAACAGAAGAGCCCTCAACACAATCTCTGCCCAGCCTGTCCGGCAGGGCGGCCACTTAGCCCCAGGAACTTAGAAATACCAGAGGGAACTTCAGCCCCGCTCGCTGAAAGGTGAGGCCCTGAGCAGGCACCACCACTTCACTCAGAGCCTCAGCAAGGCGGCTCTGGTGCCAACAGCCAAGGCTCTGACAAACTGATGCCGGAGACACTGGTGAGTGCCAGGAACCTCTTTCAGGCAACAAGTGGACAATCAAAGTAAGTTACAAGCTGGGAAAGGAAACTGACTTTGAATGAAGGGCGAGAATGCGGCATGGGGCAGAGGTTTTCCAGAAGTCAGCCGCAGCTCCTGCCTGCAGCGATGCGGAAGGGGTGCTGTTCTTAACCCCCAGCCCAAACTTGCACAAGTAAGAACCACCTGGTGTACTTGTCAAAATTATGGGTTCCTGGGCCCCGCTCCAGATCCACTGAACTAGAATCTCCAGCAAAGGGCCTGGGAATCTGTATTTGTTGAACTAGTGCCCTGGATATTTCTTATGATCGGACAGTTTTGGAAATTACTGGTTTAGAGCACTAACATTTTTCTTATTGGAGCCTCTGGCATGCTATCTGGCCTTGGGCAGGTCACATCCCTTCTCCAAGCTTCCATTTCCACATCTGTACAACAGAGGTGGGAATCCCACCAGGGAGCATGGTTGGGGGTTCTGCCCCATCCAAGGAGCCAGTGCCACAGGGCTCCAGAGCGCTCAGTGGGGCGGGATGTCCGGAGACAGGCTCCCTTGGGGAAGCTCTGCCTGGAGAAGCCAGCATGGAGGTGATTCCTTGATGGAATCAGCCCAGGCTGAAACTGATCTTCTAGATTTCCACTCCCCATGCCCAGGACTCTTGCCAGGCCTCTTGACCATCCCAAAACAGTAGACCCAGTCCAGGAACACGGGCTTTAGGCTTCAGAGGAGTGAGTTCCCTCCCAGCTCATGCAAGTCGGCCAAGAGATAGGATTAACTGAGGGGTATGGGAAGGAATTGGTGGTCAGGAGACCTGGGTGAAGAGATGCAGGCCATGGAGGGTGCTGTTATGGGCTGAATTGTGTCCCCCCCAAATTTGTATGTTGAAGTCCTAATTTCCGGACTTCAGAATGTGACTGTATTTGGGGATGGGGTCTATTTAAAGTGATATTTAAGGTAAAATTAGGTCATTAGGGTGTGCCCTAATCCAATGTGACCAGTGTCCTCATGAGAAGAGGAGATCGGGACACAGACACACACAGAGGGAAGACCAGGCGAAGACAGTGGGAGGAATGACCACCTACTAGCCAAGAGAGAGGCCTCAGAAAAACAACTCTGCCAACAACTTGATCTCAGACTTCTAGACTCCAGAGCAGTGAGAGAAGAACTTGTTGTTGTGTGAGCCCCCGCTGTGTGGGATTTGTGTGGCTGCCCGGTGGACTAAGATGGAGGGCTTGGGCTTGGGCTCAGGCTCTTTGACTCTGACTTTGGAAAAGTCTCCCTCAGTTTTCTCATCTGTGAAAGAGGAAGATAGTGTGTTTGGCTCACAGGTTGTTACACTGGCACATCTCAAAGGGGATAATATAAGTAGGGCACGTCTGGCACACATTAAGTGTTTGATGTGTTCCTGTTAGCTGTGCAAAGTTGGACCAGTCCTGTCACCCCTCTGAACTTCAGTTTTACCACAAAGGAAATGGGCATTACCACCCTTGTCTGCCTCATTTCACAGAGCTTCTGGGAGACCAGTCAGATAACATATGTGACAAGGTTTGAGAAGGTGTAATGCACTTTACAGATGGGAGGAACCATGGTGTCCAGGCAAAGCAGATGTCACCTGCCCAAGAGATGCGTTTAGACCGAGATCTGAAGTGCTGAGCAGTAGAAGAGCAGCGGGTTTAGACTCAGGCTCTGGGTCCAAGCCCCAGCTCTGCCGTTTCAGTGAAACCGTGGCCACGTCACTCAACTCCAGTGCCTGCCCATGAAACAGGGATGGGGACAGCTGTGATGGAAGATGCTAATACTTTCCATTCAAGCATCCACCAGGTCCCAAGTGGCTCCGTGTGCTTGTCTCACTCAAGAAGTTTTCCCTCCTGCTCCCAGGGGCCTCGTGGGGAGGCATGCTGGAGGACTCGCTCCTCTGAATGAGAGCAGCTCTGCTTCTTTCCATCAAAATCCCATTCTGACGCAAACATCACGCCTTTCTCAAACCTGACATAGAGGCCCCTCAGCTTCCACTGGGGCCCCCAGCAGACATGGAGCCCAGCCTCCTGCCACCCAACGTGGGCAGTTCCTGCACAGAGTCTGCTTCTAATCACAGTTGACCCTCAGCTCCTCCCCGCCACCCAACTTGACTCAGAATCAAGACAAGGGAAAGAAAGTTTTTGGGCTGAGGCAAAAAGCATAGCAAGAAGAGTGTTTAAAAAAATCTCTTTCCAGCAACACTCATCCAGGGGAGGCTGTGTGCAAGGCTGGGCCTCACAGAAGGGTCTAGGTGGAGGGCTGGATTTGCGTCCTCAAGGGCATTCCTCATTCTCAAGCGTTTCTCAGACTTTATTAACAAGTAAAAACTGAAGTCATGACGTGAACCACTGATCAGAAAGTGAGATCAGAGCTCACTGATGAGCCAGGGAGCTTAGCTCTGTGATTACAAACCAGTCAACGGCTGACTTCCCAAACCACACAGGATGCAATTACCTTCTACTTTGCAACGTGGGGAAATGAAGGAGGAAGATGGCCTAACCCATCCTTCCAGTTTTGAGGCGACATTTTGAAAATTGAATAAAGAAGCACTCATTGGCAGTCATGTGATGTTCTAACAATGCCCCAGACAATGTGCCCAGAGGAAGATCATTTCTCTGGCTCTGTAGGCACTCAGAGTCTAGCTGCCTGGACCACCAGGTGGGCAGTCCCAGAGATCCAGTCTCTATACTCTGAAGGGGATTAGGAAGAGATGGGCAAGATTTTCCTTCCTCTGCCAAAGGGTTGTCATTGTGAGTATAGTTGAAGACTCACAAGTTGTGTCCAGCCTGTGCTGATCACCACAACGAGGCTGGCTCCTGCTGTTGGGCCAAATCTGTGAGGGCCCGGACAGTGGTCAAGAGAAGGGCTGCCAGGGGGCCTGATTAGTGCTTAGTCCAAAGTAGAGGGAGAGAAGAAGAAAGGAAGGCAGAGGTAAAGAAAGATTCAAAGTACTCCCCTGTCCACAGCCACAGCCAGAGCCCTCACTACAGTTGCAGGCCGAGTTCTGACCTCAGGCTCAGCTGACACCAGGGCTGACCTTTGACTTGGACAGCAGACTAAGCTTTCCCTCAATTGTGGTTTGCAATGTAAGTGACTGATGATATGAGGATCAGTCGAGAGTTCAGGGAAGGACCCCGCTTGTTTGGCTATCCACTGGGCCTGGAAGAAGGAGCGGGCAAGTACCTTAGCTCAAGCACCACTTATGCCTAATGTTGTGAAAAGGCAACATTCACCTAATAGCGTAAAGACGGTGGCCCAAAAGGCCATCAAATTCCAGAGTTAGTTCAAGAATAGAGATTTCTTTTTCTTTGTAAAACAATACCTATCAGAAAAGGAACTTCGGGAATTAAACAATTGGAAACAAGGAAAAGAGAGAAGCTAAGAAAAACTGCCTCAGTGTTGGACTATAGGAAATCTAATAGGGGCAGAATCAATCTAGACTTCCTACTGAATGCTCTCCATGAAGACGCCTGACAGAGTAGAAAGTATCTGGAATCCAGGACCTGGCTCCTGTCCTGCCTTCACTTCTAATGTCTGTGAAAACACTGTGCGTGAGGACTCCCGTGTGCAAATGCCTGCTGAGGCCGGGCAGGCTCGTGAATGGTTGAAGCAGAAGTACGTGAGGAAACGGGTCATGGTAAAGGCTGTGGTGGGCTGAGCCGTCCTCAGCAACTGCCCGTCATTGCCATGTAGGAATGAGGCCTCGAGTGCTATGATCCTGTCGGAGAATTTTTCAAGAGATGCTTGATGTTTATATGAAATCTCTAATTTGTAAGTATTGGAAACGTTTTTTTTTTTAAGCAAGAAAAAGAAAAACATTGGTATATTTTTCTGTTATAAATGGTAGAGCCCTGAAAACCTTAAGGAGATGTTTTTACTATCTTGTGTGACTATAATCCATTCTTGGTGTCTCAATTTTCCCTTCTTTAAAATGGGAGAAGAGGAGAAGACCTCCCAGCAGGACATCTCTGCCTGCAATGTTCATTCCAGATAGTCCATGACTCCAAGACCCATCGTATCAGTCGGCCTGGTTGGAACAAGCTGCTGTGGGCTCCACGTGGGCAGGCACGTTAACCCTCCCCCTCTCCCTGTCACAGGAGTGGAAAACTAATAGGACTTACTCCTGGCTGTGCAGAGAGCCCCCATGGAGCTTTGACACAGGTGGGGACTTGCAGGCATGCACCATCTGGTGGCATGGCTTCTGGAGGCCCCAAGCTCTGCCACTGAGTGGTTGCTTGGCCTTGGTGGAGTCACCTCCCCTCTCTAGGCCTTCCTGTCTTCATCTAGCCATGCAATGAGGGAGTCCAGCTCTAGGGCCTGGTCAGTGCTGAGGCTCTGCTCCAAGGCCATCCTGAGTGACTGTGCCCTATGAGGTCATGGAGACCCTTCCACAGGAGGGAGGATGGCCCCTCACCCGCCTGTGGTTGGCAGGCCCATGGGTGTGTGTGTGCATGCTCACACTAGGCATGGCTGTCACGTCAGCCTGAGGCAATACTGGGGGTCTGGGTGGAGAGGGTGTTTGAAGTTCATGGTGGGGGGACCAACACAGAGGGGCAGGTCAGGGAAGGGGTCAGGTGATGGACAGACAGAGGTCAGGAGACCCCCAGGGAGACAGAGACAAACACATAGGCAGATGTAGCCGAGGCAGAGAAGCAGACAAAATGGAGACAGTGAGAGACTGACACCGAAGAAGGCACACAGAGACCAACAGGAAGGGAGGAGGAGGGTGCAGAGAGAAGGGCGTAGAGAGAAGGGTGTGAGCCAGTGGAAAGGCCAGGGGAGCTGCCAAGCCATTGACTTCAATGAGAAACTTAAACAGGTGTGCAGAGACTGTCAGGCGTGGGACGGAGCATCGCTGCTTAAACAAGAGGAGAGGTTGGGGAGAGAGGGCCCGAGCGGGTGCTCCAGCCAGCAGGCCATGAGTCCCGCTGCAGGCCAGGCCCTGTGCTGCATCAGCCCAGCAGTGATGCAGGGAGGCAGCAGCAAAAGGCTGTCCATGCAAACGAAATTCTCTGGTTGGGTCCTGCCATCTGTGATCTCAGATGGGGGTGGTCAGGCTGTAGTGGAAAAAATCCACGGATTGGGGTTTGAAGCCCACATCTGCTGATTAGCAGCTGTGTGGCCTTGAGTCTATTTCTTCACCTCTCTGAGCCTCACTGTCCTCATGTGGAATGGGGGCACTAATGCTATCCCCTGCCTACGTCCTCAGGAGAGTCTGCTGGTCAGGCAGGTGGGTCACGGGCTTTGGGCTGTGGTCTGTGGGCCGTGGCAGGCCCTTGGTCAGCACCTGCAGTCAGCAGTCCCCACTTTGGGCCTGGCTCCTACTGACCTCACTGGGGTGGCGGGCAGGCTTCCCTGAGGTCTCTGCTCAAGGGCCACCTCGCAGGGGTGCCTTCCCCCGTCACCCTCAACAGAACAGCACCCTGCCTTTCCCCCATTTCCTTTCCTTCTTCCTCTCCATAACACTCATAACCCCTGATATGCATCTACGTATTTTCTCCCCCCTCACCAAGAATGTAGCCTTGATAAAGATAGCCACTTTGCCATTTTATTGACTTCTGTATCCCCAAAACCTAGAACAGCAGCTACTAAATAAATATTTGTGGAAGGAAGGAAGAGAGAGAGGGAGGGAGGAGGCGCTCACACCACTGCCTTCATAGGGCAGCTCAGAGAATCACAAGGAAGTTGATGTGTTTGTAAAAGATGACGGAGAAGAGGACCCCTCACCCTACTCAGCCCAGGCGGGTCCTACTGGTGTGTGGGCCTTGGAGTTCTCTCTACTCTCAGGCCCAGCTAAGCTTTCAGGCCTCCCCTCCTTCCTGCTTCGCATGCTCCTGGCTTCCCCATGGCCTACCCCTGCGTCTACCCTTTTTGCACTACCCTAGGCCCAGAATCCCTTTCTCTCCTCTCCTCTTCTGGGTCCTGCCTATCTTCAAGGCTTAGCTCCACCCCTGCTTCATTCATTCATTTTATATCCATTCATTCAAACACTCATTGCTGAATGTTTGCTGCTGAGGGGGACGTGCTATGCAATCAGAACAGATTCTACCAGCACAGAAATTAGACAGTGATGTTAAGGAGTACGTGGCCTCCAGGGCCCAAGATCCCTCAATATCAGAAGACAGCCCCCGTTCCCTCTGCTTACACTGTAGGAGACATGGGAGCATTGCTGAGAAGCTGCCAGTGCCTTATAGAGATGATGACACAAAGAGCATTCTTGGGACTAAGGGAGTCATTTCAGCCCTGGACAAAAAGGGAGAAAGGAGGTCCTAGGGTAAGGAATGGTCCAGGAGGAGCATTGGAGATCCAAGTAAGAGATGCTAAAGGCACCACTGTGCTATTTTTAAGGGATGGAGACAGGGAGAGAGGGAGAGTCTGTGCATCTGTGAAGAGCAAGGAGCACGATGGGAGGGACTAGGGTCAGGGTGAAAGATTCTGCTTTTGAGCCTTAGGCCCAGCTTTGCCCTATCAGGTGATGGATGTCTAGGATCCACTGCGATCTACGACATAAGGCAGGATCCCCACTCAGAAACATGGGAATCCTCTGCCTGGCACGGAGTCCTCGCATAAGGAAAACTGGTGATATATATGAACAGGAAAAGGACCTGGGCCAAGATAGCTGCATTACAAGGCCCAGAGAGAGGAGGATGCCACATGTGGGAAGCCCATCCTGGTCACCTTAATCCTGAGTGACTCCCTTCCTTCCTTCCTTCCTTCTTTCCTTCTTTCCTACCTTCCTTCCCTCGGCTTTTCTTTCCTTCTTGTTAACAAATACTTCTCAGATACCAGGACTGGGGTAATCTCCAAAAAAGAGGGTAGCCCAAACTCACAGCAGCTGGCATATGGATGTACCTGTCCCATAAAGGGAATCTATTGCATCATGTTAATAAGTTTTTTCTTTATCTTAAAGCTACTATAGGCGTTGGGATGAGGTTGCCCGTGATTTGAGGGATGGAAGAGCTGATCAGATTTTTCTTTTGTGAAGATGACTCCTGTTGTGGAGGAGAGGCAATCCCTGGTCTGGAAGCCCCTGGGGAACCGCCACTCTCTGTCCTGCTCAAGCTGCACTGTTATAACCTGCTGCTGTTTCTTGGGGTCTCCCCATTATACTGTCAGCACCTCAAGGGCAAGGAGGACAGGAGTTCTGTCTAGGTGTCATGGAGCCTGGCACCTGGTCAAGGCCTGGTGCTCAGTGAGTGTTTGCTAAAAGAATAACTGCGTGCTTGCTGAATAAAGGGAGCAGGTCAGGGCCCAACTGGGGCCCAGCCTCAGACATGTGCGCTGCTTCCACTGGCCCTGAGGGTCCCAAGCACCGGCTCTGTGCTGGGCCAGGAGACCAAGCTTAGTCCATGAATTCCTTTGTTCCCAGAACCACTTTGATTAAAGGAGAGAAGGGTTGCACAAAAGTCTCAGCTCATCTACATAATAAGATGGAAAAATGGTGGCACAGAAGGGGGTGACTTTCCCAAGTTTTCACATTAAAATAGCAGAGAGATCAGGATTCATTAATAAGTCATCAGATGTCAGAGAAAGAAGGACCATAAGAGTCGGACAAGTTCAAGCCCCTCCTCTTCCAGGTGAGAAAACTGATTGCCAGAGAGGGGCTGGCTCTCGCTCAGGGTCAGACAGACAGTTAGTGGCAGATCATACATAAGAAGTTGCTCTATACAAATAAAGACAGGGCAATAAATAGCAAAGCATTGTTTGAACCTAATCAAGTGTTGAAATCGATCCTGGTCAGGTAGGAGAGTGAGCAAAGAGGTTAAGACCAGAATAGGACTAACCGATGGAAGCACAAGGCATGCCACAAAAGTCACGTACATAAGTTTAAATTCTCTACCTGTCACATTACAAAAGCAAAAGAAACAGGTGAAATTAATTTTAACAGTAAATTTCATTTTACTCAAATATCTAAAATATTACTTCCGCATGTAATCAATATTAAACATTTTATTAATGAGATACGGTCATCCCCTTAT
The DNA here is from genome assembly GCF_021613505.1 of Equus quagga. Taxonomy (NCBI): domain Eukaryota; kingdom Metazoa; phylum Chordata; class Mammalia; order Perissodactyla; family Equidae; genus Equus; species Equus quagga. The sequence continues at coordinate 10,166,238 of NC_060271.1, read as the reverse complement.
CTGTGGGGGATATGTTCCAAGACCCCCAGTGGATGCCTGAAACCACGCATAGTACCGAACCCTATATATGCTATGTTTTTTCCTATACATACATACCTATGTCAAAGTTTAACTTATAAATTAAGCACAGTAAGAGATTAACAACAACCAAGAATAAAATAGAACAATTCTAACAATATACTGTAATAATGCTTTTCTTTCCTTATTATATTGAGAACTTTCACATTTTCACTTAAAGAAAACACTTTACAGCTTCTCTGGCATATCCGAATTGCCAGTATCACTACACTTATGCTTTGGGGCCATTATTAAGTAAAATTAGGGTGACGTGAACACAAGCACTGTGATATCGTGACAGTCGATGTGATAACTGAGACAGCTACTAGACGACTAAGAGGTGGGTAGCATATACTGTGTGGATACGATGAACAAAGGATGATTCACATGCCACATGGGACGGAGCGGGACAGCGCAAGATTTCATCATGCTACTCAGAATGATAGCAATTTGAAACTTATGAATTGTTTATTTCTGGAATTTTCCATTTAATATTTTCAGATCATGGTTGACCGCAGGTAACTGAAATGCTGGATAAGGGTAGACTACTGCATTTATATTACTTTTTATACTAAGTCTGAAGTTCACTTGTGTATCTTACACGCACGGCTCATCTCAGTGGGACTGACCACAGTTGAAGTGCTCACGGGCGGCTGGTGGCTCTGCATGGACCATAGGATTAGAGTCAGCAAAGGCTTTCAGGCGGGAGTCCCTGAGAAAGGCAGAGCGTTCATGAGGCGGAGAGGAGGCAGAAGGCTTTACAAAGGAAAGTCACATTACAAGCAAAGGTAGAAAGTTGAGAACGAGAATGTTCTGTTCACGGAGGTTATTGACCTGGCTAGAGTTGAGTCATGTGGGCAACAAGTCATGGGTGAAGACCCCTGATAGCCCCCTCCCTTGTTTGACACAGTTCCATTCCAACAGCCATGAGCATCATCACAACTCGATGAAGTTGAGTTATGCACACATGGAACTCGATGGTGTAAAAAGTACCCTCACACTCACTGTGTATTTGCATCTTTATATCACCCTGTGAAACAGATGCAGAGCAGAAGACAGCGGCCCACGGTCACACAGCCGAGTGAGCACTGGAACCTAGCCTCCCTCTCCCCTTCTCCTCCCGGAATACCAGCCCTGCCTGGAAGCCAAGCACAGAGAGGGTCCCTCCCTGAGCCCTGAGCGGGCCTGTGCCTTTGCCGTGTCTCTTGCTGGCCCTGGCCCTCTCTCATCCTCCACTTGGCCTGATTCTCCCTGGCCTGCCCAACCTGGGTCTTTCCTCCTTTGGGAAATTTTCTCCCACCCTTGTCTCAGAGTCCACACCAATTTCTGCCTTCTATGAATTTCTGTTAAGGAAGAATCCAAAGTTTTATTGTAAAACAAGTTGTTTCTAAACATTTTTCTGATCAGACTCTTACCTCCTCCCATTAAAAGTCTAAGAGGGAGGAAGAGGAGAGGGGGTGAGAGTCCCATCCCCAAGTCCCTGATGCCACCTCACAGCAGCAGCTCATGACTAAGAATGGCAATTTCAGAAAGAGCGAAGCCAACAAAACCGAGCCAGGAGTCGGTTAACGATGAGCTCTAAAGAGGCACTGACAGATTCCCGCGCCAGCACTGGGGGCGGAGTGCCAGGGAGCCCTGGAAGTCTGCCAGCCTAGCCTCCCACTGGGACCTGCAGGTGACGCAGAGGGAGCTGCAAAGGCTTCTTTTGCGAGGCTGTCTGTCGAGTCACCCACACAGAGAACAGCGCAGGAGGTGGGAAGGAGTCTGGGAGAGGGAGTGTGGGCTGGCCACCCCCACGGAACCATAAGGGGAACAAATGTGTTTGCAAACACAACTATGACCCTGCTTCCTGTTCAGATAGAACTGGATCCAAATCCTGGCTCTACCCCCTACCCCTGTGAGGACTGTGCTTGTCGGCTGGTCAGGGCTTCAGCCGCAGTCAGCTTGTCCATACAGGTGACCCCACTTGCCTCATGGGGCGATTCAGGAAGCTGAATGGGCTGGTGTACGTTACAGTGTCTGGCATGTTGTAGGCATCAGCTACAGGCTAGCAACCACTCTCCGGTCTTTCTCTCTCCCTCCTTCCTTCTTCTCCCTCTTTCCATCATACACAGCGAAATGGGACAGGAGGGAACTGTAGTTCCCAAGGACAGCTGAGGCTTACTGAGACCTGCTGTGTGACAGGCACTATGGTAGGCTCTTCCTTTCATGCCTTCATTGGGTCCTCTCAACAGCCCTATTGGGCAAGAACTCATTAGTTTGTCCATGGTCACTAAGCTGGTAAAAGGAAGATCCAGGATTCAACCCAAGGCTGTGGCTTCAGAGCTCCCACTGTTGGTGCAGACCAGTAGAGCAATTTACACACTCATTTCTTTGCATATTCCAGTCTCTTTGTTCCTCTCTTGCAGCACTAATGCTAACCCTAATCTGGCTGTTCTTGCTTAATCTCCTCAGGACAGGGCTGGGCATAGATTAAATGCCCAATGAGTATCTGCTGGGAAGGGGAGCTATCTAAAAACTACTTGCATGGGAAAGATATTTAGTCTGTTCTCATCCTCAACTTCATAGAGGGGAAATTGGTCCAAACCAGAGGTTAGGTTACTTGCCCAGATTGCTCAGCACCATGGGGGAAGAATTGGGAATCCATCCAGGGTCCTTGACTCCTGGCCAGCCTACTTTCCCTGCCACAGAGCCCATCTCCTGCTCCACAAAAGCAGATCCCATGATGGCACGTGTGCATGGAGCGACCTAGAGAGGCCTGTTGGAGGCTCCAGGGCTGTGTTCGGCCTCCTTGAACCACAGGAATGTCTCTCGGACCTGTGCCTGTGTCTCTCCAGAAGGTGGCGCTCTACTCGACACGTCTTTTGCACCCAGGCGGCTCCACTTCCTTGAGAACCCACCGAGGAGAAGACGCCTGGTGAAATCTATTTCTCTGTCACTTTACAGATCAGCCGTGGACTTCACGACACAAAGCATCCTTTCCGACTCACCGCTAGCCCGCAGAGCCCTAACCAGCCTCCCCCAGTCCCTGGGCACGCAAGCTCCTCTGATGCTCCGCCCCTGGCCTACTTTTATCCCCCGTCACACAATAAAAGGTAGAGCCGTGGATTGGGGCGTGGCGGCCCACAGCTGCCAGGCTTTCAGTCCTGAGGATTCAGTATCCGCCAGAGGACAAGCAGGGCTCCTCCTCGGTCAGCACACGAGCGAGTGCACCACCTTGCTCAGGAGTCCCACAGCAGCCCAGAAAGCTTGGCGGGGAGGAAGGGTGGGGGAGGGAGACAGACGGAATGTGAATATCTGTGTACGAATAGATGTCCCTGGAAACGCAGAACCGCTGAGAAGGTTCACAAAAGGTTTCAGAAATACGCATGGGTTGGGACTGCAGCTTCACTTACTGGCTGTGTGTAACTTAACATCTTAACTAGCTGTGTGTGCAAATTAACTCCCTAAGTGTTGCTTTTTGATGGGGAAATAGGGATAATAATTGTACCTTCCTCATCAGCGTTGGGAGCGAGAAACCGAGAGGAGTCGGTATTCCCGGCAGCTCGCACAGCGCTCGGCACTGAGTCAGTGTGCGGTGACCGGGCTCCTGTGACCGCCCCTTCGCGTTTCTGAGAGTGACAGTTTTCCTCTAGAAAGCAGCGGGGGGCTGCCTCCTCCTTCCCCAGTGCCACGCGGAGTCATTCATTCATCCGTGTATTCTACCAACATCCGTCATCTTCCACCCTGTGCCAGGCCCCCGCCAGGCGCTGGGGGATGGGAGGAGGGGGACAGGCCATTAAGCCAGTTCCCCTGAAATGTCCCGACTCCTCTGCCTGCCCCAGCCACCCTCCTCACTAACCACGCTCACCCTCTCCAGTGACAGTTCGTCTTTGGATTCCCGCACAGCCTCCTGCATACACCTCTGCAGTTCCCTCACCCCACAATTTGTCATCAGTTTACCTGCCTCTCACCTGGTTTTCTAACCTCGCTCCTGCTGCACCCCTCCCCCACCCCACTGGCTCCTTTCTGTTCAAACACAACACCATCCAAGACTCCTCGGCAGGAGATGCTGTTATTCTGAGTCGGTGACTGTGTCACTGAGACTAAAGGACTCTGTGACAGGGCTCCACGAGGATTCCCAGGTCCCAGGTCCCTGACCTGGAGAAACCCCCAGCTGTAAGGTGTCTGCTTCGGTTCTCCCACATTCCCAGAGACGCACCGAAGGCTGCGATCCTTCCAATCCCGGGTCCCCCAGCTGCCAGGAGATGCCCCTGTGGGACTAATCACCTTCTAAACAAATGGCACAGTGACAAGCAGGGTGGGGGGAGAGCTGGGGCCGCACAAGCTGGTGTTTTCAATTTAGAGGCCATGCATTATTTACACTGCCATTATTCCCCTCAATTTGACTTCACGCTTTAGCCCTAATTTCAGTATAATCAAAGCCAATGAATATTTAATCAGGATTGCTTCCAGAAATTGAGTAATGCCATTAACATAATGGCCTCAGGACTTCAAAGCTGCTTTCCTTCAAATGTATCTGACTTCCACCTTTCCCCACCCCCTTCCCTTTAACCAGTTGTATTTCGGAATGGCAGGAGGTTGGGGACCCAGCAGACTGGCCGGTTACAGCTTTGTCCAGGTGTCAGAAAGGTGGCTGGCATGGGGGCAGGGGCACTAACCCCACTGAGAGACTCTCAGGAGGAGAATTGTGCATGCGACCCTGTTTTAAGGCGCCTTGATTTATGAAAATATCAAGTTTTAAGCCACATCTCCAAGGGGCTTCAAAGACAGACCTTCAGAGTTCAGTTTCTAAACACGGTGACTGTCACACACAGCCAGGTTTGGGAAGGACGGGCCCAGACCACCACTAGCCCCCCATGGCCTCCAGCAAAGGAGTGCACTCTCGGGAACCGTGGCCTGCGTCCACCGGTAACCGTCCCTGGCTGAGGGCTCTTCCTAGGAGCAGACACAGGCTGACCCCGCTGGACCGGCCCTCCGCTCTGAGGCCCCAGAGAAGAAGCGAGCTCCTTCTGCCCCAGGACAACCGAGGGGATATTGGAAAATTGTTTTTATCTCTTCCTTGTGTCCTTCCCTCCAGGAGCCAGGTACCAGGGGCCTGGCCAGGCTCTGTGGGGTACACAGTGGTGACTCTGACTCCACTTGCTCCCCGAGAACTCAGTGTGAACATCCTCAGAGCCTGCACAGAACTTCCAAAACACTGTTACATTTGTCACCTCCTTTGGTCTGGGAAGGATCCATATCCTCTTTCCACAATGTCAAACGGGCGAGCTTCCCAGGGTCACCCAGCAAGGTGGCTCTGGGATCAATGGAATCTAAGGCATTAGATGTTAAAGCTAGGAGCTTTCTGAGGACCTTCTAGGTCAGCCTTATGGTACAAAATGGGAATGGGCCTGAGGTCACAGCTGGACAGTGGAAGGACAGGGCTGCAACTTCCGGTGCAGAGGCCTTTGACTCCCTGCCCAGAGTCCTTTCCTTTATAAAAGGACCTGTGGTCGTCAAGCAGGAAGAAACATCATAGGTCGTCCAAGGGCTTGCTGACTTGGAAAGCCGGGGACAGGGCTGAGGAGATGCAACGTTCCTGGGAGAGGCTTCCCTCCGTGTCCACTGGGGATCAGGCACCTCTGGGGCAGGAAGGTGAGAGAGCTGGGGAGTTGACAGAAATTACAGTAATGTGGCAGTGAAAGCAGCAGGGGCTCATGATCCAAGCTTGCAGAACCAAGGGCAGCCTTTGAGAAACCTCAGCCACTCCCAGGTGTCCCCAGCGTCCTTCGGCCTGACCCCCTCCCTGGGAAGCCCTGGCTGACTCCCCTTGCGGGGCTGGGTGTCCCTCACCGTGCTCCCATAGCCTCCATGCTCCCCTTCGTCAGAGCACTCCTCCCATTCTGTTGCCCATCTGTAGGCACTACTGCCCCCTTCTCCCCCTACTGCAGACTCCTTGAAGGTAGGGGTGAGGCTGACATTTCTCTATGTTCCTGGGGGAATTGGATCACACTCTGTAGACATCACACCCCACTAGTAGAGGACTCAGCTGCTCTTCACAAGCAGGTCAGGAAGTCATCCAGCCTTGACCCACTAACCTGCAGGGCCAGGGAGCTCCCCACCACCTGGGTCCATCTTAAACGTCACTACAGTGCCTCCTCATTAGGAGCAGAGGACAGGAATGAATGCCTCATGCTGCCACCTGGTGGTGACTTCCAGCATGGCGTCCTCCCAATGCGCCTTGTTCTTCCCATCAGATGGCTGGGGAAAAGGAGGCGTGTTTACGGACCCCTGCCAGGTGCCCGTGCTTTATACACTGTGTCGCACTTACTCTTGATGACAACCCCGGAAGGTGGGCATTATCATTCCCATTTTGCAGATTGGGAAACTGAGGTTCAGAGAAGTGTACACAACTGCAAGTAGGAGGCAGAGATGAGACTTGGGTCCTCATCTACTGACTCCTGGTCCGGGAATTTTCCACTGCTCCAAAACTAATCCAGATGGATGAATTTATACTTGAGGGATTTCAGTATTGACTCGACAGATGGAAGAGCATTTGGGGTTTCTAGCAGCTTCCCTAGTGTCCTTGAAGTCACACCACGTAATATTTCACCTGCTCCATTAGTTCTGGCCCATGAGATACCCCGAATGAAGGAACAGAAAGAACATCACAGAAACCACTCGAGATCTGGAGCCTGAAGTCACTGTAAGGGGCACATATCCTGGGCCTGGGTTGAAGTGAGGGGTTAAACCTCTGCCTGTCCATCGGAAAGGACAGCTGAATATTAGAGAAAGAACAGGCAGGTCCAGCCTGCTGAGCCTCAGCCACAGTCGGAGTCTGACCTTTGTCACACTGACCCCTCAGCTTGACCCCAGTTACTGAATGACCCTTGTCACAGAAAGATTCCTCAGACTGGACTGAGCCTGGAACAGCCTGGCTCTTGTCCATGTTCTCCCCCCTCTGAACCCCAGCCCACGGTAACCTGCAACCTGTGAACTCTGCTTTCACATACATAGCCAGGCCCTGGTTTGGGGTGACCTCCGCTGGGTCATGGGCACTGAGAGTGGCTATGAGGCTTGGGGCCAGTCCAGGAGCAGTTTGGTGGGGTGCAGGGAACCACTGAGAAGTAAGGAGGCCAGAGCCGACAGAGATAGGCAGCGATCCACAAGAGCACGAGCCTGCGACCAGGGGATAGGAGAGAGAGACCACTGGGGTACAGACAGGGAGAGGCCAGTGTCCCAGAGCCTCCAGAGATCACCTCTGCCCACCCTGTCATTTTGACCCAAAGAGAAAGGAAACTTCCCAGGGCTACCTGGCGTGTTGGTGGCAGAGGCCAGATCAGAACCGGGCACCTTTCTCCCCATCCGGAGCAACGCCAGTGCTCGGCGCCAGGAGCTAGATCAGCGTGACGTCTCCGGTGCGCTCTCAGTCTCTCTGCAGCCCCACGTGCCGTGGGCCACAGATTCTTACCTCCATTTCATGGAAGAGAAACTGAGACTCAATAAGGAGGTAAGCCTTGCCCAAGAGAAGGGGATTAAGTCAGCAGAGTCTGGAACCCAGAAGCATCTCCGGGCCTCCAGTCCCACCTACTATGCACCAGGTACCTTATGTGTGCTCTGTCATTTCATCCTCACAATGCCGGGCAAGGTAATATTATTATTCCTATTTGACAGATGAGAATGCTAAGGCTCAGAGAAGTCAAATAACTGGCTCAAGCTTGCTGAGTAAGTGAACAGGAAGGACAGCAGTATTTGAACCTACGTCCAGCTACTCCCAAATCCCTCAACATTCCTAGAAGCTGGAATCGCCTCTCCCCATCTGCAAACAACGTCATCCATTTAGCTCCCATTGGTGGTGGTGGGTTGGGGGTCCTCCATTGACCACATTCTTTCTCCAGCCGCTTCTCCACATCTGACGATTCTCCTGGTCCCTTGATCTGACTCCAGGAGGATGTCCTTAACTTCATTTACTGACAGCCAGACGGATTGACCCAGCAGTGTGAGGTCCCGCCTTCATTGCTAGCCTGTCTTGTGGGGAGCCCTGCAGGGACCCAGGCTTTGGAAGCAGGCAGAAGGGGTTTGACTGTTGGCCAGGCTACTTAATGCTCTGTGACCCGAGGCATGACAGAGGCCCTCTCAGAACCTCAGTTTCATTCTCCACAGACTGGAGATAACAGTACCTGCCTTGTAGGGATTCTGTAAGAACGCAAAGCGCTTGGCATATTAGGCACTCAGTTCATGACCGCCTGAGTGTTATTGCTCTTACGTATGCATCTTGTGTCTCTCTCTGTAGCTGTTTGCTGTCGTGCCCACATTTCATGAGGCCACCTCAGTGCAAGCTGACCTGACGTCCAACCGTCCAACTGCCAGCACCTGCTCCTCTTGGCCCGAGGCCCACTCTGTCCCCATGCCGAGGAACTCACACCTCCTTTCCCCTCCCAGCAGCCCTCAACCAAGGACCAGCGGGATTGGGAGGTATGTCACCCCGGCTCCCTTGGCCTTTGCTTGGGATGATGGCAGGGCAGCTCTACACAGCCTCCCAGAGTCCCCAGCAGGATTGCGCCTCAGTTGTCCACAGAGGTAACCTTCTCAATAACATGTCCTTATCGGCTTTCTTCCCTTTTCTCTTACTTCCCACTCCCTCTTGGTGTTTTCTCACTTTCCAAAAAATTACTAGTACTCAAATCCTTGTCTCAGGGTCTGCTTCTGGGGTGACCCAGACTAAGGTGCTGTCATTATTCAGTTCGCTCCTCCGTGCCCCTTCCCTCCCCTCGCCTCCACCAGGAAGGTGCCCAGCACAGTTTCACATGCAGTAGAGTCTGCCACACGCCAGCACATTGTTGACAGAGTCCCTCTAGTGTGGCCCCCAGGAACCCAGCTCTTTGGGACAAGGCCTCAAGGGCAGTTTCTGAAGCTGGAGCAAGTTACCCAGCACATCCAGGCTCCGTCTGACAGCTCCCTATTCAAGATGCGCCTTGTCTTCTCTTTCTGGATGACTAGCAAGGAGAGGGCCACTCAGACAATCAAGATGCATGGCGTTTGCATGGAGCACAGGGCTCTGTTCTGACAGCAAACAAGGAAGGCCACCATATGCGGGGCCTCAGCTGCCACGACCCTCCCTTAGGAGGAGATGCGCCTAGGTGCTCAGAGGAGAGAAGTGAAGGCTGAGCTCCCCTCCTGAGAAATGCAGCGTGCAGCCCTGACTGCGGGTGTGGGCCTGGCCTCTTCCTGCTGCCACCCTCTCTGCACATCACTCTGCTGTGTTCCAAGGTTCTTTGAGAATCCACAGCACGGGCCATCTCTCACCTGCCCACAAAAGAGCCAAGAAGGAAAGGAAGAGAGCTAAGAGGCTTTCTGAACTCTCAGTCTAGTGGAGGAAGGAGCCATAAATGAATGAGTGAATGAATGAGTGAATGAACGAATCAAGTACATATAGTTACCCTTCATTGAAATGTTGGCTATTAATATGGTAACAGATTAATAATATTCACATGGCACCTTCTGTCTTAAAAGTCTCATGAAGACACACAAAATAACACAAATTAACAACAGTACTATAAATTATGTCAAACTTGAGGGTGGGGTGATTTCAGGCCTCCACCCTCTGTAATCCCCCATCCCGAACCAAGGGAAAAGACTTTACTCCCTGCTTATTCTATTCCCAAAGCTAGGATGTGCTGAGCAGGAGAGCAGGAGTTCACAGAGGACCTGTCTTCCGAGCCAGCCCGGGCCTAAGCCCTGCACTGCCCTCCCCTCCCTGCCCCTGTGCTCGTCTCGGCTTCTTTTTCCTTTTATTTTTCTAACATGAACTCAGAAGCAGCAGCCCTGGCATGCCCCCCAAGGAAGCAGAGGAAGGATGGCATCCAGGATCACTGAGACGCTTCAGGAGAAGCCCGGTAAACAGGGACAAGACAGGAGGTACTTGCGCAAAGGAGGGCCTTTTAGATACTATGCTGGGCAAGGAGGAATTACAAACTGCATCTAATCCTGCAGTCAGAAAATCTAGAAGTTGGCCCCAGAGAGGAGCGAACTTTAGGCAGTGAAAGCATGCTGTTACTAGACCTCACAGTGGAACTGGGCGGGCACGCCCACCTGCACTTGGGGTCTAAATGAGGGAGGGGGCCAACCACGCGCCACTCCTGGGCTGCCTGCTTGCAAATACCAGGTCTGCGTAGACCTCACTCTATTCAAAGATGATGAAGCAAAACAAAATAAAATCTCGAAAGAAACTAAAAGACGGGGTCTTTGAAGAGATTCTACAGCAAAAGGAAAAGGAAACATTGCCCTGAACACCTGGAGGAAGAGGAAGTTTGAAAAGAAATTAAGACCATTTCAGAGACCATCCGCTTGGTATCCTTCAAGGAGGCAAGAGGACGTGGCTTCTAAGAAGAGTGGAGGTAAGGACAAGGGAAAGGCAGCGACGCAGGGGGAGTTGACTGAACTAGGATGCTATGGCAAGTCAGCACAGTAAAATGCCAAAGTAAACCTCCCCCAGGAGTAAGAGAAGAGTGGGACTGATACTGCAGAAAACAGAATTAGTGATGAGGACCTCTCAAAGTAGGTAGAGGAAAACGTCAGCGAGGAAAATGAGAAGAAGATGACAGATACAGAAGACAAGAATGGAGCCTGAAAATTATCGATATTCCTGGGGGGAGGCATATAATAGAAATAAAAGTGACAAATACATAAGAGGGGAAAAAATGTATTTCAGTACAACAAACCAAATATCAACTTGAGTCAAAAACCCAAAAGAGATCAGTCATCCAGGCAATATTGATGAAAAGGAAACCATAACTAGCAAGATCTCAGCAAAATAAACTTCAAGGATAAGGAAAATATTGTATTAACAAACAGGAAGGAGAACAGGTTGACAGCTAAGCTTAGCACTAGACATCAGAAAAGAAGAGTTATCGAGTGTCGAGGAAGATGGCAATGGAAATAAAAGCACATGAGAGTCTATGTTGTATGAAGAGCAGTAAAATATTATCCCTTTGTTCTTAACTGATAATTAGAGAAATATGGGTGTGACTGTGTATGTCACACATTTTAAGGCATGCATTAGAGAATTAAATTACAAAGAGGATCTTAAACTTCTAAATTAATACAAAATATATAAACAAAGAAAATGTAGTTTACAAAGAAAGAGTAAACATTAAGAGCAAAAAATATATACAAAAAAGAGAAAGCATAAATTTGAGTGCCAGTGACAGATTAAGGTCAAACAGACCAGATATGAAATGATTGCAAACAGTTTAAATTATTCTATTGGAGAACAAAAATTTTCAAGCTAAAATGTAAACATTATGCACAATTTACATGAGATAAATCTAACTAAAACAGTTCACTTTTACTGCATAGTTGCCATGCATACTGCACTGTGCTAGGTGTTTCGCCTGCACTGGCTCATCCGGTTCTCCCGACGACCACACCGGGCAGCACTCCCCTCGCCCCGGCAGGTCGAGCAGCTAACACACAGTAGAATCGGGATTTAAACTCGATTTAGTCCAGAGCACAACTTCTTAAACATTACCACCCACTGCACCTCAAGCAAAATTGCACGATAAGATTAAAGATTAAGGTTCCAAATATTTCAGCAAAACCTTTAAAGAGAAAGTAGAGGTGACAACATTAATAGTAAAGCAGAATTCAAAGCAAGACTCATTTAACAAAGGAGAGGTGGGTCACGTGAAATTGAGCAAAGGTAAAAGCCACATTGAAGATTTACCAATCATGAGCTTACTGCAACCAACAAAACAGCCAAGTATTTAAAGCAACAAGTATTAGAGATTAAAGGAGAAAGCAACGGAAATTGTAGCAGGAGGCTAGATGGCAAATATAGACAAAAACAGTCAATTCAGTTGTTCCTGGTTTCAGACATCCACACGTAGGTGATAAAGAGATGTATTTCAAAAGCAAGGAAATAATAAACACAAAACTGATGGCGGTGGTGGTTACCTCTGAGGGTAAGCAAGGTGATGGGGCATTGATAAATGTGAGCTACTGGTAATGTTCTAATTCTTGAGTTGAGCAGTGAGTTCACGGGTGTTACATGGTTATGTTTGATAACTTACATATACCTATAGCATTTTATATATATTGAATATTAAAAAGATAAAAATACTGAAAGAAAAAAAAAATAAGGAAAAGAGATTTGAATACAATCAATAAAGTTAATGCCATATAACAATTTTTTCACTCTACAAACATAGAAAAAATTCCAAATAATAATATAAATATATATAATTTTTATTCTCTGGCCATGATTACTAAAACAAGAAATTTTCGTAATAAGGTCTCAACAACAACAGAAGCAGCTGCAACTAACTGCCATATGGAGATTAAAATCAACTTTATAAAAATATTGTGTTATAGAATAAAAAGGAAAAATATAATTACAAAATATTTAGAAATTAATGAAAATTTAAAAAAACAACTTATAAAACTAATGGAATGCTGCCAAAGCTACACTCAGAGAGAAATTCTTATACTCAAGTGGATTCTTAACTAAATAGGAAAGACACAAAAAAGCTACCCAAAACAGTTTATTAAGATAACACAAGCTTGATATCAAAGCTATAAGCAAATTTCTCTTGTATTTATAAAAGCCAAAGTTGTAAATAAAATACCTGCAAATCAAATTATGAAGATCAAGAAGGTTCATACGAGGAATGCAAAGATGAGTCAATGAAATATAACAGTGAAAGGAAACGGGTCAAGTCAGAAAACTCATAGCATTTGATAAAATGAAAACACTCACTGATAGGTTCTAAAAAATGAGTGAACTAGAGGCCAGACCAGTGGCGCAGCGGTTAAGTTTGCACATACCACTTTGGCAGCCCAGGGTTCGCCAGTTCAAATCCTGGGTGTGGACATATACACTGCTCATCAGGCCATGCTGTGGCAGGTGTCCCACATATAAAAGTAGAGGAAGATGGACACGGATGTTAGCTCAGAGCCAGTCTTCCTCGGCAAAAAGAGGAGGATTGGCGGCAGATATTAGCTCAGGGCTAATCTTCTTCTTCTTCAAAAAAGAATGAGTGAATTAAAAATGGAAGGCACTTCCTCAACGTGCCAAAGAACATCTGTCTTAAAATAAGGGCCAATTTCACAGTGAATGGTGAAATACCACAAGTATTCTTATTACAAACTAGGGACGAGACAAGTTTCACTATTATTTCAAACTGATGTATAAGAACTAGTCAATGTGGTGTGGTGGGAAATACAAACAAGAGTTACAAATATTGGAAAGGAAGAGACAAGTTACCATTGTTTGTAAATGATATGATTATTTAACTAGGAAACGCTAAAATTATCAACTGAAAAAACTCCTAAACAAATGTGTTTAATTAGTAGGCTTAACACAAATAAATTAATAACTTTTCTAAATACCAAGCAGAATTGATTGAAACTAAAATTTTAAAATATTTCAGTCACGGTAACATGAAATATACAAAATTGTAAGGAATAATTTTAACAAGAACTGTGTGGGACTTGAACAAAATTATAAAACTTTACTGAAAGACAAAAAGAAGACTTGAGTAAGTGGAACTACGTGCCATACTGTTGCATAGAAGGCTGAGCAGAATAAAGATGCTAATTCTCAAACTAATGTATAGATTTTATTCAAAATTAACACATTCAGAAAAACATCATTCTGGAGTTTACCTGGAAGAATAAATGGCAAGATGAAGATATTCTAGGATAAAAGAGGGAGATGTGTAGTCTCTTAGATGTTAAAACATATCACAAAGCTATGATCGTGACATAAGCACATTAACAGTGTAGCAAATGACAGACATTTTAAAGTAGGTGAATAGACAACTTTAAAGCCAAATCAAACATACACACTCAGGGACAAAATACACTTTTATAGGTACATGCTTAAATGCATATCACCCATCTATAAGGGGTGTATGTACACCTATGAATGCATATCTAGTCACACATAAGTATGTAATACACATTCACACGGTAGTTTCATTCAAGACAGGATACATCTAGGAGCAAAGTAAGGAGGGGGAGCTACAGGGTTATCGTATGAACTCAGAGCTGGGCCTGGTCCCTCTCAGTTAGGTAGGGCTCCCGGGGGCTTGAAAAATGGGGCCAGCAATGAAGAATGAATGCAATTTCAGGGTGACTATGAAAGTTTCCATCACCTGACATAATGCTCATTACATGACATTCCAAGATATGTTTGATGACTGAATGTACGGGGAAAGGAAGAAAGGAGGAAAAGAAAGATGGAAGGGAGGGAGGGAGGGGGGAGGAGGGCAGACGGGGAAGGAAGAAAGGATGGCAGAGCATGTCTTGTCAGAGCACAGAGGAGTTTTGGGGGCTCATGGGAGAGCATCCAGGCCAGGACTCAGCACAGGCCTGGCACCAAATGGAACTAAATGAATGTTTGTTGAATGAGTTCGATCTCTGTTCTCTTTACTGGGCTGTACTTTTCTTCATAACACTTAACATTACCTGAAATCATATCCTGTGTTTGTTTATTTAATTTCTGTCTTTGGAGATCTCCTCACCTCTAGAACAGCACATGCTTGTACGCAGTCCTCAGAAACTACTCGTGGATGAATGCAGGCAGGCAGAAGGAAGCTGCGGACGGCCCTGAATGTCAGACTCAGCAAAATGGCCTTGGTATTGTTGGAACTGGGCCACCACAGGATACAGTTATACTTGTAAAGGAAAGGTGGCCTGTAGAGCACGTCATTTTTACCACTGGTCCCCCACTTCTCAAACAAGGAAACTCCCCCAGAGATGAGAGACTCTTACCAAGGGAGTCATGGCACGGACTGGAATACCACAGCAAGTCAGGGGACGCTTATCTGGATGGAAACCACCAGACTAAGGAAGCACTGAGGCCTGAGGTAGGGGGACAAGGGTGTACACTTCATCTGTCTGACTTGTTCAGGCAGCATCTGGGGCCCAGCTGCTGACTCACAGATGCCCTCAGATGTGAACAGAACTCAAGGGCAGCTGGCTTCCTGGCTGCACCGGGGAGGGCCTTTCCAACTCCAGGAGGGGGCTGCGCCTGCCAGGCGATGATCCCTGCTGGGCTCCACCACCCGCCCTCCCCGGCCTGTACCCACCACTCCATAGAGTCAGAGCACCTGCTGCACCTCCCCATCCCTGAAAATCAGGATGAGGTGCCACGTGGGGGAGACTCAGGCTGAGCCCGGAGCCCAGGCAGCCAGCACGTGCTCTGGACCCGCGTGTCTCACTGGCGCTCCTGGGACTCCACCTGCCCGTCACGGCGCCTCTCACCGCTCACCGGGTTGCCTCCCTCCACGTCTGGGCCCTTCTAAACTCCGTGCTGGCCCAGGCCTACACTCTCGAATCCAGTTTCTGGTCTGAGAGACACCTGCTGTGTGCTCGGAACCTTGTGAGGCATGCTACAGCCATGATCTCGCTGATTCTGACAACAGCGGTGGGAGGCAAGGATCGTGATCCTCATGGACAGGTTGAGAAACAGGGGTGCAGAGCGGGGAGGCAGCTTCCCCAGCGTGGCGGAGTGAAGCCTGCGTTCCTCCTCAGTGGCCCGTCCTCAGCACATTCCCAAGCAGCCTCCTCTCCAAAAGGACATGCCACCTTCACCCCCTCCCCGCCCCCCGATCCCCCCATCCCCCCCTGCTCCCACCAAGCCAGGCTAGTTTGAATTCCCCACAGTGTTTTAAGTGAAGGACACCCGCCTTTTTCCAGTCGTGCAGCTCCCTCTTTCAGGCATGGCCTTCCTGCCCCAAATGTCTGGGGAACTCTTGGTTCAAGCCTTCACAGAAGAGTCACCTCATCCATGAAGCCCTCCTGGATTATAACCTCAATTCAGGAAGACTTGGCCCTCCCTCCTCAAAGCTCCTGCCCACTCCTCTCTCCCAACACGCATGACACGCCGGTGCACTTGTGCTTGTACACGCTGAGCCACTCAACCAGACTGTGAGCTCCTTGAGGGGCGGAGCTTGAATTCCTTTTGTATTTCCAGCACCTAGCCCAGGGCCGGGCATAGTAGGGGCTCCAAAAATGTTCACGGAAGAACTTTCACGGTCAAACCAGTTTCAAGTGCAGCTCTCTCCAATTCCAGTGCCTTGACCTCTTCCCCATCACACGCAGACACTCACTCACACAACAGAGGGGGTTTAATTCCTAACTCAGCTCCAAATGGTATAGGGGTATCCTAGTAGCCTACGACAACACAGCTCTCACACTGCAAGAATAACACATCTAAATGACACGTGGAGGAAGGAAGGGACATTTTTTTCTGCCACTGAGGACATGACACTGGAAACATTGCATCACAACAAATCAAGTGATGGAGACAAAGAGATCTGCCCATTTATCCGATCTTATGTCCCAGGGACAGCAGAATCCTGTTCCTGTTACAGATCAGCATCCAACAGGGAGATCAGCACAGACACGTGGGAGGGGCCGGGCGATGCTTGTTGAATGAAGGAGTGAAGGAGCAGACCACTTCCCGCCTCTTCTGTCAGCACCGGTGCCGCCCATGCCCCACACCATCATCAATGCCAAAACATTTCATAAAGCATCCAGTGGGCACTCCGTGGCGGGAAGGAGAGAGACAGAAGTTGACCCAGGTTTGACTTCCTTCTTTTGATGTATTTACCTGTATTTGATTGAGGTCTAATTGACACTATATCAGTTTCAGGTGTACCACACAGTGATTCGATATTTGTGTACGCTGTGACATGATCGCCACGGTAAGTCCCATTAAGCGTCTTTTGTGCTTTCATCAGGCAGTACCCTCCCTGGCAGGAGTGAGGAGATCAGGGGCTTTTGGGAAGATAGACCCGGACTCAAATCCTGACTCTGCCACCAACCAGCCGTGTGGCCTCAGACGTGCCCATGGACCTCTCTGAGCTTGCGTCCTCACCTACAAACTGCGGGTAAAAATGCCTACCCTGGGGGGACTGTGGGGGTTTAACGTGAGCCGGATAAAGTCTCCTGAGTATCAGTGTGGAAGTACTTCAGCAGCTCTAAATTTTTGTTTGCATATAGAATACTAACATAATCACTATTTTTAACTTAGCCTCTTGATAAGGAGCAGCTAATTATTTACTCCATTTGAGAAAAAGGAGAAAATGGAAGCACAGAGAGACTTGGTGACTTGTCCCAACTCTTCCAAGTGGACCTCTCTGCTGGAGCCCTGCAGCTGATTCTCTGGTCACTTGCGAGCCCTTGGGGCACTGACAGGGAGCCAAGGAAGAATGCTGGGGGCAGAGTGCGTGGCTGGCATGGCCCAGAGCCCTGGCATGCCTCCCATCTCCAAGTCTGCACCCTTGGGGGTTCCCCTCCCACTCTCCCAGGGACCATTAACTCACAAGCCCCTGGAATGCTGCTGGCCCAAGGCCACCAAGCAGGAAAGCAGCCAGGACCATGGCTAAAGGGAAACAGATGGACAGAGGGGGCAGTCCTTCTTTGCTGTGCTCACTTGGATGGAAACACAAGGCAACATCCTAGGCATGGCGTCTGCTCCCCCTAGGAGGGGCCATAGGACCCCTGCCTGGCTTCAAGACAAGGGAGGCACTGATGTGATGACTGCTCCCAGGCTCAGCCTCAACTACATGGTGCGTTCCAGTGGCCAACCTGGAACCTTAAGCAGCCAGTCATGGCAAACTTCCTCAGGGCCCGTCTGGTGACCATGAGGCTGGAATGGTCCTCATGGCCCCCACCCCCGCTGCTCCTAGGAGTATCTCAGTGTTGAGGGAGCACGAAGGTGGCCCTTTGCCAAGCCAGCCTCCCCTCTCGTCCACCACTCAGACTGTCAGAATTATATTGTCCCTTCTGATGCGAGCTCTGGTCCACGGATCTGGCACCATGATCCTGGGTAGTGGAAAGTAAAAGGAAGAGAAAAAACAATATTTGCACACCCACCGTGTGCCAGGTAAGGCACTGGGCAATTCACAACCTTTCTCTCTTTAACATTCTCAACAACCCCAGGAGATGGATTACGTCCATTTTATAGGTGAGGAAATTGAGGTTCAGAGAGGTTCAGTGACACTCCCGAGTTCACATGCTTGTGACTGGGGAAGTGGGAGTAGGACTCAGGTCTGTTTGATTAAAAGTCCATGTTGTTTGTGCCACAGCATCCTTGGGCTTGCACGTGCTGGCCCTGTGCTGACTAGCAGAGGCTGGACTCAGGAAACCCCAGATGGGTCAGACACTGTCTCTGTATCCAAGGAGCTCTCGGTCTAGGTGGGAGACAGAGGTGAAGGCCAGAGTTCAAGTCCAGGCTCCATCACAGACTTGCTCGGTGATCCTGGGTGGTTCCTGGAATGAGCTCTGGGGCCACTAATGGGGATTCTCTTTCGCAGAGCTCTGCATAGGTGGGGGGACGCGGGTCTGCCCTGCTCAGGTGGAAGAGCCCTCCCATGTCTGCCATTCCGACAGGGCGCTGTTTGGAATCCCGTCACTAGTCTTCCCTCTGTCCAGGGGGTACTTACAGACAGCTCTTCCTCTTACAACAGCCTTTGAGGAGGGGCAGCTGTCATCCCCCTGGGGACACAGACTCCTGGTGCTGGCCAAGATCTGTGCTCTCCTCTTCCGCACATACGGCCAGGTAGCATCTCCCGGCCTCCCTGGCGGATGTGTGCATGCTGTGAGTGACTGAGTCCTGGCTGGTGGAGGCGGAGAGGAAGTGAAGGTGGTGTGCATGTCAGGCCTGGTCCACAGACCCCCCCCATGCACCATCCTCGGTCTTTCCCTGACCGCCCTTTCCAGACACCTCGCTGTTTCATATTCTTTTCCTCTTGAAACTTGGAGCCCAGAAGAGGGGAGCCTTTCCCAGGTTTGGCTGAACTTCTGCAGAAGAAAGTACAACCTCTTGCCTCCCCACCTCGCCCCTGGCCCAGTTCTGGATCCCCTAATGCAGCCACAGAGCCCCTTTCTACCCCGGCTGCCTCGGCCCAGCGGATCCACACAGAGCTCGCACTCTGTTAAGCTCTGGCCTTCCGCAACGTGTTACTGTGGAGGCTTCTGCCAGGTGACAGTTCTGCCCAAGGAGTCCAATCAGTCACGTCAAGGCATCAGGACGTGAGTCAGTTGCTGGGGACGGATTTGAATAGTAGCCAAGCCGCTCTCCAGCTGTGTGAACTTGGGTAAACCACATAGCCTCTCTGAGCCTCAATTTCCTCAGCTGGAAACTGGGGATAATAATACCTACCTTACAGGTCATTATGATGATTAAATGAGGTCTAGGCGGTAAAATGGCTTTGTAAACTGTACAGTGCTATTTGTGTCAAATGAGTTGTTCCTGGAGAAAGCAGGCCCTAAATGAACTAGAACACCCGGCTTGGAAGCTTTGTTTAGATTTTGGGGGTCGGGGGTGGAGAAGAGATGGAAGCAGAGAGAAAGAGCACCCCCCCTCCAGAAGGGGCTGAGCAGTTAGGGGCAGCTCGATCTCAACAGGAACTCACCACTTCTAATTCATGGAGCTCCCCATGCTCTCATGTGTCCCTCTGCAGCTGTACGAGGTACCACCATCCTCACTAGGGTGATGCTCAGAGAGGTGGAGGGACTTGTCCAAGGTCGCACAGGCATGAGGGATTCGTTCCAGGACCTCTGCTCTTCTTAGCTAGACTCACTCCTCTGACAATTCTCATCCAGCTCATGGTTTTGAATATCGTCTATCCATTGGTGACTCCAAGTGTATAGCTTCAGTCCCGGTCTCTCCTCTGGCCCCTAGACTCACATCCACCTGCATGCTCAACATCTCCCCTCGGGTGTCTAGTGGCCCCCAATCCCTCCGAAGGGGGAGTCCCTGTTCTTTCCTCCAAAACCTGCAGCTCCCACATTACACCCTCTTTCATTAATGGCAACTCCACTCTTCCAGCTGCTCAGGCTAAAAGCCTTGGAGTCACCTCCCCATCCTTTCACAACTGCTCATCTAATCCATTGGCAGATCTCTCGTCCTTCACACAGATCTCCAGTATAACCGCTTCTCACCAGCTCCGATGCCACCACTTCAGTCCAAGACTGTCATCTTTTGCTGCGTTATCACAGCAGTATCCTAGCAGATCTTCCTGCTTCTATCCTTGTCCCTTCCATTGTCCCACACAGGAACTAGAGTGATATTCACAAGACACTAATTTGGTCCTGTCATTGTCCTGCACAAAATCCCTCAGTGGCTTCCCTTCACACTTGGAATGAATTGCAAACCCTGCTCTCTGATCTGATCTGGCCTCTGATCTGGTCCTGGCTGCACAGCCCACCTCATCCCCTCCTCCTTCCCCATCACTGCTTCCCTCCTGCATCAGGCCAGGCATCCCAGCTGCCCGGCTTCTCTGTGGACATCTGAGCACCTCCCGCCTTGGGGCCTCCACACTTGCTGATCCCTGGGTCTGGATACAGTGCTGGTCTCCCAGATGCCCACATGGGTGGCTTTCTCACTTCAGGTCTCTGCTCAAATGCCGCCTTCTTAGAGAGGAGTTCGCTGATCACCTTTCTAAAAGACCTCCCTGCCGCCACGTATCCTGTCCCCTACCTCATTTTCCCTCAAAGCACCAGTCACTACCCACCGTTGTGTATCATTTGTGTCTTTGTTCGTTTGTCTGTCTCCCTCCACTAGAATCTCAGCACCACGAGGGCAGAGACATCCACCCTCAAACTCTCTTTTAAACACCAAGCATTCAGAACGGGCCAGGAACATTGTAGAAACTCCATAAATGTATGTTAAATAAGTCAATGCATCAATGGATAAATGGATGAGTCCAGGGACGAATGAAGCGACTATGTCCAAGCTCTCCCACTTCCGAGCCCTGAGCTGTTCCTTGGAGACACTCCCCTCAGCAGCCACAGGAGAGCACCGGGGAACTGTCTTCAGGGTGGCCACGCTCCAGAGGGCCAGCGTCAGCCGTCGGAAATGTTCACGGAGGGGGCAGAGTTTAAGCCATCTGGTCCCATTGCTGAGGTTGTCCTTGAGTGAAGTGCCCCAGCCAGGAGAGCAGCATCTTCTCCCTGCTCTCCGTCCCGCCCTGAGCTTGCCTGAAGACCTAGATGCTGGCCCAACAGGAAGAACTTAATCAGGACCGGGCATGTGTGGGGATCTGCAGCTCAGCCCTGACGGGAGCTGGTTGGCGTTGCCGAGGGCGGGAGAGAGCGCCTCCCCTGAGGCTCTGCCAAGTGCTCAGGCCAGTCAACACACGCCTTGGGGATCATCTTCCAGAAAGCACTGTTGGGGCTGCTGGTGGGCATCCCAGTGCTCTGCTGAGGCAGCCTCTTTAATTATACAACAGCAGGTGACAGAGACTAATCTTCCTCGGCAGAAACTCCCTGGTGCCCCGTGTTGTTTTCACGGTCAAGTCCACCATTGCGGAGGCCCAGACCTCGCGAGCTGGAAATTGGGCCTTTCCCTGCAGCTGCATGTGGGAACTGCAGGCCGGGGGGCTCGGGTCAGAGGGTCCGAGCCAGAGTGAGGCAGGGAGACGCCCCGGCTGGTGCTCAGGTAAGGCCTCGGGTCCTTACATGTCCAGCGGGGGTGGTTTTCTGTCGTTCCGCTTTGAGTTTGGGGTCACTTTTTGGCCCCTGTAAATATTTTACTTTGTGACTCTGAGAGTGATGTTCTCTGAAAGGAAAGGGGCAGGGCAGGGAACAAACATGGTTGGGGCATTTTCTACGTGTTTCCTACCCGTTTGCTCATTCAACCCTGCGGTGTGGGCCACAGTGTTGCCATTTTTCAGTTGTAGAAACTGAGGCTCAGAGAGAGGTGAAGCGATTTTACAAGGTAACATAGGATTTTCCAGGGTCCTGGGTAAAAATGCACACATGCTCAAAGGTTGCCTCCTGTAGGAAAACCGCCTGATCCTCAAGCCCACATCCAGCACCTTCTATATGATGGCCCTCCACTCAGCCACCAGGCCCTCTTCTGTGAATGGGCGGGATAATACCCATGGCAGGGCGATGGGAGCACTGGGGTGGACGGGTTTTGCGGGGTGCTGCACAGAGGCTGGTGTGAACAAAGGGCTGCAGGAGCCCCGCAGAGGGACTGACACTCGGTAAGAGGAGCAGATGGGCCCTGAGAAACCACAATGGTTCTAACACAAGGACAGCTCAGGCAGAGGACACAGCATAGGCAGAGACCCAGAGGCACAGTGGGAGCGACAGGGAACAATGGTTGGGAGGGTTGGTGGGGAGCATCCCAGAAGGTCGGCACCTACCAAATGTCTTTATTCTGCCATCAGTGGGGCCTACCAAGGTCTACCAGGCAGGGGAGGCCATACGTAGAGCCGTGTTCCAGATTTTCTAGGCCACTGAGTGAGGGACCATTAGAGTTGCTGAGCGTAAAACCCATCTCCTTCTTTTAGAACGACGAGCCTCCAAAATACTCTTGCCTCTGAGAGGTGACCTGCTACCACCTGGGGGCGAAGAAATAAGTCTCTGGTGCCAGTAACTTTTCCCCCAGGGCCACCTCCCTCTGCTTCCCTCAGCCTCCCTGTCTGGGACCCAATCTGGAGGCGGCTGCTCCAGCCTTTCCAGCAAACTCAGGCCAGGGAGAGGACGAGGGTGCGAAGGCTGTCCCTGCCCAGGCTACACGGCAGGCCTTGAGTAAGGGAACTTGGTCTGAGGCCAGGAGGACTCATGGCGGGGAAGAAGGGCAGGGCGGGCACATGTCACCTGAGGAAAAGGGCACCAGCCTGGCCCTAAGCTTCCTCTCACTGATTTGCTGGGTGAACTCAGGGAAGCCCCTTCCCCTGTCTGGCCTAGGGTCTCCGTCACCAAAGTGAGGGGAGGACGCAGGGACAGCTGTTATGCTATCTCGGACTCTGGAAGCAGCCAAAAGCTCCAGCTTAGAGCCAGCCGGACAGTGTGCTCTCCCCCCTCCTGTGCTTCCACAAAGTTCCATGAAATGCCTGTTCTGTACCAGGCTCTGAGCGAGGCCTCACGGCTGCAAAGACAGATAAAAATACCCCCTTTCCACTGAAGCATCTGTATATGTTATTAAGTGAGAAAAGCAAGCCACAAAGGGGGACGTCATATTTGTTTGTGCCTTTTGTGGGTGTGCACGTAACCAATACACAACAACAAACACACTGAGTAGAAAACAGGAAAGACGTACACTAACCTCACAGTGTTCTTTTTAACTTTGGGTTTCTTTTCTCCTCAGTTCTTTGCATTGCACTTTATTACTTTTGACACTGAAAATCAACAGCAGTAGGCAACCTTCAACGAGCACTTGCAATCTGCCAGGCATTCTTCTAAGAGACCTGTGTGATAAACTAATCCAATCCTCGTACCCACCCCGTGAAACAGGTCCCACTTTTATCCCACTTTACAGATGAGGAACCAGAGGCACAGAGAGGTTAAACAACACTCCCCGGGTCACAGGCCACAGAGCTCTTAGGCGATAGAGCCAGAATTCAAGCCTTCGACAGCGGCAGTCCGACTGGAGGGCAGCATCTTTCCCCCTCCATCGGGTGGCCTCTGGTAGACAGCAGGTGCAGCCAGGATGGAGAGGGGGCTTCCCTGCCCTGGAGGGTGGAGAAGCGCTCAGGCTCGTTCACAAACACGGGGGCCGGCAGTGAGGTGGTGCCGGGGTGCTGCAGAGGCTGTGCCTGGCTCTGGGCTCCGATGTTCTCCTGGGGAAGACATCCTACTGTGGTTGACAATGACATGGAGGATGTGTTCACCAGGTGAAACAGACCTCCCAGGCGGAGGAGGCAGATGGACAAAGGCCTGAGCGTCGGGACTGTCTGGGACTGTCCAAGGAAATGCTGGAGTTGAAGGGGGGGCGGTGCGTTTGGGGGAGGAAGGCGAGCGTGAGGGAGGAGGTTGGCAGGCGATCCGTCAGGGGCCAGATACACAGAGTTCTGTGATGGAGCTAAGAGGCTAGACTTTGTCCTAGGGTGGCAGGGAGCCATGGAAGGCTTCCCAGCAGGGGAGAGACTGGTCAGATGGGGTTTAAGCTTCCCTCATGGGGAAGCTCCATTCATTTTCTCTCCATGCCCTGCTTCCTTCCTTCTCTCCCCTCTTCTGACGGGGGCAGGGAGCCCAGGAGCCTTCCCATTCAGCAGGCTTGCAGGCCTTACATACAGTGCTCCAGGCCCTGTCCTGGGAAGATCCAAAAGGGAGTAACACTGGGTCTCCCATCCCCTTAAGGATTTTATAACCAGATATGAGACCAATATTAGGACACAAGGCAGTTCTTCAAGAGATGTCCAAAATTCATCACCCTACTGGTCACCTCTGGAACTCTGTGCATCCTTTAAGGTCCAGCACAAACATCACCTCCTCTGAGAAGACTTCCTTGATGAACACCCTCCCACATGGATCCTTCCATCTCTCCTCTTTGGGACACCTTCCACTCTTGGCACTGTGCATCCTTGTCTGTCTGTCTGCCCCACTGCTCACTGCTGGCCCATGGCCAGCAGCCAGAATCTCATGATTGGGGATGACAAAGGCTGGGCCACACTCTTAGGGGGCTTGTGTCCGAACAAGGATCAGCTGAGGAGAGCCCTCAGGTTCAGAGATGCTGAAAGAGGCTGCATGTTGGAGGTGAGACTGGCTCAGACCTCGAGTGACATCACAGCAAACTGGCGAAACACCTTGATGGCCTCTCAGGCCTCTGGGGAGAGTCTGTCAGTCCCCATGTGCATAAGTGTGTGGGTCCCAGTGTCCCTGGCCTTACCAGGGAAGCCATGAGCCTTTGGTCTTTAAGGCCATGTGTCCGCTTACAGTGATGGAGATGAGCACAGGCATCGCCGTGCAGGAAGGTCTGATCCGACACCCTGTCTGTGCCCACTAGTTAACAGGCCCAGACGGCACAGAGAGGGCTCACCTCGGAAAGTGCTGTCCCCTCCCCCTGGGGGCAGGTGCTTACTGTGCTGACCACCTGGACCTGGCAGAGAACATGCTCCGTGGTCCCCCAGCTGCGTCTTTGCCCGGAGTCATACGGCCCTCTGTCCCTGGCATCTCTCTCCAGCCCCTCCCCGTCTGTCCTCCCCACCCCCACAATTTCTGAGAGTCCGTATTGCCTCTTGCCTGGATTCCTGAAGCTCCCTAAGGACCACCCTGCCTCTAGTCCGTCCTGCTCCAGGCCTCCACACGGAAGCCAGAGCGAACTTTCTGAAATGCAAATCAGATGACATGACTCCTTGCTGGAAAACTTTCCATGCCTCCCCAAGGCCCTTGGCATGTGGCCCCCACCTTGTTCTCCAGGCTTGTCTTCCTGGCCCACTTCTCTCTCTCTGTCTCACTTGCTCTGGCCTCCGTCTATGCCATTCCCTCATCTGTGCTGCTCTTCTGCTCCCACTTCTCTCTGCATCCTAAGCACTCCAGTCCACCTCAAGCTCCCTTCCCCCCCAGGAAGGTGACCTCCCTTCCCTGAGATTCCAAAGTAAGCTTCAGCCTACATAAGCTTCCCACCCATAGTCTTTCCTTCTTTCATTCGACAGACCCGTGCTGAGTACGCGCTCTGTGCCAGGCACCGTGCAAGTCGTGTCACATCCGTCATCGCCTGCAATCCTCAAACCGCCCTGGGAGCAGGGGCAGGCTCTCAGCATCTGGCCCTTTTCTAACATTCCAGTCCCACTGTTTGCTGCTCTCTGTCCCTGTGGGTAAAACCCCGAGCTCGTCATTTGCCCTCTCTAGGGCTCAGTTTCCTCTTCAGCAAAATGACATCTTAATCCCCACCCTCGAGGCTGGTGTGAGTTAATAATAATAGTGTTAGTAATAGTAATACTAATCATGCAGAACGCTAAACACACTTAGAACAGTGCTTTACGTATATCAGCTCCTTCACGCCGAGGGCTGGGCAGAGCGGTTGAGGGACTTGCTCAGCATCAGGCGTGGCCCCCAGGAGGCCTCCGGTGTTGGCATCGCTGGTCACATCTGACCTGGAGAAGGCAAGTGAGACGAGAATATGCCAGGCACGTTCTGGGGCCGGCACGCAGCCGAGCCTGGCTGGAGCTCAGGGCCCATGTTTAATAAAAGATTAATGAAATTGTCAAATTGACCTTGCCAGTGTCTGCTCAATCCAATTACGTGGCTGTGGCCCCCGTGAATGGCGTTAAAACAGGAGCACACAAGAGAGACACCAAGACAGCGCCCCCAGGAGACAGCGCTGCCCGAGAAACCCTGCAGCCAGCACCACCATCTCCGGACCCCATCCAAGAATTGCTAGCCATTTTCAGGGCTCAGTGCCCCTTTATTCTGGGGAAAGTACTGCTGAGTATCCACTTTCCACCAGATGGGGCCCTCAGCACCCTTGACCGATACCCACGCCGTGCCATGCCATGCTGTGCTGGGCACGGGACATGTGGTGAGCAAGACACAGTCACTGTCCTTGAGAAGTCCTTGGTCTGGTGGGTGAGACAGACACTGAACAAACAGAATTCACCAACTGTGAGCAGTGCCCTCATCGACAGTGACCCAGAGAAGGCACACTCAGGTTGACCTGGCACTCAGCAGGTTTCCTAGAAAGATGGCACCTGAGGTGAGCAGTGGCCCAGGAGTGGACCCAGAAGAGAGAGATGGGGAGACAGCAAGGGGGGAGCCCCATCCTCAGGGGACAGGCAGGTTTCAGACGGGAGGACGGTGGAGGAATGTTCTACAAAGCGCCTGGCCGTGGAGCAGTTTGTTCATGGGGGGGGGGGGGGGGGGGGGGGGGGGGGTTGCGCCGTCGGGGGCTGAGCGAGTAGAGGAGAAGCACAGAGCAGCTCGGGTGCCTAGAGAGGCAAGGCTGCTGGGGTCACAAGATGAGCGGCACCATGAGTTTCTATGAGAGCAAAGCTCTCCAAGGAATGGGCCCCTGCAGTCCTCTGTGGGGAGGAAGCTCAGCCCTCTCGGGAAGGGCCCGGCAGGGCCTGGATGGAGCAGACGTTTGAGGAAGCCGTGGAGTCAGCTGCAGCTTGACCAGCTTCCAGGTTCTGAGGAAGACCCTGAGCGACAGGCTGGGCACAGAGCTTCTCCCTCCTCTGCCTCTGCCAGCGGCGCTGGGCCGGGTGCTGGGGCCCGCCTGCCGCTCCCTCCCGCTCATCTGCAGCGTTTCCCGGATTCTGCCAATTGAGTGGCCCTTTTTGGTTTACTGAGCTTGCTTGCATCCCTTCAGCAAGTAGATCTTCAATATAACACTGCCAGACAGGTAGCATCATTATTCCCATTTTGCAGTTGATGAAACTGAGGCTTAGGGAGACCAAATTCCCGTCTCCCTTGGCTTGCTCATAATGGAGGTGAGACTCACGCCTATTTGTTCTGAACTAAAATCCTATGCTCATTCTATTACCACATGGCTCTCTTTATGGGAATGGGGCACTAAGGCTGGACATCTTGGCCTGAGCGGTTGGTAGAGACGGGCAGACTCTGGGAGGCCCCTGACCGGATAGGCGATCACCTGCCGGCTGCATTTCCAGGGCTCACTAGGGGCCCCCAAACAGGAGACCCACATTTGGATGCTGCTTTCCAACAATGTGGTTCACGTTCAGCCAAGGATTCCTATTAGAACAAGTATTTCTCCACGGCCCTGCCACAGTGCCCCCAGGGAGGACAAATCCCTAGTCCCCTCGCAGTGAGTGACATCACTGCCCACCCGCCCAGCCACGCCAGAGACAGGGGGGTTGTGGCCAAGCTGCCTCTTCTCTCTCTCCCTCTCTAATCAGCAATCACGCTGGCTTTACCCCAAACACATATTCCTGTTTTGATCTGCCTGGCCCACCCCTTCATTCCCACAAGCCCTGCTTTGCTCTGGTCTTCAAATTTCTTGCAGGGACCATTCAATCAGCCTCACCTCCTCCCACTCATCATCTACAATTCCTCCAGAGGGGTCCTGCTGAAACAGCAACCTGACCACGTCACTCAGGGCTCGACGCCCTTCACTGGCTCCCCACTACCACCTCAAAGCAAAGTCTAGTCCTCAGTGGGCATGTGAGGCCTGTATGCCCAGGGGCTCCAGCCCCAACTGCCCCACAGCCTTGTGTCTCAGGAGCCCCACTCAGACCTCGCTCTCCAGACCCCACACTGAAACCTCTTATGGTTCCGAGAAAACCCTGAGCTTCTTCAGTCCCTTGTTCACTCAGTCTCTCAACTTTGAGCCTCTGTTATGCACTAGTCACTCCTCTAGTCATTGCTCTTATGACGCTGACATTTCAGCTGGTGGTGAGGCTAGGACAGTATCCAAATAAATCTGTCAGGATGGGAGAAAACGAAAGCGGCAGAGAGGACAAGAGAGCACCCTGGGGTGGGTGCAATGTGTGTGATGGGCAGACAAGGAGAGAGCTTCTGACGAGGAGCTGTGAGCCAGATCTGGAGGAAGTGGGGGCAGCCGGGCAGATGTCCGCAGGGAGAGGGTGCACGGCCACAGTCCTCGCCTCACCCTATCCCCTCTGCTTGAAACGCCGTCTGCCCTCCCCCGGCCCAGCTCTCCCCTGAGAGTCACCTCCTCTAGGACACTCAAGGAAAGTCAACCAAGCCTTCTTTTATGCCCCTGCACTACCCTGCACAGCTTCAGGCCCAGCTCTGTAACACTGAGGTGGTCAATTTCCCTCTCTCTACTCATCCCCTCATTCATTCACTCATTCATTTCTTGAGTAAAAACTGCTTGAAGAGGCCCTGGCGGCCGAGCCCTGTGCTGTGCCTTGGGATGCATGTCACGGCCCCTGCCTCATGCCCTGTGAGCTCCTGGGAGGAGGGGATGGACTCTGCCACGCCCCTCAGTATCC
This sequence comes from Equus quagga, assembly GCF_021613505.1. Lineage (NCBI taxonomy): Eukaryota > Metazoa > Chordata > Mammalia > Perissodactyla > Equidae > Equus > Equus quagga. Next base: position 10,137,538 of record NC_060271.1, on the reverse strand, counting down.
CTGTGCCAGCACAGTACCTGACCCGGAGCAGCTTCGGGTGAGTATTTGCTGAGTGAATAAACATTGGAGATCATTTTATTGAAACACTTCAGAGTAAATTTGGAGACAGGCAATCCTCTACTAAAGAGTAATTTAATAACCACAAATACCTTTAACACAGTGGGGAGGAAGGAAAAAAAAAAGGTGTTTGTTTCCCTTATTGCTGCTGTTAAAATAAATGGCATTTTTAATAAAGTGTCTCCATCCAGCATACAGAATGTGGCCACATGATGAAATAAATAAATACCTGGTGAAATTATGCATTGCAAAGCTGACTTTTTATGGTCCTTGGTTATTAAATTTAATCACTTTCAAGGTGTGCCCCTACCCTTTTTCCTAGAGGCAGGCATACTTCTGATTAAAATGTGGGCCCCAGAGCACTCCCACAGGGGAGGGGTGAGCTATGTCCCCAGAGGAACTGCCGGGGAGCAAGTGAACGGGATGACGGGGCCAAGGCAACAGCCACAATTTGCTTCTCGCTTGATGGACGTGTTTATCCCCAGATAGAGTACACGGAAGTGGCAGGGCGTATGGAAATCTTGCAATTAAGGCAAAGTCTAATTAGAGACTGCATACTCAAAATACAAAGGGACCTCCAAGTGGCAGCCCCTCTGGTTGGCTCTGAAATGTGACTGTCCCACTGCAGTCCCTGCCTCGGCCACCACTCAGCTGAATTACGGGAGAGGGGGCGCATTCTCTGGGGACAGCTCTGCCTTCGCAGTGTGTGGAGACACCTCGGGCTGCGGAGAAGAGCACAGGTTCTGGAATCTACCAGACTCGGATCTGAATTCTGACTTTGCCCATCATTATGGCTCCAGCTTCAGCATCCTCATCTTCCTGTTGGGTGATGACAACCATCTCAGAGAGCCATGGAAGGATTAAGTAAGGGCTCTGTGGGGACTCAGTTCAGGGAAGTCGTTCATCAAATTGGGTCACTCACACCTCCTTTGCCCCCAGGCTATCTGTGCAGACAGAATGCGCAGGTCAGGAGGGCACCTTGCTGGGTACCTCCGAAAGCCTAGGAGGGACGGGCTTTTAATACCACATCCCTCATTGTGCCCACAGGACCCAAGATAGGCTTCTTCTCGACCTTTCTCTCCTTAAATAAGTACCTGACGCGGCATGGAGCAATCAATTGTATGTGCCCACGAGGGGTGGAAACCTGGGGTAAGCTGCTCCTCCTCAGTCCCAACAGTCTTCAGGAGCAAAGGCGGCGACGGACTGGGGAGAGGCGCTGACAGCAAGCCTCACCAGATCCGGAGCTCTGGCCCAGGGCCAGCAGCCGTTCCTGAGCTTGGACTGGGGTCAAGAGATGAATTACGATTGTCCCTGCCCTCAGGGAAGTCACAGTGTAGTCAGGAAGGCAGGAAAATAGCACAGGAGTGCAGCATCAATTTACATCCGTATGGTGTTTTACAGTTTGCAAAGTGCCTTTAACTGATCCCTCGTTTAATCCTCCCCGGAGCCTGTGGGGAGGAGTTAGTGCCACCCCCCATGACTGAGCGGCAGGCCCAGGCTGCACTTGAGGCCCACACAACAGGAGGAAACCCCCCACCATTAGCCTCCCAGGCGTAATGGCTCGGAACCTACTGCTTTCTGCTTTTCCTCTTAGATCTCTTTTTCGTTTGCTTTAAATACTTAAAACATTATGGAAGCCCCTTTGGCACTCGCCCCGATCCCAGCGCTATCCCAAAGCCAGGCTGTGTCTTTCCTGCCCCGGTCTCCAGGCTCTGACTGCACCTCTCTCTGTCCACGAACAACCTCTAGCATTGTTTCGCATGTTTGAAGATTTTACCACCGAGTCTCAAACTCTATGTTTCATTCCACCACTGGCTTTCTGACTCCACATTATGCTTTTGAGATTTATTTACGCTGGTACATGTAGCGCTGGTTCATTTTTTGCTGTGAGGTCTTTCACTTTCTGAGGAAAGTCAGTGTGTGTGGGGGCGGGGGGCACGTGCACAATTATCCGCTTGTTGGGCAGTTGCTTCCCCTCTTTCTACCCTCCTGCGCTGCTTTACAAGGGAACCTTGTACACGAAGGTGAACCTTGAACACAGCTAGACTCCGACCAGGGGAAGAGGCATGCTCCTCTGTCTTTGTCACATAGTGCAGAGTCTGGCACCCAGCTGGCTCCCTGTCAGTGCTGATTACTAGAAGGCCTGAGGCTGTGATGAAAGAACAGTGGACTTGGTCTCAGATGGAACTGGATTTCAATCTTGACCCTCTCACTTATTAGCTGTGTGACCCTGTGCAAAAAATCTAACCTCTCTGGGCTGCCGCGTCCTCATCAGAAGAAAGAAAGACAATAAAGCCAACTCTCAAATTTTCTTGTTGTGATGATTAAACGTATGAAGTCTTCAGTGTGGATCCTGACATACGAGCACAGCAAAGCTAATGGAAAGATTCCCTGATCCTGGGCAGAGGAAAGGGCACGGGAGAGGCAGTGATACGCTCCTGTCGCTGCCCTTCTCACTCTGAATAAGGAAGTCTGGATCCAAAGCTCAATCTTAAAAACAAAAGAAAAAGAAAGAATAAAAAGAGAAAGAAAACAAGCTACCTTATAATCATAATTGAAAACCCAGGGGAGTTACCTACCTCCCCAGCTGGCCCCCGTCTCTACCCCATCTGGGCCTTTCATTGGCCGACACTGAGAATCTCGGGAGGGTGCACTTGGTCTTGGTCCGGGCTCCCTGAAGGGCAGCCCCAGCCTGCACAGCCCACCTGCCCTCCTGGGCCTGTGCAAGGCAGCACCAGGCCCGGCCAGCAAGTGTTAAATCTCTTCCTCCCTGAAGCAATCGAAGCCAATGAGCCTTTCTGCTTAAATGGCCTATAACCATCTCCCGGAGCTCCTTAGCTCGGAAAAGTGCGCGAGTCAGCAAAATGAGAATAATTTAAGGAGCCATTGGAAAGAAGAGCTCCAGCGTCCCTCCTTCCACCCGCAATGAGAGCCTCTCAGGCGTGGCTCTCATTTTTCATATCCAGGGCCAGGGGCTTCCCACCAGTTTGGGGAAAGAATGTATCACAGGCTGAAATCTGCTCCCTCACAGGATGGAGGGGTGGCAGAGCAGGAGGACGGCCAGTCGCGCACGCACCATAACCGACGGAATCGAGGTTCACAGAAAGGAGGTGCCAGGCCCAAAGCCCCGCACGGCGGAGCGTGACATCCCGGCTAGGTGATCGGCGCTCCCTGCTTCTGTCGCTCTCAAGGGGGAGCAGTGTCTGTTAGTGAGCACCTTCTGTATGCCTGCCATGTGCACAGCTCCTTAGGCAACAGCCCTAAGTGAACCGACTGCACAGCTGATAAATCTGAGGACCCAGAAGGCTGAGTCACTTGGGCAAGGTCATGCTACTGAAAAGTGACAGACGAAAGGTCTAAACCTGTGCTGTCTCACTCCACACCCTGCTGCTTCCAAGGCATCAAGGAAGAGCCAGGGGAGGACCTGACACAGACGCAGCCAGCCCTGCAACCCACCTCCCCAGGGCTTTCATCTCCCTCTCTGGGTCTGCCCCCCCTCCCTGCGCCGAGTCCCCGCACGGGCCTGCGCAGAGCGGGTCCAGGGCCCAGGAGCTGCATGGAGGAGGTGCTGCTCCAGACACTGAGGCCCTGGGCACGCCCCACCTGGACCGCTACATGATGGTGCGCACAGCCTGGTTCCCGCTTGGCAGTGCCAACACTTAAGGAGGAAGGAGAGTGCACACCTGCCCCCCATCTACTGTCACCTGTGTGACCCCCAACCTCCTCAACTCCTCTCTCCCCCTCCAAACACCCCCACACTGATGCCAGCACGATCTTTCAGCAGCTGTCCATGGTCTTCGGAGTCCAGCCCTCAGTCTGGGACCAAGGCCCTCCATGGTCTCACCCCTACCCCGCTTTCCAGCCTCCTCTCCCAATACCAACCTCACCTGCACTCCTTGAAACATCTGACCTCTTCCACTTCTTGCCCCTCATTACTCACAATGGCAATAAACATTTACGTAGTGCTGACTATGTGTCAGGTACAGTTCTAAGTGCTTTACAGTATTAACTTAACACTCACAGGAACCTGACACCTCCGTTTCATGACGGAGGAAACTGAGACTTGAACCAATTAAGTAACTTGCCCAAGGTCACAGGGCTGGTAAGCGGTGGAGCCCAGAGTCAGACCCAGGCAGTGTGAGTGAGGTCAGACTCCTTAAACTCAACCACAGTCAAATCCTTTCCTCCTTCCTTGACTTGGTGATGCCCTCCCCTGGGGAAGCAAGACCAGGAAAGTCTCCTGACGTTCTCATGAGGGGCTTTCTTGAACCGTCCAGGCCTTTAACTCCCAAGCAGAAGGAACTGCTTCGGTCTCTGGTTTCCCACAGCCTTTGGTCGTCATGGGCCAGGATTCCAGGGAGAGCTCCACTTCATCTGTACCAGGCCCTGTGCTGGGCTCAGGCACTCAGAGAGGAACACACAGTGGCCCTGCCTTTGACAGCTCACAGTCCAGTGAGAAAGATGGATGCACAATGACAAGACAGACTGATAAGACTAGCAGAGGCACAAGGCAATTCATAACTGTGCTGACACATTGTTGACTTCAGAAAACCATTTCAGTGGAGTCCCTGTGTTCCAGGAGTGAGAGTAGGGAAAGGAGTATGTAAGGGTGGGGTTGGAGTAGGGTGAGCGGACCCCCACAGTCCCCGATTGCTGCAATTCAGACCCTAAAGCCTCCAGAAATTACCCAAAATGAAACTCCCATCTCTGCTGAGCTCCAGGTGGGGCTGTAGGCAGCCACAAGTGAGAACTGCTGAGGAATTAACGGCAAGGACCCAGGGACAATGCCACAGGGAAGCCCCTTTGGTGTTAGTTCCCTGTGTGGCTTCTCAGATGGCTGCTGCAACGGGTCCAGAGGGTCCAACGTGATTACAGGCAATCTGGGCTTGCTAAAGGTTTCTGGGTAAATTTTCAGTGTCCGTTCCAGGGGGTGAGGAGGGTCCCTTGCACAGATTTTTCCCACAGAAAAATCGATGTAGGAGTGGCTCAGGCCCTGGACATTTATTACCTCCTTCCTCCCATCACACCACTGGCCTGAACAGGAACGCCATGGCCTGTCCCTAGGCAGGGGCTAAGGGACAGGGCTGTCTTCCCAGCACCGGGATTGAGCTGCAGTGACCCCAGGGTCTGTCTCTTCTCCATTTCTCTCCCTCCACCTTTGGGGTCCTTGCTTTAGTTCAGGCCTGAATTGGGGCCATAGACTCCAGGCGAGTCTTTGACTTTTGTCATTTATTCATTCAACAATTTTTGAATGAGTGTATACTACATGCCAGGTGCTGGGAATACAGCAGTGAACAAAGAAACTAAGATGCTAAAGTGGATGGTGAATGTAATTATGACAGAGCTTGTGAATTATTCAGATTCAGGAACAAAGAGAGCAAACCGACAACTCGATATAGGTACTTGTCAGTAATTCTGGTTGTTGTTTGTTTGTTTGGGGCGGGTGGGTGTTGGTGCAGAGGGAGCACATGGGGGTCTGGATCTCTTTCTTCTCCTTCATGTCCTGGACACCTGGAAATGGGTACAGAAAATGACTGAAACAGGTTTCACCCTATTGATTCCTGGGATTTTAAATTTTACTTGAAATAGTCCCTCTATCACCATCCCTGGGAGGCAGATGGCCAATCCCATTTTACACATAGAAAAGTGGGTCCCAAAGTGATGGGGCTCACCTCCACAGCACAAGGCAATGGGCTGCAGAGCTGGCTTAGGCACCCTGTCCATCCTTCTTCCTCTCTCCCCACAGCCTCTGCTGGTCACTGCCCATTAGTCTGAAATCACCAAGATGTAACTATATGCTACTTATCATGATCACAATATGGAAAAGTAGTATTGTCTAGAACAGTGATTCTCAAAGTGCGGTCCCCAGACCAGCAGCGCCAGCGTCACCTGGGAACTTGCTGGAACTGTAAATTCGCGAGCTTCACACCAGACCTGCTGAATCAGAAACTCCGGGGCAGGACCTGCATTGTGGGTTTTAAGGAGCCCCGCAGCTGATTCTGATGCAGGCTGACGTCTCAGAACCACAGCTGCCGAGAAACGAGCAGTGGATTCTGCCTCGGGAGACTCGGGTTTAAGTTGCATCCATTTATTATGTGAGTCAGGAACTTCAGATTACCCTTCATCGTAGCCTGTTTCCTTATCTTCAAAATAAAGACACATCACAGAATCGCTATGAGGAATCACAGGAAGTAGCATCTGTGGAAGTCTTTTATATTACTGCAAGTCAATGTGATAATAATAAAGCCATTCATTCATTCATTCAACAAGCATTTATTGAGCACCTAGTCTGCCGGATCCAGGGCACCCATGCTGGGAGCACCCATTTTTTGTCTTTTCAGAAACGCCTGGACTAAGACACAGGCCAGCAGCTCAGTTGGAAGAGACAGGTGAGTACCAATAGTCTAGAGTAGATCATCCTTCATTAGGTAAAACTGGTTCTCCAAATTGTACCATGCAAAGGGTGGGGGCTGCGCCTGTGGGAGTGAGGAGAGGGGCCCACCCTGCTGGGGACGTTGGCTACGGCACCAGCAAGAGGACATGGATCTGACCAGGACCTGCTCTGGGCCAGGCTCCTGCTCGCACACTTTTCACTCGGGATTTCAGTGAATCCTCAGAGCAAACCCTCAGAGGCAGGGTTATTGGCACTGAACTACAGAGGAGGAGACGAGACCTGGAGGGGGACAGCGCTTGCCCCAGACCTCAGAGCCCGTCAGTATGCGCAGGGTCGGACGTCACCACGTCTGATGGAAGGATGCGTCACTGAAGGAGGGCACCCCACATGGAGTCAGCGGGGCCTGCTCCGGGGCCAGCTTTTACGCCAGGAGCTCTCTAGGATGCTTCTGCATTTTGCCCCCAACCATACTGCAAGGTCAGAATTACTATCCTCGTTTTTCTGAGGAGGAAACAGAAGCTCAGGGAAGGGTGTGACTTCCCTAGAAAGAGATGGAGCCTGGATTCAAACCTACGACAGCCAGACTCACAGCCCCCTCTGTCCATTCCTGGGCCCGGTGGACTTTTCCCCCAAGGACCCCTAGCTTCGTGGAGGGACGAGGGGAAGGAGGTGCAGGCAGGAGCAACCCTTCACCCCCAGCTCCTTCAAGTGCTCATCTTTTTCGACGTCTCCTGCTTCATTTTCCTTATGAAAATGCTCCTTCTAGCTGTGATCTACCCTTGCTTGCTGTTACAGAAAGTGTTCTAAAGTACCAGTTGAAATGAACTGCTCCTCCCTCCTTTCCTGCGCTCCCTCCCCGCCATCTTGGAGTACGACCGTGGCTCCTGGAGGACAGGCTGAGTTTAATGTCCGGTACTTCCCACACTATGTGGAGACCTCAGTCCCCATGGCAGGGGTCCTGGGCAGGGCTTCCTGCCCCACGCTGACTCCCTCACCATCTTCCCATCTTATCCCACCTTCTCAAGGAGGCCCCCCCAGCCCTCCACTAAGGAGCCAAACTCCCCCCTGACACTCTTAGTCCGCCGCATCGTGCTCTCCTTCTTCCTTTTTTCATGGCATTTACCACCTTCTATAATTCCTGATTTATAAAGTTCACTATTTTCGTCCTTCCCATCCCATTCCACGCCCTCTAGAAGTTAAGCTCTTTGTGTTTTTCTTCACTGACATATCTCAGGCGTTTAGACCAGTGACTGACAGGGAGTAGTCACTCAACAAATATGTGTTGAACGACTGAATGAATTCCATAATTCCTCATGGGAGAACTTCTGGACACAGATGGTGGTGAGGCTAGATACTGAATCTCTCTCTCCATTAGCTAATGAAGCAGTAAATGCCCAAATCCTTGGGTACCAGCTCGGATGTGGCTGAAAGAGTGTATTCTGGAATGGTGGGAAGAGCACAGGGTTTGGAGCCGCACTTGAGGTGTGACTCCCTGGTGGGACCTGCTCAGTAGTGCCTGTCAGAGTGCTGGGCACAGGCTACATATTCAGCACGTTGGAGACGAATGGAGGAAGGGATAGATCAACAGACAAATGATGAACTCACAGCCATTCTCATCCTTCAGGTGTAAGCTCCGACGTCACGACTCAGAGCCCTTCCCTGACCACTCCTAGATGGAGGAGTCCATGCTCCTAGCATAATCCGGCTGAGAGAAGGCTGATTGGTGAGAAGTGGGGTCTTTAGTGGAGGACCACACGGCTCTTTCCTTTTCACTAAACATTATTACTGATAACTTGGTGAAGATACAAAAGATCATATTTATACCCTGTAAAACTGGGAGGAAGGATATATCATAGAACAAAATTCCATAACAATCTCAAATACACAAATGTATGCATAGACAATTGACGTAGGAAGAGATTCCCATAGAAAGCTATTTCGCCAAACTTCTTTAAAAATTCCAAATACTCATGCCTGTTTGCCCTTCTTGAGACATGGCTTAACCTTTTGGAAAGCAATATGACAACACATGGAAAGGACCCTACAAATGTTCTTTCTCTTTATCCCAATTAGCTCACTCTTGGGAATTTACTCTAAGAAACAAACAACTATAAACAATCATGGCAGCATTATCTCTAAGAGCAAGAAACTAGAGGCAACAAAACTAAAACGTCCAGCAAAGGGAGAAGAAGGTAATCATGGCCAAATGCCAGGAAGGGCATTAAAATGGTGGCTATGCAATTGGGCAACAGGGGGGATGTTTGCCATGTGACATCAAAGGAAGAAGGCGGGATTTTGGGAGGCGGGCTGGCCCCATGAGCAGAGGTGCTGCCCGTGGACAGCAGGAGGGGCTCAGGAGTGGACGTGCAGCTGGGCTTGGTGCTTGCGATTACGGCTGCGTTTTCTTTTTTGGCTTTGGCTTTCTTCAAATCTTGTTTTGTATTTTAAACACAAATGGAAAAGAAGATCTCAACCAGCTGGAATGTTGGGCTGAAACCAATAAGACGAAACGGAACAGGGATGAAGGCAAAGTCCTGTATTTCATTTAAGAAATATATTTAAGAACACACAATCGAGGCGAGGGGGTCATAAAGAGCTGCTAAAATGAAAAACGGAACAGCAAGAACCACATTTACTGAGGCTGAGAACCGGGAGAGTGGGCCTGTAGGTCTGGCACAGAGCAGGCCGGTATGACTAATCTGGCAACTGCATGTGGACAAGGTGACAGGCCGGAGACGGTGGGAACTTGCCCAATTTCCTCTAAACTAATAAATAGTGAAGTCAGGATTTGAATTTGGTGTCAGTTTCTCTGGCTCCAAAATCTATGTTCTTTCTCTTACAACACAGTGAACTAAAGGGACAAGCATCATGTCAGCCACAAAGAGGGAGCAGAGGAGGGTTTGGTGACCATAAGCTCAACATGAGACAATGCTATCGCCAAAGATGCCAAACCACGGTTAGGCCATGTTAATAGAGATACGCTGTCCAGGAGTAAGAGGTGACAGCCTGCTCTACTTAGTGCTGATCAGATCCTTTCCAGAATAGTGTCTAGTCCTGACCTCCCCTTTTAGGGACACATCCTTAAAAGAGCCACCGGGATGGTCAGAGTTCTTAGGATTAGGGAACTAAGAGATATTGAATGCCTCGGTGCTTTACTCACACTATCTTATGTAGCTCTTGAGACAACCCTGTGAGGTAGGTATTGTATTCCCATTTAAAGATGAGAAAACTAGGGCTCAGTGGCCCATTGGTTAAGTTCGTGCACTCTGCTTCAGGCGGCCCAGGGTTCCCTGGTTCGGATCCCAGGCATGGACCTATGCACTGTTTATAAAGCCACACTGTGGCAGGCATCCCACATATAAAATAGAGCAAGATGGGCACAGCTGTTACCTCAGGGCCAATCTTCCTCAGCAAAAAAGAGGAGGATTGGCGACGGATGTTAGCTCAGGGCTAATCTTCCTCGGAGGGGAAAAATGAGAAAACAAAAGCTAAGAGAGGTTAAGAATTTGTTTAAGGTCACATACTAGTTAAGCAGCAGTCAGGATTTGAACACAGGGCTGTCTAAATCCAGAGTCCCCACTCTTTCCTGTGCAGCCTCTCTCACATGAGAAATGGTGGAACAGTATTTAAACTATTTATCAGACGGCGAAGAACCATGATTGCCACCATCAACTCTGCAAAGGGCTATGAGCAGAAGGATTCTGCCTGACTTCAGAGGAGAGAATGTGAACGGCCCTAGAAGTCTCAAGGAAATAGATTTTTAGCTCAACAGGAGAATGTCTAAGTGATGGCAGTAATAGGATGGACTCCTGGGTATAAGACGGCTCCCCCACGCCTGGAGGTGTTCAGCCACAGTCTGGAGAGGCACTTGCTCACAGTGCAGAGGCAATCTGGGGGAAAGACTTCCAAATTCACTGCTCACTCTTAGGTTCCATGAGCCTCTGAAGCTGCTTGGTAGAAACTCATCAATCCCTTCAACAGCAATAATGAAAATATCTGTTGGTATGTCTATTTGCAGAAAGAAAGGTAAAAATTATATGCCAAGGTAAACACACTGTCCAGAGAAAACTAAACACAGAAAATGAAATAGATTCTGCTGGAAATGCTTACAGGTTAAGCTTTTATTTTCTGTAAATAAGAAACTAAACTCTGGAGAGATGTGCAGTCTTGGAAATAATCAAGGAAAATATAATGAGGCTAATTTGGCAAAATAATTTAAAACATAGTCACACCCATTCTATGTATCAAGAATGATAAAAATGTCATTCCTTTTGACGCAGGTAAATGACCCTAATGACAGACAATATAAAGGGAAAAAACTATACACACAAAAATCTTCATCTAAGTTTTATTTATAAATAACAAATTTGAGGCCAATGGCAAATGGGTCAGCCAGGTCGGGGGGTGGGGGTTGAGGGGAGCTGGAAGGCCAGGAGTGGGCCCAGTTGGCGTGCACAGGGAAGAGCCCATGAGTACCCAGCACTGCGGGATAAGCACCAGGTGTCTGGAGGGCCAACGGCAGGTATGAAAGCCAAGGTCACTGTGTAAGAGGTCAGAACAGGTGAGAGACGGGAACAGGTGAGGAGTGAATGAAGGTGGGGCAGGGGGAGAGAAGCCAACATGAACACGGGCTGCCATCTATATACTCTCGCTCGGGCACTTCTATTACATTCTCCATCCTTCTAACAACTCCATGACTGGATATATCTCCTCCATTTCGCAAATGAAGCAGCTGGTGTTCAGAAAGATGAAGGAACTCACCTCAAGTGAGGTAGTAAGTTGGGAACTGAACTCAAATGCATCGACCCAAACTCAAGCTCACTCTGTCACTCGCGCTGGACCAAAGTGTGTGGCCAGGCTTTCCACGGACTGGGAGCCCTTCGGGTTAGTCCCACAGCTGAGCAGATGGTCTGCTGAGTTGTAGCTTGATGTCCATCCACTTGGTGGATGTTAGGATTGTCAGTTATAAATTTCATGGAGCAACACGGAAACATGTTAAATGGAAAGGGAAGAATACAAACTTAATCATCTGCTATGACTGCAGGTATGTAAAATGCTTATTTATACCCTTGAAAAAAAGACTAGAAGAGATTCATCACAATCCTTGCAAGTAGTGCAATTTGGAAGGTTTTGCTATTTTTCTACAAATTTCTATAAGGTGGTTTTCATTTCTTTATAGTTACAAAATAAATGTCATAATTTAGAAATGCATCCAAGGCACCACGGGCACAAAATAGGCACTGACACACCTTCCTCTGCTGAAAATAGAAACAAGCCACATCTTTCTGTCTCGTCTGCTAACAGAGAACCCGTTGCCAGGGCTTCTGAAGACAGTGCCCAGACCTCATCAATTCAGGCTCTGCCAATCCAGCATTGACCGTCCTGTCCCGCACGACTCACTGGCTGTCACCAGAATCGAAAGAAAGAATCTAAGTGCAAAAGTGAGGGGAAACCATTGGTGCCCAGATTGAGAGCCAGCTTCTGCATCAGGTGCCGTGAAACAGCGCTGGGGAGCATGAAGGAGTGACTCGACACAGGGTGTGAGGGCACATCCTCAGCCATTTAAGAGGAAATTTATTCTCACTTTCAAATATCCTCAGGCACTTCAGGAGGAGCAGATCGTTTTACAAAGGAAACAGTCTTGTTCCTTCATTAAAACAGGTCTTCTACAGACTTCTAGACTGGAATTGCTCAGAAGTGGCACCTGTGTTCAAATACACGTCCCAGCATGTCCCCGGCTTTACTGAATCAAGCTCTTCAAGCCAAAGCCCAGGAATCTGCATTTTAAGCACCTCAGCAAGTTCTTAAGACTGGACAAGTTTGGGAAACTCTACTACACGAAATGATTTTGAGTTTTGTGTATTTGAACCTAATACAATGTGAATCCTTGTATAAACAGTACTGTCGTCCCTCCAAAGGGCTTGAATTAATGAGATCAATTTCCGTTGACTGATTACTTAGGTCGCATCTCTCCTAATGATACCCTGAGATTACATGGCTAGACTCTCAGCCCAGACCACAGTATCCCACTCATCCTTCAGGGAAGAGGTCAAAGGGCAGATTTTGCAGACCTGGATTCTGACCAAGCTCCACTGCTGACAACTCTGGGACCTTGGCCAACAAATTTTTTAACCTTTTCTGAGCCCATTTTCCCATTTGTATGGGTATAAGAATGACGGCCTTGCCCTCTTATAACAAGTCCAGGGCACCAGGTACACAACAGGAGCTCCAAACCGCGCAGTCTAGCTCGGACGTGAAACCTCCGGATTCTCCGTCAGAATCGGTTCTTAGGTCCTTTCTTGTCACATCTGCTTCTGATTTTATTCTGCCTCATAAGCTAAAGACAATTAAAATCTGTGTGGCTCTTTGTGATTTACAGAACCCTTTTTCCAGATGTTACCTGGATTACTCTCCAAACAACCCTGAGTCAGGGATCATTATCTCCACGTGAGAAGAAATGAACCCCCGAGAGGTCAGGTGACCTTCCCAGAAGTGGTAAAGCCAGGATTTGAACTCAGACCCCACAATCTCTCACAACCCTGTTCTGTCCCTAATATACGCATTGTCACATACATCATAACATTTTTTTTTAATATATATTTCCATGACTATTTCCCCCGAACCTAAAAGCACCTCTAACACAGGTACCAGACTGTCAGTCTTTGAAGGAAGATGCACAGGCCTCTGGGCGTTTGCGCTTCGCCATGCTCAGGCAGAGAGGGGATGAGCTCAAGCATGATACATGCTTTTTTCCAGTCTCTCAAGCCTTCCACACTACTCATGCCCAAGCTGCCCCATGCCATTAGGATGAACCCATCTTAGTGACATGAATTTGTTGAACACTACTAAGTGTCATAAACTTTACTTACCTCATGAAATGAGTTAAACCTATGTTAAACACTTAGGAATGTCCTGGCACATACTAAGTATCTGTTGTTGTTGTTATTATTAGTATTTAATTATCCACAAAGCCTGCGGGCTAGGCATTATCTTCCTCATTATACTGATAAGGACTCTAGGACACTAAGTGATTGGACCAAGATCACACCGTTAGTTTGTAGAGCACTGGGAAAATATCATAAAATGAAATTCACATCTATACATCCTGTTAGTGAGCATGTAATATTTCATGTTACAAAGGATTATTTACTAAAATAAAATTCCTCAAAGAGCTAGCCACCTACCTTACATACCCCCTTGACCCTGAGCTTTTGCTTACAGACCACCAATGCTCTAACGGCCCAGTGGATAAACCATTAGAGAAAACAGAGGCCCAAGTTTTCCAACCAATGTCTAAAAGCCAATAACCAGAAATGAAGAAAATAACAGTTGCCAACATTTATTGAGCACTTTATACATATATATATATATATATATATATATATATATATATATATATAAAATCCTTATGGCAACTCTGCAAGGTGCACGTTATCTCCTTTTTGCGGAACAGAAAATGGAAACTCAGGAGGTGAGGTTAAACTCAAAGCAAGCAGGGGAGCCAGGCTTGGAACCCAGATGCGTAGCCCCAAACCCTTGTCATTTCCAATATACCATGCTGACTTCACAGGCATCACAGAAGGGAAAGTGCAAATCAACAGGAAGACAGTGTGGTTTGCCAGACTGTGCACCAGGTACCTTAGAGACTCGGTTACTGAATGAGATAAAAATTATGTAACTTTAAAGATCATTTGAGATGTAAGATTGGATAAAATAACTGACACCAGGTGACACTGCCTGCTACTTCCTGAAGGTAACCCTGGACCACCTCTAGCATTACTGCCCCCCTCCACCCCTTTACAGACATTGATTCAAATGACCAGGGAAGCTGAAACTCCTATCATCGTGAGAAAGGCGACTGGTCCTAGATCTGTGCTTTGAAGTAAGAGAAAGCAATCTGCTCTTGAGACAGCCCTTCAAATCAGCAGACAGCAGCCACATCCCTTGTGAATTTTCTCTCCTTCCGCCTGAATGCTCCACTCCTCAAAGACACTGGATACCTCCACTGTACATCCAATATGCTTAAATAAATGAAGATAATGATTGTCTCCATGAAAGAATTAATGAAGCTTTATTATAGAACAAAATAGAGGAACAGAGATAGAAGTCCTCGAATGGTAAAAATATCAGCTGAAATTCTGGGTCAAGTGATAGACAACTCAGAGACACTTTATCCCCCTCTGAAAAGACAGTGCTTTACCATCCCTAGAATGACAGGGGCGCCAGGTTGCTGCCTGAGTCTCAGCAAATCCATCTGCCTTCTTTGGAGCAGGAAGTCCAAGTTCAGAAGAAGCGCTGACCCCAGAACCCTGCTGGCTCCTTGCCTGCGCACTACTGGGCACGGTGGGGTCTGATCTGGACGGCACCATCGCCCGCAAATCACAAGCCACGCAAGGAAAACGCAAAGGCTTTATGAAAAATCCAAAGTTTATTGCAAATTGTATTTTGCTTCCCTTCGTTCTTCATTTTTACAGGATTTATTGATATCCATGATTTTTTCACAGATGTACTTGTTGACTTTGGAGAGTCTCTGTGCAATTTCAGTTTCGTCCACAGTTTCTTGTGCTATTCTGTCATACAAACACTCTAGACAGAGAAAAAAAACAAGAAGGCCACGGATTAATGGTGAATTTGAGTACACATCTTTTAAGGGGGGGGAAGAAAAATGTGCTTCCTGACATACTTCCCAAATACCAATTCACGTATCTGGCATAGCTATATTTTCAAATTTTCATCACAAAATGTACTTAGAAAAGAGTAGAAATACACTGTAAATCTGTACTTTAAAAATAACGATAGAGGCCCTATGTGCCCAGCACCCAGCTGAACAGCACATTACTGGTCCCTCTGAAGCCCCTGGACGCCCCGCCCCAAACCCGTCCTGTCCTCGCCCTCACCAGAGGGAACCACTCTCCTGAATTTTTGCTTTTCTTTTCCTCTAATGTTAATGCATATGCATACATCCTTAAATAACACATTGTTTACCTTTCCCTGTTTTTAGCTTGTTTACGAGTGTGGCCTTACTCTCTATATCCTCCTGACTTGCTTTTTTTCACTCAACGTTACAGTTTTGAGATTTACTTGAGGTGCAGACTCGCAGGTCACTCATTTTCACTGTTGAGTAGTGTTCTACTGTGTGACTATTCCACACTCTGCTGATCCACTTTCTTGTCAGTGGATACTTGAGTTGTTTCCAGTGTTTTGCAATTACCAACAGCCTGGCACATGTCTCCTGGGGTGCACACGCAGGGAACTCGCCAGTGTGGGCCTCGGCGTGGAACTGCTGGATGTTCGGGCGTGTGCAAGGTCAACTTTACTAGGCGATGCTAATAAACCGTCTTCCAAAGCAGCTGTGCTGCCTGGCGCTCCTGCCCGTGGTGTATGCAAGGACTGGTGGCCCCACACCTTCAACAGCATTTGATGTTGTCAGATTATTAAGATTTTGACAACCTGGTCAGTGTGAAGTGGTATCTCACTGTGGTGATTACTAATGAGGCCGAGGACTGCCACTTTTACTGTGTCTGCCATTTGCTGCGATGAAGCAGAGAGCAAGCCCCAGATAAGGCCTGCCAGAGGCTGACCGCAGGCCCCTTTCCAGCCTGGGGACCTCACGCAAATCATGGCCCTAGATTCAACACCTCATAAATAAGAATCACAAACCACAGATCACCTTTTTCAAGGCTGTCATGGCGCATGTGAGATAAACACTCTGCAAGCTTTCTTTAAACTGTGAGGAACATAACACTTGTATGGGGTCATTATAACTATTTTATGTTTATACAAATGTTCATTGCCAGGGCCTAGCACAGTGCTTGGCACAGGGGTGAGATTAAGTAAATATATGTTAAATGAATGAATGAATGAATGAATACTTTTCCAGGGAAACCTGAGGGGACATAAAAGTTCTGGATATAAGGGGACGGGGGTGTGGGTGGGTAATGTGCCATAGGGGTACATCATCGTGGGCGAGAACTTTGACTTTTTTGAACCTGAGCTTTACCTCACCTATAAAACAGGAATGAGAACCCAATCTTAAGGAACTGCTATAGAGGACAAACAAAATCTCATCTACCAGGCCAGCCCACAGCAGGTAATCCTCTTAGAGATGCAGACCGTCGGCACTGGAGGGGATCACAGAGACTAACTACGTGGGAGAAGACTGAGGCCTGGAGAAAGCAGGTGAGTATGGGCAGAGTCCACTGCTGCCCACCCGACTCTCAGCCCTTCCCTTCCCGTGGCAAGCTGCCTCCTGGAACTCTTGGGCATTCCCTCTCCAGCCCTGGGCCAGCAGAGAGCAGACACTCACAGTGACTTTGCTGAAACCTGAACCAAATGAGGGAGACACCTGTGCTGAGAACTGTTCCCAAGTTCAGGTACTCAGATCCGGCTCTAACTCTAGTCGCTGTGCAACCTCCAGTGGGACCCTCTCTGGATCTCAGTTTCACCAGATGTCAAATCAGATAATCCAGGGAGATTCTTCCAGCTCTTAAGTCTCTGGGAGATAACAAGCGTGGGTAAAGAGGCAAAGGGGACAGGAGGGGAAAGGAGAGTGGGTGTGCCGGTGCTGAGAGCCCCAGCATGAGTTGGAGAAGAGGCAAGGGGAGAGAGGTGCATGTGGAGGGAGGTCTTCAGAGGCCTCCACAGAATCCTAATCACTCTCATTTCCTGGGGTAGGAGCATGGACCAAGCCTCTGGTTGATTAAAAGGCTTCGTTAGGCTCTAGATATTAATCACCTGCAGTTGCCGGGAACGTCTCCCTCTGCGACGGAGCATTTGAGATTATTGCTTAATTAACAAGGTTTATACCAGCGCTAATGAGTCCTATTAAAAAAGTTATAAAAATGAACCAGAACTCAACGCCGTGGCTCATTTAGAAAACTCAAGACCCTCTGCAAAAGGTTATTGGACCGTAATAAGGTTTCACTGCCATTCTGGAGCTTGTTGTCAGAGCGAGACTCTCCTCCAGCCCTCCTGCCTCCTCCTGCTAAGGCAGGGCTGGCGTTCACCACATGCCTCTGCCGTCTGGTAAGCAATGACTTTAAAACCAAAGAGAAAATCCTCACCAACCCTGTGAACATCAAGGCTTTTGTCATTTTTACACAGCGATGCAACTAAATGTGGTAAAATCATACAAAATAAATACAAACAATCTCAATCCAGCAGACAGCTTGCATGGGAAAAGCTCAAATAATTAGGCTAAAAATGGTGAGTGCATGGTGGGCTGGGAGACAGACTTCAAACCTGCCTGGTTGTAGTACAGACAAGACAAATCAACACTGTATTTCAGTAAGACAAGAAACCTCTGGAGACAACAGGAAGCCTGCAAACCCTGCTCTGCTTGGTTCTGATCTAACCAGTTGTGTGGCCTTGGGCAAATCAGTTTCCTTCTCGCTTGCTTGCACGGCAAGCATTTATGGGCACTAAGGGGTGGCTAGACCAGGCTCCTCAGAGGCAAAGAGACAGAAGAGAAGAGAGGTAGGCACGAGGTCTCTGGGGCACATGACAGAAGCTTCCACCCACCCTAGGAGGTCAGGGAAGGCTTCCCGAAGGTAGGTTCTCGCAAGCGGATGCGGGTGTTGAGCAGCGGCTAGCCGGGCAAAGCAGCACAGTGCAGAGGGGGTATGACCTGCGTTCCAGGCACCAGGAACAGCATTTGCAAATTCCCTAATGTGAGAGGGAACATTGTTCAGGGAATAAAGTAGTTCATTTTGGCAAGAACTTAGAGTTCAGGGGGAAAATTGCTGAAAATTAAAGCTGGAGCTGGAGCCAGAGGCTGGATTATGAAGGTGCTTTATGACATGTTAAGAAGCTTACCCTTTAATAATGGGCCCCAAGGACTGGCTGTGACGGGGTGGTGGTTAACAGGATCACATTTGGTTTCTGAAGGATCACTCCAGTTACATAACAGAGAGAGGAGTCTGGAAGCTGCTGGAGTAGAGCAGGGGAGAAATGATGTTGCCTGGACTCTGAGGGGGCAGAGAGTATGGAGAGGAGCGGACGGGTTAAGAGGCATCTGGGGGCAGAGCAAATAGAGAGTGAAGTGTGTGCAGGAGTCAAGGATGAGGGATCTGTGGGTCCCTGGCTGGTGGTACCATCCACCAAGACAGGGAACACAGAAGGGGCAGAGGCTTTGGGAAGAAGGAAAAGGAGAGATCAGTGAGTGGTGCACTCTGCCGCTGGCACGGGACAGCCATGAGGAGATGACAGTGGGTAACTGGATGTATAGACCAGGAACTCAGAAGTGTGAACTGAGGTCAAATACAGATTTGGGAGTCACCATTCATTGAGTCAACAAATATTTATTGAGCACTTACTACATGCTAGCCCTGAACGAGATGCTCTTAAAGCTTATGTTCTAATAGGGGTGGGGGAAAAAAGACAATTATCAAGCAAATAAACAAAAAAATAAGAAACGCTATGCAGAGACTTTAGGTAGGATGATGTAATAGAGAGAGAGGGAAAGGCAGCTGGGGAAGGCCTCTCTGAACGACAAGGAGGAGGGGGGACGTGTGGATCGGAGGAGGGGCAGCTGGCAGTGGGACCAGGAAGGAACGGGAAGAAGGCCTCAGTGATCAGGGCACAGCGGGAAATGGGAAGTGTGGTGCGAGATGAGGTCAGAGGCGCCCTAGGGGCCAGGTCCCCAGGCATCAGCCAGGATGAGGAGCATGGACTTCAACCCAGGGCCGTGGGCACACCGAGGGCAATGGGAACAATGGGAGGTGAGATCAGCTGAGGAAAGCTGTCAAGTGAGAGAGAAGACGATTGGAGACAGAGAAGAGGGCAGCGGAAGAGGAGCCCAGAGGGGCATGAGAAGCCTGAGAGGCAGGAGAAGTTCTGAGCACACAGGACGGGCTTCTTGGTAAAGGAGGAGTGGGCGAGTCGAACAGTATTGGGGAGGAGGTGAGAAAGGCGCCCTGGACTTAGGAAGGAGGAAGTCATTGGGACACCTAGTGGGACAGATCCAGCTGGCAGCGGAAGGCCAATGGAAGGGCAGAGGCGTTGTAAGTGAACACCGACAGGGCCTGTAGACAGCTCTTTCCAGGACCTTGAATGTGAAAAGGAAGAGAGACAGGGCAGCAGCCGCGGGATGGAAGTGGCCTCTAGGGAGGTTTCGTTTGCTTCTGTAAGAAATGAACAGTCCAAGTTGTTTTAAACAATGCTGGGAAGGAACCAGCAGAGCCTGCGCGTTAACAGGAACAAGGTGCTTAGAAAGGCAGGTGGGCTGGGATCTCGAAGGAGAGAACGGTTAGCCCCAAATGAGAAAAGGAAACACTTCTCTTGGGACACGAGGCAGAGGAATGGGGCGGACACAGGTAAGTCTGCAGGTGTGGTGGTTCGAAGCTGTGGGAGTTCCTTTTTTTTTCTCTCTGTGAAGGAACAGACAAGGCAATCTTTTGCGAAAGAGATAGGCACAGACTAATGTTTGGGAAAAGCAGAGAAGGTTTAAAAAGGGCTTAGAAAATAGGGGAGTGGAACAGTGAGGGAAACTCAGAGGACTTGGCAGGTGGAGTTGAATGACCCCAAGACACACAGCTGAGGTATTTTCTTCTAGGTTGTTCCACAGCATTGGGAACCAGATTAGCTTCATAAGACATCGTCTGATGGGGTTGAAAGAACATTCAAAATGTCTATGTGATCCACTGAGTAGCCAGGACAAGGACTGTGAGCCTGGCTTTACAGATGGAGTTCCCAAGCATCTACTCGGTACTGGGGCAGCACTAAGCTTGGGGAAACAAAAACAAATACAATATGCACCAGGGTAAGCTAAAAGTTAAACCAAAGAGAGCTGGGGCTCTACCCCAGGCTTTTGACACCTGGTTCCAATTTCTAACTTCCACTGCATGGCACTGTGAGTGGACGGCAGGGGGCTGGAAAGCACTGAAGGATTGTGAACTCCAATGACGTGGCCATCATGAGGTCATGTGGGCTCCACGGGGGCAGCTCGCTTGTCCACAAAGAATGGTAACTTATTTTCACACCTCAAACTCGACTATTTCCAAGTCTTTCACGGCTATAATCCTACGCAACCCTCATCACCTTAGGAGGCACGTTTTCAGCTGAGGAAACTGAGACATGGAGGGAAGGTGATTTACAAGAAAGCACACCAGGGGTTGTCAGGGGATCGGCTTGCAGGTCTTTGTTTCATTTGTCCAACCCTCACTTCCTGAGCTCCTACTGTGTGCCAGGCCCTGTTGCTAGACAACGAGGATGTGACGCTGAATCAGATGTGGTCAGGCGAGTGTCTGAGGCAGACACCCAGCAGATGGCTTCATACCACACCATGATAATGATGGAGCAGCCAGTTATGGGGGGGCACCTGGGAGCTGCTGAGTCACATTCCAACAAGTGTAACAAAATGAGAGGTCAGCCACCTATCGGGGTGGCAGGGCTCATCCTCAGGAAGGCCTCTTCCTCAGGGCAACCTCCCAAATCAGGCTCCACCATTTCAGAAAGTGGGCAGACTAAAGGCTACCCCTGATTGTCTAAAAACAAGTGGCTGCCTGAATCAATCAATCACGGGTCAGTGAGGCGGGGGAGGCAGCTGCGCCACAGCAGGACCAGCCCAGACCAGAGTCAGGGGTGCCGGTGTGAAACGTTGTAGCTATGACCTCAGGCTGGTCACTTAATGTCTGTCCTGCCACCTTGACCTCCAAAATATTCTCTACATCTGGCCATTTTTCTCCAACACTGCTCTAGCCTTCGTCCCCAGCTCCATCATCTCTCCCAAGACCACTGCCTCCTAACTGCTCTCCCATTGGTCACTCCGCAACTGAAGACCTCTGTTGCCTTTCTCCTGCAAGAAAGAGGAAATCCAAGCTGCTGACGGCGGCCTTCACACTCCGACAACAGCGGCTCTCGCTCACCTCCACGACCTCACCCTCCCCTCACTCATGACTCTCAGCTGTCCAGGGCTGCTTTACCCCTGAGCACGCTGGCCTTTGCACCTGCTATTTATTTGGCCTGTTTCACACCCCTCAGACCTTCACGGGGCTGCTCCTCCACATTCAGTTCTTGGTTAGAATTCGCCTCCTCAAACAGGCCTTCTCCAACCAGCCAGCTAACACAGGCCTCTTCATCCTCACACCTTCATCGGTACCTGAAAAGGGCTGACTTGTTCGTGGACGTATTTGTTGTCTGCCCCAGAACCTGGCACAAAGCCTGCTCAAAATGTACATGTTGACTGATTGAGTCTTACTTTCTTCATCAAAACATGGCAGCTGGACACTTACAGGCTAGTGGTCAGGAGCACAGCTTCTGAAGCCAGCCCTCCTGCTTGGACTCCTGGCTCTACCCCTCCTAGCTGTATGATCTGGGCAAGTTACTTAACATCTCTGTCTGTTTCCTCACCTGTAAAACAGGGATAATAACAGTAGCTAACAGTAGAAGTGTTATGAGGATTAAGTGAGTCAATATATGTAAAGGTATTTTAAAAAAACATAAATCCCCCCAAAACAGAACCTAAAACATAGGAAGTGCTCCAAATAATTAGCGATGACTGTGTTCTCTCCGCTCTCTCTCCTCCTGCCTGTCTCTGTGGTTTGTTTCATCTGTACAGTAACTAGCTGCTGTTGTGTTCGTCTTCCCCACGAGACTGTGAGCTCCCTTCAGATGGAGACTGCGTCTTATCCCTCTTTGTGTCCTCAATACCCAGCAGAGGGCCTGGCAAAGAATAAGGGCTTAGGGAATGAATGGAGAGAGAGTGAGTGAGACAGAGGAAAGAAAGAAGAGGGGAGAGAGGTGATGGGGGAGGGAGGAAGGAAGGAAGGAAGGAAGGGAAAGAAGGAAAATCAAAGAGTCCAGGACAAAGCCACATCTTTAGGGGGACAAATGACCCCCGTCTCTTCCCAAACACAAGAAGCTGAGTCCCGTGCCCCTCAGCTGGTCTTCATCTCATTATCTGCTCCAGGCATGATGCTAGGACCCCAAGACTTGCATCCCCTAGCCTCCACCTTTACTGCTCTCTGTACACAACAGCACTCCTTTCCCACCTCCATGCCTTTGTTCCAGACGCTTCTGCCTCCTGAAGCACCTCTCTTTCGACATCTGTGTCTCCATGTCTGACACGTCCTTCAAGGCCCAACCCAGTGACCCCTTCCCCAAGAATCTTTCCCTGATTTTCCAGCTAGGGGTCTCCTCCCCTCCTGAGAACTCCCTTAGCACATCACCTGTCTCTGTCTCATGTTAGTTTCTTGAACTGGACTTGTGTCCACAGCTCACTTGCCCTGTTAAATGTGAACTCTCCCGGGACAAGGTCTGTATCTGCTCCTATGTCCCCGTGGCCAGCCCGGGGCCTGGCATGGAGAGGCTTCAGCAACTGTTGAGTGAACTGTGCCTCATACACTCTTGACAGAGGGAAGGACAGTATCTCAGCCATTGTGTCTCTACCGCAGTGACCTACCTCTGACGATGCTGAGTTTGTGAGGCGAGAGGGGGGGCTTAGGGATCGCATCTTTCTTTTTTTTTGTGGCAACTCCTGTGACGCTTCTGTTCTTCAGAACATCTGTTCCCCAAATCATGACTGCCAAGTTCTTCGTGTACTTGGAGTCTCCTTGGGTTACTTGTAGCTGGTGCCATTTCTCCTCATCAACCCAAATCCCGCTGCCCAGATGGACCTGAACGGGATAAGAACACGAGCACCTGCTTAGTGGGAAAGGACGGCAGCTGGAAACTTTTCTTGTCCTTTAAAAGACATCGCTGCACCACTCCAAGGGATTCACCCCATACACCCTAAGTCAACCTTCTTTAAGGGAAATGATAACCATCATTTACTGAATACCTAAACGCTCCAGGCCTTGTTCTAGTGCTTTACATCCCCCATCTCAACTCTTCACGGCAAGCCTGTTAGGAAGGGGTCAGGACACGATTTTCATTTCAGATGGAAAAGCCAGGTTGAGAGAGGAGAAGCAACTCGCCGAAAGTCACTCAACTATTAAGTTGCAGGGCTGGGATTCTAAACCATACTCGCGGTATCACAAGGCTGCTCAGAGCCTGGCCAGATCTCAGGAACACGCATGTTTAACTCCTTTCTCTGTTACACTTTAGAAGGACCTCTCTCCCTTTAATGCGAACATTCTGGGCCTCAGATCCTCCTAGCACAGTGGTCCTCAACCTTGGCTGCACATGGGGTCAGCTGGGGAGCTATGAAAATCACTGGTGCCTGGGCCCCACTCCCAGAGATTCTGAGTTACTTTGTCTGGGTGGGGCCGAGGCACGAGGATGGTGTGAAGCTCCCCAGGTAATTTCGACATACAGTTACGTTTGAAAACCACTGGTAACTGGAGCGGGAGGGCAGCTGTCCAGGCTCTGCCATTAATCTGAGGGTGTTTGTGCAAGCCCTTTCCCATCTCTGGCTTTAGGTTCCCTGTCTGTGAACTGGGAGAGCTGGATTTATCTCTGAGTTCCTTCTGGCTCAGAACACCTATGATTTTAACAAATTAGACAATCACACTGTCCCTGGGCTGATTCTGACAGCACATAGAACAGAACACAACCTCAGGCTCCCTATAAAGGAAGCACTCAGAAAGTTTCAGTGCAGCGTCAATAAATGCAAAAGACCCAGAATGATCTAGCAATGAACTACAAGCCTTTAAAGTTTTCCTCTTTTCTGGCTCTTTTAAAAACTCAAAAGCCATCTGCTAACATTAATCATTAAAAAACAGAGTTTTGACTTGGACCTTGCTGTTTATGTTGTTTCTGCTGAGTCCACGGAGGGTGGAAATGGCCTCTGTGGGCTGGAGGGGAGGCAGCTACTAATGAGATACACTTTCTAAGGGGAATGAAAAGGCTCTGCCAAAAGTCCTTGTCTTCAGAAAGACCTGCAGGTCATCAACATCGCATGGTCGGGCGAGGTCTCGGAGAGGTCCTGGTTTGAGAGACTGCACACATACCCACACTGATGGCAGACCAGCAAGACTCATTGACCAAAGATGATTAAAGACCCTTCTACTGAAGATGGCTTGGAAAGAAAGATGGGCAGATGGGTCAGCCAGCAACCCTTCTGCTTCACCAATTGCTGAGGTTTTTCAACCAAAAAAAGAGAAAAGAAATAGCAACACAGCCCACCCACAAATGTCAGTAAGTAAACAATCCACCTGCTACAGCTGACTTCACTTCCTTTTGCTCAAAAGATCATTCAGTGACCTGTGCAGGCATGCTGTCAGATAACCAGATCCATCTGGCTTTCCAGGCTGCAAACTTCCGTCCCGCACATCTGTTCACTCGCTCAGGAAGATAAGGCACCCTGGAGTGAGATGTGCTGCCCAGGGCTGGCTGGGGCCACACCCACCCAAGGTCAAGTCTGGCCTTTTCTCTGCAGTCTGAACTGTAGGTGGGCAGTCTGTACCAAATCAGGCACACTGAGCACAAGTGCCCTGCTGCTCCTGCTGGACCCCAGGCACCTCCCCTGACGATGCTCTGGAGCTACCCATGCAAGCTTCTTGAGATAGGGGAAAAACAAGGAATTTGAGTCAGATTAAATTCAGAATCAGAGAACCTTAGAGATGGAAGTCAACTTCAGTTTTTCAAAGGTCTCTGCTATTTTCTACCCTGGGCCTTGCTTTCCTATAATCCTTTATAATTTATGATTCTTCAAAGAGAGATGACAGTCATTTTAGCCAATGTTCTATAAGAGAAAGGGGACAACTAATGGTTTTTGAGTACCTATAATGAACCAGGTATTGTACCCTCAATTTATTTACTCCTCCTAATGACTCAGGATAGAAATAGGTAGAAATTATTATTCCCATTTTACAGACATGAACGGATTCAGAAGGACTAAATTACTTTTCAGTAAATTTTGGAATCAAGATTCAAACTCAAATCTGTGTGGCCCTGAAGCCCATGCTCTCTGGGCCTTCCTGCTGCCGCCAACTGTGGTGCTAACGTGATGGAAACAAAGCGGATCTAACACATCAATATTCAGTTCGTTTTTCTCTGTACCTGCCTGGCCACTTCCCCTGCCAACACCCGCTGCAGCTCACACTGCCGACAGGAAACACAGAAAAAGGCCAGGGGCTGGCCTTCCAGCCTCCAGCCCCTGCCCCCTCCACCCCACCCTGTCAACACTGCCAGATTAATTTCCCTAAAACACGGCTTTCCTTCTTTGACTAGATAACTTCTGCAGTCTTTCAACTCTGTGTTTTTATGTCAACTCTCTGGAATCTTGAATGACTCCCTGTTTCCTGTCACATCAAATCCAACCTCCTCAGTCAGCTTTAAAGGCCCTCTAGAATCCTGTTTGCATTCAACCTACTAACCATTATTTCCCTACTACACCCATCACTATGAGGCTCCCAAACGCTTCCATTTCCTTCTTCTTCCAGCGTGCAGTAACAGAAAGAGGTCAGGCCCAGGAGCCTCTGGCCCTGGGTGTGCATCCTGTCCTTCTGCCTACTAGCTTGGTATCTCAGGCTAGTCACTTTACCTGCCTGAGCCTTGCTTTTCTCAGCTCTACAATAGGCAGAGCACCAGCTAACTCCTAGAGCTGTCTGGGGGACTAAATGAGGTAGCATGAGTAAAACGTCAGGAGGACAGCCCATATCCAGTAACTGGTACTTCCTTTCCTTCTTCCCCACCCATGCCTCTGCTCACACCTTCCCCTGTCCAGATTCAGGAATGAATGCCTTGATTATGTTTTCTTAAGTCTCCTAATCTTTCAAGCACCAGTTCAAAATCCAGAAACACTCTTTACCTACTCCAGGGCTGAGTTTTACACCCTCTGAATTTCTAGCCTCGTGAGTGCCTTCACCACCTGACTCAGCCCGTCATGGTACACCTCTGTGGGAGGGATTGAGGTTTTGCCTCTTCTGCCCCCTACCAAGTGATCAGGACTAGTCTGAACACACAGCAGTAAGAAACTGATGGCCATATTTAATATGTTTTAATGGCAATGGCTTTCAGTTCTGAGGAGCTGCTGTTTCTCAGAGAAGAAAACATTTTCTGACACGTACTCGAGTACAAGCCCAACTTTATGGCACAGAAAGAAATGGCCCTGGGTAAGACCAATCATGGGTATATGCTGGGGCATTTGGGACAACAGCTCCCAGGGTCAGCAAAGCTCCAGGTCACCTGGAGCAATGCCCAGATTTCAGGGATGCAGCAGAACAGACTGGAAAAAGCACTGGCCTGGGAACCAGGAGATCTGGCTTCAGTTCCTGCCTGCCTGCTCCAACCTGTTCCGTAATTGTAGACGAGTCCCTTCTCTGGATGTGTTTCCCCATCTATACCATGTATAAATTGGACTATTTAAACTTTAATGGTCTTTGCAGCTTTATGATTTAATGAGTTTTTGAAATAAACCATCTTAGACAAAGAAAAACAATGCACCTCACCAAAATCAGAAAGTGACTTCTGTGGCAAGCCCTATTCACATAAACCACAGTTTACTATTTGACCAAAATGTCAGCCTTATGTGTCAAAGGAGGTTATTAAAAATATGGCATCTGGTAGGATGAGATCAAAAAGATGTCTTTGTGATACGTTTTGTAGGACAGAACTAGTTTCCTACTAGGAAATGGATCCCATTCCAATGCTGTAGGCTTTGCAGAGGTTACGGTTCTTGTTCACACAGGCAGAGAGGAGGAAGGGGCAGGAACGACAGCAGAGCCAAGAACAACGAGGGCTCCTTCCGGGATGTGGGGAATGCCGCTCTGGGAAGCTGCCATCCTTCTCCAGTATGTCCACTTCCTTTCCCCTCCCTTAATAAATTTCTCTGCCTGACTACAAATGAGTTACAAACAAAAGCCAGGTTAGTTTTATAGCAACATAGTGGCAACAACCAACGAAGAAACAAAATCGGTATTTTTAAGATTTGTTGTGCAACTCATGTGTGAAAAAATTAAATGAGGCCCCCGTAATGCTCAGAAGCTGTCCATCAGTCTTCAAAGCAAGACAGAAATAGACTTCTCTTGGAAGCTACTTCAAGAAAAAGTCTCTAGTCACTCCACAATGTGATCAGGATTAAAAAGAAATCAACAAACACAGAATAGTCTTTTCTTTTCTCTATCTCCAATTGCGGAAGGTTCACCAAACTCAGATACACAGTTTCAGTCGTTAAAGGCCTTGGACCATCAATCTGATCCGACCTCATGCAGACAGGGACCTGAGGCCCAGAGAAGGGAAGGACTCGCCCAAGGTCACACAGGTAGGACAGAGATAGAGCTGTGCTTACAACTCGGGCTGCAGGCTGCCTACCTCCACTCTGTCATGCCACCTGTCCCCTATAAAGCTGACTTTTAAAGCCTGTTGGCTGGAGTAAGGTAAGGCAGCATGGGCCTACAGCCGGGCCTAGCAGTTCTGCTCTGCAGGGGAGGGAGTGCTCAGTGGGACATGAGGGAATGGCCGCAGATCCAAGAGAGCCCTAAAGACTAACAGGTCTCATTTCCTCGGCTTGACAATATTTGCTTTGGCTCAGTCTGGCCAGTTGCAGGCATCCCTCTGGACAAACCCAAATAAAACAACCTTTTCTTTTTCAACAGCCCACTGGGGAACAATACTGAATAAACAGAGACCTTTTGAAGCACAAGGCAAGAAAAATAGACTGACACAGATGATTCTTTGGGGAGAAGGAGAGGTGATGTCTGTAATGGATGCCATGGGGGCAGAAATGTAACACTGAAACCGAATTTGACCAACACCCAGACAAAGGGCTCAATGTACTTCTGAGACGGATTCATGTGGATGTTAGAAAGACGTTACACAGTTTTCTCCCTGCCCTGCTGCTCTATCACGTGACTTTAAGACTCCATTACTTTTCACCCCGTACCAATATCATGACTAATAGCACTTGTTTTCTTTCAAGGTGTTTTTTCTAGGGTCTTAGAAGAAAAGCTGAGGAGTTGTGTGGTCCGAGGACTGGGGGCTAACCACCACTGAATATACAGCTTGAAAGCAGTGTAGGGACAAGGAGCAGGTCTCCTCCACTTGCGCGTCCCTGGCATTCTAGCACAGGGCTTAGAACACAGACACGCTTCGAATGGTGAATGGGTACACACTGAGCTGTTCTCTGTACATCAGAAATCTCACTTCTAGTTTCCCTGATAAATTTTATGCAACTGGTTTCACAAGAGGGTAAGACAAGTTTCATCAAACTATCAGGTTTCTTAAAAAAAATCTTTCTCACTAATAATCTATTTTAAAATGTCAGTTTAGTTTTACGGTTGCTTTGGCCCAATATTTACAAAACAAAAATGTTAGAGAAAAAGAAAGTCCCGGTAAAGCTCCACTAGTTACAGCACGTGAATTCTGGAAACAGTCACTCAGGGCTGGGCCAGGAGGCCACCCGGCCAGGCTGTGCTTTGGAAAGCTCCCACCAGACTCGCCATCTTGACACTGACTAACACACACTTGCAGGGAAGCGATATTGAGCTTGAAACACTACCTTGCCATTGTCTAGGATATACTTGTCCATGACAGGTGCAGGAGCAGGGTAATAGGACGACGTATTTGCTTCCTCACTGAAAGTGCTCCGCAACTCCGGCTCGGGCTCGAGACACTCTGACTTTACTTTTTCCAAGTCAATGGCGGGACCTAGGCAGTTAAGAAAAGAGATCTGTCTAGAACTCCAAGGAAAATAAAAGGCAAATATTTTTAACTACGCATCTATCAGCACACAGTGGCACCAAAAAAAAAAAAAAAAAAAAGCTGGCTTATTTTCGTCGATTGGACTATACTCAAACCCGGGCTTGAAAATAACACGAGGTACGAACGCCATGAGGGGAAGCGGGAAAACTGGGGACAAGCCTGGAGGAGAATCTAAGTCGTAGTGAGATGCAGTCTTCTACAGTGTCCCTGTCTGCATGGAAATGCAGGGGACTCAGCTTCTGGCACAGGAAAGAGGTCCTGTCAAGACTGGGTAGAGAAGGGGTAGCAATTTCCGCAATATGCAAATCATGTATTTGCCAAAAACCCCAGCTCTGCAGCCTCCAGTGCAGCAGGCCACAGCGGAAGATCAGAGGTCAGGAAAGCAGCGGGGAGAAACGTGAAGGCCTCCCCTCCCCAAGCCCTAGTATCTGGACAGGAGCATTTCAACCAAGAAATTAAAATACAAAACAGATTAGGACCCTGATTGCCTGATCCAGCAGCTACCCTGATTTTTATTTTAATGCAATCAACACAAATTATGTGCAGTTTAAACAGTAAAAGAAAGCTAGATAAATGGTGGTGGTTTCTAAGAGGGATTTTTTTTCTCCATTAGCTTTTAAAGATTATGGGCTATTTTTTAAATCACCTATTATGTCTTGATTACCAAAGGGCAGAGAAACAGGATGAAAAGGAGTAAATAAGGCAAATGACTTGATTAACTTTTGCGGGAGGGCAACTCTAAGGCCAACGGAGAGTTCAGCATCCTGGAAATTCTTCCTCTGCAGACACTGCAGGAGTCGACTGGGATCAGAGATTTAGCTACTGTCATAGAATGTCCCCAATGCTGTGCACATAACGTGAGCACCCAATGAATTTCATGGTCCAATCTTCTCTTACCCCAACCATGTGGACAACTTGGTCCACAACTCTTTATATACATACTAAAGTCCTGACCAACAATCTGGTTGTAACACTATGTTCAACTGCCACATCCTAGGCTTTGGCTAGTGGGAGGGAAGGTATTAAGGATTTTGTTACTAAAATTCCTCATGACAGGGCTGCGCAGAACAAGAATATCATTCCTCAGTTGCTGGCATCTGCCATCTGCAAGACAGACTCTGTAGTTTCCAATGATTTAAGCATGAGCCTTGCACAAAGCTGAAGGCAAGATGACTGGGAAGCAGAACAGTGCAGATGAAAAAGCATGGCTCAGGGCAGGCCCACTGGCATAGTGGTTAAGTTAGCGCCCTCCGCTTCAGCAGCCTGGGGTTCACCAGTTTGGATCCTGGGTGCAGACCTATGCACCGGTCATCAAGCCATGTTGTCGTGGCATCCCACATAGAAGAACTAGGACTTACAACTATGATATACAACTATGTACTGGGGTTTTGGGGGGGGAAAAAAAGAGGAAGATTGGCAATAGAAGTTAGCTTAGGGCCAAGCTTCCTCACCAAAAGAAAAAAAGAAAAAGCACAGTTCATTTTGGCATAGTGAGTTTAGATCCCATTCCTGGCTCTGCTGTGTTTTAATTGTGTGACCGCAGGTGAGTGAACTGTAGATGCAGGAGCTGGCAGAGTGAAGGACTGACAGCATCATCATCCTTCTCACAGCATCTCCCAACAGTGCCTGACCTACTCAAGGGCTGGGCCTAGGTCTTATTCTTTTCTTTGTCCCCAGCACTTGGCACTGAGTAGGTGCTCTCTGAATGTTTGCTAAATGAATAAAAGAACAACAACAGTGAATGAACAATTCTAAAGTTTCAGAAGCAGAAGCCAAAGTTTCTCAGCTCTCTGTGTGAGATATCAGGTTGAATTTCTGAGATACAAACAAACTTAAGTGAAGCATTTGATCTTTTCTTAGATGGGGACTAAGCAATTACTTTGGTTTCCCTACAGGGCATGGCTGAGTTGGCATCTGAGGTGTCTTCCTGCTCTGATGTTCAGTGACAAGATACAGGAATGGGCTGAGAGGAGGAGGTCCATGCAGCTAGAGGCTCACAGGTCACCTTTGGCAAGATCGTGTCCCTCCTCTAAAGCCTCCTTTTCCTTCTATTAGAGGAAGATGCTGGACACGGGAATGAATCCAGCTCAACTCGGATGTCAGTCTGCTTCTCTCCTTCCGTCTTCACAGTGGCTGCCAAAGGACATGACTGTGTCCTTCCTTGCTTAGGCTCCCCACTACTCTCAAAATTAAGTCACACACCATAGCCTCCTGAAGGCCCAGAACAACCAGCGTCCTCTCTCCCTCTGGCTCTCATTTCTTGCTGTCCCCTGATACTCACCTGTGCTCAGGGCCCCCACATGCTGTACTGTCCCAGGCTGTAGCTCCTTTGGATGTACTACTGTCTTGGCCTTGAACGCCACCTCATCTGCCTGCCGAGCCCCTGGTCAGACTTCAGAACGGAGCTTAGGGGTCTCCTTTGTGAGGCCTTGCCCTGATCACTACTAGGTAGGGGACTGCAAATACTTCCAGCAAACTATACTTGACTCATCGGCCTGGCAGTCTGTTGCTCATGTTAGACTGTGAAGCTCTTCAAGGGCAAAGCTGCACCCTCTTTGAGATCTGGCACCTAGCCCAGTGCCTGGCACACTGCAGGCTCAGTAAATTCTTCACGACGTGAGAGAGAGGAGAGAGGGCTGGGGGGGGAGGAAGGGACTTTAACGGGCTGGGGCAAAGACTCTGAAATAAAGCTCTGCTGCTGAGCTGGGGTGTTTGGGGTGGGGTAGGGGTGGGTGGGAGGCTGTTTTCAGATATCTGTAACCTTTTTTGTAGCCCGTGAAGTAGAAATTAGGGCTGTTAAGCAGAAATTGAAAACATCTACCCAGAATGACAATTCAGATGGCTACAGAGGGACATCAAAGGACACCAGAGGGAGAGTCACCTCTCTGGCTCCACTCCCCTAGGCCCCTCCCCACAGTCAGACTACATTCCAAAGTGGCCTGCCTACCCTTCTCCACACATAGACCATTCCTGCCTCCTAGTCTTTGCTTATGCCATCCCCTCTGTCCAGAACATTCTACCCCCTACAGATGTGCACCTATCCAACTCCACGAGGGATTCAAAGCCTGACTCAAAGGCTGTCTCCTCCACGAGGCTGTCCCGTCCCTCCCAAGGGAGGTAAGTCATTCTCTCCACTCCTTCCTTAGAACGTGGAGTCAGAAAGACTGCGGTTTAAACTCGGGGGCTGCCGCCTGCTACTGAGCTGAGCTGCGAGCTTCCTCAGGAAGCTGAGCTCCGTCGTCCCTTGGACCTCTACCCCAAAATAATCAGATGCACTCTTTGCTTCTATGCCTGTCTCCCTGCTGGCCTGTGAGGCCTGAGGGCAGGCAGGGACTGCGTCTTTTTATGTCAGAGACCAGGGCTCAGCACAGTGCCTGGTTCAGCTTCCATCCTCAACAGACAATTTACACATCAATAACCGCCTAACCTCCCTGACCCTGCTGGCTCGTCTGAAAGGAGGAATGACAACAGCCACCTGGCAAGACTGACGAGTCAGTGAGTTCCCCATGTTGGTGAAATGATTATCCTGAGTCTGGCATGGAGTGGCAGCTCAGGAAATCGCGGCTCACCTCACTCCTCCGCCCATGGGCGTCATGCTTGGGTGCTCAAGCTAGTCCGTTACTCAGCCGTGGCTTCTGGGAGCCAGGGGCCCTGCTGGGCTTCTTTAGCCCAAGGCCCAGCACAGGCCCAGCACTGAGCAGGTCCTTGCAGCCCACAGCACCCCCACGCCCCCCTCTGCTCACGCTGGTCTCCTCAGGCACTGAGAGAGTTTTGACAAATACTGAGGCTACTGTCCTGGGATCTTCTGACCCTCAAGGAAAACGGTCTCCTGACATTCTCGGTCAGCACGGTTTAATAGCTGGTGGCTCCCAGCTGTTAGCACTGCTCTGCAAGAGCCGCCTCCTTCGGCACTGTCTACAGAAGGTACCTGGTGCTTCGGCCTCAACGAGGAGGGCAGAGCAGCCAAAGGCACATCTTGGAGACGGGGGTGTGAACCCAGCTGCAAGACTGTACACAAGTCACCTCATCTCTCTGAGCCTCAGCTCTCCCACCTGCAAAATGGGGATTACCAACAGCCACCACGCCAGCTGCCAATGCCCCCGGAAGAGCCTGGCACTGGGGCAGGCACAGAACAGCGGCTCGGCGGAGGCTCCGAAAATGGCCGATGCGAAGGAGTAAATCAATCAGTAAAGCGGGGTGTTTAGTATAACAAAATCAGAAAGAAAAGGAACAAAAACGTGTGGTTTCTTTGGGGAAAGGAGGGGGGGCTCTAGTGCTTTTAATTTAAGAGGGGGGGAAAAAACCACTTCATTGCAAATTTTTGTCGGCTCCACTCCCGATGTTGGCAATTTACATCTCATTACAACAAACGCTTCAGATTGCTGTTTTGCTTTTAAAAATTTCTGAGGCATTGTTCTCTTTCAAACACATGTGACCAAATTAGCCACAATAATAAGCACTTGCGCCAAGAGACAGCATTGTACGGTCTGGCGCAGATATTTTAAGTAACAAAGGAACTTTTTTCACTTTGCGAGAAGAGTAGGAATCAAAAAAAAGAGGCCTTTTGATCCACTTCAGGTTTATTTTGGGGAAAATATACCTTCCGTGGAGAAAAACCTCTCAGCTGGGTAAAAGCAGCTTTTTAAAAAAAGTATAAAAGGTAGTACTTGTCTTCTCATTCAGTCATTCACGCACCCATTCATCACACAGTCCCTGACCGCATACCAGGAGCTTGGCCCTGAGGGAGGCCCTGGGGACCCCGAGACAAATGAGGTAGGCCCAGTTCTGGAGGAGCTGAGACCAGAACATATGAAACAGTACTGCATCGAATACAAATAGCTGTGATTTGCTGGACAAGCACTGGATTTAGCGTTAGAAAACCCGGTGCAAATCCTGGTCTTGCTATTTATCTTTCCTCTTTAAGCCCCAGGGGCCTCCTCTGTGAAATCGGAATTGTGGCACAGAGAAGGGGCTGGGCAAACATCTGTTGGCACAACAAACAAATTAAATTATACCGTTCTCTGTTCTTCTCTAGCTTAAATTGGACTAATGCTGTTCTTTCTGAAAACCTTTTTAAAAAGCTAATGCTTGCGTGGCTTCCAGGAGGTTCAGAAATCACCTATTTCTTCTCTCTCTCTCTCTCTCTATATATGTATATATATGTTTGGATACTAAATACCATTTCTGCTGAAGCAGAAAGGCTAATAATGTTAGATTTTTCTTAAAGAGCACTAAATTCTTCCATTTACTTCGCAAGTGAATAGGAAGTTTCTCTGCTTCGGGTATAAATTCTAGTTTCTTCCTCAAGGCAAGGTGAATCAAGCCCAAATTCTTAGGGGCATACAGAACACCAACTGTGGCACAGAGGCATGCTAGATGTGGTAGAAAAAAGATGATTCCACTTTGTTGGAAAGGACCTGAGCATGGTAACTGCCATGTAACAATGAAGGAGGTACACAAGGCCCTTGACAAGAGACAGAGGAAAAGACCCAGAGCCAGACAGGAGGCTCCCCCTCTGTGGACCCCACTGTCCCCTCTCAAAAGGCATCGGTCACTCTCGCCTGCTGTTGTAGCTACACATCTGTTTCTTACCCCATTATGCTTCCAGTGAGGGTGGGGACAAGTCTGGTCTCAGTCCCCCAGTAAGAATCTACTAAGCACCTACTAAGCGCCAGTCCTGAGCTCGTTGGCCTTGAGTGAGTCACAGTCCAGCAGTGGAGAGAGACAGGGAACAGATCATGACCATGCTGTGTGGCTGACGAGGGTTAGAATAAAGATTGGGAACAGAAACAAACGGGGGGTGCCACACTTGGAGGGGACAAGGAAGGCTTCAGAAAGATGGTCACAAACTTCTGAGATGGGGTTTAAGGGATGGATGGGAGGAGCTGATTGGGTGGGAGGGCTGGAGCAGGGTGGTTATCGTGACATGGTGAAGGCAAGCGGCACATAATCCAGGCTCCCAGACTGACCAGAAAGTGGAGAGCAGGATGAACCGCACAAGTTTGGGGAGGGAGAGGTCACCAATGGCTCAGTGATCCTGGGAGGCTTCAAGAAAGAGGTGAGCTCTCTGATGGGTAGCTAAGGTCTGGGGAAGGTGGAGGGGCGGTCAGGCAGGGGACGGGATCACAGCAAGCAGTGGCGCTCCGGGTCCTTTGCCCCCTCCTTCTCCATTTTCTGAGTGCCTTCTGTGAGTGAGGGCTGGGGCAGGCTTTGCCAGGCACAGGCAGAAGGCGGCGTTCTAGCCTGAGGTCCTGGACTGGGTGAGATCCCTGCAGTGCATGGATGCTCAGATGCTCACAAAGGGGGTTGGTCCCTGAGGGAGTCAGAACCACAGAGCAGCAGAGCTGGAATGGACCCGAGAGAGCCCCCTCTCCACGGGGGAGAAGCCCAGCAAGAAAGGGGTGGCAGGAGTGAGCCCAGGTCCCCAGACATGGGGTCAAGGTATCTTCCCAGCTTTGAGGAACTGTAAACGCCTATTCCAAAGGACACATTTGCTTCTCCCTGAGAAGGAAAGGCGACTGACATCTACTGAATGTCTTCTTTGTTAGACCTATTTTTTAGCTTTGTAGCACGTTTCACCCCACTGTCAAGTGATGATTTGTTTAATGTCTCCCTGGCTGGAACAGAAACTCTAAGGACAGCCACAGTTTTGTTCACTGATATCCCCAGCACCTAGCACAATGTCCTCGGCACACAACGAACACTCCTTAAACATGTGTTGAATGAAAGAAGTTAATCCTCATGGTAGTCCTGCAAAACAGATCTTATCTTTTTAGAGGCTCAGAGAGGGAAAGTAATTCTCCAAAAGTCACACAGGTGGTGAGTGCTCCAATTCAGGGTTGTTGGACTCCAAAGACTTGCTCTTTCCACTACCCTACACCTCAGCTAACGGCAGTTTTCAGATTTCCCAGGTGTCTCACGTAACACCCACTCTGTGGACCCTCGACTCATCTCTGACCTCCCCTGACTTCCCCAGGGGGTCCATGAAGAACTCCACAATAGTGCAGGGTGCAGTGGGGAGGAGGAGGTGTCCCCGGGATTCATCTCACCTCTAGGAGCACCTCACCTCTGCCAGCGGGTGGCCAGGGAAAACCGGACTGGGTCCTCACCTGTATTTCTTCGATCTCTCTCCCCGCCCAACTATCTGGGCCCAGATAGCATCCAAACAGCAGGGATGTGCGGAAGAGCTTGGGTCTGCTGAGCCAAAGAAGCATGAAGGCCCCACACCCACACTGAATGCACGTGAAATGGCCTTTGGTCCTGGACCAGAATTAGCTGGGTTGGGGGGCTTGGGGGCTGTGATGGGAATAAGTGGGGTAGGTGGCACAAGATTGCTGAGGGGCTGCTGTGGGGCATAGTGAGCAACCGAGGGCAGGAGTTATGGGGAGCAGAATTCCATCACGTGGCTGATGTCTCCCAACCAAATCAATCCATGACCTTGGCCTTGCTCAGTTTCTTCTTCAGGCCGTGAACCGTTCCAGAGCAGGGACCATCTGGGATTGATCTTTGCTAAATGGTTGTTGATTGATTTCTCTAGTTCAGAGGGAGACAACAACCAGAGGTTGAGGGACCGTACCCAGGGTCACTCCAGTGGGGAGGAGGCCACGCACCACCTACAGGAGGGGTGGGACAGTCTCTAGCTGCTCTCGTCTTCCTCTGCGGCCTCCTCTCTCCCTCCTACCGACCTCATCATTATGCAGTCCAGGCAGAAACTACACTATTTGCAGTTCGCAAATAAGCCAGCTGTTCACACAACTCTAAATCTTCGTTCAGGTTCTCCTGTTGTCTGAGGTGCTGTCTCCTTACACTTCATTTGAATAAATCTAACTCGTTTCTCATTTGGGGGCCTTCTTCAGCCACCTACAGCACCTACCCCTGCCCAGGCATGGAAGGAGCCTTCCTCTACATCCTATCCCAACACCCTGAAAGCCCAGAGCGCAGCAGGCTCACGCGGCATCCCAACCATCTGCTGATGAGCCTGTGACTTCTTTAGGGCAGTAATAGGGTCTTCGCTATTTGAATTCTCTGTGTCCAGAGCAGAACCTGGGAGAACAGAGGAGGAGTCCGATAAATGTTCCCACACAAATCATTTCCCTACAGATCCATCCAATAATGGAAAGAAGCTGCACTGGAAGTCAGTGAGTAAGCGTCCTGTCTCCAGGGGAATGCTATAAGAGGCTGGGTGGTCACTTGGCAGGGAGGCTACAGAAGCCTTCCTGCCCTGTGTAGGAGGCTGGACTAGGTGAACCTTGGGGCTCCTGACAGGACAAAGGTGCTGGGACTCTAAGAATTACTTGCAACCAAACTCAGAATGCCACTGGGACCAGCAAGGGAGGGTGTGGCCGGCCTCCGGGTCCTGCTGAACCCTGGGGGTGAGGCTGAGACTGATTCCATCCATTCATCTTGTCTGAACATTAGCTTTCCACTGCTTCAGGATGATTAATTTGTTCAAATTCCACGTGGCATAGGCATGTCCTATTCCCTCTGGTCTTGAGTTTTCCCATCTATAAGATGGGGGTGAGAGGTTGGATTGGGTTCTCTTTAAGGAGATAATTTCTATAAAAACTCTAAGGCGGCCAGCCCAGTGGCTTAGTGGTTAAGCTCGTGCGTTCCGCTTTGGCGGCCCGGGGTTTGCCAGTTTGGATCCCGGGTACGGACCTACGCAATGATTATCAAGCCGTACTGTGGCAGGTGTCCCACATATAAAGTGGAGGAAGATGGGCATGGATGTGAGCTCAGGGCCAGCCTTCCTCAGCAAAAAGAGGAGGATTGGCAGCAGATGTTAGCTTAGGGCTAATAAACTTTCTCAAAAAAAAAAAAAACTAGGGATTTTCTGTTTGGCATCTTGAGGCCCTAAAGTTTGGCAAGGCTGAAACTATGAAGAAATGGTAGACTCTTAAATTAGGCAGGAAACATCCCACCCAACAGCTCAAGGGTCCAGCAGTCCCAGAACCCACTGCAGCACATAAAGGTCTAGTCATGAGGGCAGGCAGGAGACGGCTACTGCAGAAGCACAGGGGCCCAGTGAGTGCCTGTGTGCTCAGACTCCTGACGCGTGGAACAGCGAGACAGAACTCAGTGTGAATGGTTTTGCCATTTCCTAGTTGTGTGGGCTCAGGCAAGACACTTAATCTCTCTGAGCCTGCTTCCTCACCCGATGATCCTATCTACTGCCGAGGTTGCTGCCTAGATGAAGAGCACCTGGCGCCAGGCCCAAAGCCTGTGTGCAAAGGCCAGCCTTTGCCTGTAAGGACCCTTTCCCACCTTTCCCACCTCCCTTCCTCTGACTGGCAAGTCCAGCAGAAAACAAGCCTGTCACACGGCCACACCAAAGCCAATGACCAGCAGGCACATTCCTATCTGGCAATGGAGAAAAGCGCGACAACTCCCGCAAATTGTGGCTGCCCGAGAAGGGAGCAAAGGACAGCCCAGAGTTATCCCTCAGCCCCGTGTCCACCGTCCCAGAAAAACGAACTCTAGGGGGAAGGAGGAAGGAGGGTCCTGGACTCCTGCCTCTTGGAAATCAGCTCTTACAATAGTCTAGGATGAACTGCAGCTAATTCCTATTTAGTCAACAGTGCAAAAAGTCCTTTAAAATGGAGGATGACCTGGATGTTTAAGAGAAACAATTCCAGTTCTCACTGCTAGGTCTTCTCCTGCCATCCAGATTAAGGAGGCACAGGGCACGTGGTTTTGGCCCCGCTCCACCACCAATTGAGGCGGCTGGCAGGGTGGACCTCCTGGGCCTCACTTCTATAACTGGACCTGCCGACCTGACCTGACAGGATGTCTGTTGCCCATCCTCTCCAGCTCTCTCTCAAAGCCCAACTTTTGTGAGCGCTCCTGATTACTGGTGAGAATGAACTGAAGGCTGAAGGAGATGGAAAGAGCTCTGCCATGAACAGGCCCCAGGAGGAGAGCCTGAGGTAAAGAAGAAATTGAGCCATAACCAGTGATGTCTGAAGAATTGAGCGTGGTCAAGAGGAGTGTTTGAGGACTGGAGCTGGGAAGATAGAATTCTGCCCAGGAAAAGTGGGTGGGGGAAGATTCTATAAACTACAGACCAGTGAGCTTGA
The DNA here is from genome assembly GCF_021613505.1 of Equus quagga. NCBI lineage: Eukaryota > Metazoa > Chordata > Mammalia > Perissodactyla > Equidae > Equus > Equus quagga. The sequence goes on along the minus strand of NC_060271.1, from coordinate 10,098,430 downwards.
AATCAAGTCCAGGTGTAGTTGTAAGACGGACTATTCAACTATGATTTCTGAGGACTTACAAGGGCAGGTAGTAATCTCCAGGAGACATAGGGTTCGACCAAAGATGATGATATGCCAGACAACCCCATCTGTGCTCCGGGCAGGACAATGCATGCCTGTGACATACCATGCATCGCACACACATTATCTCACGTGCATCCTCAAATGATCCTACATCGTTCATGATGGACCCACTGAGCAATGACTATGTGCCAGCCCCTGGACAGAGGTCTTTACATGCTTTCACTCATTTAATCCTCTTAGGAACCATATGGTTGGTACTATCATTGACTCTGCTTTACAGATGAGGAAACTAAGGCCCAGGAAGTTAAGTAACTTCCCAAAGTAACAAGATTAAACTGTGGAAAAGCCAGGGTTCAAAACCCCAGTATTTCTGACCCCAGTGCCCACACAGTTCTTAATCACAGCTGGCTCTCCTGCCTGTGTGTGGTATGCATTAAGACAGCCATTTGACAGAGGAGAGAGCAGAGGCTGAGAAGGGTTAAATCACTTGCTTGAAGTGCACAGGTAATGAATTAGAAAGCTGAGATTCAAACCCAAGTAATCTCTGCTGCCAAAGCCCAGGCCGCCTCCAGCACAAGGGAAGCCAGCAGGAGGCATCTGGCTGACATTAGCTGCCTTTTCAAATGCACCATCAGAGACCTGTGCTTAAAGATCCAGCTCAGACCGCAAAGGATTTTAAAGATCAAAGCTGGTATTTTAACGGACGTTGGACAGAACACAAGGCACGAGCTGAGAGGGGAATAGAGGTGACAGAAACCCAGCTCTAAAGAGACAGATTTGCAGGTCACAATGGCTTTCTCCTTCTTCAAAAATTTTGACCAGCTTGTGATCTGGCTAACAGGGACGTTCTCTCTTCTTTTCGCATTCTTCTCTCTCAAATGGAGATGATAATCCTTACCTGGCCTTGCAGTAAGGCTATGGGAATAGTCCAACAAAATAAAAATGTCAGGGTGTTTTGAACCTGTAAAGTGCCATGCACACGTGAATTACCACTATTTTCTTAGCATCTATGCCTCTTCTGGTCAGAATTCTTGATTTCCACCTACACTCCCTGACAACGCACACACAGTCTCAAACCATCAGACCCCTCCCTCCTGCAAGCACAGCCCTTGTTTTGTTTTGCTGGTGTCACGGTGCGTATGTCTGTGCTCCCACGGGACTGTGTGTGCATCTTGAAGGCAGGGATTACGTCTGCTCTCTATAGTCCTCACAGAGCCCTTGCAAGCCTTAGCTGAACTAATGTTACCTGAATCTCACCAAAATGAATTTAACTCTCTAAGAGGTACTTACAGTGCTAAAAACTGAAGAGATTTCTAAGCCTTGGTTTTTGACCTCTAAGAACAAGGCACCTAGGTGAGGGGAAACCAAGAGAGACCCTGGAGCCTACTCCTCCACATACACCGGAGCTCACCCTTGGAACGGGCTCTCTGCTGTTCTGCTTCCCTTCATCCCTTGGAATTCTCTGATCCTGCCAAGCTCCGGTTTAATAAACACAGCTCTAACCCCCTGGCTTGTGAATGTTTAAAAAAGGGACTGTCTTGTTCATGTCTATACTCCCAGCACCTAACACAAGCCTGGCACAAGGCACACCCTCAATAAATGTTTGCTGAATGAATCAAAGAATACATGAACAGATATATACACAAATAAACCTGTACTTTATAAAGCACGATTATCTTCCTCTTCATGCTCTTTGCATCCTCAGCATTTACTCTTTTGGGAGAGGGTGGGCAAGAAAGAGGAGAAAAGGAAAAAGAGATTGCCATTTATTGCACATTTATAATATGCTGCCCACAGGGCTATATTCTTTCCATATGCTTCCTCATTTTATGTTGACACTGTCACAGAGGTCTTGAAAGAAGGGACTCTCGGGGTAGGGAGTGAGGTTCCTTCTCATCAGAGAGGGCTGCTTCCCATGCTAAGATCATAGAAAAGGAAAGTTCTGTTCTATAGAAAAACGTCCTTTGAGCGGGGCAGAGGGGTCACCCCCATGTCAGCAATAATGAAGTCCAAGGACTAAAGAGGGCCATGTGGGGCAAGGGCCCAGAGAGAGGACACAGCACCAGGTCTCAGGAGACCCCCTGGGAATAGGCCACTGACATTTTCTGAGCTTGTTTCCTTATCAGCAACATGAGGGCAACGGCTTATATCCTCTCTAAGTTCTTTCACAAATCCCTGACTCCATATTCTAGAGGATCTTTCCCGTTAAACCCATCTTATATTTATTTGTGGAACAAATGAAAGAAGAACGAATAAGTGCACAAATGAAGATGCGAGCCATCCAGTGAAGTCTCTGAAACATCTTCTTACACCGTCTTGCTGCTGCCCCCCCACCCTTCTGCCCCCAACCTCCACAAGGTGCACCACTACAACCCCTGGCTGTTAGGGGACCTGCTTGCCACTCCAAGGTCCCCATCAGGCTTAAGAGGCCAGGCTCTTGCCCTCTGCCCACTCCCATCCACCGTGTGCAAGATGCCAACGCCTAGAAGAGTCAGCAATGATTCCTCCTGGCAGGGAGCCTTCCTTTTAAAACTGAACATCTCCTGACCTGTTGGCCTCTCTTGTTTCTGAATTTGCCTACTAAAGAGTGGATGATCCAGCACCCAAGCTGGACAAAGGCCCTTGAACTGGGTCCAAGGCAAGGTGTACAGGAGAATATAAGCAAGCACAAGCCTTCAAGAGCAATGCTCAAGCCAGGCCCATGGGGCCAAGGATGGTACAGGCCAGGCCACGTATCAACCCCAGGACAGGATGTGCTCCTTAGAGGGCACATGCAGTTGACAATCAGAGGGGGTCTCTCAGTCACTTTTTGGCTGTTGTTTGCCTTGTTGTTACAGGTTTCTTGGTGTTACGTGTAGAGCAGGAGCTATTACAGCAGGGGAGGCATCTTCCCCGACTCACTGTGAGTTCCACCTTCGAATGCTAGTCCCTTCCCCAGAACTCATTACATTGTATCTTAGTTACATGCTTACATGTTTACCTCCATCACCTTCCCCTCTCCAACTTCCAATGTCTGAGTCTTCTTTGGATCTCCCCAAGTTCCTAGGCTCAGAAAGCATACGGTCAATCTCAGCTGACTGACTGAATGAACAAGTGAACAAACATATACATAACCCCTTTTATCTCCTACAATAGAAGATCCTGAGAGGCAGAGAAGTTAGGTAACCTGCCCAATGTCATATAGCCAATTACTGGTTGGGAGAGCCAGAGTTAAAAACCCGAACCAGACCCTGTCTTAGTCCCTCCACTAAATGGTGTGGAAAAGGAGCTAACAGTAACTGAGAATCAACAGAACACCAGGCACTGTGCTGTGTGTCCCAAGGCTGCGAGGGGGATATTATTATTTCCATTTTACAGATGAGAACACCAAGGCTCAGAGAGGTGCTCTCTGCCTAGACTGCCCCTCACTCTTCCCACCCGCACACTCCTACCTGGATAACAAAAATTCATCCTTCAGGCTCCAGCTTATAAATCATTTCCTTCAGGAAGCCTTTCTTTCCTGATCCCCTCAAATTCGGTAGGTGCCTTTCCTCTGCTGTCCCACAGCCTCATGTGCTCCTGTCCCCGTGGTGGTATTTATGCACAGTGCTGTCGCTGACTATGTCAGTGGACATCTCCCCCTCGAGGGCAGAGGGCAAAGACTGTATCTTAAACATGCCCAACTCTTACCACCTGGCAAAATGCTTGTCAAACAGCAGGAGACGAGTAAATACATGTGGAAGAAAAGAGGGAAGAAGGGAAGGGTGCAGAGAAGAAAGGAAAGAAGGAAGGAAGGAAACAAGGTTCCTGAAGCCAGAGTTGGGAAGTGGGGATTTTGGCGTTTGAATCCAGGCCTGCCTGGTTCCAAAGACTAGACCAGACTGGACCAGATCCACAAAGAGAAACAACTTCCCCTTCCCCTTTAGGGTAGAGACCCTTTTATAATATTCTTGGGGATTTGTCTTAGAATTTGGCACATCATCATTCTTCGATTACCAAGTGCTAATCAATGGACTTTAAGCTTTCACAGATCACAGATGGGGGGGATTTTCCGGGACTCCCATGGCACCTACAGCACCAGGTACTGCACATGCAGGTGCTCCATGCAGACTTGCGGCTTGAGCTGATTCATACTCAGTCCATCCCACTCTGATGACCACAGTAACTTAGGTCAGGGAAGAGCCTGCCACTGGCCCTCATGATGGCATTCAAGGCCTATGGGATGGGAAAGCCTGGAAAGATCAAGACACAAAACTATGGTTGGGGTCAAGTTTCTCTAAGTCTTTTAAGACTAAAGAGGCACATCCTGATGTAAAATGCAGTGTCTTATTGCCCCAGAGGTTTAGGAGTGGTTTCTGGAGTTTAAACTTGTTCATGATCATGCGAAATAGGCAGTTACCCTGGGTGTGGAAATAGCATGTGGAGAATTTATGTTGTTAATTGTACTTCCCCCGCTACCCCCCAGGAAGTTTACAAAAGGCGTAGCAGACAGAGTGCAATGAAAATAAAAATTAGTCATTTGAAGACCGGAACATACTTTTTCTCTCTGAAAATTCCAGTTCTCTCCCCACCCCCACTGTCACTCCAAGACCAAGACAGCTTTCAGAGAAGTTTACATTTAGGGTTTCTTTTTAAGATTTTATTTTGATAAAGAATTTAATAACTTTTTAAGTTGCATACCACATGTGACCTTCAGTGTCACTGGCACCTCCACGGGTTATGATTTGGGAGAACGGCCAAGGCTGAGTCGGGGCGTGGGGAGGTGACCAGCCCAGGAGTCAGGGGACTTGGTTGAGATGTGCTCTGCCACTGCCTCCCCAAGTGAAGGGAAGTCTCAGCCTCAGTTTCCTCCTTTGGGACAAGGGCATGAGAAGGCCCTCGGCTGACTCCCCGGGGCATCCTGAAGATCTACTGAAGCCCTGGGGACAGTTTAAAGGACAGGCATCTATAAATATAAGTAAGGTAGGGTAAGGGCATGTTCGTCTAAACATCAAAAAAGATTGAGGCTTTTCACATAAATCTAGTACCTAGATAATGGAACCCTTCCTTCTTGAGTACAAAATGGTAACTGATTTAAACTTTGGGGATAGAACTTGTGTTTCTAGACTGGATTACTCCCTTTTTTATCAAAACACACTGACTTAGGGTTATTAATGACTGTCCTGGGGGGATGTGGGGGCGATGAATTAGTGTTATACTGACTTCCTCAACACCGACTGGAGTCTTGTGTTATGAAGGGAGTGTTTCTGTCTTTTCCTCTCTGGTAAGCAGTCATTTCTCCTGCTGTCAAGGCTGCTGCCTTTCAGATTTCCCCTGATTCCTTCTTCTAAACCACATTAGATGAGAAAACCTAAAAACCTGGTTTGTTAAGATTAGGTGCAATATAACAGCCTACTAAGTTCTTCTAAGCAAACCAAAGGAATTCTATACATCTTTATATTAATCTTCCTAAGGTCATGTGCCTCTCTGCTCAAAAGCTTTATAATTTTTCTCATTTCTACCAAAACAAGTCCAACACCCCAGGCTGGTAGTTTTCCAGGCCTTCAGTCATCTGTCCTCAAAGCACATTTGCAGTATCTCTTCTTAGTGGGCTCCAGGTGTCTTCCCATACTCAGTGAGTGCTCCTCTCAGCCTCTTCTTGTGCCTTGAAACAATACCCACCCTTCAGGCCCAATTCACCGCCCACCTTCTTCCTGAAGTCTCCCTCAGTTAGATAACTTCTCTCCATCCTTTTAACTCTCCCATCATTTTATCTTCATCCCTCCCATGGCATTATCACTTTCTGACTTAAGGTAATACACTCTTTTGGGATCATATCTAGTTCTCTTTACTATCCTGAAACCTCCCTGGAGAGCTTTCCCATAACCCCTGGCACTGCCTCTTGCTGAATACATGCACAAATGAGTGGTGGTGAACACTGTCAACTCTTGTTCCCTAGCCACATTTCTCAATGTCCCCCACTGTGTTCTAGATGGCTAAGGCTGCTGCCTTTATCAGCTGCTCTCGGCTTCCCAGTGGGAGAGAGTGGCTCTACCTCGGGGTAACTTCTGAGCCAGCTCCCTGCCCTTCCCTAGCCTCAGGGACACTTGGCCCACCTCTCCCCCTTGCTCTTCTGGAAGAGGGGCTGAGCAAAGCATCCCGCCCGTGTGGAGTGGTAGGTGGCCTGCGGGGGCACTCACCACTGCCAAGCCTCAGGAGCAGCACGTCCTGGAGCCTCCGGTTGAGGTCACGGAGCTCCTTCATTTCGGACACAAGTGCCCCGTACTCCTTGAGCTTCTTGGCCTGCTGTACCAGCTGCCTCCGAGTCCGCTCCAGCTCCTGCTGGAGATGGCGCATCTCCTCCTGCTGCTGCTGATAGTTGCGCAGCAGCTCCTCGTACAGAGCCCGGGGCACGACGGCATCCTCCAGACTGTCCATGTCCTCCGTGCCCGGCGAGGCCTCCACGAAGACCTCTTCTGGACAAGTGCTGTGGCCCAGGCTCAGGCCGTTCTGCTTCTCCAGCCGGGCCACCACTGCCTCGATGCTCTTGTGCGCCACTTCGCTCGGCTTCCGCCCCTCAGGTCTCTGTGTAGGACAACGAGAATCAGTTCAGGCAAGGGCAGCTGGGACTTTCTTGGACTGCAGCTCAATATTTCCCCAGACAATCCTAGAATCACAGAACCACAGAACATCAGTGCTTGGAGAAACCTGTGCAAACACTTAGTCAAAGCCCTTCATTTTACAAACAGGGAAACAGAGGTCCAGAGTGGGGAAGGGTCTTGCCCAAAAGTCACACAGTCAGTCGGTGGCAGAACCAGGACTCTGGTCTCCCGGGCCAGCACTTTTCCCATTCCACCACTCTGCCTCTTGGATGCATAGTACACCATGACCACCTGCCCCAGCCTCCCAGCCCCCAGCCCCACCCACAGTGCTAGGCAGTGCCACAGTGCTAGGCTCACAGTGGGTGTTCACTGTGTACTTGGGGAGAATCAGTGAGAAATCAGGCCAGGCCAAACCATTCCAGGGAAGTCACCACTCAAATCTTTTCAACAATAAAAACATAAAAACCAAAAGAAGGGTAAGGGGGCATTCCATCAAGTAACCTTTCCTCAAGAATGCTTTAGGGGGGCAACCAGGTCTTGTTTTCTCTGTTTCTCCACAGCCTACTTAGAACTGGCACTTGGCAGGGGCTTCATAAATGTTTACTTAACTGAAAAATTCAAAGAATGCTAGCACTGGAAGGTTCTTCAGTTTAACTCCCTCATTTTACAGGTGAGGAAATTGAGGCTTAAAGAAAGGGCTATACTCAGGGTCACACAGTGAGCTACGAGCATCGCCAGACCCAGAATTTGGAGCCCAACTTCCAGCACTAGGCTCCTTCCCCTACATTGCCAGCTTCTCCGTGGACACTGGCCAAGCGGAAGCTCAGTAAGACAGTGGACACAGAGAGGACAGTTCACTGAGAAGAGAATTATCCAGGCCTCCCCAGGGGCTGAGATTTCAGCTGCCTGAGGAAATTCCAGCTCAAGTGGACAAAGCTTCTGTTGAGGGGAACAGGAGTTCAAGGACCAAATGATTTCTTCACCCAGGGCAGGAGGGCTAGGAGTTCTCTGGATTGGGGGCACTTGTAGGAGGTGCAGACAACTGAGGACACAAAATTCCAGACACCTTAACTATGTCAGGTCAAGCCTGCCTTAACCTCTCACTAAGTTTCTGGAAATTGAAGGAAAAAAACAAAAAACCATGACGTTGAGATTGAGTTACATGATAAAAGTCCTGTCATTTTATCCACTGGGATAAGGTGCTGCCAGCCTAGATGAAGTTACCCACTAAAATTGTAATGAGCACTTTGGATATCTGTCTGCATCACTACACTGTGAGACCACCAAGGGCAGACCACATCTGCCTAATCTCCACGATCCCAGGGACCAGCACAGGCCCAGGCCCACGGCAGGAGTGCAATGGACGCATGAACTGAACTCAACTGCCTCTTTTGGACTATGCCTTGGGAATTTCCTTCACCTTGTGTCCAAAATTAGACCATGGTTAACGCAGAAGGCATCCTTCTTCCTCCCCCTTCCTCTAAGGCACTCATGGTATGGAAAAAACGTCTGTCTTGTTGAACAAGATTTTTAGCAGGTTTACAAGTGAAGGCTGGAGGAGACCACATGGGGTGCACACCAAAGGAAATGCAAAAGTTTTCTTCCAACCCAGGGTCCCATAAACCCCTTTTTGCGAACCTAGTGTACCCCGTTTGCTAGCAAGTCCACCTGAGCTGTTTTGGGCAATCTAATAGTGACTGGCTCTGAACTGCTGCCCGAGAACAGACACTTAATGTTCCTGGAGCTCAGCAGTGACCTCTCCAGAGCTGTGGGCCGGGGAGAAGTGCACTGTTTCAAACCCTTGCGGTGATGACACTGCACACATGGCACAAACAGGATGATGCTTGGTGGCACAGCATGAGTCAGGGCTCCCTGGAAAGTCGGCCAACAAGACAAATGCACACTAGCAGGCCCAAGCCTCTCCCAACCTGAAAAACTCATGGCCTGTGACACCAGAGGACATTTACACGGGGAGAGGAGGCCAGACCGGACTTCTTCAGCTATCAGAAATCCAAAAATGCTCCCGCATAATTCCAACAAAAGGAAACATTTTGTTACCTTGATGTGTCTATGCTGTAAATCTTCCTCCCCATAATCTTTAACCTCCCCATCTTCTTCTACGTGATTGAGAGAAAGTTTGGGGATTTTTATTTTCTTCTGCATCACACTGTTTTCAAGGTCAGATTTGTCTTCTAAAATGTATATCAAGAGAACAAGGTTGATTATGAGTCAAAATGCTCAAAATGCCCACAACCTCAAATGCTAGAGAATGAATGAGGCCAGACCAGTTAAAAAGGAAAAGCAAACAAACCCACAGCCTGTTCCCTCCTGCATGCAGGCTCCTTAAAGCAGCAGTGCACATCAGATGCTAGGAGCACAGGCATACGCTAAAGCACAGCCGTACAAAGTGTGAAAGCGTGCCCGGAGAATTTGCTCCAGGGTTTCTCTACGTACATCTTAAAGGGTGGCCTTTTATGGAATTCTAGAATCTTGGAACTGGAATGGCCCTTCGAGTGCTATCTGGTCTAAACTTAACTAGCACATGAATTCCTCAACAACAGACATCTTCCTACGCCAAGTGACTTCCCAGGAAAACATGGTGGGTCTCTGCCAGCTGAGGTACAGTAGGCATGAAAGGGATGACAGCTGTTACGGGGTAAAGCCTGAACTGGAGCGGAGGCAGAGTCCCTCACAGCCCGGACACAGGACAGGCTGAGGTAAGACAGATATCGAAGAGGAACGATTAACAGTTACTACCTTTTTACTGGTATCAGATCACAGAACGACAGAGTTTGAGGGGCCTCAGCAACCAACTGGTCCGACTCTCTCATTTTACAGGTAAGGGAGCTCACACCCAGAAAATGGAGGGGGCTCGACCACATATGAGTCTGAGGAAGAGTCAGGAGTGGGAAACAGGCCTCCAGCGTCTCCCCAGTGCTTACGTGTGGTAACAACACATACTGAAATTGTTACAAACTGTTAAGTGCTACACTAAGGGGTATGGTTTCTCCTCACTTCCTCACTCTCTAAACTCAACTTGAGATAATCTAAAAGCGAATTTTTTTCTCCTGAACAGATTTCAAACTTTATTTCCCAGATCTGTCTCTCACAGTAGATGTCAAAAGTAAAAATTCAAACAGGAGAGTCCCAGAACAGAAACTTAAACCAACTCTGGAACTGACTCCTTGCGGTAAGTACTGTGAGGTCTTGTTTTCTGGGCTTGAACTACGACTCTGGGAATTACCATTTCTTAGACTCCTGAAGTATCCCACTGCTATACCCTAAATGTACTTTCTAGCACGGTGCCCCAGGCTGGATGTGGCACATGGCCAGGGAGCTGGTTAAATCCAGTCTCTGAGGGTCTTTATGTGTAAGCATGAGTGTATGTGCACAAGCGGATGTGCATGTGTTAAACATGCTCCTACATGTCCTTCAGGCCAGGCTTCTCTCCTCATAACTTGTTAGTAAAGCTGAGAAGGAAGCTTATAAGTGCAGAACTATTTCCAAATGCAGTTCAAATGCTGAATTTTCGCAGATGGTGTTGGGAATGGAGCCCTAGCGGGTCGGAGGTGGGACTCTGGTATCAGAGAGACCTCAGTGTGAATCCCTGCTCTTCTGAGACAGGGTGAGGAGCGGGAGGCAAGGGCCTCCGTGTCGCTGAGCTCCTGTGTGTCCTCAGTACTGGGAGTGGTGGGATGACGGCAATAACTCACACAACCCACCGCCCGGTGCCTGGTACACACCAGGCACTCGATGAACGGGACATTAAAGTTGGTCTTATCAACATGCTTGGAATCATTTTATTTCCCTAAGCATAAGGTGAATAAAGATACAATTTAAAGAATGGAGCAATGACTAAAGCAGGCTGTGGAGTGTAAGGGAACTGCCCGGGAAAAAGAGATGGTCTTTGTTAACACCCTCTCTTGATCAGAGATGAAAACAGCCCTTCCCACTAAGCAGATCCTCGGGTTCCACTCTCACCAGAAAGGCCTGTTCTTGTTCTCTTTGTGCCTGTACAATACATCCACTGGGTCAGGCATGGACAACAACAGGGACTGTGGTCTTTCTAAAGGAGCAACAGCTTCCCTCCTACAAATCACTGGTGACTCCTTCTAAGCCAAAAAGCTGCTAAAATGTAAAACCTAAAGAAAGTGCTCCAAGTGAAGTGATCCTGAAACGGGATGGGTGGAGGTTGTCACAGGTGAAAAAAACAGAGAGTCAGAGAGAGAACAGGGGACGAGAGGGTGGTATTAGGGCTTCTGAAGGTGCTGGGGCAAAGCTCCTGGGCTAGTCTTCAGCTTGACAAGTGCAGGAGCAAATTTTGAGAAGAAGTCACCAAACTGGAAAGGACAAGCTATGCTCTGCCTCTCAGAGCTGACACTCTGTAGCTCAGGATCACGTTGGTGTGGGGAGAAGCAATCACTCAGACTCACAAAACTAGGTAAAATTTGATCTGAGAATGATCCTCAGATCACCTCATTCAACCCTTTCAAAACGCAGATGAGGAAACTGAGGTTCCAAGTGGTGAAGCCAGTGTATCCACCCCTGTAACAATCAGACCCAGGGATACAGGAGGAGCAGGACAGGCCAGGGTGCCACTCTGGAGAGCCCACCACTGGGCAAGGTCACAGAACTTAGCGTCACTACGTGAAGAGAATGAGGACCCAGACCATGGAACCAAGGTCCAGAGCTTTTCCTCCTGTGCCTCAGCTTAACACTTCCTGAGAATTTACACTCGCAGGATCTTGCCTGGGCCCTGGGGACACAGACAATGAGCACCCGATTAGGGGACACAAAATAAAAACCCATGAAAAAGATAACCCTAGATTTCAAATACTATGTATGAATAAGGGGAAAATAACTGCGATGGGATCTCGGGGGCAAGGGAAGTCACTCTGGTCAGTGCAACCATGGCAGGCTTTTGAGAGGAGGTAGCATTTGAGCCAGACTCCTTACTTGCTGTGTGATCTTCGGTAAGTTACTTTACTTCTCTGAGCCTGTTTCATCATCTGTGACTTGAAGTAAATAATTCCCACTCACTTTGGCAGATATTGTGAACATGATCAATTCCGTATGTTAAGAACTTGAGTGGAGTGAATGGCACCTGGGCAGTCTTGTGCTCATAAAGGGACAGCCATTTAAGGACAGTGAGAATCTGGACCACAAAAGAGGGGTAAAGAATAAAAGCTAAAAAAGAAGGTTGGGAAATATTTAGAGTGGAATGGTTTAAAAGATGGTTCAGTTATAGGCAGGAGAGAGAGGAGTGGAAGGGAGCTAAGGTGCTTGGGGCTTAGAGAAGAAAGGGCCTTGACTGCCAAGTTAAGAAGAGCTGAGGTTCAGCCTGCAGCTGTGGAACAAACAGGAGTCAGCCCACCTGGACTCCAAGTCCAGTTCTGGCACTTGGGAGGGATAAGAAGTCAGGCAAGTTGCTGGGTCAGTGAGCGTCCTTTCCCTTTTTCTGTAGAAATGGAGACATAACATCCACCTCCAGTGAGCACCATGAACCTTGGGCTGCCAAAGAGGAGCATGCAAACTCAACCACTATGCCACTGGGCCTGCCCCAAGAGGGATTTCATTTTAGGTGATGAAAATGTTCTGGAATTAGTGAAGACGGTTGCAGAATACTTTGAATATACTAAGAACTACTGAATTGTACATACTCTAAAATGGTGAATTTTATGTTACATGAATTATAGTTCAATTAAAATATAGGTACCACTTGTGGAATGTCTACTACCTATCAGATACCACTCCAAGGCTCTTCACATGTATTACTACACCTCACAACAACCCTGCAATTAAGTATCATTAGCCACACCTTTTTTTTTTCAAAGAAGGCCTAAAGCTCCCTGGATGGGAAGGTGCAGAGCCAGGATTTGATCTAGGCTTCTCTGCCTCCCAAGCCTGTGCTCTCTCAACACATGCCTGGAACGTGGCAGAGCCAGAACAGGCGCTGAATGAATGGACGATGGCTACAGATAAGGACATCCAAATTCCCAGCCTGAAGTTCAAAGCAGAAGACCACTTTCCTTCGGCTCTCCTGCCAGACCCCTCTGTCCTCAGGAAGTCCCGAGAAAGCAGTAACCATCTCCAGGCACAACAGAAACAGGCTGCAGCCAGGCCTCAGGGCTTGAATGGGTTCTTTGAAAAGGCAGGCTGAGCGGTCTGTACAGGAAGGTCTGAAGTGGCAGGGGTGAGTTGCAGAAAGGAGCAGAAGTGAGAGTTCCTCCAACCACACACCTCCTGACCTGGATCCTGGCCACCTTGATGCTTGGCCAGGGGGATCCTGAGGCTCCCCTGAGAGCTCTACCTCCTGACTCCTTCCTATTGCTCATCAGTCTCCTCCCTGACCTGTGCTCCCTGATGCAGTCTCAGGAAGATCTGAGGCCTCCACTCATCCTTTTCTGCAGTCAGTGCACATTTACTGAGCCCCTGTTCTGGGTTGAGCACTATGCTAGGGGGTCCTCGTCTTTTGGACACTTACAACCCAGCATGTGCCAAGAACCCCAACCAGAATGCAACATTTGACTTCCTGAGGGACACTGGCTCACACAGAGCAAACCTCTGGTCTCCAGGCCTTTCTAACCCTAATCCTGAGTTGAAGGTGACACCTCACATCCATATCTAGTCCATAGAAGATTAATGAATGCTCAGTGTGATCACATAAAGTGGAAGAAATGGTTGGGAGGAGGTCCAGGATCTGATAAAAACAGCCCAGGCGTTTGAATCAGGTGGTCCTGGTTGAGAATTCTGGTTCCACTACACACTAACTGTGGGAACTTGGGCAAGCCGCTTAACCTGTGCGGGTGTCAGTCTCGTTACCTGTAAAATGGCGATGATAAACTGTTTTCCAGAAGACAGTGCATGTAAGGCATCAAGTGCAGTGCCTTTCTCATCACAGATGTTCGATGAATAGCAGCTGTGAGGCTGCCCTTGTGTGTTATATGCTTGGTTTTATCCCATGGCAAAGAGAACCACTGCAGGTATCCAACACGGACTGAGACATGACGAAAGAGATGTTTTAGGAAGATTAATGTGGCAGTGGCAAGCAAGATGGATGAGGAGTGAGGAGGAGACTGAACAGAGGGTGACAAGAAGCCATGAGTCTTAACTGGTCACATTAATGAAGGTGAACAGTGGTGTGGATCATCTAAGACAGCAAATAACTTCATGCGGCATTTTAACGGGGCTTTGGCATACGCCTCTGGCTTTGAATTCCAGGAAACCACAGAAGAAACTAGCAGTGGACTCAGAAGGATGAGGGAAACTCCCTAGTCAGCCTGCCTTTGCTCCAAGCTTAAGACTAAATAGTCGGTTTAGTGTAAACAGAAATAAACGTGTAGCCTCTGAAGGGACAACCTTCAGTGTTTCTGACCTCTTGATTCTTCTGTTTCCAGGGCACAGAAAACCACCCAGGCTTTGGGCATCACCTGTCGCCTCCTCCTTTCCAGCTACTATGATGTCAGCTAATTGTATTCATCCATCCAACGAATCTTGAGGAAGCACCTACCATGTGCCATGCCCTGTGCCAAATTCTTTACTACCATCCACTGTATTTAATCCCCACAATTATTCTATTGAAGCAGAAATTGAGGCTCAGAAAAGTGAGGCGGCTTAACTAAGACATACAGCTATTGAATAGCTTTTGAATTGAATTGAAGCAGAATTTGAATTGAATTGAAGCAGAATTTCAAATCAAGTCTGCATCACACTCAGGCTCTATTCCTATCACCTAATTATCCTATAGGAACCAGAGAAAAATTACCAAGTTGCTACAACTTCCTCAAGTGAAATAAAAGGCACATATAACATAGTGAGTGTATCAATATAACTTTTGAAGTACCTGCCTTTTTCCTAAGATCCTGCCAATATCCTAGGACAACGCTGTCATAAATTCCCAAGCTGAAGTAAGCACTATACAAATATGATGTGATGCCAAACTCCTGAACTACAGGCGTATCAAGGCCACCGAGTTCTAAACAGTCTCCAAAATAGAGTCCCTATTCAAAGCCATAAAATATAGTAAAAGCTGCTCTTCAAAAATATGGAAGGACTTGGTATTTGTTATTAACCTGAGAGGGAGAAACATCCCATTAACGGCAATAAGTAGATGGTACGTTAGCCACCGGGCAGGCGGACAGGAAACCCAGCGCACAGCTGGCCTCACAAGTGCAGAAAACCCTGCAGAATTTGTAGTCTACAGTTAATAGGACAGGCGCTGTCTTCACCCCCATTTTACACATAATCACGCGGGTAACTAAAAAGATCCAAAGCCAGAGAGTTTAATTTGGTGTGGGTTTGTTAGCTAAGGATGAAATTCTGAAAGGCTAAACATGAAACGTTTTACAAAGGTCTTGTCTTGTTTTAAAAATATCTATATGCAAGTTTTAAAGTTTTCATCTGCACAAAAATCCTGTAAAGTCTTATGTTTGCAATAAAAACAGACATGCCACAGAAAAGACAGGCACATCGCATTCTCTGGCCTATGGTGCTTATTTTTATAAAATCCAAGGCAGACAAAATTCTCAAGTTTCAAGGACTGTATCCAGCCAAGACAACAAAAAGAAGAGTGTCCTGCCGTGGTGTGGCAGAAGGAAACCAGGAGACGCTGCATAGAGGCCTGGCTCTGTAACTAACTGGCTGGTTGACCTGTCACTTCCTCTCAGTCTTCTTTTCTGTAAATCATGGCAACTAGACAAGAAGACCTCAACAGCTCCTTCCAGCGGTGTGACAGCTGGCCAGCCACAGGGACTTCCAGGTCTCTCTCTTCTGTGCAGTGCAGGGTGAGAGTAGATGCTTGAATTCTTCCTGCTGGGCCGTCCAAACAGGGAGAGGAGGAAGTGCTGAGCAGGTTTCAGTCGGTCTCCCAGCGCTCATGCCCACCGTCTCAATGGCGTTGGCACACGGCTGGGGCACAGACAAAACTAGGAACCTCATGCTGCTGGCTCATTTGTCTAGCTACCCTCACATGCTTCACCAGGTTTTGCCAGGGTAATAAGTGGCCCCCATAGAGGGTCACAGAGGGGCAAAACACGGGGGGAAATGGTAAGCCTTTCGTGCTTAAGCCAAGTCCCAGGAGGATTTAAAACACACAAGAGTTAAATTTTAAACTTGTCTGCTCCTTCATGTACCTGCTCCTCTAAATCACTCCTTCCACAAAGGGTGGTATCCATGACTAAGCAAGCTGTTCTCTCAGCAACTCTTACCGCCATAGTCTTTAACAGCTGCCTATATTTAATGAGCACCTACTATGTGCCAGACACTTTTCTCTACTACCTTGCTAAATAACATAGTGGGCAAGTAGCTGATTATGATCTCTGTGTTACACATGAGCACCTAAACCTCAGAGGAGTGAAGTAATCTCCCTAAGGTAACACAACTGGAAAGTAGCAGAGTCACGATTTGAACCCAGACTCTCTGACTTCAAAGCCCCTTCTTTCAGCTAACACTTCCCCCTCGATACTTAAGGAAGTGACCTGGAGGTCATCTAACCAAATTCCCCCATAGGGCAGGATTCCATTCCAGCATATCCCTGACCTTCTTACCACCTCTGGTGACAGGAGCTCATCATCATGCTGGAAGCTCTCTCCACCGCTCATCTGCTCCCTCTGCTATTGTTACATTGCTCCCACCAACCCCTCTAAATTCTGCTCTCTGGATACACCTCTGCTGTCTGGACCCTTTCAGAACAGGTCTGATCCTTTCTCCACTGGGACAAAACTCAGACAGTGAAAACCACCAAAATATCATCCCATGCAAATCTTTTCTTCTCTTGCTGATATATTTAGCTGTCCTATCCTACATCTTACCAATGAGCTCAGAGGAAAATGCAGCTGTCGAGTAGTTAAAAGAAGCCTAGATCTGGGATCCAAAGACCTCGGGACAGTGATCTCTCCTGGTTATCACTGGATTCTCAGTCCATCTCTGGCTGCTTCTTCCCAGTCACCTCTTTTGGGCTCTTCTTCTTCAGTTGTGCCCTTAAAAGCTGGTGTTCTGAAGAGTTCTGCCCTGCAAGATCCTCTTACTCTGCACCCTCTCCTGCTGTGACGTCACCCCTCCTGTGGCTAACGACTTCCACATTGGGATCTTCAGCCCAATTTCACACTGTTCTCCTGAACCTTGGGCCACATGCCTAAGTGCTCTCCTGGCATATCTGCCCAGATGTCCCATGGGCCCCTAAGATTCAACATATCTCCAACTAAACTCATCAGCTCTCCTTCCAACCAACTACTCTTCTAGTGCTCTCCAAGGAGGGTGGGGAGTCCAGATCACCACACTATCATCACAAACATCACCACAACCAGTCCATTCCAGATCCCATGGATTCTCCTTCCTTAACCCATCTCAGATCCATCACGATCCCACCTTGGTTTAGGTACCATACTCTTTGACTGAACTGTCTCATACTTCTCCACAAGTCTTGTCTATGTGGGAAACCTTAGCCCACTGCCTGACACCTACAGCACCCACTGAACAACTGTTTGAACAGCTCTCTCCTCCCAGGTATAACCAGAAGCCCTATCTCACCAAGGGTATAGGCAGAGTACGTGGAAATTCCTAGCACTGAATTTGGAACCTGGAACCTGGTGAGTACTTAATAAATATTTAATAAATTAGTCTCTAAAGACAAAAAGTAATGCCTATTCCTCCTCATGCATTTTCCTCCAGCATAAGGCTGACCACCTAGTATAACTTCATACCTGGCAAACTTAAACGAAGCAGAGAAAACCTCTCCAGGGTATATATGCTTTTCTGGTAAGCATTTTCAGTTGAAGACTACACCTATCCCTCTTTGAGGAGCTTACAAGACAAAGCAGGTAGGCACAGTGGAAAGAGAATTAAACTTGGAGTCAAAGATCTAAGTTTGAATTCCACTTTACTGGTGTGTTTCGGTTTTTTTTTTAAGATTTTTTTTTTAAATTTTTTTTCCTTTTTCTCCCCAAAGCCCCCCAGTACATAGTTGTATATTCTTCATTGTGGGTCCTTCTAGTTGTGGCATGTGGGACGCTGCCTCAGCGTGGTTTGACGAGCAGTGCCATGTCCGCGCCCAGGATTCGAACCAATGAAACACTGGGCTGCCTGCAGCAGAGCGCGCGAACTTAACCACTCGGCCACGGGGCCAGCCCCTTTACTGGTGTGTTTTTAAAATAAAAATTAGTGTTTTCTTGAATAACAAAACACCACACAAAAGAGCTAGACCTCAGCTCACCTGGGGCACTGTCTTCCATCATCCTGTGAAGTACTCTGTAGCACATACTATCTAGTTGTAATAAATATGTGGTTCTTGAGAAAGACAAATCACATCAGATTGAACCTTCAATGGTTAACATTTCGGTGGAATCTGCAACAGATGACAGCAGGCAAGTTCCAATCTTTGCTCCAATGTATATCAGCAGAACATGTCAAAACCTAAATTAAAAGTTTTCACTTGCTTTTTTTAAAAAAATAAATCATCTTGTTGGCAGTCTCCCACTGATGACATGCAACAATCTTTGCATATGAAATTGGTTAGTCCCCTGCTTTGCTGCTAACTTTGTAGAAGTTCCAAAGCATTTCTGGAGCAAGTGATCTATTTGGACCGACAATGCCAAGCTGGGACCTGAGCCCTGAATGAGCTAAAATTACCAAAGCAAGAAGAACGTGGCTTTGGAAGCTATTTCCCCCCAAGTGTGGGGTTTTTTTTTTAGTCAAGGGAGTGATAAAGAATGTTGACTTTTTCCAGATGAACAAAGTTGAATGAAACCTCAAAATCCCACTGCAGGTTTCTGTTCTGAAAAACAAGTTGCTGCTACAGAGGTTACCGTCCTCCCCAACTTCCTCTCCCCAAGCATAAAAAATGCACCTACCTTCCCAAAGGTCATGAGTTCAACAAGGGGTGAGACTGGTGTGGACTACATGCTGGGCACTGCAGTTGCAGAAACAAGGCAGGCAGGCCCCTGTCCTGGAGGAGTTCAGCATCCAGGAGGAAGACAGGCCCATTCACTAACCCAAACAAGACGCAAAATACTAAGCTCCACAAGCAGGCAACAAGCCAAGTGAAAGGAGAGCTGTACAGAGGGAGAGTCTCCCTTGGGGGCAGAGGGGGAAGAGAGAATGCCCCTGAGGCAGGTGCTCCCAGTGTATTCTATCTACTCCTCTAGCACAGCCCTCAGCTCACCGGACCACAAACATGTCACATGTCTGCCTTCCCCACTGGAAGGTGAGCTCCATGGGCAGAGGCCCCGGGACTGACAATAATTAATCCATCGTGGTTTGCTCAAAGGATTGCCTGAGGCTGTGCTCTCAAGATGGCATGAAATGCCACAGGTCTTAGGCGGAAGCTAGAGAAGTAACGTGGGGCTGGAGCTGCTATGAATGCCAGGCTAAGAAGCTCAAGTTTTATTCAGTAGGCAACAGGGAGCTACGGCAGGTTCTAAGGAGAGCAGTGAATTGACTAAGACTATGTTTTAGAAAGTTATTCTGACAGCAATTTGGAAAATCAGTTGGAGACAAGGTGACCAGTGAGAAGGCTGTGCGCTGGTTTAGATGAGTAAAAGCTGGTGCAGGCCTGAATTCAGGCAACGGTAGTGGAGCTGCAAGGGAAAGACTCAGAGGATAAACTGCGAAGTCCACCTAGAATTGGTCCTTTCCCTGTGCCTCCAGTGCCCGGCTTCCACCTCCACTTAGCACTTATGTCAGGCCCCAAGACTACACACTCCCTGAGGATGACGCCCATTTCTTCTTCATCACTCTGCCCCCGACAGAAACCCTATACATCAGGAACTGAAAAGTGAACTCTTGTCACCCCTGGGTCATGCTGTCATTTCAGTCCCAGTCCCTCAGATGGGTTGGTGCATTGGTACATTCACTTATCATAGTGCAGTAAGGGGACATTTGACAACGAAAGGAATTTAGCACACCCAAATAATAATACCATGGCATAGGTGCTTGGTATTAGCTGGAACAACATAAAATTTTAAGACTCTGAGCCTAGAGAAACCAGTTTTGGCCCCGTAAAAACACAAAATTCAATCTCATGAGCCCCAGTAGCATGCTGGATAGCAGTTAGATAATGGTGAGCTCTCCAAATGGGTAGCTCTCACTTTCACAATCTGTTTGGCAAATAAAAAAGAGTGAATAAGGAGAGACCACAGTCCAAACATAAGCCAAGTCTTGATTTATGTGGACCCTCCAGGGAGGATGGGAGCTCCTTCAAGAAGATTTCCTCAGGACAGTGACAACTGGAGGGGGGAGGGCAAGGTGTGTGTGCTCTGTAGGAGGGAGGCTGGTAAGAGAGGAAGAGGAAGAGCAGACTGGGTTGGAAAACTCAGAAACTGAAACTGTCCTCTGGCTCGAAAACTTGCCTGGAGCTGTCAGTTTCATGGACAGTTCTTCCATTTCCTTTCATTCCCTCCAGGCACGCGATGTGGCTGATGGGAACATCAGCTATTTACAAAGGAGATTGCCAAGCAGGGGCTTGGCTCTGGAAGGCCTTTGTTCCAAGCCAGGCTTTGCCATTTATTAGCTGTGTGTCTGCAGGCAAGTCTCTGAGCCTCAGTGTCCTCATCTATAAAATGGAAATAATAACAATAGCAATCCCTACCAACAGGGTCACAGGGAGTACTAACAGAGGTAATGCACAGGCACATAGTAATAAATAAAGATCAATAAAGCGGATTTGCTTTTTTCTTGAACTGAAATTGCAATTCGGTGAGAAGAGAGCCATACACTAGGGTGTGACACACACTGAAACCATGGTGTCAACCACCACGGGCTGGAAAAATACAAAGCCCCACAGCAGCTGGCTTTGACGTTTCCCCTACAAAAAGAGGGACACTTGAAGAAGCTCTGGGTTGGCCTGGGCAAATACTCAGCAGAGTAACACACTTCTCACCAAATGCCATAAAGTGGCTCTGAAACTACCTCTGAAACCATGCTGTTGGTGCCAAAGAGGGATTAATGACTCACGGCTAACTCACAAACATTCAAGCCATCTCTGCCTCCCCCCTGAGGGCCACCTCCTCACATCGATGCCACGACACTGTGGTATTTACATCCAGGGTGAGCTCTTTAAGATGAAGTCACCGCGGGCCATTCTCAGAGCTACCACATTCAAGTCAAGATGGGGTTTCAAGAGACACAGGAGAGTTTCTCCAGGATAAATGAATTCCCAAACCCACCCTGGCCCTTCCAATCAGGTCTGCAGCCAGGGCAGCGGCTCCAATTTAAAAATTAACCAGCTGATTGGAATTCAAAATATGGTCTAGCCAACCTCAAGTTGTTTCTTTTTCTCCCTTTATCCTCCCAAGAGAAAAACTGAAGAGAGGTGGGGGAAAGCGCTTTTCAACTCACTTCGCTCAAACTGGCGCCATGCTTCTCTGGAGCTGCTCTGCCAATTTCCAGATGTTGCCCAGGGTTTTTTTTGTTTTTAATAACCCCAGAGATTTATCAACATTCCAATGTGGAGGAAGAATAGTCTACAGATTCAAGATTCATGGTCCTCAGACCAACAACTTCATGTGTCTTAATTATGAGGACTTTCATCGATTTTTAAAATTGGAATCGGTGGGGGCTGCCATCTGCCTGAGTAGCCTCTCTGTGGCGCTGGAAGAGCCAAGCACAGTGTTCACGTTTGCTGAATAAATAAATGGATGAAGGAACAATCTCTAAAAGAGGAAAACAGCCCTTACACACTAAGACACCTCCATACCACTGACTCCTTCTGACACACATCCCTTTCCCTCTCCTAAGGCCTTTCCAATCTGGGAGTACAATACGATCTTCAAGAAGCACGCTTGCTTTCCTTCTAGCCAAAGGGAAGCAAAGGTTACAGCCTAGTTCTGACCGCCTCAGGTCTACAGCCTTGGTGAATAAAGTCCTAATCCCTTCCCTCAGGTAATTAAAAACAGGAAATGAACAAAATAAAACCTAATCAGCGACAAAGGCTTCCCTTTTCTCCATACTTCCCCTCATTCTGTTCTGGCTCCAGGTGTCTCCAGGTGTTTCGAGTGGGTCTACACCCCTGTGCCCCAGGGTTTGTCAGGGAGGAGGTGAGGATAAAGTCTGTCAAAAAGGGCCCCCGGTGCTCAGGAGTTGCCAGTTCTCCTTCTACTCCTCACCTCCTGCAAACTCACTTTCCAGAGGCAACAAGAGGTGGAGGAAAACAACCAGTCATGAGCCCAAGCTCTAATCTACTGCTATTTTGCCATGGGACCCTAGGCAAGTCACTTCTCTGTTTCATGCCACAGTTTCCATTTCTACCGAATTTAAATATGATACATGCATGCTGGATTCATCTTTTAGGCTAAATGTGAGAAAGCAAAGGAAGTTGGAAAAAACAGCAACGATCTCAAAACTACAGAATACTAGCGACATCTTCATTCAGTTGCTAACCCCTGGTCTTCCTTCCGAGTGGAGGGCAGGGTGGCTTATGTCTCTGCCGACTCTAAGGCACACCCTCCTTACCAGCAGCAGCTCAAAGGCTGCTCCCCAAAACGGAAGTGATACTCTCCTCTTCCCCTCATGCCTGTACCCAAGCCTCCTAGAACTAGCTGGGAAAGTGGGTCCACTGCTTCTTTACAAAGGAAAAGATGCCCCAGGATGGCAGAAAGAATTCGGTATAGGAGGCTGAAGCGCTAGTTTCTTGTCCTATCACCAACTGAACCTCAATATCCTCACCTGTCAGATGGGAATGAGACCACCTGCCCTGCTCATCTCCCAGGGTCCTGGGAGAGCAGGGATGGGAGGTCTGGTCTTACCTTGACCTAGAAACTCTTTCCTGGCACCCAGCTCTCACTCAGGGAGCCTTCTGAGAGAGTCAAAAGAGATGTAGAGGCTAAGGGATGCTGAGGGCCACTACTTCCTCACCTCTGCCACCTGGCCAGGGAGGGGCAGAAGAGAGTGGTGCCTAGTGTTCAAGGCCTCCTCATCCTGTCCAATGATGGCCCAGATGGGACAAGGATGTCATACCTTCTCTCTGTGAAGAGGGACTCCCACCTAGAAGAGTCTGACAATATCTGCCCTGCCTCCTCACTCCCGGGAGGGACCAACGGCCTTAAAGGGAGAGAGACAGACAGATAGAGAAACTTAAGGAGTCAGAAGGAACTGGGGGAGAGGTGAAGAGAAGGTGAGCGACAGAGAAATAAAGGTACAGACAGGCGAGGGGAGAGAGAGAAAGTGAAGGGACCAGGAGAATGAACAGGAGGACAGACAACGAAAAAGGGATGGAGACAGACTGACAGCGCGGGAGTGTCGGGAGGTGGGAAAGACAAAGGGGACTATCTGGCGTTTTTAACTGGTCTGGCCTCTTACAGACACCCTGTTCCCCCAAAGAAGAGCCCAGGGAGCGGAAGGAGGAGGCCGGAGCAAGCAGTGGCTCCCCCGGCACCCTCGCCCGGCGCCCGGCCCCCTCCCGGTCCCGGCGCCGCCCCCCGCCCAGGGCCCCCGTCCCTCCGGCCCCTGCTCACCTGCCAGCGCCAGGATCTGGGCCTTGTGCAGCAGCAGCGCGCCCCAGTCGCGGGGGGCGCGCGGGGGAATCTCGGGCCCGGCGCCCAGCTCCTCCGGGCCCCGGTACACGGCGTACACCTTCTGGTTGTCAAAATCCAGCCGCGAGCGGGGGCTGAAGTCGCGCACGCACGACACGGGCAGCGCGTAGCAGACGTTGTCCTCCAGGAACCGCACAAAGGCGTACATGGTGGGCGCCGGGGGCGGGCCCGCTCGGGCCGGTCAGCCCGCGGGGCGGGCGCCGAGGTGGGAGCCGGCTGGGGGCGCGAGCCGCGCAGCCGGGCCGGGGGGCGGGGGCGGCTCCCCGGGCCCGGGGCTCCCCCCACTGTTATTGTTCCTGAAAGCACCGCTCTGCCAATCGGCTGCTCTCGCCTGGGCGCGGAAAAGAGAGGGAGGGGGGAAAGGGGAGCGGGGGGCGGATGAGGGGGGTTTGGAAGCGCACCGCCACTCGCAAAGTCAGACCCGAGCAATCACAGCCGGAGCGCGATTCGAGTAGGGAGGGGAAAGGGCAAAAAGATTGAATTGCAATAATAATAACAACAATGGCACTGCAGGAAAAAAATGCAGTGAGTAAAAGTCGCGCTGCGGGAAGGATTATATTGCTTCAACAATCCCTCTGCAAAATAAATTGCATTGCAACGCAACTGCATTGCAAAGGAGAGGAGAGAGTGCAAAAGAATGAATGCGGGGCGGGGGACAATCTTGTTTGGATCGTAAGTGTAAACTTGCACTTGCAAGCGAGTAGAATTTTGGAGTGCTTCAAGTAATTTTAGCCACTCCTCTCAGCCCCTTTAGTTCGCTTTATTTATTTATTTATTTATTTATTTTGTAAAACTGCCAGCTCCGGCTGTGGGGAGGGTCAGTCAGCCAGAAACGTTCCCCTAGAGCTGCCCAACTAGTTCTGACCAGAACTGGGGCTTATCTGGGATTTCCAGTTGGACTAGCTGGCTGGGAGTGGTGGAGAGTTTGTCGAGGGCTGCTCTCAGCCAGAGGGAGCAGTGGCACCCCTCCACAGCCTGCCCGTCTCTGAACTGGGACCAGCTGGAATGAAGCAGGGAGTGGAGAAGCGCTCTTCAGGAAGGCAAGGTCAGGGCTAGCTGGGCGTTTCTGAAGCACTTTGAGAGGTTCAGGAATGGGAGTCTGTGGAATAGCAGTCTTTGCTCTGTCCTAATACCACAGGCAGAAGAGAGCCTGGAGGAGCTTGGGTCCCTCCACGCAAGCTGTGAACACCAGCTGAAAGAGGGCTGACTCCTAGGAACCCCATCCCACATTAGAGGGGGTCAGCATCTTCACACTGATGCCTCCGAGATGGTGGGCTTTGGATCAAATGTGCCTACTTACATCCCTACTGCCTAGCCCAGACCTGGCACTTGGTAGGGACTCAGTGAATTTCGGGTGAAAAATAATAAATGAAAATCCACACTCACCCAGCCATCCAATCATTCATTCTTTTCTTCAAGCAACCAATATTCATTGGGCGCGCACTACATGCCTGATTTTGGGCTACGTGCTGGTGAGAGAAGGAGGAGCAAACAGGAGGAACACCTGGATGCCTTGCAGTCTTAGTGTATCACAACTTGAGTTTCGGTTTTGGATTCCTGTGCCAAAATTAGGTTACTATATGAATAACACACCTCCCCTGTCCTCAAAACCCTTACAATCCAGTCTGGGAGTGTTAAAAAAAAAAGTGTAAGTAAGTAAGTATGCTATAGTGAGAAAAGTGTTCTCATAGAGGAATGCTTAATGGAGGTAGCAGACTGAATTAAATGTTATATTTCTTTAAAGATTCATTTTAATGAACTCGACCTATAAGAAAAAAACAAAATATGTGCACCAAAAGGTTGTTCCTTGGTTGTGGTGGGCGATTTTCTTTTCCTTTGTGTGTATATACATTTGTATTTAATTTAACTATTTTCCACAATAAGCAGGTATTACTTTATAATCAGAAAGCATTAAAGATTACTTTTAAAAAAGCACTGGGCTCACATTTCAGATCAGCTACACTAATAATGAAGTAAATAAGCCAAAACCCCCAAATTATTTCACTACGATTTGGGGAGTACTTTATACAGGTGAATCCCATCAATACACAGCTCCCAGACCCAAATGTACAGGTCAGATCAAGTTCCGTTAAACCAAGCCTCTGGTACGTATGCAGTGACAGCCAGACATGACCACAAGTTGTCCTGAGGTAGATGTCCTGAGGTAGATGTAGCTGTTGTCCTATGTTGCCTGACACACTTCTGGAAAAAAGAGGAGCCACTCTGAGTTGTTCCAGTAGATTTACCCTCATGATTATGATTTCTTTGGACTGATCTTAAATGAGTTTTTATTTTAAGAATACATTCCTATGGTGGTCAAGGGGAAGTAATGTGTAGCAAGACTTCTGATAATTCACAAGACAGATCATGCAGAGTTGGCCATATGTAACGAAAATCCATGAAGCTCCAAACTATGTTTGCAAAATAACTTCAAGTAGCACTCTGGTCAACCTCCTATCCCATCTAAAGGAAGGTGACCTCAAAATACATTACCAGTCTCATCTCTTACCACCTTCCTGGACACAGAATACTCCAGACACATTAAACTATTTGACATGTCCCAAGACAGCATGTTTTATCAGGTTCCAAGCCTTTGTGCTTGCTCTGCCCTCACCCTGGGAAATTCTTCCTCCCAGAGTGCACAGTGACCTCAACTTTCCCTAAAGACCAGCTCAGATGTCATCTCATTTGCGAAGCCTTCCCCAACCACCCACACTCCTCAAGCACAGGCAGGCTCTTTCTAAGTTGCCCGGGCACCTTTATCTCCCCTCATTGAATGAGCTTTTTGAGGGGGGCACAAAAAGGCTGAGTAAGCTGGGTATGCCAGGTTCCTAGCACAAGGCCTGGGAGTAAATGTTTACAGAACAAATACGTTAAAGAAAGACACAGAGAGCACGAATAGCAAACCTCGCACATGGTTTTTCTGAAAATCTGTCCCTTCTTTTCAGAATTGGAGCTGAATCCCAACTCTGTCTTTCCCATTCCCAGTGACCAAGGGGCAGAACAGTGATTCCATTCCTTGTGAGACAGACACATTCATAAACATATTAAATATCACTGCACCCTCAGGCTCAAACAAATTCCCCACCCAAGTCAGTGTAAATAATTCTCGTAGGGGACAGTTCCATTTCCCAAGAACCCAGAAAGAAGAAAAGAATAAACAATGACGTGGATACCAACAGAGTAAACACAGATGCAAATACATTTTGTCTGTAGGTGCTCAGAACGGATTCTAGAGAAGGAATGGCCAGTACAGATGCTCAGAGAGACACCCTCAGACAACCTAAGGGCAACAGAAAGACACCTGGAGTTTCTGTTTCCTGTATGAATAACACAGTCAGTCTTTGAACATAGCTTCATGAAGAACCCACTGTGTGCCTCCTCCACCTTAGTGAAAACTGAATCAGAGTACCTCTTTGACCCGGAGAGGTAGCCCTGGGCTTTACACATACCAAAAACTCAAGATGTTGACGATTCATTGATCGGCAAGCAAACACAGTTCAAAAGTACAGATTTCAGACTGGAAGAGTTGGTTCAAAAGGTCAAGTCCAACCAAATCATGGTTGAATCCCCTCTTCAATATCCCTGCCAGATGATCATCGAGACACCTTTTATGCAGTTCTACTGTCTGGAAGGTTACTACCACACCTTCACTTTCACACCCTACTGACTGTTAGAAAGGTCTTCTCTGCTTACACTGAGGCAGAATCTTTCACCTTGTAACTGCCCCACCAGGTTCACCACCAAGAGTCTCCTGTCAGCTCTTCAGATATGGGAAAACTTGGGATCCTGTCTGCCTAGGACCTTGTCTGTCTTCTGCCCAGACATCTTGGCTTCCTTCACCTGCTTGTCCTCATATGACCTGGTTTCAGTGATGATAATGGTGATATCTACTTTTTTTCCAAAGCTTACTATAAACCATCAATGCCAAGCACCACGTATACATGATTGCAGTTAACTTACACCAAACCCTTGAAGTGGGTAGAATTAACCCCATGATAGAGTTGAGAAAATTGAGACTTATAGCAAAGCAGTTTGGCTATAGGAGCCCTGGAAGGCTATGGTCACATTTGCATTTTAGACAGTTTTCTCTAGAAGCAGTGTAGGGGAAGGATTGGAGGGGAGGCCAGGCTGGGGAGTGGGAAGCTTGTGATGAGGCTGACTGTCCTGTGCCTGCCCCTCCCTTAACTCCTTCTTTCTGCAGGCCAAATGTACTTTGCCTCTCATCCAAGTCATTTTAACGGAGCAGAAAATGTACACATCTGGGGCAGTTTTGCAACTGTGTCTCCCTCATGCTTTCCTGTTGAGTTTTGCAGAGCGTTGGGTTAATGTCAAG
This sequence comes from Equus quagga, assembly GCF_021613505.1. Taxonomy (NCBI): domain Eukaryota; kingdom Metazoa; phylum Chordata; class Mammalia; order Perissodactyla; family Equidae; genus Equus; species Equus quagga. The sequence goes on along the minus strand of NC_060271.1, from coordinate 10,070,948 downwards.
CTCCTTTGGCTTAGCCAGCCTCAGCGTGTTCAGTGGCAGCAGCAAGACTTATGGTTCATATTACTGCGTGGAATTCTCAATGTACTTTGCAAAACTATTTTAAGGAGACCTGGGTTCTGTGAATTTTTAGAGCAATTGGAGCGTGACTTTTCAACCTCTCTGCTAATGATTGACCACATTTTTTCATGATTTTGCCCTTTTTTCCTGTGTTATTTAATTTGAATTTTAAAGTCTCTGCTTTTTAAAAAAATTTTCCCAGAAAAGTAACTTGCTGTGCTGTGAGCTCAGGACCACTGTCTTTATAGGAAGATTCAAGGAAGGAATGTTGATAGTTGGCCAGGAGGGTCTGAACCTCCTGCGAGGCCCATGGTGGGCATTATCCTGAGCTGGGTACTGTCACCCCAAAGCAGGGGCCTCCACCCAGTGCATCCATGTGAACTCCTGATCGTGAAGTCTGATTGAATCTGGTTGTGGGGTTTTGGGCAAGGGAAGAGAGGGGCAGTAGGGACAGGGAAGGAAGGAAAGAGAGGAGTTGCATGTTGAATACAAGCTCAAAGGCCAGCGAACATCTCCTGGAGTTAGAGAGAATGCCATCTTGTCATGTAGGTGACAGCTTGGAGGGTTACAGGTATATGGGCTTTGGAATCAGACCAGGGGCTAAGTCCTGCCTTTGCCACATCTGTGCTGTCACTTTGGGCAAGGCAGTTCACCTCCCTGAGCTGATATTTCTTATCTGTAAAATGAGGCAATTAATGCACGTGTTCTGAAGGTGTGAGAATCAGGGCAAGAGTTCTTTGCCTTCTCTGTGTATCAGGATCACCTGGGGAACTTAAAAAACATCCCACTCCCAGGTCCTAACCCTCAAGATCCTGATTCAATTGCTCTGGGGATGGGGCCCGGGCACTGATTTTTTTTCTGAATTCCTGGATTATTGTAATAGCAGACAAGGTTGAGCACCTCCGAGTTGAAAGATTTTAAGGTAACATGCCAGTCACATAATTGCTCAACAAGTCATAGATATTATTTTCAGGGAAAATATACAAGGCTCTGAAATGTCTATGTAACCTCTCTGAGGCGCAATAATTTCTTCATCTGAAAAATAACATACCAGTGTGAAAAGAGGACAGTTTTGTTATAGTCTTAGGCCCTGGATCCAAACTCTGGCCTAATGAGTAAGGCTGTTCTTACCAGGCTCATAGTATTGAATTATTTTGCCCAATATTACTCAAGTAATAAATGACAAAGCTATAACAAGAAACCAGGTATTTGGGGTCCTGGTTTAACTGGTAACTTAACTTTAAGTGTGTGGCCTTGCACAAGTTTCTTAATGTCTCCAAGCCTCACTTTCTTTATGGGAATATTAATACAGCTTCATAAGGTTGTTACGAGGATTAAATGAGATAATCCATGTAAAATGCCTGACCTAGTGCCTGATACGTAGTGAGTCTTCAATAAATGATAGTTGCTATTATTTTTATTATTATAGTTATCATTATGAGAGCTCTGATTCCCATGCCGAAAGTAGGGTGCCCAATAAATGTTTATTGAATGAAATTGTAATATATATTTATTCTATTATTGTCTGTCTCTGCCACTAGATCGAAGCTCCACTGGAGAAGAGACTTTATCTGTTTTCTTCACTGTTGTATCCTAGCATCTAGGCTGGAACATGGGAGACCCTAAACAAACACTTGTTGAATGAGTGCATGTCAGAAACACAGACCCTAGAGGAGAGAAAAGCCCCCAAAAGTAAGGAGGGATGGGGCCAGCCCGGTGGCGCAGTGGTTAAGTGCGCACGTTCTGCTTCGCCAGCCTGTGGGTCGCCGGTTCAGATCCCAGGTGTGGACATGGCACCGCTTGACAAGCCATGCTGTAGGCATCCCACATATAAAAAAGTAGAGGAAGATGGGCACGGATGTGAGCTCAGGGCCAGTCTTCCTCAGCAAAAAGAGGAGGATTGGTGGCAGATGTTAGCTCAGGGCTAATCTTCCTCAAAAAATAAATAAATAAAATAAAAAAATAAAAATAAAAAAAAAGTAAGGAGGGAGAGGTATCTCAAGGGCCTTACTCTGTCTCTCTGAGTCTCACCATCCTCTTGTGGATATCTCTCTGTTTCTGGGCCCCCACCATATCTAGCTCTCACAATCCGGCCCAGAAAACAATAAAAGCCCCTTTTGTAGTCTTCCCCTTGGCACCACTAGACAGGTTGACATTTTCAAAATGTTTTCCTAAAATAAAGAGAGAACAAAATGGAAATAATTACAGAAAAATGCACACAGCAGAAAAATAGTCAAGTTGACAATCACACAGAGTTGACATACACTAATACCAATAATTACATAATAGCATCAGGAATCTCAGTGATATAGTCCACGGGCCTCCTGGGAAACGAGATGTGATTCCATCTCATCCCACAAGGCTAGACTTCCTTCTAACCCTGCTGTTGGTTGAAAGTCATTGACTCCCTAACCCCCTACTCAGCATACTCGCTGTTAGATAACAGGGCAACCTTCCTTCAAGGACCACATGCTGGTTCTCTGGTTACCATCTCTGTTCATCCCAAGCACCCCATGGCTCAGAATGTCTGCCCTTTATGTCTTCATAGGGCCAGAGTGCACCCCACATTCTCATTCACTCTTAAGCTTTTGTTTGATAACTCTGGGCTGCCATTCTGGGTCAGAGACACAAAACGGAATGTTCATTCAGAGGGTTAAGTCATCTCAGAAGCACACAGCAAACAATGAACAACTCTGATTTTCTTAAGAATGTCTCCCAACCACACCACAAATTCAGCACAAAATCAGAGGAAAGGAATGAAAATGGAACTAACAATTATTGACTTCCATGATAGGAACTGTACTGGTTGCTTTACATACTAGCTCCTTTAATCTTTTCAAAACACCCCATGAGGTTGATACTATTATTATCTCCATTTTTCTGATGAGGAAACTAAGACTTAGCGAGGTGACAGAAGTTGTTTATAGTCACATGGAGAAGACCAGACCCTTGGTTTCTTGATCCAAAGTCTGGGTTTCAAGGGCTGTTTTGATATAGGCCTTGCCTTACAGTTTCCTGAGGCAACAAGGAGCTGAACTGACTGTGGGGTTTAATCCTCTCTTCCCTTTTCCTAGATGCTTGAAACCCCAACTAGAAATCTGAGAGAACTAGACCTTATGGGAAAGTCCAATATCTGTCATCCCAAGCATGCCTAACTTGAGTGGCTAATGATTCTGTGAATACTAACAATTTGACTACATTATTTGGGGTTTCTTAAATCATGGCCTCCTTACTCCAGAGACCCTGAATTTTTCAGGAACTCTGAGGTTTCTAACTGCTCAAGCAGATTTCTAGTCTTAGACCCTCTGTTGGTGGCCACGGAGTTGGAACCTGTTGGGAATCACCTGTTAACTGAATGGTCTGGGTGGAGGCTCCTCAGAGCCAGAACAAAAGAGGATCAGAGAGCTCTAGTCAGAGACATCTCTGTAGGACTCCTCACCCCCACCCGCTTCTTACCTGCTATTACTTGGAGTGATAAGAATAAGAATAGGAATAATAGCAGTGAACCTGTGTGGAATGCTTACATCATGCCAGGCTTTACATACATTTCTCAGTAATCCTCAAAACAATCCTGGGTGGTAGGTACTATTAGTATCAACTCATTTTAAAGTTGAGGAAACCAACACATAGGGGTGTTAGGTAACTTGTTCAAGGTCACACAGGAGTAAATGACAGAGCCGGGATTCAAACTCAGGCTACCTGACTCTAGATCCCCAACAATGGACTTCTACCCCAATTCTGGCTCATTCTGGGTCTGACTCTGGGTCAGTGAGAACCATCTGTGCCCTACTAGCTAGGATGGGGAGATAATGGAGCATCTATCTTCAAAGGGTCATATGTTGCTTCTCTAGGAATGTCTAGACTACCTTGATTGGTCCAGGTGAGACCCTGGCAGGCAATATGCTGAAAAACACCCTGGAGTTCATTGATATTTTCATCCTATGTTGTGGTGGGTGAGAGTGTACTAGATTCAATCCACAGTATAAAGAAGTCTTCTTTTATTTACTCAAAAACAGTTTCTTTATTTAGTAGTATAGCAGGGCCACCTATTATGTCAATCAAAAAAAAAGTTCTTGACCTCTAAGTTGTTATATTATGATGAAAAAATGACTCATATATACAATATTCAACACATTTTCTGTTGATAGTTCTTTTTCACATATTCCTTTAGTGCTGGTGGGGGGTGAATTGGAGTGCAGAATATCAAAACCCCACCTCCTCTTCTTGACTATCAGACACACCTTTATTATCATGTAAAAGTAATGGCAAGAATAGAGGAAAAAGAGATAAGCAGTTAAGGGTGAGGCATTTTTTCTAAAACATAAGATGGACAAGAGCAAGACACACGAGGAGATGTGAGACTGGATGAAGTGGCCAGGGAGAAGTCTAACTCAGTTGGTAGGCAGAGTAGAGAACTGGCCAGGACCCTACCGCCACCCTGCTGATGCATCCTGCCACACTACTGAGCCGTCAGATGGTCTCTGATCCCTGAGCTCTGCTTCTGGCTCTGAGACCCATTCTGGAGAGGTAGCATGGCATATAAGAGGCTTTAAGGCAATATGAAAAGTGTAAAGTACACAGGCTTTCAACTCAGATTTGGGTTCAGTTATTGCTCCATCACTAAGGTACTGTGAGACCTTGGGCAAATATCTGACTCTCAGGTTTTCAACTCTCAAACAGCGTCTTACAAGGTTGTCATGGGGTCTAACAGACTATGCATGTAAAGTGCCTGGCAGGCACAATGCCTCACACACAGTAGGTTCCCAAACCCATCAGTTGTCTTTTTCCTTCTCATCTTCTGAGAGAGTTTCTATTACCTTTTCCTTGCAGAAGGTCACAGGGTAATGACAAGAATGGATCCCCAGGAGCCAGTTATTTTTGGGTGAAGTGTCTTCCCCTCTCTTCCCAAAGACTGGGCACTATTACTGCAGAGATGCCACCCACTATTCCTTCCTGGCCAATGCTGGGGCCATATGCCTTGTTTAAGAAAGCTGAGGCCTTAGTAAGATCTGTACTTTTATCTTATGAAGTTTTGGGACTTAAGCTGAGTTTGGGGTTTTATTGTCTGTTTTTGAAATTGTGTTCAGATTTTGTATATTTAAAACATGCCTTTGGAATTGTGAAACACAGTGTTCTCAATCATAAAAAAAAGATGAATTATGTTATGCTTCTCTGTTCCCATTTCTGGGTTCTTTTTTTGTCTCCTTGTATGAATTTTTCTGTGATGCCCTGCCTTATGTCCTAACTCATCTGGGATACTAACTCTGAAAATGTGGGAAAGATTCTTAACTTCTGTAAGACTGCCTCACTCGTTCATTCATTCATTTACTAATGACCTATTTGTTGAGGGCTCATTATATACCTGAACCTTTGCTTAGTACTTAGGATACAATAGAGAAGCAGATAGAGTTTTCTAATCTATAAAATGGGAAACTATACTTATCTTTTAGGATTGTTGAGAGGAGTGAATGAGATAACATAGGTAAAAGAGAAGAGGCAAAGAAAAGGACTAAAAGTTATTGCTCCGTACTCTGTCCCTGGTAATGCTAGGTGCTTCCCATGCAATCCTCATAACAACCTTGGAAAGTAATTGTTCTTATCCTTGTTTTACAGACATATCAACTGAGGTGCAGAGAGGGAAAGTGAGGGCCCAAGTCATGCCCTTATTCAAACCTGGTAGGAAGTTCCCACTCTGTTATGTTGCCCCCAGTCATCCCTGGCATACTGCTTGTCACTAGTATGTATGTCCATTCCCATCACCAGCTCCATGCAGAATCTGGGAGGCTGTACTCCTCTTCCTGCTAGCTGATACATCTGATAGCACCAATTGTGGTTTGGATAGAGTAAGGGGTACTTGAAGGGAAAATCCAAATCCTGTCCCCTGCCTCCTTGGGAACAAGACGCAAAGAAAACTCATGCAAGGCAGGAGAGGGGGACATATACATTAAGCTTACAGATTTCAATTTGCTGTTGGAATATGCAAACAGTTATCAATAACTCCAAGTCACCAGGGGAAGGACTCTGTGGTCCTCTGGCAGCCAGACTCATCAGCTTAGGAGTCAGCTGGGAGATAGACTTTTGGCAAGAGGAACATTCTTTTTCCCAAGCCAACTCATCTCTGCTGCTGTGACCTTTAAAGATGAAATGGTCAAAACTCTATCCCTTTGACTCTAGCCACTCCCCAGATGGAGGTAGACCTCAACTGCACAAACAAGGAGGCACATTTTTCCACTTGAGATGCTCCATGTCCAAGGAAGAAGGAGTCCGCCAGGAAATGTTCACTTAGAGCCTGCATACTTTCAAGAGGCTGAAAGCAGAGTAGGAAATGAAACCATGGTGCTTACACTTGGCAAGGGGGCTGCAAAACTGCCCTAAGCTAAACAAGCTGGACCTATGTATCTTTTTCTCTTCCATCTCTTTGTTTGGACAGGTCACAGCAAGAACACGTAACAGATTCACCAGCGTAGGAGCCAGATGAGCACTGTCCACATGGTTTTAACTTTTTGAGCAAATCTTTATCTTTGGTATTAAGAAAAGGAAGGACCATGCCAGAGAGCCTTGTTGCCACTGAGAAAACTTGTGAGGGATACCAGAATGAAAAAGACACAAAAGAGGCAAAGCCGAGCTTTGCATGCAAAAAAGGGGAAAAAAAAACTTTTCCTTGGCATAGAGAAATTTCATCCTGAAAGTTCTTTTTTTTCTTTTCTCAGCAATGTAATAAACACCTTAAAATAGAGTTATAAAACGGAAACAGATTCTATAGAAGCAGGAAACCAAGAATAGTGACTTGAGAGAACTTATAGCCCAAACCGCTCATTCTAGAAATGATGAAACTGAGGACAGAAGGACAATGATTTGCCCTAAATCAGAGTCTGTCTTTGGCCAAATCAGTCCTGAAACCCAGCTCCTGGTGGGCCTTTGCTCTGCCCTATTGCCATGCTTTCTCTTGATTATAGGGGAAAGCCTTCAGTAAAAGGGGATCTCATCCACGCCCATGGCATTAGCTTATTTAGTCCTGGAGAAACATATAATTCATCTTTTTCAAGGTTTAGCATCAAGAAGAAGCCTCTCCTAGTTGGAAAGGGGTGGTGAGGGGACACCCTATTCTCTCTTCTTGGGTATCACCTTGCCCTTGAAGTCTCTCTCCAATCCTGCTGCCATTTCTGTGCTGCCCACTCTGCACTACCCTCTATTCCCCCACCCCCATCAAGGGATGCTGTTGATTCTCTAGCACTCTGGCCAAAGCATGAACACAGCCAATTTAGGGGGGTTGCCCTAAGCACAGCTGAGGCAGTCTGGACTCTCAAACAGGCTTGACTGAAACAGAGATGAAAGAAGAGGCAGCAGAATGCAGAGTGATCTGAGCTTTGAAATCAGACAGACCTGAGTGCAGACCTCAGCAAGTCACTTGACTTCTCTGAAGTTTGGTTTCCTTATCTATGGGATAGGGAGACTTACCTCCCCGGTATTTGATACAATTAAATGAGAGAGCTTACAGAAGGCGTGTAGCCCAGATCTTTGCACACACTGAGCACTGGTGAACACAAAGCATAAAGAAAGATCTAATTTAGAAAGGTTTATATTCAATCACTCAAAAAATATTTCCTGGGCCGCCTTCTCTGGCCAGATCCTGTGCTGAGTATTGAGACAGAGACAAACAAGAAATGGTCCTTACCCTGCAGGAAATAATGTTTTCATGGGTGTCATGGGTTGAATTGTGTGCCACCAAAAGCTATGTTGAAGTCCTAACCCCTGGTATCTGTGAATGCGACCTTATTTGGAAATAGGGTCTGTAGATGTAACTAAGTTAGGATGAGGTCATTAGGGTGGGCCCTAATCCAATATGACTGATGTCCTTATAAGAAGAGAAAAATGTCCTGTGAAGATGGAAACACATAGGGATAATGCCATGTAACTACAGAGGAAGAGACTGGAGTGATGCAGCTGTAAGCTAAGGAACATGAAAGGATCCATGACCACCACCAGAAACTAGGAGGAAGCAAAAGAAGGATTCTACCCAGAGCCTCAGAGGGACCATGGCTCTGCTGACTCCTTGATTTTGAACTTTTAGCCTCAAGAAAAGGGAAAGAACAAATTTGGTTGTTGTAAGCCCCCCAGTTTGTGATAGTTTGCTTTGGCAGCCCCAGGACACTAATACAATTGGGGAGACATGCAAGGGAGCAAATGCAATAATTACATCAGAAGAAGTGGAGTAATATTTATCGAGTTCCCTGAACTGAGGCTGTTTCACTTATTCAATTATGTAATCTTGCTTAAGCCAGGAAGGCTTCTTGTGAGGCTCAGTGCTAACGGAGGTATGTGTAAGTGAAGGTAAGTTTGTCTCGGAAATGGACAGCCTGTGTCTGCCTAGGGAAGCCAGGGAAGGCTTCTCAGAGAGGATAGTTGGAGCTGACACCTGAAGGATGGCTAGAAGCTCGGCAGGTATGGGAGGGTAGGGAGGGGAGACACAATCCGTCTAGAGAGCCCAGTGTGTGCAGAAGCAGAGAAGTATGAACCAGTTTTGGAATTTTCAGGAAACTCAAACATTAAAGCACTGCTGGAGCACAGTGCTGATATTTATCTGCCTTCTAGACTCTCTTTTCCACCTGATATCCCACAGGCACCTCCTACTCAAAATGTCCCAAACTGAACTAGACCCTTCTTTCTGCTGCCACCCATGCCTCATCCAACCTTCTCCTCCTGCCTTCCCTGATCTGGTGAATGGCCCACCACACACCCAGCCAGCCTAGCTAGAGTTCTCAGAGTGCTTGAATACTCAACTCTTGAAAACTGACTCCTTTTCATCTCTGATTTACACAGTCATCTCTGGTTATGATGGCTTCTCACTTGGCACAAGCTCCCAACTCTCCAGCTGTGTCTCTCAGCCATATTCCTTCCAGCCAAGCCTCTCTGCCAGATAATTAATGATCTGTAAACAAATGCTTAATTGCACCAGGGGAGTACATATTTAAAGAAACTTTGTAATAAAGCAAAGGATCCTTTTTGTAAGATGAAGAGCATTTCTCTCATAAACTCTTCCCCACCCTCAATTTATCATTTAGTTGGGATTTTCGTTTCACATATTCAATCTAAAACTCTCATACAGCAGGATCCCCAAATCAAAAGAACAGAAACCTGCCCAAGGGACAGAGGGTATTATTGTGAGGTGCAGCCGTGTCAAGTGCTTTCTGAGACACTCTTTTCTTTCTAAGTCCAGCCTCTTTGGCCCTTAGATTCAAGACGTGGGCACTTGCTAGGAGAAAGGAAATTTTGGCTCCTGGCAAGAAGGGGAAGGAAATGTGGATTTATTAAGAATCTAATACATGCCTGGTTCTTTTATGTTCTCTCCTTTTCCTTTACACAATAACCCCATGAACTGTTACCCACTATATAAACGAAAGATAAACACCTTGCCCGCGCTAGTGGCAGCTTGTAAGGGGGAATGACTGATATTGAAGGGGTGCTGGAATTAAATATAATGAGATTATTGTCTCTAAGCACACTCTTTCAAGCTGCTTCAGTTGTCTAGTCAGCCATATTGCTTGTTCACAGTGGATCTGAAGTTCTTAGTCAGAGAGTGTGCCTGGGGCCCAGCCATGCTGACTCCTCAAGAGAAGGGGCACCCTGGGCTTGGTGGGCAAGAAGCCGCAGTGGAAACTTTTCTGTGTGCTGCTGCCCTGGGGCTTTGCCCTCGTGCTGGGAGTCAGTGTTAGGTGCTGCCCTGGGAGGGGCCAATCCAGCCACATAGGCCTTTCAGAGAGGAAGCACCTTGGCTCGGAATTGAAATTGGGCCTCCTCTAGGGAGTTTGAAAAGGTGGTTTTTGTGCAGTTCTTAATGGCCCAGATGTTCCAGAAAGAGGAAGCACAGCAACATTTTTAGAATAGTTAGTGGGGTGCAACAGAACCCAGAGACTGTCCCCACAGAAACTCTCCCCCTGCTCACTTGTTTCAGAAAACACTCGGTGTTCACAGACCACCTGCCCCGGGCCAGGCCTGTGCTCTGTCTGGGTCTTCAACCTCTCCCTCTCAGAGGGCCCCTTCCTATGTGTGCTTACACATGCTCAGTCTTTCCCAGCCTCAAAACACAACAGCCACCTCAAAACCCTCTCTCATCTCTGCCTCACCTTTAGTTACTTCCTCTTCTCCTCCTCTTCACAAGGAAAGCTTTTTGAAACAAAGTGCAGTCTACACTTATTATCAGCACTCATTCATCTCCCATTCACTCCTCAGCCCCATTGTGGTCTGACCTTTGCCTCGACGGAACCTGTTCTCCAAGGCTACCAATGACCTGCTGAATTCAAGGGCACGTTCCTTCCTTTGGTCTCAGCAGCATTCACGCTGTTGACCGTGCCTTCTTCCAGCAACGTTGTCTCCCTTTGATTTCAATAGTCTCCATTTCCTTCCTACTTCCCAGTAATCCTCAGTCTCCATGGCAAGCTCCTCTTGTTTGGCCCACATTTTAGAGGTCACTATTCCTTAGAATTTCACCCTAGAATTGTGGCCTTCTTATTCTGTGAACTCATACACTTACTGCAGACTTCTTTCTTGAGCTCCCGACACATATGCATCCAGGTGCTTACTAGACATCTGGATTTTGAGGTCTAAATGACATCTCAAATATTCTAAACCCATCTGTTCAAAGCTTTCTCCCCAAGCCTGTTTCTTCTGAAATATCCCCTATTTTAGTAAAAAGCACCACCATTCACCAGTGATCAGGGTACAAATCTGTGCGTCCTTCTTGACTCCTCCTGTCCTCTCACCTCTCAGTCATCAAATCCTATTGATTCTGCCCCCATAAATATCTCTCAGATCTACCCATGTCCCTTCTTAGCCACTATATTCTACTTTGTTATTTCTCTGCTCTCAATCTTAACCCTCCCCAATGCATTCTCCAAACCAGAGTGATCTTCCTCAAGTGCAAATATGATCATAGTACTCCGTGAATAAGACTTTCCAAAGGCTTCTCACCTATCTTCAGATAGAGCCCCACATGGTTTAAATTCCATAGTCTATCCTCTACCAGCTCGCTGGGCTCAGCTTACACTATATATTCCTTCATTCTCTGCTTCAGCCAAACTAGTTGCTGCTTGGTTCTCCTCCTCTACCTTTTAACTTTTTATTTTGAGATAATTGTAGATTCACATACAGTTGTAAGAAATAATCCAGAGAGATATTATGTGCTCTTCATCCAGTTTCCCCCAATGGTAACATCTTGTATATTATAGTACAATATCACACCCAGAAAATTGACATTAATAGAATCCTTGACCTTATATTTCACCAGTTTTACATGCACTCATTGTGTGTACGTGTGTATATTTAGTTCTGTGCAATTTTATCATTTGTGTAGATTCATGTGACCACCACTACAGTTAAGATATAGAACAGTCCCATCAGAAGGATAAAACTGGCCTTCTCGTCGTTCTTTCAATAGGCCAACTCTCTTTTATTTTCAGGTCTTCACATAAGCTGTTCCCCCTACTTGTAGCATGGTCTCACAGTATCCTTCATTTGGCTAATTACTATTTATCTTTCAGGCCTCAACTTAAACATCATTTCCTCAAAAAGACTCCCTCAGATCCTACTCTTCGTTAAGACCCTCGCTCTCTGTTCCATTAGCATCCTATGCTCTTTATCTCCCATCATAGCACCTATTTTCTCCTCCTTTGAGAGATGATAACCTGTATGAAGGCAGACATCATGTGGGGCTTGTTCACTTCTATACCTCCAACACCTAGCACAGTACCTGCAACAACGGAATTCCTCAATTAAAATGGGAAGGGATAAAGAATTCATGAAAACTGATGAGTCAGGTGGAGGTCCCTCCCTTAAGGAACTCCCAGTCATGAAACAGGCCACTCTAATATGTGAATTAGTGCTGTCCTGGAGGGAGGCACTGGAGGTTGTAGGGATTCAGAATATCCATTTTCCTTTCAGCTTCCAGATTAAAGAGTTGGGCACAGCCAGGACCAGAAGAGTCCTCGAGTACTTGTGCCCAGACCCTTTAACACAGTTTGCTAGGTCAGTTAAGTGGAGCAGGCACTGTGGTGATGAGCCCAAAGGCCTGATTTCAAACAGTTCAGTTGGACAGTTTTCTCAGCTTTGTAATATAACATAGACTGAGCAGCAGTCTTGGTCACAGACTGGTCCTGAAGTTGGCCACATGATGAGCCCTGATCTTGGCACGATCCTCACACTATCCAACCATGGGATAAATATAGCATCTTCCACAAGAATAAGTAAAGTAATGGCAAACTTTCAGGGCAACCCATTCTGACACAAGGAAGGCAGAACCAAACCATATGTCTCCTAGGGGGTCAATGACATAAACATCCATTTCATTCCCTAAGAAGAGAAATAGAATTATTGAGTCTTGAAGAGTTATAGCTGCAAGGCCCTTAAAGGCATTATGCCCCCTTACCTCACCTTTTAGCGCAGAGAATGGAAATTCAACTCATCGTATATAGGAGTACAAATGTTAACATTTCATATCTAGCTTTAGATGCAAAAGCTCTTGTTCTCATTTCTGAATCTTCTCTAATTAATTTAACCAAAGCATAACTGACCTTTGACTCAGGAACATCAAACTAACAATTTCCCCCATCCTCTAGCTGGCCCTCTCTAATATAATCTCCCTCGCCAGCCAGAGTGATCTACTTAAAGCACAAAGCTGGCCAGGTTACTCTCCTGCTTAAAACCCTTCAGTGGCTTCCCATCACCTTCCAGATAGAGGCCAGGTTCCTTAGTCTCCAGATTCGGAAAAGCCCTGCCTCCTCTCAAGCCTTATCCTTTGCCTCTTCTCCTGGCCCCCTTGACTGAGCACACCAGGCTGCCTTAGGCTTATGTTGACGCTGTGCCCATTCCCAGAATGGATTTCTCACCAATCTGCCTGGTTAACTCTTTCTTAACCTTTGAGATCCACCTTAGCCATTATCTCTTCAAGGGAGCCCTCCCAGGACTCTTAGGTTGGGTTACTGCCCCCTCATCCTGTCCTATCCCTATGCCTCCCCACATCATATCACTTAGAACCTTCAGTTGGAATGTCTTATTTATGTGTCAGCATCTCCAGCAGTCTGGGCTTCTGGAATACAGGAACTACATCTTAACCGTTCCTCTCCTCTCAGTGTCCACCAGAGGATCTGGCACATTGGGAGCTCTTGGTGAATTTTGATGGAAAAGGAAAGCAATTCCATGATTAACATTCCCTGAGAGTTAACTATGTGTGCTAGGCAGCGAGGTGCTTCCCATGTATTATATCACTTCGTTCTCCTAATAGCGCTGGGACTACTCAGCACTCGACAAAAGCCTCCCCACCTTCAACTGGACTTGAATCTTAGTTTTCTTACCTTCTAGGCCCTGTCCCTAGCCCCATCTTCCATTCCTACCCATGGCCTCTGGACTCATGTCCACTTTCTCACCTCACACCTAGACTTGCCTCTCTACTTGGCTCCTTCAGGTGGGATCCAGGGTCAGACTCTTTGCTTGTCTTTCTGTTTCACTTCCTTCTCAAACACTGACTCTCACTCTCAGCATCAAGATCTGCAGTTGGCAAACCTAACCTGTTCCACCCAGGAGGACAACCAAGGTTCCAGATTCTTAGTCCCCAACCAGCATTCCAGATCCGTAATTATCTGAGAGGGAAGAGTAGATGAAAGTGGGCTTGATTACACCACTGTTCCAAGGATGACAAGGAAGCCCAGTCAAGTTAGGTAACCTGCCCAATGTCACATGGCCTGGCTTCTGCCCAATGCCAAGACCCAGACATAGTATCTCCTCTTGTGTGGAAGGCACACTCCCTCTTCTTTCAAACAGATCCCTCCTGGAGCCCTTTGAAGGCCCACCTACTTTCCATTCCACACCTTGGTTATGAACTGCCCAGGGGCTGTTCCTTAGCACCGTTCCCCAGCCTGGCACAGAGAAGAGCCTTGGGAAATGCACAGTAAAGGAATGAATGAGTGTCCAGCTCAAGCTGTCACCAATTGCCCTCTGGCTACAGTAGATGTTCTGCCCTTCCACTGCTTCTGTTTCCAAAGGTACCTGGAATCCTCCTTTGCTTTTGGTTTGGCACCAAAGGAGCAAAGCTATCAAATGCATTTTCTTGTCAATTTTTCTTTGTAATTGATACTAAATCTCTCTGTAAAGAAACACACACCCTCTACATCTTGAGGAAAGCTAGTTTTAAATAAATGGTTTAAATAAAGGAATTGTAACATCTTGGGAAAGTATCAATCTCTACCTTATCCCTTCTGTCCTGAGAACACCAAGCTTTCAGGTGAAATTTTCTGAGGCTGTGAAAAGAGAAAGTGCTTTGGAGTTAGATGAAATTGGGTTAAAATCCTAGCTCTGCCTCCCAGGAGCAGTGGATTTGGGAAAGAAACCTGAGAGTCATCCTATGCTCTACTCTTTTCCTTATTCACTTCAGCCAATCTCTCAACAAGTCCTGCAGCTTTCACCTTCTAAATGGTTCTTCTCCAATCTGTGCATCACTTGTGAGCTAGTCTGGTGATTAAGCACCCAGGCTCTGGAGTGAGACTGGACATGAATCCCAGTTTTCTTACTATGTCATCCTGGGTAATCTAATTAACCTCCCAACATCTCAGTTTCCTCATCTGTAAAATAGGGATTAAAAATCTTGGGTTTTAACAAGATCCAATGAAATAATCCTTATAAAGTGCTGGCATAATTCCTGGCCCATAGTAGAAGCTCATAAACATTAGCTCTTCTTATCATCTCTTACCACCTTCTTTGTTCAGGCTATTATCTTCTGCAAGTCCACACTTCCCGCTGTCCTGTCTCTCCCCCCACCCCAACTCCTGATCATTTTTGTAAGGTTTCCTGCCTGGTTTCTCTCCTCTAGTCCCCCTTCTTCAATCCATTCTCTCTGCCTTTGCCAGAGTATTCTCTCTAAAAGGCAGATCTGATCACATGATTTTCCGATGAGAAACCCTATAACGGTGCTCCATTGTCTGTAGGATACAGCCTGAGCTCCCTGGCTTTGCAGACAAGGCCTTCCATTATGGCCTTCCATTCCTTCCCTGCCTACCTCCCAACAACCCTGAGAGGGAAGTTTTGCCTCCATTTTACTGCCTCAGAGTGGTTAAGTCAACGTCCCAAGGTCCTATAGTTATTCACTAGTCAAGCTGGGATTTATATCCAAGTCTTCTGAGCCCACAACCTATGTTCTGTCCCACATTGCCTCTTCCCACCCTGACCATCCGTGAACATCTGATGAGCAGGAAAGGAAGAATACATCAGGTGAGAAAAAGGAGCTGTCATGGAGACATCACGGTGGGCCCCCTGGCTGGGGAAGGCTTTCTGGAGGGCCTGCGGCTCTAGGATCCTGAAGGGACAGGGCAGCAAGGATGATTCTGGAGAAAATGCTGATGCTGTGATTTCAGAATTGTCTGGTGAGATGAAGTGAGAGTCAAGTCTGAGTGGAAACATGTGCTTCAGATGCTGTTCTCTTCTTCCCCAATACCAGCAGAACCCCAGGAAGCCCTGAGGCTTGGTTCTAGTTTCAGTCACTGTTGGTGGGGTTGGGGGCACCGAATTAAGTTTTCGGGCTTGCTGTGTCCTCGCTTTTATCCAGAGATTAATGAACTCTAGGGTGGGTAGGGAGAGAGAAGAGGTCCTCCCTCTTGCGTTCCTTCCTTGCACTAATGCTACCCAAATATCCACTGTTCACTCAGCAAACCTTCCCAGACACCTGCTGGGCACCAGGCCTCGTGTTAGAGCTACAGAAAGCAATCAGAGGGGGTTCTTGGCCTTAAAGCACTCATGACTTAGTGGGGAGGATGCCCCACATACAATGACAATACCATGTGAAAAGTGCTCTGGGGTTGGGCTGGGGAGAGCTCAGGGAAGTCTTCTCAAAGATGGTACCCAAGCAAGCTTCTGAGCAAGCATTTTCCTTCAAAATGATTACTTGGGTTCATTTCAAAAGGCAAATTTGGGTTATTGCTTTTTGTGATCGTGACTGTAGAAGAATATGTTCCTGCCTGGTGTTGTGGATCCTTGAGAGCATGCAGGGTGGAAGAGCAGTGTGGAAGAGTCCCTGGTTTGGGGGGCCTAAAATATCGTTCCACACCCTCATTGGAATTTCCTCAACTGTAGACCAGGGATAATACGTTTCATAGCTGAAGTGCCTGGCAGAGAGTCTGCAGGTCGCAAGAAAGGAGGAACACACTCTCTAGGGCTATATTAGGGGCCCAGTGAGGTAGTACAAAAGGACAGTGGCCTGGGGTGCAGGTAACTCTGCCACTGACCACGTATGTGACTCTGAACAAGTCACTTAATCACATCAAGCCTCAGTTGCCTCCTTTATCCAGCGGGGACAATATTACCTTGCCTGGCCACTAAATGGTAGTCTTGGTCCCAGGTCTCCCATTTCTCTGCTGTATGCCCCCCGCTTACAGTCTACTCCCCCATCTGTGAACAAGACAGGATGGTGAGGCTCTGTGCAGAGAAAGAACGAGAGAATATTCTCTAAGGGCTGTTTAACTTTGACATCCCATGCATAAAACAACAGCCAGATTGGACTGTTGCTTAATTCTATCCAAACTGCCAGATAGGCATTTGAATAAGTAATCTAATATATACATTTTTATTCTATTCAATATTCAGGTCGTCTCCTGGCTAGAATGAGTATTCAGAATGATGATTGCTTAGAAACATACCATTCCAAATACGAATGAGAATATTTTTGCAATATTCAGTTCAACAAGGATCAGGAGGTATGAGATTAGGTTCTGCAAATAATCACATCTTTCACATCTTGGACGCCTATATGCATTCTTACTACACGCCTTTCTTCATAACCTTGGAAATGCAGATCCCTGCACTCTCACAAGCCTGAGCATACCTCCTGTGCAAAGTCAGTTCCCACGTGAAGATGGTAAAGCAGGCAAAAAGGTGTGACCTCTCAGCTGGTGTTTGAGCCCTGCTACGACCTCCTCCCATCCAATAAGTTGTGGTCTGATCTCCTTGCACTCCAGCAGGGACAGAGTCCATTACTTCTCAAAGCGGCCGATCTCACTGGTAGTCAGCTTCGACTTGGGGAAATAGCCTCTTGCATTGAGCAATCTCCCTACTTCTGGTGTTCCTACATTTGTCCTTGTTTTGCATTCTGTTCTTCTGCCTTAAAACATCCCTGCAGGGATTGAAGGCAATGACCCTACTATCCCTTTCACCAAGTCAGCCCTTTCCCTGAGCTGAATCCCCACTTCCTCCAACCAGACACCTGTTCTTCCTTTGTTCCAGCACAGGGCTCTGGAGGGATCCTGGTGAATTCCTTTTTCTCTGGCTCCTATGCCATTCAGTAAGAGAAAATGGAGCTTTTAAGGTAACAGGGGCAAAGCAGCTGATTCTGAGGAATCTGAGGCTTTTCAGGAAGCAGGAAACACCACTGGGGAAGGAAGACCTTTGGATTACAGCAGGAGAAACAGAGAGGGTTACCCTACAAACTGTTCCCCACCAGCACTGCACCCACCTCAGAAAGGCTGTGTGTACATGTGTGTGTGTGTGCATATGTGTGTCTAAGTATGACTGCTTATTAGTGAGCACTGACTCTCATATACTCAACAGTGCCTTGGTAACGTTAGTATAGAATCAGTTCTTCACTTGGCCAATAATCACATGTCTTTAAGACTCATTCAGATGTCTCCTCCTCCAGGAAGCATTCCCTGATGTCCCTTCTTTACCTTCACCAACCCTGCACCCCCAGGAGGCTTTCTGGACTTTCCTCTATGTTGTCTAGTTCCTTGCCTGTCTGCCTCCTTAGATGATGGCACCTTCTTGAGGTCCATGACTGTGTCTGATTCATCTCTGTCCCCATGTGCCCGGCACAGCATGGGTGCTTCATACATACTGGCTGAGTGAATGTATTTGAGGAAGAGCTGTCTGAGACCTATTCCTGGTCTGTTCCCCTGCCTCAGCTGCCCTGTTTCTCCTTCCTTACTTATAAGAGGCTAAGGTGATGTAGATTAAGCAGAGCATAGCTCCCACAAGATGGGGACTTCTGTAGGAGGATCCCTCGGATGAGCCTTGGTGTCCATGCTTCTCAACCTGCATGAACCTCCCTGCAAGAGGTGGAAGTGGGGATGGCTGGCGCTGTTTCTCCATCCTCTGTCTGCCTTGAACTGACTGTTTTAGCCATGATCTGCTGTCCTCCCCTGCCTGGCCCCTCTGGAACAACCATTCCTCCAGAACTGACACTCACATTTTCCTTCTTTCTGTCCAAGTCACGGCTCTTGGATGCTCCCTATGCAGATGTGCAGGAATCTTGCACACATCTGCATATCAGAGGGGCAGGGAAAGTTGCTTGGCGAAAGGCCCTGGCTCAGCAGGAGTCCTCTGTTGGCAAGCCTCAGTTGTGAGAGGATCTCTCCTTGACTGTTCCTGGCCAAGGAACTCAGCCAGAGACTGAGCTGGTCAGGCCTGGGCTTTGTCCTTCCCGGGGAAGGTTGCAATACAGTGCATTTCTAGCGTAGAGGAGACTGTAACATCAAGACTGCAAAACCAGTGGGCAAGTCTTGATGCAGAGAACTGGTGTCTCAGGCAGAGGTACAATGGGAAGAGAAAGAAAATGCACTCGTTTATCTCTTCATTTAATAAGAGCACCCCAACAATCCCATGTATAGAGGGTCTGCTCTGTGCTCATTAACCATAAGGACCTGCTTCACATCTGAGATCTGCTGCTTTCAAGATCTGAGATCTTGGATAAGGCCTTTAACCTATTCTGGTACCTATTTCCACAGCTGTAAATGGAATGATAATTGCACCTGTTGCATAGGCTCAGGGGAGGATTAAATGAGATAAGCCTGATAAAGCAGAGCCTGTGATAAGCATCTAGTAAATATCAGTTTCTCTCGAGCACTTTGTTTACCATACATTTACTATGTGTCAGGCATCATTCTGGGTGCCTTATATATATTGTCAAGTGTATTTCCCACAATAAACCTCCAAGACAGGTATTATTACCCCTGATTTGCAGTCACCTAAACTGAGGCCCAGAGATGTTAAGGTACTTCCAAAAGCCACACAGCACATAAAGGGGCTGTCAGATTGAACTTCCAGGGCCATCGAAAGCTAGAAGCAAATATCATTCATGAGCCAGGGCCAGAGTTGGAGAGTCCCAAAGCAAAGGAGGCCCGAGCCTGTGGGTGGACCTGAGCAGAGGACAGAATCAGACTCTTGTCCAGAGTGGTTGAGGTCAAAGCGGGGTATGAGATCTAATGGGTGAAGCATGAAAGGAAAGGGAGAGTGACAGTCAGAAAAGGCAAGAAACAAAGCACAGCTCCCAGGGAGAAGAAGCCCTGGCCAGTGAGTCAGGACGAAGGGTGAGACCGGAGTGAGTAGCCAGGACTGGCCGGCCATGGTCAGGCCCTTTCTCTCTCTGTGCAGGTAGGTGTGGTAATAGGACCAGATCACAGGGCTAAGGTGAGGACTAATGAAGGGCTGCGCAGAAAGCTCTCTTCATACTATTTGGAGCACAGCAAGTGATCAATAAATGCCTCTAGAGAAAAAATATCCAGGCTAATGTTTAGATAATAAATTTCAGGAAGAATAACAGGGGTTGTTATATTCACCCTTTAGAGTGGGGGTCCCAGCTTCAGCCTCGACATGAAGGACTGCTGGGCAGACTCCTTGCAGGGGTTTGATCACATGAAGACCCCTGGAGGCCCCAATTGGCACATACACTATCCCTACTTTAGAGAAAGAGAGTGATAGTGGAGCGTCTGA
The DNA here is from genome assembly GCF_021613505.1 of Equus quagga. NCBI lineage: Eukaryota > Metazoa > Chordata > Mammalia > Perissodactyla > Equidae > Equus > Equus quagga. The sequence continues at coordinate 10,051,151 of NC_060271.1, read as the reverse complement.
TCCTGAGGTTAGTTTCCTGGCTCAGCGCTATGGACCCATGTCTGAGCCCAGGGAGAGAGGAGCTGCAGGGAAAGCTATTTCCAAAAGGGCCACAGACAAAGCTATGAATGTAGAGTAGGGAAATGAACATTTCCCCCATTTCTAGACTGAAAAGACTGTGGCTTTGGCTGCTGTAGTATTTCTTGTCCCAGCAGCTTGACATTATAAGCAGGAAACATGCTTAGTCGGGTCACAGATGTTTCCCGGTGGGCACTGGGAACCCTGACTCGGGGGAGCCCTCTCACTTGCAGGAAGCAGGAAGCAGGGAACCTCATGGGAGGGGCTGAGCAGGAGAGAAAGAACACGGTAGATGGCACATAGAAGCAGAGAGCATCCTTCGTGAGCTTGCCTGTGATGCCACTTGGAGACTCCAGAAATAACTGGGCAAGATTTTGAGGGAGGCTGGAGTCCAGCATTAGCAGGTAGGGGTGTGTGCCAGCAAGTAACAGGTGATTACTGTAAATAGGACGCCACGTGGGCCCATAGGCTGGTGTGGTCTGAGGAAACATCAGTTATACACTCTCTGCTTATACCCCAAATCACTCCCAGGGGTCTGAGGTCATGTCTAAAGACAGCTCGCCTATACCTCATTTATGTACGTCCTGCCTTACCTCTGCCATCCTGTTGGTTAGTAAGTCCTCTCATTTCATCCTTGCAAATATTTCCCAAATTCTCTTCCTCCCTATTTCTCCAGCTCTATTCTGGGTACATGAGGAATAGGGTCCACTTTTCAGTGATTGAGGGTGGTAGCAATTACTTAATTATTGTGTTAAATGCAGGAAATATAAGAAGCAATAGAACACAGATTTTTCCCAGAAGAATTTACAATTTTATTTCACCCATTCACCTGAAGATTCCTCAAAACTGTCAAAAAAGGAATGAATTCACTCACTCACTCACTCATTCATTCAACCAATGAACACACAAACATTGTCCCAGCACTCTGCTATGCTTGATGCTAGTCCCTGGGGGCACATGGCCCCTGTGCTCGAGGTGCTTGTGGTCTAGGGAGACAAGTACACACTAGAGAGCTGTGCGCTGCGTTGCACTGTCAAGGGCCAAGCTGAAAGGACAATGCAGATCATTCCTGTGCAAACACATTCCCAAGGGCCATTTGACAGATAATTTCTTTTCCTTCTTCTCTTCCCTGGAAGACGTACCTGGCTGATGTGGGTGAGAGAGAAGGCCCTCTCTTCACAATCTCCCTGGGCAGGCACTGTGGAGTAAGAAAAGGGGACAGCCTTGCAGCTAGACAGCCTTGGGTTTCAATTCCAGTTCTGGCATTTGCTTATTGTCTGACTTTAGTCAAGTCACTTCACCTCTCTGGGCTTCAATTTTTTGATATGTGAAAAGGGGATAATGTATCTAAAGTGAACAGAATAAGTCGTGGGCATATAATAGGTACGTAGTAAATGGAAGCCATATTTATTTCATCCCAAATTTCAGATTTGCAAAATTTGTTAGTGTTCAACAAATAAATGAACTTTACTGTGACGAGCCACTGAGCTTTATCTCTTCCAACAGCCTAGCCCAGCCTGTATTGACTAACACAAAGGGCCACGATATGGCCTTCTTGTGGTCACCCATCTGAGGCATCCAGTTCAGATCTGCTTGCTCAGTTCGTTTATTTGTGTCTCTTTTAAAGTCCAAGTCTCTAATTTGACCTTTGGAGGATGCTAGCTGGTAAAAGGCCAAGGTTTTCCCACATGCTGATTGTCTGCTGCGCTTGGGTTCAGTCCCTACATACGGCGTGGGACAACAAGACTTGTAACTGATCCTGCAAGGAGGCCTCTCTGTCTCTGCCTTCTCTCCACCCCCAGCTCTCTGGAACGCATCAAGAATAAATAAGAGCACATGTGGCAGGAGCATTCCTCTCTCTGGCTGTGTCCCAACAGATGGGACCTAATAGGTGACTCTCCAGAGCCCTGATCATGAGCAGATTGGGGGAGGGTCATGGGGGGTGGATGCTAGATGGAGAGTAGCCCAAGTTCTACAGGTCAAACCTATCTGTGCCACTGAGTCCCAGAGCTGGGAGGGACTTCTAAGACCATTCAACACTGGCACATCATTTTCCGGGACAGGTTGGGGAAGAGAGTTGTTCACAGCCACACAGCCTTCGGGTGATAAAGCCAGGACTTCAGATTCAGGTCTCCTGAATTTCAGTCTGGTGCCTTGTCTATGTTCCTGAGCAGCTCTGTTCAAGCATCTGCAGTGAATTCTTATTTCTAACTCTACCAAATTCAAATGTTCTGGTCTGGCATTCAGTGTCTAAGAGATTGGATTCTCACTCTACCTTCCCAGCTTTATTTCATATTCAAGGGACAGCTTGGACTGGTACTTCCTGCTCGTAAAAATTTGATCCAAATTTTCCCTTCGTTTTTCTTTTAAATCCCTTTCTTCTCTAGTTTCTCTTCTGGGACCCCTGGTTTCTAGTTAAGTGTGTCTTTTTGACTCTGTCCTGTCCTGACCACTCTGGTCTCTGGCTGAGGTTCAGCCTTCTCCATTAGAGTGCCATCTGGGGGCTTATCTGGGAAGGGCACATTATGCTGTCAGATGAGGCAGTTGGGGTGTGGGTGGGATCTGATGTCAGAGCCTCCTACTAAAGGGGTGGCCCAGTAGTGTTGAGGGCATGGCTATCTCTGATCACAGCCCAAGAGGCAGGTGCCAAGAGAGTCTGAGATGAAAGATAAGGAGCCTTTCAGCAAGGGCTTACACAGGGGTTGGGTAACTGGGAGATAACTTGGAAACTCAGGCAGAAAGGTAAACTCAAGAAGGGCTTCTAGAAGCCAGGGCAGCATGGCCAAGGAAAATGATGGGAGGCCATCCCCTGAAGCTGAGTCAGATAGTAAGTGTGGGTCCTCCTGTGTGGCTGGGACCTTATGGGTGAGGAATTGCCTTTGGGGGCACATCAAAATGGACAGAAGTTCCCAGAGGAGGACAAGAGGGGCATTTCCCAAGACTGAGTTTTCCACAGAGGAAGATACACAGCTAGAGTCAGGAATGGGAATGCACGTGATGCCACGGGGGGAGGTTGGGTGTGATTTTAGAATGAATAGCAATTTTGGAGGCTATGGGTCATGAAGAACAGAAGAGGAGGAAAGTTAGGAGGTTTATCTTAATTCACAGGAAGAACTCTGGATCAGACATTCCTTTTCTTTTGTCCTCCCTCCTGGATAACACTATGCAATATGCTGGACTGGACAAATTCATAATTTCTTAATTTATTCATTCATCAAACACTCCCTAGAGCCTGCTGTGTGCCAGATCTTGGGCTGGGAAACAAAGATGAATCATGCATATCCCCTGCCTTTAAGGATTTAATCTCTTGGGGAGAAACATTCATGTAAACTCAAAAGTACTATGGAGTGGTAAGTGCTGCCAGCGATGGACGCCAAGGGGCAGTGGAAGCAGAGACGAGGCACTTAACCCAGCCTAGAGGCAGAGCGGGAGTCAGGGGAGGAAGGACTGCAGCAGGAAAAGTTTCCAGAAGAAGGTAATGTCTGCAGAGGGAGAAAAGGAATTAGACACGTAAAGAAGGAATACTGTCAGATTGTTTTAGGGAGACATAGGCAGGCTTGGGATATGAACTGGCAGAAAACCAAACCAAAACAAAAAACCCTCAGCTCACGAGCAGAGCTCAGTGGTGGGAGAAATCAAGCTGGTAGTTCTTAGCTGTCCAGATTAGCAAGCGCATGGCATCACAGAGTTCTGGACTCTCCGGTGGGCTTCAAGAGAAGAGAGAAGAGATCCTAGGCCCCAAGGAAGAGGTGTACCCATCTAAAGGGAGTCTAGGTTTGACATAGAAGCTTCATATATTATCTCATTTACTCTTTACCAGATCCACAACCTGGTTTCCAGGGCTATCAGCACTAGGATTTGGGCCCAAAACTCCAGATAAGAATAATGTTTTGCTTGACTTCACATGGGTCAGACTTTATATATTTCCTTCCCTTGCAGCCTTGGTGGGAAGGAATAACTAGTCACGGAACAGAATTGGGTGAGGTGTGTCCCAACACTAGAGTCACTACCCTTCCTTGTGTGGAATTCTTTGCTCCTTTCCCTGTGGCTCTGATGGGGACACTCTGAGTGTTTTTTTCTTGAAGTCAAGGCTCAGGCTAGGACACTGGGGAAAACAGAGGAGGACTCTGGAGTCATTTTGTTTCTAGACCACGTGAGCCTCATAAGCCTGAGATAAAAGACCTCACATTTTAGTTCAGCTCAGCTTGGCGGAATTCTGCACCGGGATTTGGAGCCAAAGTCCCAGGTAATGATGACAACTAACTTCTCCTCCCTTGTGATCTATTTGCTTCAGGGAGCTTCCAGGGAGAGTTGGCCAGGATGAAGTTGGGTGTGAGAATTTTTGAGTCCCCCGGCCAAATGCTATCACGATATTATCTCAGTAACATCCTCAGCAATATTGCTGTCTACTAGTTTTGGCCAGAGACTGATTGTCCTCCAGTTCTCTGCCAACCTCCTCCTTGGGACCTAGACTCTGTTTGCTCTTCTCTTGAGCCCCAGCCAAAAGTCTAGACTTTCTTGATGCCCGTTGCTAGCTAACACGGACATCTAAGAACTAACTGCTTGATTTTCCCATCACTGAGCTCTGCTTGTTTGCTACTTTTATTGGGACTCCAAATGCAGACCACTTTAATGATAATGGTGATTTCTTAATAGCCAATAGAGTAGTTGGCCTCTTGTTCAATCATATTCTTCCTTTCCCTTTCTCCTCCACTGTTGAGCAGAACTGTGAGTTGAGTTCCCAGAGTGTCAACCAGGGTGGGTAAATTACCAAGGTAACGGCAATAATGGCCATTCGTAGAGCACTGTAGCTTACTGGAAAGAACATTGACTGGAATCAGACAGAATTAATTTCAAATCTGTGCTTAGCTACTTACAAGCTGAGTGGCTTTAAACAAGTCACTTCACCCTTCTCAGCCTCAGTTTCCTCACCTATAAAAAATAGGGGTAATAACTCTACCAGATACGACCTTAGAGAGAAGTAATTTCTATTTCATTTCTCAAGGGTTCAGCTCATGCTATACTCCTCCTTGTACCCTCAGTACATACAGATCATCTGGCATACAATAGGTGGACAGTAGATGATAACAGTTAGTAACATTTGAGAAAGAAGATATTCTGAACATCTAGCAAAACAAGAAAAATAAAGAAAAGAAAAAGATCATCTTGTTCTTCACTGTATGGATGTAGAAATCAGAGAGGCAGATGGGTTAAGAGTTCAAGGCAGTTCTAATTACAATGCTAATGTTATTAGCTGTTAATCATCTGCCTGTTGCTATCATCTCTGCTCAGGGTCAGATATGCTCTCTCTTTCTGAAAGCAAATCCTTGTTCTCTAAAACATCGTTAATGTAATTAATATATTTCATTACCTTTGTTCCGGCATTAGCTGCTCAAACTAAATAAAACAGGGGAAGATTCTGGCCACTCACTGAGGAGCTGTAGTGTGTGTGTGTATGGTGGGGAGGGAGAAAGAGAGACAGAGAGAAAGAAAGGGGTGGCCAGTTCTGTAGATTTATGGAACTTGCTATGTGGAGCTATAGTTAAAAGCTTGTGTCAGGGTGGCAGTGGTTGGGGGGTAAGGGGTTGCGTATCAGTTGAGGAATGGATGCAACCTCTGAAATAGTTGCTTTTCGGATGGGCAGGTAAAATTTGAAGAACCTTGTCCAAATCCTAGACAACCCTTTTGTGGCTGAACAGCCAGATTTCTGCCCAGTTCAGTCTAAAAAGGATTGGCCAAGCTCTGCCAAGTCAATCCTAAAAGGAGCTCAAACAGAACTGTGGAAGAGCCTGGACTTTACATTCAGGAAATTGTGAGAATGATTTAAAGAATAACAGTCTCTGTTGCATGAGGTGTAATTAGGGTTTTAAGTACCTTTTAAACAGATGGCCGGCCACCCAGGCAGGAAACTGATCATGCTTCTGAAGAAAAGAAGGAAATGTAGCCCCCCCCCCGCCTCTTGCTAGCCTGCAACCCCAAGCTTCAGGGATCAGCACTCATTTCCCTAGTGGGTTACGGGTGCTGGTCCCTATAATTAATAAGCATAAAATCTCTGGCACCTCTGGACTCTAGCACCGTGGAAGATGTCTCTTCATGCATGCATTTATTCAACAAATATTTCAGCACTAACTATGTGCCTAACAGAGAGATTAATAAGATATGGTTCTGTCAGTAAAGAGCCCACAGTCTAATGAAGGAAAAAGACATATAATATAGTGTGATACATGCTAAGATGGAGTTTGGGCAAACCATTGTGGGGGCACAGATGTGTCTAAGTATGCCTGGGGAACTGGGCCTTCAGAGGCAGTCAAGATGAACAGGAAGTAACCACACCAACAAGTGTGAGGGAAATCATTTAAGGCTGAGGGACTAACATGTGCAAAAGCTTGAAAACAAGAAAGAACTTGGTCTATTCTAGGAATTGCAAATAGTTGAGAATAGTTTGAGCACAGAGAAGAAAAGTTGTGGCAGTGGGAAAAAATGAGAGGGAGAGAGATTTGCCCAAGTGCTTCACAGGGGTCAGAGACTAGTGCTCCCTGCCAACCCCCAACATACAGAGGACATTTTGAATGCTGCTATTTCCTGCCCCTAGGGATTCCTGATCACCTGGGATAGTGTTCTGTTAAGTTTAGGAGGCCTCAATTTAAAACACTCTTAAAAGGGCATTTGGTTGACTTGGCTGACTTCCAGAAGCAAATGAGATAGTGGATATAAAGAACTTAACATACTCTAGTCACTCTATAGAGTCAGAAGACCTGGTTTATTATCCAACTTTTGCCATTTAGGGCTGTGTGAACTTGGAGAAGCTATTTAACTTCCCGAAACTTCAGTTTCTTCAGGCATCAAATGGGTATGATTACGGAGAGGATTCAATAAAATAATTTACTATCAATCTGTAAACTGAGGCATGCTGCCTAAGTGAAAGGGTTTATTAGCATCAATTAGGATCCACCTCTATCCTGTGGGTACCTGGACACCTCAATCCATTTACACCTGTGTCTACATCAAGGTCTCCCCTTTCCCACACTGCCGAGCTTTGGCTCTCCCTCCAGCTGTGGGAGAATCCCAGCTGACCACACAGATTGGCTCTCTGCTGCCCCCACCCATCTGGAGCTAGCTTCCACAGTAGCTAGAGGACCAGAAGCTCAGTCTGGTGCTACTTGGGCATCCCTCTCACACTTCCTGATATGGCAGGAACAGAGAGCGCAGCACCCAAGGCCAACTTCAGTCCATAACCCTTTCTAGCCAGTGTTTATGTGTGCTCACAGAAGCACCTGGGAGATGTAGGCCCATTTTGGGTGGCGTGAAGGCTGTGTGGTCAGCAAGCAAAAGGCCAAGAAATTCCTTTTCTGTCCAGACTCTTGGCAACTTCTTGAGCACCTGATTGGCTGCAGTCACACCAAGAATGTCCCCAGGATTAGGCCAAATTCATAATTTGAGAGACGGATTTGGAAAGGCCATCATCCCCTTTCAGAAGCCAATGATTTCACCAGCTTCATCTTCCAGCTGCACAAATTGGTTAATTACAAGTCTTGTAATTTGCAATCAATATTATCTCCTTGGCATCTACTTCACTGAAGGCAAATATTTATGGCTACATCTGAGAAAGGCCACATTGTCTTAATCAGGAGCCATACAAGGAACACTGAGCTAAGTGACTCTTAGGGCACTGATGTCGGTTTTTGCTTTTTAGGTCTGGAAGATTTAGAGGAGAAAATACAGGCAGATGCTAAGTCACGGCCTTGATTTTTACAAGATAAAAACAACCAGAGGCACTGATCCCAAGGAACAAATCTTAAACATGGAGGAATGCTTTATGCACAAAGATGCCTGTCACAGAATTTTTTTATAATGGTGAAAAAATATTAACAAATGTTCAATAGAAAAGAGATAACTAAGTTATTATGTATTTACTTGATGGCATATTATCCAGCCATTAAAAGTAATGATGATGAAAAACTACATATTAACACAAAAAATTCTTATGCTGTGCTGCTAAGAGAGAAAAGAATAAGAAACAGAATAACATAGGTGTTCAACATCTTCTTAAAAACATGCATGGAGTAAAAAGCCTGGAAGGAAATACATTGTAGGGGATCAGAAGTGGCCACCCCAAAATGTGTCTCTTGGGCTTGATTATCTGTAAGGACAAAAGTCTCTGAAAGAAATTGACCTTCCCACGAACTGCCTAAAAGAATTAAAGATGGAAGGCCTGTCCCCAGGACAGGCCATCACCATAGATAACTCAGTAAGTTAGACTGGGAGGATCCTTGCTAAGCCCATTTTTATCAAAGCCTATGTCTCTCTCTCTCATCACATTGTCTATAGAAGGCTCAGCAAACATTTGTTTACCAAACATTTGCTTTTCTATCTCCATGTGAATTGCCTTCCACCCCTTTAAAGTCCCAAGCCACTGACCCCCAACATCCTCCTTTGCCTTTAGCTAAAGATGTTATTTAAAGTTGCAGCTTCATTCATTTTGGCGAGTTACTGAGTTTTCCTGGGTTTCTCCGTGTATGCATGTTATTAAACTTTGTTTGATTTTTCTCCTGTTATCCTGCCTCATGTCAATTTAATTCTTAAACCAGCCAGAAGGACCTAGAAAGTAGAGGAACAGTTCCTCCTCCCCTACAACATCAATATGGAAATGGTGGTCATCTTTGAGCATTTCACTCTCTATTTTTCCCTACCTTTTTCTTGAATAAATGTGTATTAATTTTACGATTAAAAATCATTTAAAAAGGCAAGCAGAGGATTGGTCATACTGGCAACTTCACAAAGTCACTGTATTCCACATCCTGGAGTGAAGAAGCCAGCTTGCATCGTGAAAATACATTGTCATTTCATCAGGAGAGAAGTTTTAAGAATCTATATTATGGCAGACCCATTACTGAATGCTTGTCTTTGGCTTCAAGGCTTCAGGAAATATTAGAGAAGGACACCTCCCCCACTGGATGAAAGAGATTAGTGCAGAGTTCTGGGGGAGCACAGAACAGGCTCCTAAACCAGCCTGAGTGGTCAGTGAGGGCTATTTGGAGGTGGTAACATTCAAAATAGATTTAAGGATAAGGAGGCCAAGAAGCAGAGAAAGAACATTCTAGGAAAATAAAACAGGTTGAAAGAGGTACGTGAAAGAATCTATGATGTTTGGGGACTAACCAGTACTTCATTGTAACTGAAATGTTGGGTGCACGGGAAACGAGTGATAGAAGGGGTCCTTAGGCCAGATTCTGAAGGGCCTTGAATGCCTCCCTAAAGCAGCCCTTCTCTGAGAAGGGCTGGAGAGGTTAGGGTTTATCCTGAGAGCAGTAAGGAGCCATTGGGCGTGTTAAGCAGGAATAGGAAGTAGTCAAAGCTGTGTGCCAAGAATGTCTCTCTGGGGGCAGCATAGACTTGGGGATGGATTTGTGGAGGACAGAGACAGAGAGTGAAGGTAGAGCCCAGCTTGGGGACTACAGCAGTAGTTCTGGTGAAAAATGCAAAACGTGAAGCAAGGAATACTAGACTTACAAACGCCCTTAGAAATCTTCCAGTCCACTGCCTGCATTTGACATGGGAGGAAGAGCAAGCTCCAGAAAAGGAAGCTTTATCATATTTTGATTTATGGAAACTTAAGGTACTCTGAGCTCCTTGCAAGAGGCTTAATAGGCTTTAGCCTATCCACCAATGGTGTTTTCTTCTGTTTAATGTATTTTTGACAAAAGGTTGTCCAGCTGCTGCTCACACATTTCCAGTGATGGGGATCTCACTACCTAAGAAAGTTGACAGTAAGTCCATGCTTGAGTCCAGAGGTCTTTCTATTGAGCCTAAATATGTTGTCCTATAGCTCTATCCTCCAATCATAGTGGTCCCCCAGGAAGCCACATAGAGCCGTTCTGCTTCTCCTGCACTATGCTACATGTGCTTTTACACTGACCAGCTCATTCAATCTTCTCAACAGCCCTGTGATGTAGGTATAATTATGATTCCTACTTTACAGGTGGAAAAACTGATACAAGAAGCCACGTGGAGAGAGAGTCAGTTTCTTCCCTGGATTTTCTCTTCTCTATCTTCAGGTTCTTCTGACTCCAGTTTGGTTCTGAGTATCTTCTGGGCCCTGGGCACTTCTTGAGAAAACACTCCGATTTAAAGTTCAGAGATCTGAACTGAATGTTGGGATCCCCAGAGACCTGTAACTGAGACAGAGTGCAGAGGGACCATCATCCCTTGTGATGGTGAATTTTATGTGTCAACTTGACTGGGCCACAGGATGCTTGGATATTTAGTCAAATATTATTCTGGGTGTTTCTGTGAGGGTGTTTTTGGATGAGTTTAATATTTACATCAATAGACTGAGTAAAGCAGATTGCTCTTCCCAATGTGGGTGGGCCTCATTAAATCAGTTGAAGGCCTGAGTACAACAAAAGGCTGACCTCCCTCCCCTCTCAAATAAGAGAGAACTCCTCTTGCTTGAACGTCTTCAAGTTGGGACATCAGTTTTTTCCTGCCTTTGGACCCTAATTGACACATTGGCTCTTCCTGGGTCTCAAGACTGCCTGCCCTGCCTGCCTTTGGACTAGACCCATGTCATCAGCTCTCCTGGGTCTCTAGATTGCCAGTGGAAGGCCTTGGCACTTGTCAGTCTCCATAATTGCATGAGCCAATTCCCTGTAATAAATCTTGATAGACAGATAGATAGATGACATACACATATATCTGTTGGTATTGGTTCTGTTCTGATAATTAGACTTCTGTTAATCCAGCATCTGGTCACACTGGCCCCTTTGGCATCCACAGAGCTTTGCTGGCACCAGAGTTCACCTAACCAGTGGCAGAGCTAGGATGCAAGCCTAGGTCTCATGGCCTCTGCCCAGGGCCCTTTCCCTCCACGATACAGCACCAAAACATACCAGGACCATCTGAGAGACAAAGTTCCCTTATTGCCTGTACCAGCCCTCTGACATCAGACCTTTCAAGATTCTAGAGGGGCAAAGGCTTGGTTTCTGAATACATCTAACTGTTCACTACGTGGTTATCCATTAATAGAACAAAGATTTCCCTCCTTCTGATAGTGTGTTTTTCAGTAGGCACAGTCAGGAAACAAATCCTAAGAAGCAATTTTGCTTTCCCATCACCGTCTATCACCTCTGGCTCCCTCTGTACTGAGCACCTCTGGTTCCTGCTCCGTAGGCTGGAACAAAGTGCCAAATAATTAACTAACCTCCCCTGAAGTGAACCAGCCCTACCAAGAGACCAGTGCACACTCAGAGGTTGGCTAGACTTTGGCACCAGGGCAAAGGACAGCTGGGGCAGACTGAGGACTGACTCTGGTGATCAAAGGTTTAGGTCTCTGCCTCTTACCCGTCCTGATTTCTTCTCCATTCCCCAAGGCCTCCACTTAGAATGCACTTCCCTTTTCTTGTCTGCTTGATAAGTTCCCATTCTTCCCTCAATTCCCAGCTCCATTGCCTCCTGCTCTGGGCAGAGCTTCCTGCTCCCTCCTTAGTGCTCAGGCAGCATGCTGCACACATTTCTACCTAAGCATGACTATTGTGTTTTATTTCTTCTTGTTTCTTCCTTTGGACTTTCTCTAGGTCAAGGATCAAGTCTGATTCCTGGTTCTCAGTGCCCAGCACAAAATATGAAGCAGAAGATGCCCAAAAGGCATGTACAATGCATGAATGAACGATTGAATGAGTGATTAATAATTTGAATTTCAAGTCTCCTTATTTCATCTCTGAATCAAGGCCTTAACTTCAGCATCTATAGAATGGAGGTATCTTCTTCTCATAACTGCTGTGAGGAATAGATGAGAGAAAGGGGATAGTGGGACCATGTGATCACACAGAAAGCCTGTGTGTGTGTGCATGGAAGCATGCCTTATGAGCCATGGGGGTAGTTAGTTATCTTCTCCCAAGATGTGTCAACAAGACGGTGAGCCCTCCAAGGGCCATATGTTTCTTTGAGTCTCTTTTCTCCCTTCCTCCCTCCCTCCTTGCTTCCCTTCTTTCCTCCCTCCTTCCCTTCTACCTTCTTTCCTTTCTTTCTTCCTGCCCTGTTTTCACTGAACTCTTAATATATGCGAGGCACTGGGGATACAATACAAGGAAGGTCAAACCTATTTTCTGCTTTTAAGGAGCTCACAGTGAGGGAGTCAAGATATAAAATGACAATCTCAATCCAGCATGTCAAGAGCTGGGACGCAGACAACATGGGGGCTGTGTGAGCATAAACGAAGGGCATTCACCATAACCCACAGGGTGAGAGCAGACTCCCTTAGGAAGACTCAACCTCCCACAGATAGGAGTCAGTTAATTGAAGAGTGTACTAGACATAGGGACAGCCATGTTAGGAAGAGCAGAGATGAGAGAGAATGGACGACATCAGATAGTTCAGAGTTTAAAGTGTTGGGTGAGGGCTGGTGGAGGAGAAGGTGGTTGGGCAAACGTTAAAATACAAGACTGGAGGGGAAGACAGGGGCTTTACTAGCCATGGTGAGGTATTGGCCTTTACCTGCGGGTCAGTGCGAGCTGTGGGATGAGTCTACCTGAAGGAATAACATGTCCAGATTTGCTCCCCAAAGGTGTGAAACAGGAACCCCAAGGGAGGGGGACATCTGTGGGGGAGGCTCTGGACTTGACACCTTTGGGATAAAAGCTAAAGGCTGGGGAGCTTCCTAGGGAAGAGAAGACTTGCAGGTCAGCCAGGTGCTGTCTTCATGTCCGATGGGCTGCTGGGCAGAGGAAGCAGATGTGCTCTGAGTGCTCCGAACAGTCCAAGGACCCATGGGTGTGACTGGTTGGTCTGGAATCTCAGCTCTGCCACTTAATACTGTGTAAGCCTGGCAAGTCACTTAACCTCACCAGGCCTCAGTTTCCCCATTTATAAAATTAGAATGGTAATACTGACTTTAGCACATTTCTGTAAGGATGTATGTGAAGAGGCACATCAAGTGCCCAGCACATGTTTGGCACATGGGAGACGCACATGTTAGACGCCTCATGACTCTAAACATAAATACTGGGATGGGAGAGAAGCATGTTGGCAGGGGGAGCGTGGAGGGAGGAGGGAAACGGGAATAATTTCAGTTTTGAACACAAACACAATTCCATTTGCTTCCTATTTTGGGAATTGCTGCGGAGGCCAGGAGGGAAGGAAGGATCCCATTTTAGTGCAACCCGCCTTCTCACTGGGGCTGAGACTTCCAATACTCCAACCTGCCTCTTGAATCAACTTTATGAAAGATTCAGTTGCTGAACTGGCCTAAGGGGCATGAGTCTTCTTTCAAGGATCAACTTAAGTATCCGGCCTTAGAAAAGCCCTCCCTGATGCAGCAATCTATCCAGGACCTTCTGGTGGAATATCTCATTGTACCTTTTATTTTACCTACATTATAGCTTGTCCCTATATACTTGTGTGATTGGTGCTTTTCTCCTCCCCCATGAAGGCAGGGACTGTTCTGTGATGTTCCCTACTGTGTTCCCAGTGCCTATAGCAGTACCTGGCACACAGTAGGCACTTTATTCACTGACACACTAAAGGAATAAGTATATGAATAAATGACCAAGTAGGAACCAAGGAGAAAGGGCATTTATGGCAGAGGAAACCCCATGAGCAAAGGCCGAGATGTGGCAAAATGCAGCATCTATATACATACCAAGGGAAAAGCTCAGTCCATCTAATAGACAAAGACAGTAAAGTCTTTTGGGGCAGATTGTGTGAATTCCTCAATGCCCTGCTAAGGACACTTGGCTGTCTCCCAGGGGTGACAGAGAAACACTGAAGGTACTTAAGCAAAGACGTCCCTGTGCTGGAAGACTTAATAGGGAGAGACTGGACAGGCTTTTCCTGTCTCTGGAGTCTGTGGCTTGGTCCTCTGCTCTGTTCAGGACCTTCATTTGGGATCTCAGAGCCCTTCTTCCTTCTCCAACCGTTGCCCACCATTCGACTTGACAGAGACCCTCTCTCTTATGACAGATCCCTTTACTGCATTTAAGCTCCAAGCTCGAGGGAACAACTCCTTCCCCAAAGTCCCATGTAATGAGAGTTCCTCCTGTCATGCCTTAGATGACTCTTCTCTGTACAATCCAGCCTTGAACTTGCTTCTGAAGACCAGGTTTCAGGCTAGCCTCTGCTCCAATCATGTATCTCATTTTCATTCCATAACATGGGGTTGGTGAGAATTGCATCTGTCCTCTCAAGGTTGGTAGGAGAATTAAACAAGATAAAGGGTGTGAAAGAGTTTGCTGAATTGTATAGCACTGTTAAAGCCACATGCCATCGCCAGGAAGAACTAAAGCTGGTACCCTGGGCCGGAACACAGGCACACGTTAGCAAACCACGTATCTGGGTTCCGATCCCAGTCCACCACCACAACCCCTACCAAAAGCAGGTTGTGGCAGGAGATATAAGCTTCATTCAATGAGGCTCTAGAGTCTAGAGATCAGATAAAGTGGCTAAGAAATTTCTAGAAATAGCCCCACGGCCCAAGAAAGAAGACATCAACCAAGAGGAGACCAGAGACTTGGAGGTTATAAATCTCTCTAGCTAGTGGGCTGAATAAAAGCCTCGGCAGGAGAAGAATAATTCACAGCTCAAGCTTTGTCTTGCTCCTATGAATTAAATGTTTCTATGACTTGCTGCCGGAAAATTGCCTGTTTGAGCCCAACTTTCTGAACCCTAAAAAACTCCACAAATGCTGAGGTTTTCTAGTTAATAGGAGGCCCTCAAGGATCCAGCTCCCACCTTCCCACCATTACCTTCCACTGCATAACCTCACGGGCTCTCTTCCTATCTCCATCGCCCAAAGTCTAGGTGTGTTGGCCTCTTAGCTATCCCCAGACATGCTCTACACTTCACCTCCGGGCCTCTGTGTATGCTCTTCTCACTGCTTGAATGCTCTTTCTTCCTTCTCTCCCAATCAAGATCTGGCTTATTCTTCAAGGACTTGGTCAAATGCTATTTTTCTCTCTGAAACTTGCCCTGGTTTCTTAAGGTAGAATTTATCTCTCTTCTTTAATGCCTCCGGAGGATATCACTGTACTGTTCATTTATTTAGTAGAAAGTCTGTCACATTTGAATTTTAGTTGGCTGTTTCTATGTCTTTTCCTCCATCATATTGTCTCTTCATCCCTAGTTCTGAGCACAGGTCTTCACATAACTGAGTGCTTAGTAAATACATGTTGAAGTAAATGAAAGAGGGGTGTGGAGGGAATTAATTTTATTGCACGTCAAATGGCATGCCAAGCACTTTGTAGGTATTGACTCTTATCGTCCTGGTTGTCCCTGGCTTCCCAGGCTGTGGGCCTTTAAACAGTCAGCATTCCTGCCCATGCTGCAGAAAAGCCCCAGAAGCCCACTGGGTTAAGCTCTGGTCTCATGTCTTCATACTGTCTGCCACCCTCCACTCTGCTCTCATCTCCCTGGCTCTCGGATTGTCTGACTTCATATCCTGGCTCTTGATAACTGCCCCATGCAGTTATCAACTTCAACTCAAGGCAAAAGTCATTTCTTGAGTAACCACTATGTACAGGCAGGTTGTTCTGCATGCTTTCTTGTTTGGGAAGCCCTCTTAGGCATGGTTGCAGGGAAGAGATGGTCTTAGCTGCACAGAATCACCACAGCTGGGAAATTTTCATAGGCTAAGGGATGAGACAAACATCATGAGGAGGGTATCCCCTTTACAAATGGGGCTACAAGGTTCAGCGAGGCTGAGGACCAGCAGAGAGGTTGCACTGCTAGTAAGTGTTGAAGCTGGCGTTCAAAGCCAGGATGGCTGTCTGATGCCAAGCATCAGACAGCAGAAAAGAGAAACTAGAGTATTCCCCCACCCCCATGGAGGTGTCTGTGGCAGTGGCTGAGTCTTGTCCATGGCTCCAGCCACTGCTAGACACGTGGCCATGGTTCCTGCTTCTGCTAGGTAACCCTAGCTCCCGGGCTGCAGTGCCACCTGTCCTCACTTTGACCCTCCAGTCTAGGATGGTAGTGTCTTCCTGCTCTTGCTAACCTCTGTTTGGCTTCTCACCTGGTACCAATTCCCTGCATTGAATCCTCTGTTTTAAATATTTGGAGTGGTTTCTTTTTCTTGGTTGTACACTGACCGATACACCCAGATTTAGACAAAACTAAAAAAATATGGCAATGATGCATGATAATAACTTGTAATTAGCCAGAACTATTAACTGTGCAATAGTAATGGTTGCTAACAATAGGTTGTGCCTTAGGCATTTCTAGACTGCCAGTTACAATCCATTCCCTGTAACTCTACTCCCTTCTTTTCCTCTCATATTTGAATGGTAAGAAAACAAGAATAACAAAACCATAGGGGTAACTTTAAATCTGTTCTACCTGATATAAAAAAGTAAGCTATTTGTAAACCTCAGTGTTTTCACTGCTGTTAGTAACACTTGTGTGTGTGTGTGAGACATCTCATAACCACTGCTCTTTGCTATGACACCTTACAAAATAAAGGGTTGTTGGAACAGAAAAGCTCTTTAGTGTTGGCAATTATGAGTCTGGAACTAGAGTGTCCAAGTCCAAGATAGGCCCAGCAATAGCTCAGACCTCTCCTTTGGGGATTTTGGACCCATTACCCACCCATCATTATCATATCATCAGAAACAGTCATGCGCACTTGCTATCTGCCAGGCATTGTGGTCTTCATGTTGACATACGAACTCAGTGAGTCATCCTAACTACCTTGTGAGGAAACTGAGTCACAGAGAAATTAAAGAACTTGCCTAAGATCACATGGAAAGTAAAGGGGCAGAGTGGAGATGTGATCCCAAGCAGTCTGGCTCCAGAGTTTGAGTCTATGCTGTTAGCCACAATTGCTTTAGTGCCTCCCTACAGAGTAGACTTGTCTATCTGGTGGCCCAGTAGGACCTTCATTCACTGTACCATGACCTCGGTTCCCCCCCTTAGATTCCTTTCCAAGACCATCACATTTTTTCCCCCACTCTTGGGACAGGAATGTGCACATTTCATAATCATTCCATTGGAAAAGTACAAGTTCTGCCGTATGAGGTTAGTGAGGGGATCAAAAAGCCTTGTCACAACACAATTCCTCCTCACCCTAGAATATAGCCAGTCAGAGCGAGGCTCAGGGCAAGAGTCTGAGGAACAGAAAATAGGGTATTTGGGAGGATTTGTCTTTCCAGGAGTTAAATGAGTTTAGAATGGAAAGCAGAAGAAAAAATAAACACCCACAAAAATGATTTTCTGCTTTTTTTTAACTTAAAATTATGGAAATTGTTTCTGACGGCAAATTGCTCCTAATTAATTTCTTGGCTCTGCTGGGAAAATGTACTGTTCTGTTGATTTCTAAATTCCACGAGCTTAATTATCAAAAGACATTTTTTACCCCTAAAACTATTAACATGTGGGTTTGCATTTGGGGGTTTGTCAGCATAGTGTGAAGGGCAAAGGGAGAGGGGGGATGGGACAAGGAGGCCTTGGGACCCAACTCAAGGTCTGGTCCTCACATTTCAAAGTCCAGGATAAGGTCATGCCCACAGGCAAAGAAGTTGGAATGGTGCAGGCAGAATCATAACGCAGGGAGTGCCTGGGGATGGAGTTGAGAGAGCTGAGTTCAAATTCCATCTCTACTGCTTACCTTAGACAAACAGTTCAGCCTTTTCGAGCCTGAGTCATTTTTGTAAAATGGAACTAGTAATAATGTTAGATAACATTTTCTTCAGAGACAACTTGCTGAGCCCCAAACCCAAAAGTCAGTTCCTTTCACAGTCTGCTCCTGCTTCATTTTACTTCTTAGCTCTTATTGCTACCTCACATGGTATAGCCACTTGTTTTTTGTCTGCCTTACCTACAAGATTGTGAGTTATGTGAAGGCAGGGACTTCATCTGGTTCCATGGGTGTGCCCAGAACAATGCTTGATTGTTGGGACTAGTAATAATGTTAGCTAACATTTACAGAACTCTTGCTACATGGCAGGCAGTATCCTAGGTGCTTTTACGTGCATTAACATGCTTTTCTCTTCCACAGCCCTATGGAATAGTTATTGCAACTCTCTCCATTTTACAGGTGAGAAAAAAGTTCAGAGCCGTGTAAATTGCCTATGGTTCACATGTGATGAGTGGCAGAGGCCAGAAGAGAATCCAGGCAGCCAGGCTAACTGTGAGAGAAAAAGAATCTAGTCCCCAACTATTGGTCAACCTGGCTGCCTTCCTTTTAGACTGATAGCATCTCAAGGTCAGGAGAACATTTCCTAATTGATTATGTATCCAAAATGCAGTTAATGTCTGATAAGTAAATAAATGAATGAACAAATGGTTTAGATGCTCAATTAATTATTGGTAGAATTTAAATCTGGAATCAGTTAATTGGGTGAAGTTCAAGAAAAAATATTCAATTTCAGTCATTGGCAGATGTAATGAAATCTCTGCTGTATGTCAGTCACTGTACAAACCAATGAATAACCTTGGACACTCAGCAACTTTGCTTTTAGGGACTTATCCTAAAAAAATATTTAGCCAATTGTGTAAAGATAGATGAACAAGGATATTCACCACAGCATTCATTCATTCATTCATTCATGAAACAAATATTTGTCAAGAGCTTGATACACAAGAGTGTATCAAGCATTGTTCTGGGCACACCCATGGAACCAGATGAAGTCCCTGCCTTCACATAACTCACAATCTTGTAGGTAAGGCAGACAAAAAACAAGTGGCTATACCATGTGAGGTAGCAATAAGAGCTAAGAAGTAAAATGAAGCAGGAGCAGACTGTGTAAGGAACTGACTTTTGGGTTTGGGGCTCAGCAAGTTGTCTCTGAAGAGGGGCAATTTGAGCAGAGATCTTAATGACAGGAGGTGGAGAGCAGAAGTCTAGTTTATAAGCTAGTTTTCTTTGTGACCTCAGGCAAATCACTTCAGCTTTCTAGGCTCCTGGACTGTTACAGAACAAGGTCCCTCTCCTACATCCTCCCACCTGTGCTCCAGGAGCTACACCCTCCCACTGGGGCCCAGAACAAGGTCAAGTTGTATCTGAGAGCGCCTATCGTTAGCAAAATATTTTGCGAAATCCCAAGTGCTACAAGATGTAAGTTAATCCTACTCATCTGCCAAAGCCAAACTCAACTATTACTTCCTCTCTGAAGCCTTTCCTTACTTTGTCAGGAGGATGTTTCTGGACTCTCTTTATACTTTTTCCACACCTCTGCTGTAGGATTTAGTCTTTTGCAGGGCCTAATTTCTTAATTTTTCAAGGCAAGGACAATGTCTCATCTATTCCTGAATCACAACCCCTAACTCAGTGCTTGGCACTTGGTGCTTAATATGGGATAGCTGAATTGACTTAAAGGACATTTGGGCATTGGGGATTGCATGAGAATTTGACATGGGTTGGCTGAGTCTTTTAGTTACACTCAAATCTATTCTCATACATAGTAGACACACAAGAAAAGCTCACTGAATGAATAAGCCTACATTGTGAAAAGCAGTTTCTTTTTGCTGGGTGAGGATTACCCAATCTTTTCAAGGAAATCCTTGTTTTGACAAATGTCAGAAATAGTAATACAGGGATGCAGACTGGGGACAAGTGGAGAGACATGAGATATATTCACCTTTGCTAAACATCTACTATATGGCAGGTAATGTGTTAGGCAGACCATTGAATCATTACCCTACTTGATCTCCAGAACAATCTGAAGGTAGTTATGAGTACCCTCTTTTTATAAATGAAGAAAACTGTATCAGAGAGATTAAGGTATTACTTTCATGCACAAAGTTGAAGCGGAGCAGTAGGACAAAGAAGCTAGGAGTGCCTGGTACTAATGTCCTTGCTCCCTGAGCCCTTGGCATGGCAGGTAGTCAGAGAGAGGCTGTAAAAGGCTTCAAGAGAGCTCTGGAAGATGCTGGGTTTTCTTCTCTTGGAGCTGCATCAGCTCACTGGCTCTTATGCAAGGAGATGGTTGGTGCTTTTAGAAGGCATGCATATAGACCCACAGTCATGCAAATAAGCATCTTGGTGCTTTAGCAAGTTGAAGGATCTGCAGCATGAATTCTGCACAACCCGGACTCCATCTCAGGTGAGAACATGGCTTTCCCAGGTCACCACGCTTGTTCTGCTCTAATGGCACCACTTACTTCTCACTCAGATGGTTGCCAACAAGTCTCCCCTACTGGATTGAGAGCATTTTGAGATTCAGGGCTTGGTATTCCTGCCTCTCTTGTGCCTAGCCCAGAGTCTGGCATAAAGAAGACCTTTGCAAATAAAAGGAAAGAGACTGTGATGGTTAATTTTATATGTCAACTTGACTGGGCCATGGGGTGCCAAGATATTTGGTTAAACATTATTTCTGGGTATGTTTGTGAGGGTGTTTCTGGCTGAGATTAGCATTTGAATATGTAGACTGAGTAAAGCAGACTGTCCTCCCCAATGGGTGGGCATCATTCAGTCCCTGGAGGGCTTGAATAGAACAAAAAGGTGGAGCAAGGGAGAATGTGCTCTCCCTCTCTCTGCCTCTCATCCCGACTGCATGAGCTGAAACATTGGTCTTCTCCTGCCCTTGAACTGGGACTTATAGCACTTGCTCTCACTTCTCAGGCCTTTGAACTTGGCCTGGATCTACACCACTGGCTCTCCCGAGTCTCCAGCTTTCCAACTGCAGACTATGGGACTTCTCAGACTGCATAATCATGTGAGCCAATTACTTATAATAAATCTCTTCTTATACATATAGAGTGAGTAGGTTCTTTTTCTCGGGAGAACCCTGACTAATACAGATATTTTGGTACCAAGAAGTGGAGTGCTGCTGTAACAAATACCTAAAAGTGTAAATGCAGCTTTGGAACTGGGTAATAGGTAGAGGCTGGAAGAATTTTGAGGTATATGCTAGAAATACGGATGTTAAAAGTGAGAGAAGGTGGGATGGACTGAAGGAAGGCTGTTGGACTTGGATTCTACAGGATGGGACAATTGGCTGTGAATGTGTGCTGTTTCTGAAGAAAAGAGAAGAAGGACACCAAAGGAGATTCAGAGGTCATCGAGGCTGCCATTCCCACCACAGGCCTGGGGACAGGGCTAGTTCCTCCTCAGTTTCAAAGGGTGGGGTTGCCTCTCCAGTTTTGGCAGGCCAGGATGCCCCTGCTCAGTGCCTTGGGGGCAGGGGCCTGTGGAGCTGAAAGGGTGCGGCCACTCTGCCCAGCCGTGGGGGTGACACTGTCACCCCAGTAGGCATGAAGGGCACAACATTGAACCAAAGAGGATTATTCTGAAGCCTTCAGATCTAATGGCACTTGCCTTGCTAGGTTTTAGACTTGTTCAGGACCTGTCACCTCTCTCTTCTTTCTAATTTCTCTCTTTTGGAATGGGAATGTCTATCCTACGCCTGTCCCACCATTATATTTTGGAAGCACATAACCTTTCTGGTTTCACGGGCTCACAGCTGGAAAGGAATTTTGTCTCAGGATAAATCATACCTTGAATATCACTCACATCTGAGTTACAGGATATTTAGGTGAGACATTGGACTTTATACTTTAGAGTTGATGATGGAATGAGTTAAGACTTTTGGGGCTCTTGGGATGGAATTAATGTATTTTGCATGTGAGAAAGACATGAATTTGGGGGGTGAGGGGTATAATATTATGTACTGAATGTTTACATTGAAGCCCTAACCCCCGCAGTGTGATGGTATTTGGATGTGGGACCTTTGGGAGGTACTTAGATGTAGACGAGATCATGAAGGTGGGTCCCCATGATTGGATTAGTGTCATTATAAGAAAAGGAAGAGACCAGTGCTCTTCCTTCTGTCTTGAGGACACAGCCAGAACACAGCCACCTGCAAGCCAGGAGGACGGCCCTTATCAGGAACTGAATTTGTGGGCGCTTTGATCTTGGACTTTTCAACCTCCAAATAAGTGTATGTTGTTTAAGCCTGCAAGTCTATAGTATTTTGTTATAGCAGCACGAGCAAACTAAGACAGAGACCTGGGAAACTTCTCACTTCCAACCGGAGTTTTTGCTCAGAATAAAATGCTGTTGAGCCCTGTCATCTTTGAGCAATACCTTCACAAAGCCCCAGATTCCTCACTTGGTGAAAGTTGATGCAGGTTCAGATACCAGAGTGACCAAGTTTTCTCCAGAACCTGGTGCTGGTGGTCACTGGCCTTGCTCACCAGCCTTGCTCATCAGCTTTGTAACGTGTTCTTGTAATCAGGCTTTGCAGTGATGGAAGTTTCAAATAAATGGCTTATCCTAATAAAAAGTAGCTTCCTATAATGAACTCCAGGGTTCCTATGTGAATGGTGAATTACGAATGTGTTAAATCCCCTAATACTTTGAATTTAAAAAGGATTTCTCAGAAATGTAGGCCTGTAAGCACTCTTCTAGGTTACCAAGAGGACTTAAAAGTTTCACCCTACTCTGTGACATTTGGGATAAGGGAGCCAATCTGCCCTACTCAAATGCTTCTTATAACCCTCAGCGGAGGCAGAATTCTGAGATTTATCCATCTATTCAACAGATTAAGCACCTTTTAAGTGCCTGAGATGATGCCAGATGCTGGGATCTAATGGTGAGCAAAAGCAGACATAGGCTTTGCCCTCATGGAACTTACAGGCTAGTAGGAAAGACGATGTTATTCAAATAATCACACAAATATAGGTATAAGGACACTCCGAGATAAGTGCTATGAAAGAAAGAACAGTGTTCTATGAGTGCATATAGCAAAGGAATCTGACAGAGATTATAGGTCCGAGCAGGGCTTCCCTGAGTAAATTAGTTTGTCCTGTGATGTGGATAATGTGTAGGTGGTACTGGGGTGAAGGGAGCAGCAAGAACATCATAAGAAAGTTGTAGCACCAATGGGTAATGTAGGGTTCATAATCTTAATAAGCTCCATCAACTCCAAATAAACAATCTAGAATAAGATACAATCCAGGTCAAAATAACCGGCCTGCTATACACAAATGCAGCCTCCAGACCCAAGAATTCTCTTTCCAACTTTGATGCTACTTTTAAGTTCTTCCAATAAAGAGATATAGGGGTCAACACTGATCCAGGCTGTATTGTAAATTTTAAAACTTCATATTTTTCTGCTATCTCAACATCCCCACAAATAGGCTGTGAGCCCCCTGCCCAGGTAACCAGGTGTACCAGTGTGATAAGGCTGGCCCCTGCCACAAGCTCCCCTTCCCACCCTCATCTGACCATGACTTTGTAACATTCAAATGCACCAATGAAATCCCCTCGCATCTTCTCTTGTGTACTCCTCCCTGAACCCCAATAAAGGCACCTGCCTAGACTCCTTGTTCTCTCTGCTGCCCACGCGCTTGGTTGAACCTGCTCCCTTGGCACTGCATCCCATATGACCCCCTCTTGGCATGTGGTGACTCTGTCTCTCTAGGACCTGTAAGCACAATACACTTTGTTTTCCTGAGCCTCTCCTGTGTCCCCTCTTGTGGACACACCTGACTGACCATAACCTGAAAGAACACAAAACATAGGCAGAGGGAATAATATGTCCCCAAATCTCATGAACAGAGGGAATATGAAGGCTCTAGGAATTGGAAGAAGCCAGTGTGGAAAGAATCTTGGGGCAGGGGAGAGGTATGGGATAAGGCTAGAGAGATTATCCCCAAAGTCTCAGAAAGCCAATGAAAAGTTTTAGGCCAGTGGAGATGGAAAAAGTGGGATGCTGAAAGGAACACATGTGCTGTTTGACAAGTGGGTTCAGGAAGACCAGTTAGGGGGCTATTGTAGTCTGGATGAAAGACCATGACATTTTGGACCAGGGTGGTGGCAGTGGAGATGGAGAAAAGTGAATGAATTTAGATCTTTAGGAGAAACAACAGAAAGAGCAGGAGCAAAGGACAGGTGACCCAAATACCTGTCCTGATTTTGTTACCAATTTCTGTCTAACCTGCACAAATCCCTTCTTGGGCTTCAGTATCTCCCTCACCCACCCAGGGAGCCCTCAAGCTTCCTCCAAATAATGGTAGGAACCTGCAAACCATAGGATCAGGGAATCTTTCAGAGATCTTCTGGTGGTGACATTCTGTGGTTCAATAATTTTTTGATCCTAATTCTTTTCTCCTCTCTCCCTCAAATGCCTAAGACTATCTCTTCTAAAAACTTACTTGCTGGAATGATATCCAAGCCAGTAGCTTGATTATAAATAGTTGTGACACTTTGAATCAGGCTATGAAACAGACAGTGCCAGGTGTCTACTGAACAGTAGAAAAGAAAAAGAATCTCTCATTGAAAGTTTTCCCTAGAGACCAAGAAAAATCAATAACAAAAAAATCAGTGTCAGATGGGGAAATGCCTTGGATGATGATAATGATGATGGTACTCATAATAACTCCTTAACTTCATTTAGTGTCTCCATATGCCTTGTCTCATTTGACACAACAACCTTGTGAGGTATGCCAGTTGATATAGATGAGTAGAATGAGCTCAGGATAGAAGGGAAAAATTGTCAGTGCTTAAAGAGACTTTAGATATTCATTTATTTGACAAATATTTATCAAACCCCTATTATATGCCAGGCTGTAGGGGCCAGTATAAATGTAATAGACAAGGTCTCTGTTCTTTTGGGAGTTAAAAGACAATAAAATATATAATAATAAGGGCTGGCCCAGTGGCATAGTGGTTAAGTTCATGTCCTCTGCTTTGGTGGCCTGGGGTTCATGGGTTTGGATCCTGGGTGCAGACCTACACACTACTCACGAAGCCATGTTGTGGCAGCGTCCCACATACAAAACAGAGGAAGACTGGCACAGATGTTAGCTTAGCAATGATCTTCCTCAAGCAAAAAGAGGAGGATAGGCAGCAAATGTTAGCTCAGGGTCAATCTTCCTCACCAAAAATATATATATAATAATAATAATAAAAATATATAGTATATACTAACATTATATAATGACATTATATATAATAAAATAATAATGATTGTTTATGGTAAGTTTTATGAAGGAAAATTAATAGGGTGGTGAGTTAGCAAGTAAACAGAGAAGGCAATTCTCAAAGGAATGGTCAGAAAACATTCTTGGCAAGGTGGCATTACAGACAAAAAGAACCATAACCACAAAGGCCAGTTAGGAGAAAGGGCTTGACTTGTCTGAGGAACGAAATGGACAACAGTTTGGTTGGAGCATAACAGTGAGATAGAGTGATATGAGAGGAGATAGGAGAGATGCAAAAACCCAAACCAGAAGAGCTCTGTGGACCATGGTAGGGAGTTTGGATTTTAAGTGATGGGAAGCCATTAAGGAATTTTAATCAGGACTGATTTTAGTTCTTAAAAGGTCACTCTGGCTGATGTGTGAACAATGGACCACATGGTGGCAAGACCAAGTAGGAAAACCAAAGTTGAAGTAAAGTTTTCACCTCCACCTTGTTTCTCTTTTAGCCACCACCCCCCTCCCCGACCCCCCACCTCTTGCCTGGATTACTATAATAGCTCACCCCTCACTCTGCTCTTAAATCCTATTCACACAGAACACTTCTTTGTTTATATGTGTGCATGTTTCTTACTTAACTATAAGACTGCCAAAGGAAGAGACATCTCTGTGTGCCCAGTGCCTGGCAGAGCCAGTGGCACAGAGTATATACCACGTAACCATTTACTGAGAGGATAAAGCAGTTAACCTCTCCCAGCCTCAGTTTCCCCAACTTTTAAGAGGGAATAATTAACAGATACCTCACAAGACTGTGAATTTTAAATAAGTTAACATGCATGTAAGATACCTAACACAGTATGGGAGCTTAAGAAACAAATTCATTCATTATCCATATATTAAGTTTTCCCTCGCTCAATGTCATTAGATATTAGGGAATGCAAATTAAAATCACAATTAAGATATCACTTTTAAGAGACTTGTTAAAAAAAAAAAAAAAAACCTGACAATTTCAAGTAGTGGAGAGGATGCAAAGCAATAGAAACCCTCATACACTGCTCGTCAGAAAGCAAACTGGTACAGTTCCTTCAAACGCTGAACATCAGTTATCATACGACCCAGCAATCTCACTGCTGGGTATTTCTCTATCCCAGTGCTAAAGAAATGAAAACTATGTGCACACAAAACCCTATAAATGAATGTTCATAGGCTCTCTAGTCCTTTTTTTTTTTTTTAAAGATTGGCAACTGAGCTAACAACCGTTGCCAATCTTTTTTTTTTCTTTCTGTTTTTTCTCCACAAATCCCCCCAGTACATAGTTGTATATCTTAGGTGTGGGTCCTTCTAGTTGTGGCATGTGGGACGCTGCCTCAGTGTGGCCTGATGAGTGGTGCCATGTCCACGCCCAGGATCCGAACCAGCGAAACCCTGGGCCTCTGCCCCAGAGCGCATAAACTGAACCACTCAGCCAAGGGGCCGGCCCCTAGGCTCTCTGTTCTTAATTGCCCAAACTGGAAATGACTCCAATGCCCTTCAATGATGAATGTATAAACAAACTGTGGTACAACTGTATAACTGAGCAGCACTTAGCAATGACAAAGGAATGAACAGCTGATACACATAACTCAGACGACTTGTAAAAGCATTAAGCTAAGTGAAAGAAGCCCGTCTCATAAAGGTTACCTGTTGTATAATTTCATTTTCATGACGTTCTTGAAAAGCCAAAACCATAGTGATAGAGATCAGTGTTTGTTAGGAGTTGGGGGGAACGATGCGACTACACAGGGATAAGACAAGGGAGTCCTTTGGGGTGATGGGTCTGTTCTGTATCCTGGTTGTAGTGGCTGATATATAAATATATACCTATGTTAAAATTTATAGAGCTATACATTAAAAAGTCCATTTAACTGTTTGTTAATCTAAAAAAATAAATAAAATAAAAGGCTTTCCCATATTGGCATTAAAACCTAGGACCTAAGCCCTCCCAATTCTAAGGTATCTTTTCAATCTAAGAGTAGTATCTTGGTTATTCCAGCTACCTCTCCTTACAAAATGTGAAAACTGAGAGAGAAGGAGCAAGCTGTAGACAGTGTGATAGATGTGTGTAGTGTGAGAGTGGGTAGTGGGAGACTGGCTTGTCTGGAAGTTTCTAAAGCTAGAGCAGCTATTTTATTTCAATTCAATCCTGAACTTTCAAAGAGGAAACAGCCCTCCCCTTCCCCTTTTTAAAGCTTTGCTAGTAAAACTGTCCTTGCACTGAGCCAGCTATAAATCTACAGAACGCTATGGTAATACCCATGGAGAAGGCAAAAGGGGCCCCCATAAATCATGCGATTTGAACTGCTACAGATGTTGCAGTGGGAATTTATGGTTTTCCACGGATCCTTATCTCTTCTTGCCAGTTTCTGCACATTGAATCATGCACTAGCAGAGTCTGTTTTAAGAGCCATAATTTTTTTCCTTAAATATTAAAAAAAAAAACCTGTGGCAATTAATTTCTTCCATACTGTTCTATCATGGCAAATAAATGTGAAATGCATATTTACAGAGCACATGTAATTGCATTTGGGCACATGCAAATGACATGCAAATCTTACATTCTAAATGAGTTTGTTTATCATTCCTGAATTCTAATCCAAGGACCTTACTTTTTAAATTCAGTTTACATGCTGACATGTATACAAATGAGTTTGACTCTGGAAAATAACTTAATAAACTCGGGGTTAGCTATGCAATTAGAGCAGGCATCTGGGAGCTATAAAATCTGGGAAACAACATTTACATCTTCTTCTGCATTCAAGGTTTCAATTACCAAGTTCAAATCTTCTCCCTACTAGCCTGTACTTCCCTCACTCTACCACTCCATTTCCCATCATTCCTACAATCCTATCATTTGAAATGGCTTTGGGTTTTTTTCTGGCAGAAGGTAGATGAGAAAATTTCACTGAGGATGACCTCATCAAGTCACTGTCCTCAGTGCATTTTCAAAAAATAAAATCAGAGTGATAAACAAAATGAAAACTAACAGAATTAACATTGATCAGGATTTTCAATAAGGTTTCTTATTATTAGTGCTAAAACATTCCCATGGATTACTGACCCTCTAAAGAAAGCTATGAGCAGTCACAAATCTGATTTGTCAAAGGACATAAGAAAGAGAAGAGAAAGTGGGATCATATTCTGCCAGAGCTTTCAGAGGGAAGGAAAAAGAACCATAAAACAAAGTAGAATGGAGGTTCCTCATAAATTAAAAATAGAACTACCATATGATCTAGCAATCCAATTTCTGGGCATATATCCAAAATAACTAAAAGCTGGGTCTCAAAGAGCTATTTGCACACCCATGTTCATGGCAGCACTATTCACAATAGCCAAGAGGTGGAAACAAATGTCCATCCATGTTGATGGATGAATGAATAAACAAAATATGGTGTATACATACAATGGAATATTATTCAGCCTTATGAGGAAGGAAATCCTGTCACATGCTACCACACAGATGAACCGTGAGGACATTATGCTAAGTGAAATAAGCAAGTTACAAAAAGACAAATACTGTATGACTCCACTTAGGTGAGTTATTTAAAGTAGTCAAATTCATAGAAACAGAAAGTCGAATAGTAATTACCAGGGGCTGGGAGGAAGGGAAAAAGGGAAGTTGTTGTTTAATGGGTATAGCATTTCAGATTTGCAAGATGAAAAAGTTCTGGAGACCTGATTCACAACAATGCGAATATACCTAACAGTATGGAACTGTACAGTTCAAAATGGTTAAGACAATTAAAAAGACAAAAACAAACAAACAAAAACCCTCAAACACTGCCTAGGGCAGGGGTACCTTGAAAAAAAACAGTTTTATGTGTAATAAAATTACCTTATGTTGGGACAAAAGTGGTTGAGTTTGTTTGTAGAATCATGGGTGATTTTTAAAATTTTATGATTTCTAAAATTTTCATAATGAGGTGATATTTTGCTTATAGGATATACAAATTCCTAAGAATGTGTTTTAATACAAAAGATCTTGTTGAAAAGGAGGTTTTAAATTAAGTTCAAAAGATCTTCTTTTTGTGCCTATTAGAAACCAGTTTTAAATGATGGCAGGGCAGCCTTTCGAGACTCATATTATTAAGTAAACTATGGTCCACAAGCTAAATCTGGCCTGTTGTCACCTGTTTTTACATGGCTCATGAGCCAAAATAGTTCTTACATTTTTAAATGGTTGAAAAATAATCAAAAGAAGAATAATATTTTCTGACATATAAAACTATATAATATTTAAATTTCAGTGTCCATAATAAAATTCTATTCCCCCCCCACACACACAAAGTGGATGCTGAAAATTCCAAGTTCTGATTTTCTTAGAAGCATAGATTCACAGGATGTTTTAGTTAAAAAGATACTCTGAAATGATCTAGTATAAACTTCTCATTTTACTTATAGGATATACAAAATTTTTTTTTTTTTTAAGTGGAGAGAGGTTTTTGAAGTGGAGAGAGACATGAATATGTGGAGAAGGAGAGATTGAAGACCCTGCGGTGCGAGGGCATGAGAGTAGAGCAGGTAGGCACCCAGGGTCAGGACTCACCACAGACAGCTGGACAACTTGACAAAGACCAGCAGGGCTGGTGTGCAGGGCTGAGGGAGAAGAACAGTGAGCACTACAGTTTAGGGACAATACAACCTTCCTCACAGGTCAGTTGTTAGGGCTAAATGCATTAACACTGTAAAGTGTGCATGGCTTATACTACACACAATATTCAATATACGTTACTCAAAAATGGGGATCAGGAAGAAGCCAAAGAGAATGCTGAGTCATAATTTGACACACTGGATCTGCCCAGTCTAGTAAGAGAGAAAAGTACTTAGCATAGAGGGTTCCAGCTCTGCTATTAACTAGCTAGGACTCCAGGCAAGTCATTTTACTTCTCCTACTCTCAGTTTCTTACGTGTAAAATGATGCTGAAAGCTATGCCACCAGTATTTCAAGTACCAGCAGAGTCACCCATGGTGGACAGGTTTCCATGGAGCTTCCAGACCAAGACAGACTAGGAAGAAGGACGTCACCAGCCACTTCCAAAAAAATTGGCCGTGCAAACCTTATGAATAGCAGCGGAGCATTGTCTGATACAGTGCCGGAAGGTGAGAGGATGGAGCAAAAACACAGGACACGGTTCCGGTCTGCTGTCCACAGGGGCACTAGGAGTTGGAATTGACTTGACTTGACTAAGCAACAAATTGGCTTCAGGGGTTTAGACACCTTTGGTTATCAACAGTGTGAGACCCACAACCTGGGAGATACCAGAGAGAACCCCAGGCCCAAAACACGTAATTTAGATTAAACTTTGGATTATTCCCCACCAGTAAGTAAAAGAAGATAACCATTTTTACGTTTTTGAAAAGGGGCCTGCTATATCTGGGTTATTATGCTGCCACATGATAAGGACTCTCCCCATTGCTGCTACATGGTAAGGACTCAATAAATTTGTAGGTCAAATGAATGGTGGGTGGCAGGACACAAGTAGCAGGTATAGATCAGAGGAAGCAGGTAATAAGCCCTGCCTACTTCTCCACTGACCTTGACACAGTCTCAGGCTTTAGGCCTTAAACATCCCTCTGCTAAGTGTTTGGGTCTGTAATTCCTTTAACTCCCATTCATTCACTACCCGACCTTAGGCAAGTCCTTTCTCCTCTCTCTGACCAGTTACTTCACATGCAAAACGAAGCGGTCAGACTAGTTCACGTATGGTTAGTAAGTTTTATCTCAGATGTAAGTATCTCTGTTTGAATAGTGACTGGCTAGAGTATTGTATACAGAGGTTTTGAAACCAAATCCAAGCTGAACAGAAGAGTTTCACGATGATTTAGTGACATCATGGGTGTATGAGGTGAGTGATCACAGTCCATGTGTCAGTACTGTTTCACTCCTAAACTGGATAATATTCTCTATAACCATTTCCTTTGGAGTGGTCCTAAAGAATCAACCAGCCTTTACAAGCACATCACTTGTGTTGTGCTTTTCTCGTAATTATAAGATGTAGTTATGCCTTTGCATAGGCAAGTTACCCAGAAAAAGACTTATTCTACCAGAAACTTCTCCATTTCTGTGTAAGTAGATGAATTCAAGGTTAAAGAGGACACTTTCATAAAGGAAGGAGGCAAAAAAAGCCCAGACTTTGGAGTCAGCATGCTTAGGCACTTAGAACCTGGGTGATTCTGAGCAAATCACACAACTTGCCTAAACTTTAGTGGCTGCTTCTTCAAAACAGGGTAATAATATTTATAATCACGGGACTGTAATTAGGATTTAGACAATTATAAAATACATAGTACCTAGCAGAGTAAAGTACTCTGTGCGAGGGAGACCCTCAAGATTACTTCCCTCTCTCATCTTCAAAGTGAATGCAGGGAGTTCTGGACTGTAAACGCCTTAGGGTAGAGACTGTGTCCTATTTGTCTCTTCATACCTACTTCTTGACACAAAATAAATGTTTAAGAAATATTTACTGACTTGAATTGAATTGAATTCAATAGAAATGAAATTAGATGATCTTTTAGATTCCTCACAGTACCAAACACAAAAGCTGGCAGGCCATGCTCATAAAGGCTTGTAGAATATAGTCCTATGGTGGCCTGATTCCAGAATTGGACACCTAATGGAAAGTGCAGAATTCTCAGAGGGGCACTAGAGGAAGGGCCATTCCCCAATGGGATTGTCTCATCAGAAAAGCTGCCACTTGTAGCTACTTCCTGCTCCCATACCTTGTTTCTCAGAGGGAAGAAAGTGGCCCTGATAAATCCATTATGTTCCCTCTGCATTTATACAGAGAAAAAGATTCTAATTGTCTGCCATGGACCCAAGGGACACTCAAATCATGTCCTCTCCTGTCTGGGCCTAGCCTGTGTTGTTCCCGCTGGGCAGTATGAAAACTTCTGCTCTCCTTTCCCATCCTATTAGCTGCCCTTTGAAGTCCCCTTCCTGTCCCAGTGATGCTGAATGGACCACAACAACAAATATCTTAACCATTATCTCATTGTTTTAAATGACATATTTTTGCCACCGGCCCTATAACTGCTCTCCTTTAGGTGAGTCCTGAAGAATTTCATGGCCTTAATGAGTACATCAATTATTGTTCATGGAAGAGCTGATGTCTCCTTAAAGGTTATTTGAAGGTTGATTGCTATCTCAGTGCTTATATCCAGCAAATCTATCTCAGCCTTATGAATGCATTTGACCTTTTTATAGGTACAGGGGAAAAATAACAGAACAAAAGTTAATTTAGACCTCTATACTACAACATTTTTTTTTTTCTGAAAGAAATGAAAGGGCATTGAAATCGATACCTGCACAATAACACACTGATGAATGTTGGGACCCAATTTTCTCATTTTGCTAACTCGAGATTGGGAATTCTGAATAGTTTTCAATCCTGCATTCTTGCGGCCCTGTGAAGTCTGCCGCATTGTGTCCACACAATGCTGCTGCACACTCATTATGGGAGTACAAGCGGTCCTGAAAAGGTCAGTTAGTTAGAAATGTCAGCGTTCAATGGAGCCGCGCAGACCTGTGTGCGCACGGATCCAATTAGAGTGGCCAGGCACCACCGAGGTAATCCAGAATCCTAATGAGCAAGTAGAGGAAAGGGGGAGGTGCCTTTTTTCCTTTCTTCTTTTTACTCAAAAGAAATGGAGATTGCTTTTCAACCACCCTACATGGGGTTGTTTAAACTTAACCAAACACCACTTAGGCTCCAGGTAGGCTGGGAGGGGAACCCCAGCTTCTGCAAAGTCTGAGCCCTCCCAGAACAGCCAGATGTTGAAGGGAGAGTAATAAGGCAGGAGGGAGCGGTACTTCAGACTTCAGGCTGGTGGAACCAGTTACCCTTCACAGGACTTACTCAGGCTGATAGCTGACTAAAAGGAAATGGCCTTCTTATTAAGTTCATTTCTAAATAATTTCTAGGCTCCTACTACACGCCAGGTCTGTGATTAAAAACTGGCCTTTGTCATTTCTGACAAACCTAGACCACTTGAACAAACACATGTTAGGAGTGCATAAAAACCTGGATGCATATATTGGTGCTGTTTCCTGAATTCACCTGTACCGGTGTTTCTCTATTTCTACTCCACCGCAAACTAATATTTTGGAAAAATCCACTGATCATGAACTTGGATGCTGCAGCAACGTCAAATGGCTATTAAAGTTTCTAAATGCTTTCTCTCAATTCCTGTATTTATTTTGTTGTGGACACACAGTTCACACACTGGCACCAGTCTGTGGACAAGGCTCTGAGCAGCCCTGCTCGGGCTGCCCCTCATTTGCTTGTTCTTGCTCACCATTCCTCACCTTCACTGTCCCCACTACTCTGGACTGACAATTATACTGGATTGTCTTTTTGGTTCAATCACCGTAAAATTCTTTAAAACATTTTTTGATATTTGTCCTGTGGCACCACAGCCCCCTCCCATAGTTAGAACACTCACCCAGCAGCCCTTGTCTGTAGTTCAGTGGACTAATTAGCCCAAAACAACAAACAAAACCCTAGGTAATTTTGTTACTAGTGATCCAGGGACCATACTTTGCGAATAAATGAAGGATTTTACAGGGAACTATATGGTTGGATTTCTAAGCTCAGCAGGCAGTGAAGACCTGCTCGGTTCTAGGCCCCAGACACTTCAGCAGTCCATCCCTTCAGCTGAGGCCACTAAGCCCCCCTTACACCCTGCCAGATCCCAGGCCATTCTGGCTTCACGGTGACAGTGGATATAAGAAGTGTTGGATTAGTAAATTAGCTTGTTATCCATGGCGGGGGGAGGGGAGTAGCGGTTGGGTCTGCTTTTGTTCTTATCTTTCTGCCTAATTTTCTGCATCTGGACCTTTGTCTCAGGCCCCACGACTGTTTCTTATCCTAATACTCATTTCTGCAGTACATTGGTCCTGCTCTCATTCTGTTTTTCTTTTATTATCTCTGCAAACTCTAGATGAACCAGCACCTGTGATTAGAAAGGCAGCTGAGAAGTCAGAAGTCCACTGGATGTTGAGTCAGAAAACCTGGGTTCAAGCTCTGACTTTTCCAACTGTAAGCTTTTGTGAACTTGGGCAAATTCTATCATTTCTCTAAGATAAAGATGCCTACTTCATAGGTTTTTTGTTGTTGTTTAAACAAAGTCTTGGATGCAAAATCACTTTGATATTGTAATGTGCCAGTCAGTTGAGGTGGTGGTCATTGTTGCCGCTATTGTTATCCCCTCCAGTGAAGAGAAGGTAGTTAGGTTGCCCCTCCTCTGAACCTTCAGGGAGGCAGAAAAGAAGGATCCAGGGATATGGAGTAGAAAAGCAGAGAAGGAATCAGGGCAGAGGACTTGGAATAACATAAGCACGTTCCTGAGACAGCCCGTCAGTTACCGCTAGGGAATAAAACATGAGAGGCCAGAGCATGTGAGGGAGTTAGTCACCAGATCTTGGTGTCTAAGACAGTAGAGTGAAGTGACAGATGCTTCCTAATGTACCATCTAAGGCTGGAACTGAGCCTACCTCACAAACTAATTTAATAACAATTAATATGAAAAAAGCAAGTTTTGTTTCCCCTAAAAGCAGCTAAAACCCACCAATTCTCCTTTCATCATTGTGATTAAAAACTCTTCTCTAACAAGCCTGTCTTCTGTATAATCTCTACCAGAAGGGAAACCTTCTGAAGGACATCCAGCTAGCCATCCAAGAATGGAACTCAGCTGGGCTGGGCTGATCCCCCTAACTTTTTCAGTTTCTAGAGAGAAGTGTATCAGCTTTATAAGACAATGATTCAGCCATCATCTGGAGGGGAGGAAATTGTTCTGCAAGTGCCAAATGCAGCCCCTTCTGGCATTTCAGAGAATGATGTAATAGGCTGGGACTAGGTTAGTGAGGAAAAATACGTTATGTGTGTGTATGAGTCCTTCTCCTCAAAGAAGGGCTTCCTATAATATTTTGAGAATTTCCAAGGTTCTGAGATGTGCCAGATACACTATCTTATCTAATACTCACAACAACTCTCTGAGGTCAATATTATTAGCCCCACTTTAGAGATGAGTGAGCTGAAGCTCTGAGAGGTTGTATTTTATCCAAAATCATATAAAGAGTAAGTGGTAGAACTGAGATTTTAACCCTGGTATATATAGCTAATCTCAAAATTTCTGCTGCATGCTACCTAAAATTTCTTTCTTTTTCTTTCCTTTTCTCTCTCTTTCCCTTCCTTTTTTTGTCATAGACTTTATTTTTCTGTGCCAATAGTGCTGAGTAAACACTGGTAATGGTAGGCCAGCAATCTTGCTAAGAACAAACTTCCACACACCTCAAGCCTAGTCTTATCAGTCTCTTTAACAATGTTTTAGATAAGAGCATGAAAGATGTGCACCACCTTCTATGATGTGCCATTGTGCCTTGGTCTCTAGGAATTTCAAGAACTTGTACTTGGATCGTACCTTGCCTTAACTCAGTGGCAGCCTAATATGCATTTACCAAGAGTGCTAAGGGCCATGATATAAATGGGGAACTGGACATTGGGGCACACAACCTTCTTTTCCTAAATGAGGGATCTTACTTCTCTTTAGTCCAATTAGCCAAAAATATTTCTCACTTTCATGACCAAGGCAAAGGCCCTTACAGTTTAGGTCTATGTTAGGATAGAAAGACACAGATGGAGAAATGCAGCCATTTATTTATGGAAGAAACAGTAGCTAGACAATTCTCAATACCTTTCTCAGAAAGTCCTGCCAATCTCAAAAAGCCAGGCCGTTACTCATATATCTTGGAAGTAAGGGGAGAATCCTTGGAGGAATGAGAAAAGGTAAGTGGAGCTGAAAGGAAGTAAAGATATAGTATTGATAATCATAATCACCATCATTGGCATTTTGGTAGCCAGCTTCCAAGATGGCCCCTGAATGATTCTCATTTCCTGGTATTCATGTCCTTGTATGGTCTCCTCCCATGGTGAATAGGCTCATTTTTGTAACCAATAGGGTATTATAGAATGACGGGGTATGAATTCTTTGGCTATAACAATAAAGACGTGGTTTCTGTCTTGCTGTCTCTTGGATTAGCCACTCTGAAAGAAGTCAGCTGCCATGTTGTGAGGATACTCAAGAAGCCCTATAGAGAAATCTCTGTGGCAAGGACCTGAGGCATCCTGCCAAAAGCCAGCACCAACTTGCCATCCATATGAGTGAGTCATCTTGAAAGATGATCTTCAGCCCCACTCAAACCTTCAGATAAAAGCCTTGGGTAACATCTTAATTGCAACCTTATGAGAGATTCTGAGCCAAAACCATTCAGTTAAGCTGGCTACTATATTCCTGACCCATACAAACTGTATGAGATAATAAACATTTATTGTTGTTTGAAACTGCTAAGGTTTGGGGTAATTTCTCATGAAGCAATTCAATCACAATAACTACTATTTATTTAAAATCTACTATGGGTCATTCACTTTATTATGCTAGCCACTCTACATGTATCATATCTAATCTTCACAAAATTCTAAAAAGTATTATCATTATCCTGCTCTTTCACAGATGGTAAAATGGAAGCGCAGAAAATGTAATGTACTTTGGAGTACACAGATGAAGGCACAGAAAAGCTAATAGACTTTCCCAAGATCAAACTTTACATGGAAGAGGTAGGATTCAAACACATAATGTATGTATGTGCTACAAATCCCTTGCTCTTCCACTTATACCTGGCTGTTGCACACATGCACAATAAATAAATAATTAAATAATGAATAAAAAGTGCATAGGACATATGCCTGCTTTTGTGCTCATTTGGAGCAGATTAAGATACTTTTTTTACCATGAACAATTATATGCCAACAAATTGGATAACTTAGAAGAAATGGATAAATTCCTAGAAACATGAAACCTACCAAGAATTAATCAGGAAGAAATAGAAAATATGAACAGACCAGTAATAACTATGAAAATAGAAGCAGTAATCAAAAACTTCTCAACAAAGAAAAGCCACGACCAGATGGTTTCACTGGTGAATTCTAACAAACATTTAAAGAATTAATGCCAATCCTTCTCAAACTCTTCCAAAAAAGTGAAGAGGAGGGAACATTTCCAAACTCATTTTGCGAGGCCAGCATTAGCCTGATACCAAAGCCAGATAAAGAAAAGAAAACTACAGGCCAATATCCTTGATGAATATTAATGCAAAAATTCTCAACAAAAAACTAGCAAATGAAATTCAACAATAAGAGGATCATACACCATGATCAAGTGGGATTTATCTCTGGGATACAAGGATGGTTCAACACACGCAAATCAAGAAACATGATGTATCCCATTAATAGAAAGAAGGATAAAAGTCATATGACCCTCTCAATAGATGCAGAAAAAGTATTTAAGAAAATTCAACATCCTTTCATGATAAAAGCTCTCAAAAATTAGGTATAAAAGGAACATACCTCAACATAATAAAGGCCATATATGAGAAACCCACAGCTAACATCATACTCAACAGTGAAAGGTTGAAAGCTCTTTCTCTAAGATCAGGAACAAGAAAAGGGTGCCCAGTCTTACCATGCCTATTCAATATAGTACTGGAAATCCTAGTCAGAGAAATTAGTCAAGAAAAAGACATAAAAGGCATCTAAATCGGAAAGGAAGAAGTAAAACTGACTCTGCAGATAACAAGATCTGATATATAGAAAACTCTAAAGGCTCCACCAAAAAACTGTTAGAACGAACTCAGTAAAGTTGCAGGATACAAAATCAACATACAAGCGTCCACTGCAGTTTTATACACTAACAACGAACTATCTTAAAGAGAAATAAAGAAAACAATCCCATTTACAATAACATCAAAACAAATAAAATACTTAGGAATAAATTTAAGGAGATGAAAGATCTGTACACTGCAAACTTTAAGACATTGAGGAAAGAAATCAAAGAAGAAACAAAGAAATGAAAAGGTATCCCGTGTTCGTGGATTGGAAGAATTAATATTGCTAAAATGTCCATACTATTCAAAGCCGTCTATAGAGTCAAAGCAATCCTTACCAAAATCCCAAAGGCATTTTTCATAGAAAAAGAATCCTAAAATTTGTATGAAACCACAAAAGACCCTGAACAGCCAAAGAAATCTTGAGAAAAAGAAAACCAGAGGCATCACACTTCCTGATTTCAAACTATACTATTAAGCTATAGCAATAAAAACAGTATGGCATTGGCATAAAAACAGACACACAGACCAATAAAACAGAATTGAAAGCCAAGAAATAAACCCATGCTTATAGGGTCAACTAATACCTGACAAGGGAGTCAGAAATACTCAATGGTGAAAAGATAGTCTCTTCAACAAACGGTGTTGGAAAAACTAGATATTCACATGCAAAAGAATGAAATTGAACCCCTATCTTACACCACTCACAAAAATTACCTTGAAATGGATTAAGGACTTAAATGTAAGATCTGAAACTATAAAACTCCTAGAAGAAAACATAGGGGAAAAGCTCCTTGACACTGATCTTAGCAATGATTGATTTGGATATGACACCAAAAGGATAAGCCACAAAAGTAAAAATAAACAACTAGGACTAGATCAAATTAAAAAGCTCCTGCACAGCCAAAGAAACGATCAACAAAATGAAAAGGCAACCTGTGGAATGGGAGAAAATATTTGCAAACCATGTACACGATAAGGGGTTAATATCTAAAATATACAAGGAACTCATACAACTTAATAGCAAAACAAAAAGAAAAACAAAAAAATACCCCAAAACAAATAACATGATTTAAAAATGGGCAAAGGACCTGAACAGCCATCTTTCCAAAGAAGACACCCAAATGGCCAACAGGTACATGAAAAGTTGCTCAACATCATTTACCATAAGGGAAAGGAAAGTCAAAACCACAATGAGATATCACCTCACTCTTGTCAGAATGACTATTATCAAAAAGATAAGAGATAATAAGCGCTGGAAAGGATGTGAAGAAAAGGGAACCCTTGTGCACTGTAGGTGGGAATGCAAATTGGTACAGTCATTATGGAAGTTCTCCAAAAATTAAAAATAGAGCAACCACATGATCCAGCAATTCCACTTCTCGTTACATATCCAAAAGAAATGAAATCACTATCTCAAAAATCTATCTGCATCCCCATGTTCATTGTGGCAGTATTTACAACACCCAAGATGTGGAAACAACCTAAGTGTCCATTGATGGATAAACGGTTAAAGAAAATGTTATATGAATGTTTTTCAGCCATAAAAAAAGAAGGAGATCCTACCATTTGCGACAACAGATGAACGTTCAGGGCATTACACTCAGCGAAATAAATCAGACAGAGAAAGACAAATACCGTATGATTTCATATGTGGAATCTAAAATACCAAACTCATAGAATCACAGAGTAGATTAGTGGTTGCCAGGAGCTGGGAGTGGGGGAAATGGGTGGTGGTGGTCAAAGGTGAAATAAAGAGAAATAATTATCCTTGGTGTTAAGATGTTTTCTAATTTTTCTAAAACTTATCTAAAAAATATATGAGCTAATAATAATAATAAAAAAAAGAATGTTTGCTTCTTTGGGAAGGATTTTAAAATACAGTGTTTCCATAGACACCTAACATAATGACTAATGAAACAAACTCAGTACTCCCCTTCCCTGCTGTTCCCACGAAGGAAATGAGCCCTCAGATGAGTAAATTACCGATTTCTTATTCTTTCTCATGGCTGGACTGGGGTGATTGTAATTGCACTGCTTCAGGCCAGAGTACATCACACTTGCCTACAGGAGATACAACTTATGCTCCACAAGTGCAGAGACAGCCTTATGCTGCTGCACACCCCTAGCATGTGGCTTTAGATCTCTAGTCCCTGAACCAATGAAAACCAATGTCCTCCTAGCGAAGGCTGGATGAGCTCTCATCTTCTTCTCAAACCCCATTGTGAGGCCTAGCATGATCAATAGAGCTTCTGTTCTGGCCTCTAATGTGTATGGCATGTTCATGCTAATATTAATAATACACTAGGGGCTTTATTGCCATGATTACCTCACTTAATCTTCATTTCATCCTTATAAAGTAGGTGCCACCATCCACAGTTGATGGAAAACTAAGCCGCAAAGCAGTTCAACAATTTTCCTAAGGACATGGAGCCAAGAAGTGGCAGAATCAAGATTGGAAGCCAGGTGTACCTGGTTCCCAAACTTTCACTACACGCTGTTGACTCCCAGCTAAGGCTGGCATCCTGCTCCATATCTGTTAAGTATAGATCCTGTTGTCTGTGGCCTTGGCCACTGGTGTGGGTCTAGCTTTAACCAGGAAGACCCTTTTTGGGTCCACGATATAGCCCCCACCCGATGATGAGTCTTGCCCAGAGATTCTATCCCTGGAGTTCCTGCTGGGCCCAGCCTTTTGGATAGAAGGGCTGCTGCAGAACAGATCAATGTTTGCTCTGCTCTCAGACCTTATCATCCTCACAGTTGGTTTAGCTGGGTCACAGAGCTAGTCACTGCAAAAATTCATGTGATCTTGGGTCATTTCCAGGTAATGTCAGGTCCCAATTTATTCCCCAGTTTCATGGATAATGTTTACAACTCAACTCTCAACCAGTTAGCACAGTAGATTTCCCTGGACAAAAATACATGTTCAAAATGAGCTCATAATGACCCAATCACAGAACAAGAAGCAATAGAGATTCTGCCAGGACTGCTCGGTGAAAGTCTCTCTCTTTTTCCTACTGGACTAGAATTTGGGAGAATGTAAATCCTGCCATCTTGAGACCACATGTGGCTAGAAATAGAGTTAACACTGAGCAAGTTGAGTTAAGAGAAGGAGAAAAATAGACTGGGCCCTCTGAGCCCTATATCAAGATACACAGAAAGGCAAATTTATTTCTGGATTATCTATGCACATTAACCAATGAATTGCCTATTTTTGCTTAAGCTAATTTAGGTTGTGATTAAAGACTCCTACTTATATAGTTCCTGTGCCTTAATTTTACCTTTCCTGCCTTGAATTCCAGTTCCTCTAGGCCTGGGGCCTACATTCAGTCTGATGGCCAAGGTCTTGCCAGCTCTTTCCTGACCTGACCTCCTTCGTGCTGATCAGCTGTGGTGCTTTTGGGTGCCACACATCCGATTCCCCTTCTAAGAGCTCAGCCCACCCATCCAGATGTTCCAAAATGGGACCCTTGACCCTTCCCATTAACCTCCTTATCTGAGTACTGGGCTGTGGCATCCTATATAGATTTCCCAGGACAAATATCCTAGGAACATACTACTCAATTTGTCTCCTGGGGACCATGAGAACAAACATGTTTCTCTCTGCCTTTATATGTTTCTCAGATTCTGGAATTTGTTTACTTAGATTTAATACATCTTATGAGTAATACCCAATGCTGTTGTTTTTCATTGTTGACATGAGAGAAGGAGGTTGGGGGATGGAGGTGGGAATGTAAATTGATACAACCTTTCTGGAAATGAGTTGGCAATAAGACTCAATAATTCCTTAAATATATCAATGCTCTTTGGCCCAGTAATTTCACTTCTAAAATATCCAGTATAAAGAACTTATGCAAAAGAAGTAAAATGCTTTTTTCACAGGTAATTTTATGATAGAGTTATTTATAAGAGAAAAACATCTGGAAATGAAACAAATGCACAACAGTAGGGCATGTATTTTTGTAAACCAGTTGACATATAAAAGATGGAAGCTACTAGAACTTTTAAAAATAAGTATGCCTTTAAAATGCTCATAAAATTCTCATGGATCTAGTAATTCCATCCCTAATAATGTAAGACAATAACCTAAAATGTAGACCAAAATATACACACAAAGGTTGATAAATTATTCATAAGATTGAGAAACTAGAATCAAGTTAAATATCCAACACTAGTGGCATGGGAAAATATTTTTGCTGTAATATTAAGTGAAAAATCAAGATAAAATCCTATATTCTATATGATCTCAACTATGTAAAACAAAATTATACATGCATAGAAAAAAAGGCAAAGAAGTAAATGTGTTAAAATATTAAACAGTGATTGCCTCTGGGAGATAACTAATATTTTCATCTTTATAACTTCTGTGTTTTTCAAAATTTGCACCATGGGCATGTGCAATTTTTTTAATAGAGAAAGTTATTATAAAAAGATGGTAAGTATGTAAACTACATAGCAACGTGAAGATTGTTTATGAAATAACGTTAAGTGAAAAAAGATGTATATAAAAACTTACTGTGATTGCAATTATGTAAATATGTTTCTGAATATAGACATGAACTAAAAGGGAAAATGTATAAATAGAATTAGGTTTTGTATTGTGCTAAGGCTGTGGGACTAGGAGTGATTTATTTTTCTTCTCTAAAGATCTCTTTAAAGTTGTTTTAATGATGTGTATGCAGTTTTTGAACCAACTTCCCTGTGCACGTCCACTGTGCTGCTAACTTTCTGGCTGTGAGGGCAGGAGTCCTCTGGCTTGGCTTTATTCCTAGTGCTGGCCACTCTGAACCGGCTTCACAGGCTGTGTTGGCTCTAAAAATGGCCAAGAGGCAGGTAACAATGGCTAGGTTGGCCTCTCTTGTTCTTTTAGACTCCAGAGGGGCTGAGTTTACATCATGGGGGACTTTAATTGGAGACAAAGTCCAAAGTTGTCATGTAGTGGCCAGCAGGCTCAGTCTATCACAATTTAACATAGGTATTGTTTTAATAAGGTTGAGAGAGGATAAGAAACTCTGTGAATATTTGTAATCAGGAACAAATCTAGGTGGGATTTTTTTCTGAGGTTTGTATGATATCTTAGGAAATCAATTGTCTCTTCAGGACACAACCTAGTTAATACAAAAGCCCCAGGGACTATGATGTCCCTGCCATTCCAGGCTTTCCTTATCCCCAGCCAAGTGGGTCAGCTTGAATTCTGTCTGGGAAAGAAGACTCCGTGGGCCAATATCACAAATGAAGTGATATATATATATATGTAAAACTGCAAAAGGCAAAGGATTTAGAATCAGATAGATCTGGATCTGAATCCTGACACCATCACTTATTAACTGTATTCACGTGGGCAATTCTCCTAATCATGCGGCATCGTGGTTGCTCATCTGCAAACCAGGAAAGATGATTCTGTCTTATGGGGTAGTGAGTAGGGTTATGTGAAAAATATATAGAAAGTATCTAACAGAGCTCTGGCACAGAGTACCAGTATTTGGATACTTCCTAAATGCTGGCCTTGTAGTCTATACCATCAAAAGGTTATGACCATTTGACAAGGGTACCAAGATAAATCAATGGGAAAGAGCAGTCTTTTCAACAAATGGTGCTAGGAAAACTGGACAGCCACATGCAAAAAAGGTAAGTTGGACTCCTATTCCACATCATATAAAAAAAATTAACTCATGGGAGCACATCTTTGTGACCTTGGGTCAGGCAACATTTTCTTAGATATGATACCAAAAGTAAAAGCAACAAAAGGAAAAATAGATAAATTAAACTTGATCAAAATTAAAACCTTTTCTGCTTCAAAGGACATCAAGCAAGTGAAAAGACAACCCAAAGAATGGGGAAAAATATTTGTAAATCATATATCTGATAAAAGATTTCGTAACCAGAATACATATTTAAAAACTCTTATAACTCAACAATAAAAAGACAAATATAATTTAATTAAAAATGGGTAAGGGAAAATAATTTGACTAAACATTTCTCCAAAGATGATATACAAATGGCCAATAAGTACATGAAAATATGTTCAACATTATTAGTCATTAGGGAAATACAAATCAAAACTACTATGAGATAGGACTTTACCCCCACTAAGATGGCTATAATCAAAAGTCAGCTAATATCAAGTGTTAGAGAGGAGGTGGGGGAAATGGAAGGGCCCTACATTGCTGATGAGAACATAAAATCGTATAGCTACTTTGGAAAACAGTTTGGTAGTTTCTCAAAATGTTTATCCTAACATTACATTACCATATGACCCAGCAATTCCATTTCTAGGTTTACATCCAAGAGAATTAAAAACATATGTCCACAGCAAACCCTGTATACAAATGTCCGTAGCAGCATTATTCACAATAGCCAAAAAATGTAAACAACCAAAAATTTCCATCAATAGATGAATGGATAAACAAATTGTGATATATCCATACAGTAGAAGATTATTTGACAATAAAAAGAAATGGGGTACTGATATATGCCACAGTATGGATGAGCCTTGAAAACATTATGTTAAGTAAAAAATGCTAGTCACAAAA
Source organism: Equus quagga (assembly GCF_021613505.1). Taxonomy (NCBI): domain Eukaryota; kingdom Metazoa; phylum Chordata; class Mammalia; order Perissodactyla; family Equidae; genus Equus; species Equus quagga. Next base: position 10,007,018 of record NC_060271.1, on the reverse strand, counting down.
GGCCACATATCATATAATTCCATTTATATGAAATGTCCAGAATAGGCAAATCCATACACACAGAAAGTAGATTAGTGGTTGCCTGGGCCTGGAAAAAGGCAGAAATGGGGAGTGACTGCTAATGGCTATAGAGTTTCTTTGTGGGGAGATGATAATGTTGTGGAATTAGTGGTGATGGTTGGACAACTCTGTGAATGTACTGAAAACCACTAAATGGTGCTCTTTAAAGGATGAATTTTATGACGTGAATTATATCTCAATAAAGCTGTTATTTAACAAAAGCTATGACCATCACTTTTTTTTGTTTTTTTTTGTTTTTTTGTTATTTTTATTCCAGTTTTTTTTTTTAATTAATGTTATGATAGATTACAACCTTGTGAGATTTCAGTTGTACATTATTGTTAGTCATGTTGTGGGTACACCTCTTCCCCCTTTGTGCCCTCCCCCCACCCCCCTTTTCCCTTATGACCATCACTTTTAACTTGATGGTGGGAATATAAAAATCTTCCTAGAAGTGTGATAAAGTATATTGATCATTGCCACATATACTAGTTCTCCTCAAAGCAGGGCCCTTCTCTGTGGGAAGATTCTATGTCTCTATTGAATTTAGGAGTGGCCATATGACTTGCTGTGACCAAGGAAATGTGGGCAGAAGTGACCCCTTCTAAAATTGTTTAAGAGCAGGGATATGGCTCACCACCTGTCCCTTTTTCCTTTGCCGTGATGATCCTTATGGCAGCTGCTGTCAGTATCTTCCTGCACTCTCACGTATTCTCCTGGCACTTATTGTTTCTCTACATGTTGAATGACTTCCAATTGCCGACACCTGCAAATCTCTCCTGAGGGCTTCCTCTGGTCACTGGAATCTGCTATGTCCATACACTGAGCAGATTGGAAGTAACACCCCGAGCCCTACTCCCACGCCCCTCAGAGGGATGACTCTGAGGCTTACTTTCCACACTGACTCCCAGGCTTCCCTAGTAGGGTTAAGTCCCAATTGGCCTCCGTGGTAGCTTGCTTGATAATGAGACTTTCTTTCCTTTCTTCCCTTTACTGTATCACTTCTCCCAAAGTCTCTGGAATCACCTCCCAAATAAACCATTTGCACTAAAATATTTATCTCAAGGTCTTCTTAGGGAACCCAAACTAAGACACCCAGCAATGTTCCAAACAGAGGATACTTGTCAGCCTGGGTGCCAGAGTAAAGATGATGTAGAGCAGAGCTGACTCCACTCCATGAAGGACATGTACCAAAAGTGAAAAATAACCCTTTTTTGTGTGCGTGAGGAAGATTGGCCCTGAGCTAACACCTGTTGCCAATCTTCCTCTTTTTGCTTGAGGAAGATTGTCACTGAGCTAACATCTGTGCCAAACTTCCTCTATTTTACGTGGGATGCCCCCACAGTGTGGCTTGACGAGCAGAGCTAGGTCTGTGCTTGGGATCCAAACCTGTGATGTGGAGAGCACAAACTTAACCACTACGCTACTGCATCAGCCCCTAAACTTTTGCTTTTTAGGCCTCTGCAATTTTGATGTCATTGTCACTTCAGTGTAACCTAGCCTGTCATGACTAGTGAACTATGAATACCTGTCCTCAGTAATTCTCGTTCCACAAATTTTTCCTAATAAAGATGCACACAAAAATACTTATACAAGAACATTCATTGTGGTGTTATTTATAATTAAATAATTGGGGACAATTTAATACATAATAATAGGGGAGTTAAAAATAAAATAGAATGCTCTTCAGGTATATAAAATTTCCTCTTAGAACATATTTAATAACATTGAGATGTTATTAATGTCCATACTATATTCAAATAAAATGTTCACACTGTATTCAAATAAAAACAGTGTATACAGTATCATTCTAATTTTTTTTTAAATTACATATATATTTGCATATCCATGTACAAAAAGTAACAGTCTTTTTAGTCTCATGGTATAGGATTTACTTGGATAGGAGAAAAATATTTTCTCATACTGCCTCCCTTCTATCACAGAGGTTATAGGAGAACAAACTTTCCAAAAAGAAAAGAAGAAACTATAGTTGGACTTGTGGGTCAAATGACTAAATAAGTTCATGCTTCAATAAGCCCCTTCATTTCTATCAAATAGTAATATTGGATAATATATGCAAAAAGAAATGAAAATATATAATTGGGCTCCATTGTGAGGGAAATATTTTCATGAAGCTGAAATGTATAGAAATGCAAAAGGGCAAGCGGTCCTGAGGCTGCTTCCTTGCTGAGATCTGGATATAGAAGCAGATAGTAGCAGCTGAAAGTCTGCCTCCTGTGGTATAACAGGGATTAAAAGGGCACTATAGGAGGGGCTTGCCCCATGGCATAGTGGTTAAGTCCAGTGTGCTCCACTTTGGTGGCCCAGGTTTACGGGTTTGGATCCTGGGTGCAGACCTACACCACTTGTCAAGCTATGCTGTAGTGGCAACCCACATACAAAATAGAAGAAGATTGGCACAGACGTTAGCTCAGGGCTAATCTTTCTCAAGCAAAAAGAAGGGGCAGATTGGCAACAGATGTTAGCTCAGAGAGAATCTTCCTCACCAAAAAAAAAAAGAAAAAGAAAAAGAAACAGAAAAAAAGAGCTCTATAGGAGATGAGGATCAGAGACAAGATCTTCTGTTTAGAGCAAGGACTTAGAGTGGGACCCCCCTGTCATGAAAGGAACCTAGGAAAAAAAATGCTGCTGCAGCACTTTCTGGGCTCCTGTGAGTTGCAGGCCTAGAGACGTGAGGAATATAGCTGTAGGAATCAGAAGCAATGCCAAGCTATCCTGCTGACTTTTTGTCATTGGATCCGCCATATCCCCAATATTTACCAGGTACTGAACTGAAGATGTGGGTAGAGTCAACTGTAAAAACCACAGTATAGAGAGATGTGAGCATAGTGGGAGTTTGGGGGGTCAGGGATGAGGGGAGAGAATAACAGAAAACTTCCTCCTCAAAGTGATCTTACCAATTAAAATTTCAAATTGCATAAAGAAATTGAATACCAAAAATGATACTAAACAAAATCAACAATTATAACCTGAATTCACTCCAGATGAAACTTATTTTATAGAACAAAGATTTTAAAATAAGCATATTGAGGATGTTCAAAGAAACAAATGAAGACATTAAAACAGAATAAGAAATTATGAAACAGAATAGGCAGAAATAAAACAAGAACAGGTGGATAAGAACAAAATTAGAAATCTCAGAAATTAAAAATATATAGTCGTTGAAATATTGGAAATGACAGAAAAAATTCTAGACTAGACATGGTCAAAAAATGAATTTATGAATGCAAGCTACTTGCGGGGAACTCAGAATCAGTGCAGTAAGATAAAATAATAAAAATTATGAAAATCAGTTAAGAACCACGGAAGGCCACTTGAGAGAATCCAAAATTCGTCTAACAGAAATTTTTAAAGAAGAGAGTCAAAGGAGTGGAGGAAAAGCAATATAAGAAAGATAATTTGCCAATAATTTCTCAGAATTAAAGAAAGTCATAGATTCTCAGGTGGAAAGTACCATAGATTCTCAGTGCACCAAGAAGGGTAAAGAGAAATAAATTCACACCTAGACATGTCAAAGTGAAAAAGAAGAATGTTAATATTAAAAAACAGTCTTGAAACTTACCCAAGTTAAGTTACCGAAAACAATTAAATAATTGCAGATTCGCATCAGCAACTATGGATGTCAGGAAACAGTGAAAACAATTCTAAAAGTACACAGCAAAGTCTTCTTCAAACTAGAATTTATACCTACCCAAGCTATCATTCCAGAGAGAAGTCAAAATAAGGGCATATACAGATTAAGAGGGTTGCCCATGGGCTCTCACTAAAATAGCTATTCAAGGATTCACTTTAGTAAGGTAACATATGAAAATCCTGGGATACAATAAACAGGATAAGACAAAAATTCAAAAGCTGTGCAGGAAAATCAATTAGCCCCTAATCATCATCATCATCATCATCATCATCAAAATCATCATCACTGTTTTTCTTTTTGGCAAAAGTTTAATTTAAAAGTCTAAATAATAACTAGGTGTTCACAGGGCAGTGTTCAATAGGCAGTTATAGCATGCTAAGGCTCTTTTTGTGGCTGAAAGGATGACAGAAGTTTTGAATAACTGTAGACTTTGTAAGAAAATGTATAGTCAAGTATATATCCAAAGGGTAACCAGTTAAAGGTGAGAAATAAAGTCTACAGCATCTAAATCTGCAGATGGGTAAAAAAGCAGGTAATATACAAAATATAATCCTCAAAAAGGCAGGGCAAAAGAAAAAAAGGGGAAATGAATAGTAAACAGAAAGCACAAATATGGTGGTAGAAATATGTCCAAATATATTAGTACTTATAATAAATATAAATAGATTAAATTCACCTGTCGCAATACAGAGATTATTAGATTCTATTTTTAAAAAAAGATTATGCTTTCAAAAGATGACCATAAATGGGAAAGGGAGAAGGATAGCTCCCTACCAATTATAAAGACAGCATTAAAATTAAGATCTATTATAACTAAAACAGAGTAGAGTCACTGCAAAGTAAGATGGAAGACCAATGGAATAGCACAGAGAGCTCAGAAGCAGATTCTGTATAGGAAAATTGATAGATGACAGACATGTAATTGCTAATAAGGGGGAGAAAGGATGGACTAGTTGTTGTACGGTACTGAGATAATGGGTTATCCATATGTAGACAAAAAAATTAAACCCCTAACTCATATCATACACAACGATCAGTTCTAAATGAGATAAAGACCCATGTGTGACATAAAACTTGACAATTTTTAGAACACAGGAGAATATAATATCCAGATAGAGGAGGGTTTCTTAAATAAATCACAAAAGCAAAGCTCATAAAGCAAGAAGATTAATAAATTCAATTACATTAAAAGAAAAAAACCTTCTATAAATCAAAAAACACAGCCATCGTCTGGGAGAAGATATCTGCAATGCACATATAGTGACAGAGTATTGATATTCAGACTAATAAAGAACTACAAATCAATAAAAAGAAACAACCCAGTAAAAATGGACAAAGGTTATGAAAAGTCAATTCACAAAAGCAGAAGCCAAAGTGGTCAATAAACATACAAAAAGATAATCGATTCCACCAGTAATCAGGGTAACACATATTACAAAAACAATGGGGCGCCATTTCATGCTTATCGTGATGACTGGTAAAAAGTCCTAAGTCTGACAATTCCAGTTGTTGAGGATTCAGGGAAATGTAAACTCTTATATTTTGCTGTAGGAAGAGTACATTTGTTCAACTACTTTAGAAAACAATTAGCCATTATGTGGTAAATTTGAAGATGCATATAATGAGCAATTCCTCTCCTAGCTATATGCCCCAGAGAAATTCTCATACTTACGACAGGGAGACACATTAAAAAATGCTCTTTTTAGCATTGTTTACAGTTGAAAAAAAACTGGCAATAACCTAAATTATGATCAATAGAACGTATAAAGAAATTGTGATGTAATCATATGCGGAATACCACACAGCAGTTAAAAGGAATGCACCAGAGCTACATGTAACTACATAGATGAATCTCTACAATATAATAATGAGTAGAAGAAAAGTCACAGAATGACATTTATAGTGTGACATCATTTATAGGACTTTGTCAAACAACACCAGTTATACAAGTTATATTTTTGGATACACATATATGGAAAAATGTTGAAATTATTACAGTGGTTACCTATAGGCTAAAGGGGAAAGATACAATCAGGTAGGAGTACAGAAAAGTCTCAACTAAATCTATATATTTTTAAATAGGGGACTCTGTGGCATAGATATGACATGATAAAGCCAAAGTGTTTGGTGCGGAGGGGGGACAGTAAATGTTCATTATATTCTACTCTTTTCTGTATACTCAAAATTATTAATAATAAATAAATTAAGAGTTTAAAGAAGATAACGCAGATTGTTAAGGCTTCCAAATTCTCAGTCAGCATTTCTGAAGGCTCCTAGTCTATGAGGAATGGCAGCATCAGACTGTAGTTCTGTGTTGAGGATGGTCTCAACAGCTTCAGGAGCCCCAACAAAGTAGCACCTTCCACCGGTAGCCCTAGAGAGGTAGTAAGCCCACTGGTAGTGCTGCAGCTTGCAGTGAAAGACAGCTAATAACAATCGGGGAAAGTACCTGGACATGGAATACAGTTGTCCAGATAACAATGGTCTAATGGTGCTTCCTAACCTTTGCAAGTCATGGATAACATTTGTCTGACACACTGGAGAAGAGGCTACCACCCTGGGGGCTCCAGCTGCCCCAGGTCCTACCTGTCCCTCTGAGAGCTGAGTGTGTCAACATCTCACAGTGTCTATCTCACAAAATCACATAAGTGTAGCCTACTTGCAGTACCCAGTGTGCCACAACCAACTTTTGGGAAGCTTTGGCCCAGAAGGTACTCTTCTCTCATGTAAAAGCAGGGAAAATTATACACCTGCACTTAACATTTTTCAATTCCACAGTTGGGCAAAAGGAGTGCACTGAGGGTCACAACTACTCTATTTGACTTTGTGCAGTAGCAATTAGGAACAGAAAGAGCTGGCACAAAAGAACTGCAGTTAACAGAGTCTGAAAGTTTCCTTCTAAAGCAACTGAAGTCAGATCAAGAACTCTCTCCACTTCGTATGTTGGAATCCTATCAGGGTGTGACCACATGAGACTAGGATGTGAAAGCAGGCTATCTGGGTCAGCACACGTGGAGTAGAACAGGACACAATCACAAAGAAGAGCAACCCTTCACCAACACCTTCGTGGGGAGGGATTGGTAGGTCACACAACTGAGCCACTTTACTTACATTAGCCCATGATTTGGAATTTCTATATATATCAATCAGATATGTTAAACATAGTTCATTCTATGGAATAGATTAAACATTTTCAAACTAGTTCATCTTCGTCTTCTAAAGTCCCAAGTTCTATCAGGTGGAAATACAGTTAGGTCACCAGAACTGGGTGGATCCAACTTCCACTTGCAGTCACTGTCTTATATCTCAGTTACATGGACTGAAGACGAGTCTTTGCGCTAGGATAGTGCCTGCAGAGGACAATTTCTCAATCTCCTTGTATGTGAGCCAACCGGCCCCCAGATACAGCACGACAGGCTTGATGGAAGGCAGAGATGACATGGCACAGCCAAATTGGTCACTAAAATATTGAAATACCTCCTTTTTTATTGGTAGTTAGCCACTCCTAGAGCCCCTCAACCCTGCCATGTGACCCCTCTGCCACACCAAGCCCCTCCCCAGGACCCCATCTCCCCACAGTCCAGTAACCAACGTGTTAACGCCTAACAGCAGGGCGTCACCAGGGCTGTTAAATATTTTGAATATCACCAATGGATAAAGATGAATATCACCAATGGATGAAGCTCCACACCCACTCTTGAGTGCTCACTACCCTGCTGGCATCATCACCCCCTTGGATTCCAAGAGAGAGCAGCTTCTCTTGTTGGCCAGTTTTGCCTCAAGTTCCCAAACCAAAATAAAATGCCTTTCTGGTAAAACTAAACTTCTCAACTTCCTGCTAGGCTAGATGCCAAGCCTAGGAGACAGAAGGACCTTTTAATCCCAGGGCCACAGCTTTGTTGGGGGACTTGTCCTTCCCATAAAGGTGACAAGAGTCATCCTGACCCTCAGCATGGAAGACCAAATCTGGTCATTTCCCCAGACTGGCCCTTCCTCATGAACCATCATCACCCTTCATTCCATGCCACTCACCAGGCAGCTTCCCCATTCCCCATGATTTTAAAACTTATTTCTCAAGAGACCAGAACACTCCCTTGACATATGAGTCCACGGAGTGATTGGGGAGAACTCGGCCCCAGAATACACAGCAACATCAGAGCATCAGCCCCGCTATCTGCAGAGTCAAGAGGAGGCGGCACAGAGCTGGGAGGGAGAAAAGAAACTGCCTGCAGGGCAGAGGATGGGAGGGAAGGGTTGTTCATGATGGGTGGGAGTTGTGCTGTCCATTCAGGGAGTCAAAGGAGGCGGGCAGGAATTGCATTTGCATAGGAAACCAGGCATTGCTCTAGGACACAAGGGAAAAGCCAAAACAGAACAGCAGCACCTACTCACCAGGGCTGGTTATTGTCAGGAGGTCAAGCTGCCGCTGTTGCTGCAAAAGAAAACACATTGTGAGAGCACTGATTTGAGCCAGAGCCAACCTGGTGCTTAGCTGGTCAGGGTGGATGTGCAAAGGGAATGCTCAGTCACACAGAGCAGGGTACCATGTGGAAAAGGTGGTGCTCCCCCACAATTCTGCAGACAGGCCTAGCACCCTAGAGACAAAGGGACATGGAGGGCCTCTTTGTCTTGGATGGTTAGAGCTGAGAGGTCTTCCAGCCAAACCTATATTATACTTAGAGAAAATGAGGCCCTGAGAGGAATGTGGCTTACCTATAGCCACAAAGAAAGTCCCTTTCCAGACTCCCAGCCATGGGCTCATTCCTTTGTACCAGATGGCCTTAAATTTCTCTTTGCTCATACTGGCTGCACTGGGTAAGCGATATCCTGGCAACCTCTTTGCTTTGGGTCCTTAAGTCACTGCTACCCTCCTGAAACTCCTTTCTAACCAAGATACTCCTGGGCTGGTAAATTTCTTGAATCTGCTCAACAATGCTATGTCAGTTTCAACTACTGATGATCAAAACATTCCTTCTCTTAACTGAATCCTCATCTCTTTGTATTACACAACATTCATGGAAAATAATATTTCTCGGGTATACTAGGCCATATAGATGAGGCTGCTTGTGTCTGGAGGCAACTTGCCTTGGCTACCCCAAGGGCTGAGGTGATCAATATCTCAGGAGGCTTGCCCCCTGTCACAGCATATTTATGAGAAAGCTCTGTCCTACATTGGACGTCGTGGGAACCTGGAGGTGGAGAAGTCGGTACTGGAGGCGACGGTGGGGGTGGGGCGTTGGGGAGGCGGGTAGTGGTGAACAACTCTCTTGAAGACTTAAGAGTGAGGATTCCTTAAGCCCCAGTCCATCTCTTTCTATTTCCTACACTTGATTTTCTATAAACAGTACTGGAAATCTATAATTTTTTTCTTAAAGGGAGTTCAAACAAACTCCATTTTGAGAACCACTGCTCCAGGATACACATTGCAGGATCTTTTGATTACCTGGTATTTCATCTAGTGGATTCATTTCACTTGCATTTCCCTCTTTATCTTGCCTCTCTCCAAGAATGGCTCCCTGAAATTCTGCTAAAGCAGAAAGGGGAAGGCAGCAACATTTTTTGAGTACTAACTATAGGCCAGACGCAGTACCAGGTGCTTTGATGTGCCATTTCTTTTCATACTCTCAGCAATCCTATAGGGTTGGTAATGTATAAGGGTGGGACATGAGATTCAAAGAGGAGAAATTATCTGCCCAAGACCACATCTTCGCTAAATGGCAGGGCCAGGATTAGAATTCAGTCAGTTCTAATCCCGGCTTGAAAGCCCAAAATACAATGCACATAAATCGCTTAGCATGATACATACTCAATAGGTGCTCAATAAAAAGAGCTATTTTTTTTGTATTGATGTTTTGTTACTGATAGACCATGTGACTCTTGGTTTATAAAAACTGCCTCTTCCCTTTTCATAGAATTATGGATACCTAGAGCTCAAAGGTCAATGAGGCTGACCTGCCACCAGGACAGGAACCCCTCTGCAACACCCCCGGCAGTTGGATGAACTGCTTCCGTTTTATCCCTCCTCTTGAGGGTGAGCTCACTACTTCTTATCAGTGGATGGCTCTACTTTGAGCAAGGTTAAAAGCCACTTCCTTGTGACAGCATCACTGTTTCTAGCTGCCTCAGACCACGACAAGTTTGCAGATCTGCAGATCTGTGTCTTCTTCTCTCTTGGGTAAATATTCCCAGTTCCTTTGCCTTTTCCTCGTAAGACCTGGTGTCAGATCTCCTTGGCCTTGTGGTCTCTCTCCTCCTCCATTTAACTTTGAACTATCCCCGGTCAAAACCTCTTTAAGATCTCTCTTACCCCTTGCTTCAATGACTTCTCATGGGCCTAAAACCAAACTGTATCCTTTCAGAGCCTTCTCACTCACACATCCCTGTTTTCCTGCCAGCTCATAACTCATTCCAGTTGTCATTTTCAAGAAAACAATGCAATTCCAAGATGTCACTGACCTACATTGTGAACGCACATCCTCGCTGCTGAAATGAAACACACACCCACACACGCGGGCTAGAAGGAATGCTGGAGCCAGATTGCCTTCCTTCCCAAACACAGAACCAGGCCAGTCGTGCAACTGGCTCAAGCTGCCTTTGCCAAGGCCCACCTGTGTGGCTTGGCACTTCCCTCATGCAAGAGGAAAGAATACGATGCGTCCTTCTATTTTTCCATGGGCTTGACTTTGTGATAACTGTAGTTGGTAAAGGAGGTCTATTTATCTGAAAAGTGTCTATTTCCTCATTAAGAGCTAACTGTAAAGGGTGATTCTGTGTCCAGGGTCCAGTAGGGAAAGAAGGGAGGAGAACCTAACAGGAGTCAGACAGACCTGGGCTGTGTCCTGGCTCCTCTGTGTGACTTTGGATAACTTACTGTATGGCCCTGGCCTCAAACTTCACACCTCTAAAATGAGTGGGACTGAAGTACCTTCAGTGACCATGAGTCAAATGCAGCCAGGTACTGTGCTTGTGGGCGCCCTCTTCTGGTGAAAGAGTTCTCAGAGAAACCCTATAGCCGGGACACTGGGGACTCAAAGGACAGAGTCAGAATTTAAAAGGGACCAAATTTTAAGCTCTTCTCTCACATTGCAATTTTCAGTGCATGTGTGTCTTCCTCACTAGTTAAGGAGCCTCGTAAGAGCATCTTAAGGGTCTATTATTCAGTCCGTGGCATAGAGCAGCCCTCAGTAAACATTTGCTAAACTCACCCGAACCATTCCTGGAATCCACATTATCCTTTCAAACCCCTATGCCTTTGTCAAACCCCCATGCCTTTGCTCATGCTGTCCTCTCTCGTCACTTGTCCAGACCTCCATGAGGGCTTCTCTGCACGCCCACTCCCAAATCTAACCCCCTTCTCTCCCTTCCTTAGAGCAGGATGAGTAAAAACTACCTTTTGTATCATGCTCTTTTTTTTTTTTTTTAAAGATTTGCACCTGAGCTAACAACTGTTGCCAATCTTATTTTTTTCCCCCCTCTTCTCCCCAAAGCCTCCCCAGCACATATAGTATATTCTAGTTGTAGGCCCTTCTGGCAGTGCTATATGGGACGCTGCCTCAACATGGCCTGATGAGCAGTGCCATGTCCGTGCCTAGGATCTGAACCGGCAAAACTCTGGGCTGCCGAAGCAGAGTGCACGAACTTAACCACTCGGCCACCGGGCTGGCCCTATCATGCTCTGTCTAATTGTCTGTTTCCTTCTCTGTTTCTCACAAAGTCCTTACTCAAGGACAAGACTATATCATTTCATCCCTATATTTCCAGTGACCAGCACAAAGGCCTGGAAGGAATGTTTGATGTCATCTAGTTCAAGTGATTTAACTACTCTGTTATTCCCTGTTAGGAAGGTATTCATCAAACAGCGTTGGAAGTAAGCCTGTCCCTTCCTCTCTAGGACTTTTCCTCTGCCGCATATTTGGGGTTTCTTGCCTTTATGATTTTGCTCCCACCATCTCTGCAGCCAGCAAGACTGTCTACCCACCTCATCTGGGAGACCTTCCTTCTTTTACTCCCACCCACAGGATCAGTGTCTCTCCTCGACTCCTACAGCTCCTATTGTCTGTGCCACTCCTGTGATGCTGAGTTAAATCTAACTTGGTGACAAGCCCATTTAACCTACAGTTCACCGACATATGTGTGCACCACCTAGTGGCCCCAGCAGGTAAGTGTAGGCTATGGTTTTAACCTGTAGCTCTTAAGATACAATTGCAAAATCTGCACGTTCTACATGCAAATAAAAACAAAGCGCTCAAGAATCACTGTGCAACAATTTGTACCTAAAAAACTGGAATATCCCAATGATTCCCTCAAAGTCCTTCAAAAATAACAAGAATGAAATGAAACGGAAAGTTTTCATTACTAACTAGTCTAGCTAGTCTAATCGTTTGGGATTCCAACAGAAACTGTATGGCATTTGTAAACATAGGGCACATTATTTGTGGAATTTGACCGATAATGTACAGTAAGTTTTATATAGAGGGGGGCATGTTGGACATAAAGAATTACCAAGTTATTATAATTAGTTACCAACTGAGAGAGATGAGTGCCTTTTATATGGAGATGATATATGATCTAACTGCCTGGATGGCAGAATACACAGTGTCAGCCGGAGGAAATGAGTTGAGCAAGCCAGGCAGCAGGTCCGGTAGGCTGACAGGGCCTGCTGGCTGAGGGGTGAGTAGTTGAACCACTAGCTGACCACAAGCTACAGTCTAAGGAAGGCAGGGCCTTCACATATGTGGTAGCGGTTGTGTGTGTGTGTGTGTTTTGCAGAGTTAGGGAGAATGTTCCTCTTCAGGTAAAGGAATTCCATACCCAGACAGAGGGAAATGTGTCCAAGTGTGCCTGTATGGTATTCCATGGACTCTTGGAGGAGTGTGGGTAGGCCAGCATTGGGTCAATTAGAAGTTGATGTGTGGACTCCTGGCTGTGTAAGAGCCCTGAATTCAGCCTTCCCTGATAAAAGTGGTACCCCATAGACATTTAGAGGAAACCTACGTCTATGCTTAACCACCACGTGGTGAATGCTGAGTCATGACTTCATAAAGACCATAGGGGATGGGAATTCCAAAGTCAACAGGAGCAATCTCTGAATTTGGTGTCAGCTAGGGATGGCCAGAGCATCTATGGCAGATGCTTAAGGAATTGTCCACCAGCATCCTCGCTCCGAGAGTTATCCATATTTCCCTGAATCTTGTCTTTACGCCCCTGATCTTCCCCATCACAGCACCATCACATTGCATTTCCCTGGCCTGTTTACTCCTCCATCCTCTCCACTGGTTGTGTGAGCTCCTTGAGGGCAGGACTTGCGTCATCATTGCTTTTCTCCTCCCAGGGCTAGCCCAGTGCCTGACAAATGGATGACGCTCAGTGAAGATCTGCCAATCTCCTCTTAACAAGATGACAACTAGACAGGGCCCTACTGAACTGGTCATCAGAAGATGTCTTTAGTTTTATCCTACTCTTTCCCAGTACACACACACACACACACACACACGTACACGCACATACACACACTGCCCCCATAATTTTTCACAAAATCCTTTCTGTTTCTGCCTTGGGGACCTGGGAATTGGGCCACAGAGAATTTGGCCTTCTTCATCTGGATGGGTAATTATGAGGCTATGGTTAAAAATGGACTTTTCATTTTGGTCACGAACTGCATCCCAATTACTTCTCAGAATGAGAAAGGGACGTGGTGTTCTGGGAGCTTAGGGGCTGATCTGATGTGTGGGGTTCTGCGTGGTAGAAGAGAATAGTCGCTGATTATGTGTTCTGTTTTGCTTTGTGCATTTCGTGCAAGATAGCTATTTGGGGAAAAGTCAGTCTTTCACGGCAAGACGAGATGATTTAAACAAGAGCACCAGTAATCCTTGTGCATTCTCCTGTCACTTCAGAAGCCAGCCATCATGGGGAGCACCTAGGGATCAACATCCTCTGGAAACAGGGGTCACATGGGCATAGGCACACATTTGGCTTCAGGGCTCAGGCCCCTCCTTTCCCAGGAACCCCTTTCCCTGCTCAGTCCCTCCCCTCCCCCAGGTATGCTCATTTTCTAGGCATCTAGGGAACTCAGGCTCCCTCCCTGCCCTGCCCCCTAAGCATAATCTGCTCCCGAGAAATATTTCCTGTGTTGCTGGCCTCTCTCCAAACTCACTACTTGTGATCTTCCTCAGGTCTAGTTACCCCACTGGCTGTAGGATTGATCGTTCTAAAATTAAACTTGCTCCTTTCTTAGGATAACTTAATGATCCCCATTGCATTTTGATAATGACTAGATTTCTTAGCTTGACATTCAAGAAAGGTGTGAAAAATCTCCATCAGTTTTATGTGCTACTTGGAAAAAGCAGTTTTTACTTTATAATACAACCTTATATTTGGAAAACAAATAAAAAATTACCTATTATTTTCAGAACCAAACTTCAGACAAGAAGGTGGGCCTAACTGTGTTGGTCAGGGACATATGTAGAGGACTGGCTCTCCCCTGGCAGGAGGAGTAGGGACAGGCAGTCACCTCTGAGAGGGGAGGGAGCAGGGATTATGAAAGTTTGGAAAACACTGCCTTAAGGCACTGAGCTCATGCTCACACCCCACAGAGTGGGATGCTGGCCTCATATTTGCCTGACCATTCTGTGTGCACCACCTGACCTGCTCCCCGACCCTAGCTCCTGCCCTTGCTGTGTCTCTTTCCATTTCTCCTTGTGATAAACAACTGATACACAACACGGCTTTCCCAGACGGCACTGTGCCTTCACTCTCTGACTCTTATTTATTTGTTACTTCAACAAATATCAATGGAGCATCTACTCTCTACCAGGGATGTTGCTGAGCATAGAGGGAGAAAGACATGGCCCCTCTCCTCAAAGAGCTAGCTGCAGGTGAATAGTGAAGTGGGGAAGACAGACGTGTTAAGCAAATAACCATACAATATGAATTAATTTCAACTATGGTATGTGCTCTGAAGAAAAATATGTGGAGAGGTACTGCCACCAGAGTTCAAGGTATCCCTCAAGCCTCACTTGGCCCACTGGCTGACACCTGGATGCTACCCCCAAGAATCCCCCAAGCCTGCCGCCTTCTAGGGGAATCTGAGCAGTAGCTGAGGCTCAACCTCCCTTTTGGGCATCTATTCTCATCAGGATAATAAAAAATGCATTAGCCTTTTATTCAGGGAGAGAGTGAACATCACTCAAGGCTGAAATAGAATCCCACGACTGGAGGTTAAATTCAGCAGGAAGTAGAGTCGGGTAGCAGACAATAGCTGGGACTGCACATGTGATATTGTTTCAATATATTTCACCAAGTAGTTTCTGCTCCTGTAGCTTCCTGTTATTGGAAAAGCCAGGCACGCAAGTGGCTTTCATCCCCAGGGCAGCTTAAAGGAGCTTTTTAGCCCAGCCTCTGGCAGCCTGCACAAAAGCAGGGCAAGTGGAAATGGAGAGGAGCACATGAAATGGCAGAGACATTTTGGAAGCAGGACGAATAGCAGCACTGCTGTAGCAGCCGCTGTTTGCTGAGCACTGACTATGTGGCAATCCTCACGACCTCTGGAGGCAGGCACCTTACCCCCGTTTCACAAACGAAGAACCTGAGGGTTAAGGGTTATGTTACTTGCCCAAGGTCACTGCTGCTAAGCAGAAAAACCTAGATTCAAACCTTTACTGTTTGCCTCTGAAGCCTACGCTCAGTTAGATGTGAGAGCAGTTAGTTGTGAGAAATGAGGAAAAATCTTGGCTGATTCCCATGTTTCTAGGCAGAGGAGCAGTATGAGGCATGGTGGGTGATGCTGTACCACCGGAACAGCCTCTGCACACAGGGAGTGGTAGAAGCTACAACTTCAGTGTGATCTTTCATACTTTTCCTTCTTAGTATTCACAGTTTGAAATTCTATATTTACCTGTGTTTATATTTGATTAATGTCATTCCCATTATAGTCTAAGCTCCGTGACAGGAAGGACAGGGTTTAGCTCTCCTGGCAGAGTGGGCTCTGTCTAAATATGTGTTAAAAGATTGAGGATGGAAGGCTGGATCAGGTTTTTAAAGAGGGCTGGATAAATAGCTGAAGCTCTCACTCTTGCTGGAGAGAAATGACACACGTCCCATCCTACAACCCCAAGCAGCCAGACAGGGGGTGTGCTGGAGGACTTCACTTTCCCTAGCTCTGGAGAAAAGACCCATGCATCAAGAAACAGCTGGAGGAAGGCTGTTCAAGTCATGAGTCAGAAGACTCCATGCCAGGACAGATTGTTTCTTTCCCACTGTCCGTTCCAGTGATATGAAGCCATGAGGATACCTGCAAGATCAGACATGGCATCTAACGTGATGATGCAGCTCAAGGCTGGAGAAGACGCACACATGGCTGACAGACGCCCCCCAGTGCACCCTGGTCGCCATAGCATCTAAGCATTGATTTAACGGTGTCCCACGTTATAGTTAGGTGTTTACGTATCAGTCTTTTTTTCTCCCCACCTCTACCTCTCCCTTCTCCATCTCCTACACCCCTGTCTTCTCCTCCAAGGTCAGAGCTGAATATTTTTCATATCTGTGTATGTATTCTCCCTGTACCTGATCCCTAAGACGGCCTCAGGAAGTTTGTTGTAGATGTGGTGTTTTGGCTTATTACCAAAGTTATGATTATAAAAATCCCTTTTTTTGTAAATGTTTTGGGTAAGTCTTAACTTCTGTAGAACCATACTTTAGAGTTTATAAGATATGTCCTTTAGGCCTTCAATTTATGCTTTAAAGTTGTGATTAGTCTTCATTCTTAGGGTCACTGAGATCCAGCATGAGTGAGGCCACCCCATGACAGCCTCCTGGGATGTCAAGCAAGGGGCTCTGGAGATCAACTAGTCCAACTACTTTGTTTCAGAGAAAAGTAAACTGAGTCCACAGTGGGGAGGCGAGCTGCTAAAAGTCACCTGCTGCACTGTTCTGTGCTCTTTGCTTGTATGCCTCCTTCAGTAGAGTGAAAAGAAGGGATTTATGTCTATATCCCATCCATGCCTAAAAAAGCGTAGATAACTAGAAAAATCTGTTAAGGAAAGCAAGCGAGTGGAGTGGGTGAGCGGAGGCCGGGGAGGAATTTAGTTAGAAATTTGTTCTGAGTTCCAATATGATGTTATTTATTTGACTCAACTGGTTTTAGTTGAGGCATTATCAAGAGGATTTCTTTCAAGAGGTGGTAATTGAAAGGGCCCTAAAGACAGGAACTATTTTACTTTTCACTGAGAAAGTGGAGCCAAATTTAAGAAAGATTAGAAGGACAGAAACCTGGAGTGGCCATGAGGCCCTGACTACCCTCTGTCTCTGGCAGTGAATGAGCCTGTTTATGCTTGACATTCGGTTCTTAGAATTATCAGGGCATCTCCCTGAAGCACTATATTTTGGTCACTTTATGTATTTGGTTATTTAATATGTAACACTAATTCCAAAAAAGAACTTGAAGATGCTTACAATGAGATAATGCAATAAAATTAAAAACATGTAACTAAAGACATGGAGAAAAAGAAAACTAAGGATAGGAGAAATACTAGGTGCAAGGTACAACTCACAATTCACATCCTGAGATACCTGTTTACTTGCTAGAGGTGGGGTGCAAATTTGGCTCTCAGCTTTTTACCAACCTAGGCACAGTGGAAAACTCAGTTACAAGATACCGAGTGTCCTAAGGGATAAACAGAAACAAACAAATAAAAACCCCAAATAAAACAGTTGCATTACAGAATCTCCACCTTTCCCCACCTGGGGTCTGAGGGAAATCTCTTCTTGGGGTCCTTAGAAAGGGTATTTTGAGGTCTAATGGGTGACAGGATATGGCCAGGTCATGCAGTGACATACCAGCAGAGCAGTATTTGGAACCATCAGACCTGACTCCCACGCTGCCTTTGAATGAGGCTTATGGACCAGAGATAGGTGAAATGTAGTTGTTGCAAGAGCACTTGCCAGAATAAGAAGCCACAGGTCTGTCCCATGGATGAGACTAAAGGATAGACAATGTGCTCAAATCTTAGCTTGTACACTCACGAGTGGTATAGCCCTTGCACAAATTACTTAACCTTTCATTTCAGCATCTCTAAAATGGGGATAAAAAGAATTTTTAAATAGAAATATAATTCCACTTCGAATTTTTATATTACAACAAACACTATATTATGGGATATAACATAAAAGCCACATCTTTTTTAAAGATAATACACAAAACTCAATAAAAACATTAAGATTCAGTTTCTTTTTTTTTTTTGAGGAAATTAGCCCTGAGCTAACATCTGCCACCAATCCTCCTCTATTTGCTGAGGAAGACTGGCCCTGAGCTAACATCAGTGCCCGTGTTCCTCCACTTTATATGTGGGACGCCTGCCACAGCATGGCTTGACAGTGGTGCGTAGGTCCATGCTCGGGATCTGAACCGGCAAACCCCTGGTCACCAAAGCAGAGCGTGGGAACTCAACCACTGTGCCACAGCGCAGGCCCCAAGCTTCAGATTTTTTGAGAGTATCAGCCTTACTGTCCTCTATGCAGGTGGGAGTTTGGAGGCTGTGACTTCTGAAAGGATCCTATCATACTCAAGTAATTGTTCAATAAAGTCTTTTTTCTTTCCATTCTCCTTCACATTCAGCAAGTGTGCAAAGGAATTCACAGTAGCTCTGCACAGAACCGTGGTCAGGACTGAATGAAACAATGGATCAGAAACACTTGGAACCCAGAAGCTGTGTGTTCTGGCTCCAGCTTTGCTACTTACTTGCTGCCCAAGCCAATAATTTACCTTCTCTGAGCCTGTCTCTACCACATACTGCATAAGAGACCATGGGCAAGTCAGGTAAATACTTTGAAATGGGTTTAGCAACCCACCTCCTGGTAAAGCATTTAGCCTAGTGCTTGACGCATAACCACTGGGTGAACAGCACATAGTCTGGTAAGGCTTTTATTTCTACTTATTTATTTACTTATTTATTTATTTTTTGAGGAAGATTAGCCCTGAGCTAACATCTGCCGCCCATCTTCCTCTTTTTTGCTGAGGAAGACTGGCCCTGAGCTAACACCCATGCCCATCTTCCTCTACTTTATATGCAGGATGCCTGCCACAGCATGGCTTGACAAGTGGTGCATAGGTCCGCACCTGGGATTCAAACTGGCGAACCCTGGGCCGCCCAAGGGGAGCATGCGAACTTAACCACTGTGCCACCAGGCTGGCCCCAAGACTTTTATTTTTAATTCCAGGACTCCATGCTTGGAAACTCCTCCCCTCTTTCTCTTTAACTGACTCATCTCTTAGATCATCACCTCCTGGAAGCCTCTGCTCTCTCAGTCTGGGTTAGGGGCCTCCTTGAGGCCCCTGGCCACAGACATCATCACCGCGGGTTGCAATTATCTGCCTGAGTCATCTGGTGGGCAAGGACGCCTTGTGATTCAGATCAGCATCTCCAGCTTCTACCATTGTACTTGGCACAGAGCAGGCCCTCAGTCATGTTTGCTGAATTGCACGAAACTGTGGAGTTCCTGTGAAAAATATCATGACATTCAGAATAAAACTCTGGCACTGAGAGTGAGGCAACATTAATCTGCGTTCCTGCCCAGCCAGAGTAGTGCCACTGCACGATGTCAGAGTTATATATACTGCGGGAAGTAAAAGTGCCAGGCCGTAAAAGTCTATTTTCTGCATTTGACTGGCTTTCATGGAAGCTCCATTCCATGCTGATTGACCACGACTTTCCACAAGAAATTGCCAGCTTGATTGTGAGGAAAGAATCCAGATCTAATTGTTCTTTGTAAGCCTGGGACAGAAGGTATTGTTGCTTGAAAAATGGAACTGTCTAAATTAATTTTCCTGAAACAAACATCTTAGCCAAATAAAAGCAATGCATAATAACAACCCATAATTAAAAGCAAAATGATATCTTTTGTTACGTGGGGAAAGCAAATATGTTTACCACAAAAAAAGCCCAGAATGTGATTTTCTTGGAACTCCAGGGGCACAGCTTGAAGTCTGATGAAGGGGGTATGTGTTGGGGAGAAGAGTAGGGTGAAGACGTCTCTTTCTATCTTTCTTTTCTTTTCCTCTCTTTTCTTTCTGTTGCTTTTGAAAAACAAGCATTGTTCATCTCTGATTTCTGAACAACACAGCCAGAATATTCTTAAATCTCATTACACTTTTAATAGACAGGAATTCAGAAAGTAAGGGGAATTAACATTTATTGAACTGCCCTTATTTTCTCTTGCCTAATTTTCCTAACCTAGTTTTAATTTATTTCGACATTTTTGATATATACGTGTATATGTGTGTATCTTTGTAAACTGATAATTCCTTTCTAGAAAAGAGTTAATTAAGAAGTAAAAACTTTTATGGGCCTGGCCCTGTGGCTGAGTGGTTAAAGTTCAGTGTGCTCTGCTTCAGTGGCCCGGGTTTGTGGGTTTGAATCCCGAGCACAGAGTTACTCCACTCACTAGCCATTCTGTGGAAGTGTCCCACACACAAAAAAAATAGAGGAGGATTGGCAGTGGATGTTAGGTCAGGGCAAATCTTCCTCAGGAAAAAAAAAAAGAAAGTAAAAACCTTTAATTGAACATCTACTGTGTAACAAGTGCTTTCTTTATGTTTACTTATTTTAGCCTCACAACACTCTCATAATGCAGATATTTAAGCCCCATTTAAGAGATGAGGAAACTTATGCTCAAAGAGGTTAAGTAAATTGCCTGAAGTCACATAACTAGTAAGTGATGGAGCTAAGATTGAAATGGAGTTTCTTACTATGAAGCCCATGTTCTTAAAAATACCCTTTCCATAATATATAATATCATTAAATAATAATATTAATGATATCAAAATAAAGAGAAAAATGCACACAAAAATCTCAACACCTCAACAGCCATTTCCATTTTTTCCATGCTGTTTTCTAGCCCTTGTGTAAGTATTTGTGCCTATAATCCATGGGTACTAACTATATATAAAAAACAAAAATTAGTCATGGCATAAATATGATTTTGCTACTTTCTGTATTCTGTTATTTTTGGGTTACATTATATCATAAGAAGTTTTCCAGTAGTCTTACACAGTCATTGTAAACATTATTTTAATAACTTCATAGTGTTCCATTTAGTGAAAGCGCATAGTTTACTTAAATATAGGACATTTACGCTGTTGTTATTTTGTCATTATAAACGACATTACAATAAACATCCTCCTGAATACAGTTTTTCCCTTCATTCGGATTGGATGATTTCTCTGGGATGAATACCCAAGAGTGGAGTTACTGGGTCAGAAAGTATGTACCTTTTTCTTACTCCTGATACATACTGCCAAATTTCTTTCCAGTAGGATCATTCCAATTTACAGTCCTATGAATAGTGTGTGAGATAAAGATTTGACTGTAGTCTTGCCAGCATGGGGGATTATAACTTTTAAAATATTTTTTGTTAATGTAATAGTTATCATATGGTATCTGACTGTTATTTTAATTGTCTTTTTTTTTTAAGATAATTCGGTGGGTTTGAATTCTTTTTCATTATCTCGTTCATTAATTGCATTTCCTACAGTGAGAGCTGGTTTTTCACACTTATCTGTCCAGCATTAAGGTTTTAGCTCTGTTTGCATTTTAAACTCTCAGAGGATAACCACCTCTCTTGTTCTCAGTTCACTATCTTTAGTGGCACTGAAAATAACCACTTGGACCCAATTTAACTCCAAATGAAATGCTTTCCCTAGGTAACAAGGCCCTTTTAAAAATTTCTTGTCAAAGATGGATCCCAGTGAAATTTGGAAATACACATCTACATAGTGTTAGGATAGGCTCATGAGGATTTAAGGATGCTCTGAGCTCCTCCCCACTCCTTTAATCTCCTTCTAAGGATTGGTGATGTCACTTCTCAGGGAGCATGAGGAGCTCTGCAGGAGATGAAGGGCACTGACTGGCCCCTTGTACAGGAGGTGGGCCTTTTTCCCATGATACCCCTAGATTTCTCACTTCCAAGATTCTGTAAAGACGAGAATAGTCAAAGGGTCTCCTCCTTGGGAAGAGGTATTCTCCTCACTTTCAGAGAAAGCCAACCAGGATCTCCCATGAGGCCTTGAGGAAAGGAAGCCATGTTGACTGGCCTCATCCGGTCAAAAGGAAACTCCACTCTTGGGTATTCATCCCAGAGAAATCATCTAATTCAAATGAAGGGAAAAACTATATTCAGGAAGATGTTTATTGTAATGTCGTTTATAACAAAATAACAACAGCCTAAATGTCCTATACTTAAGTAAACTATGTGCTTTCACTAAATGGAATACTATGAAATTACTATATTCAAGTATTTTTTGTGTGTTTTGTTTTTGTTTTGCTTTATTTGGGGTATTGTGGGGGCATCTGTTGTCCTTCGTGGATATGTTTCCTTCCAAGAGCATGGATGTAGGTGTTCAGGACCCTGGGCAGTAGCCGTCTAATCCTTATCTGTAAGTATCACTGGGCTCCTCATGTTGATGCTTCCTGAGGACAGCAGTTACTCAATCAGTCATAGATGTACGTTGCTTAGCACCTATTGTATACACAGCTCTGTGCTAAGCCCTGGGGCAGGATGGGAAGTGGGCATAGATAAGCACTTACCTGGGCCACGTATTTTGTTTATATTGACTAACTTAAGCCCCACAATATTGTGATGTATGTTTCATAATTCTATTTTACAGATAAGAAACTGAGGTTCAGAAACGTAAAGGAATTTATCCATGATTGCACAGCTATGAGTTGGTCTCTCTGCCTTTAGTTTCACTTTCCTTGACCCATTCTCCACCCTGCAATCATACTGAAATTTCAAAAATGCAAGTCTGCCATGCTGCTTCTCTCTTCAAAGTTTTCCACTGACAAATTAACAAAGTCTGACTACCCAACATGACCATGCTGCCCTGCCTACCTCTGTAGCCTCCACGCTTGCCACCACTCCCCTCAGCCTAGGCTTCAGCCAGGCTGATCACCTTTAGTGCCCAGTATGCCATGCTTTCCTCTTGCCTCCATGTCTTCTTATATGCTGTTCCCTTTGCTTGCCACACCCTTCCCGTCACAAACTTTCCTTGGTTAGCTACCTCCCACTCCCTTTTCAAATCTCAGTTTACAGCTTACTTCCATCACTCAGCCTTATCTGACCCCCCAGGTTGGTTTAGATGCCATTCTTCTGGGCTTGTACTCTCCCATCAGAGCACTGTAGCTACCATCCTATAACTGTCCATTTATTTTCTCACTTGACTGTGAGCTCCTTGAAGGCAAAAACTGTATCTCATTCACCATTGTAGCTCCAGCATTTATTTAATCATAGTGCATGGCACAGAGTAGATGCCTGCTATAGACTGAATGTTTGCGTCCCCCAAAATTCGTATTGGTTGAAAACTAATCCCCAGTGTGATGGTATTTGGATGTGGGGCCTTTGGGAGGTGATGAGGTCATGAGGGCGGAAACCCCAGAGAGATCTCTCATCCCTTCCACCACATGAAGTTACAGCAGGAAGACCACCAACGGACCGTCTGTGAACCAGGACGTGTGCTCTCGCCAGACACTGAATCTGCCGGTACCATTATTTGCACCCTCATGCTCCAGACCCCTACTCTACCAGCAGTCTATAGAGGACCAAGCATGGGCTTTGCAATTGCACCCTGGCTTGACTCCTGGCTCTGCCTTTTTCTAGCTCTAGCTTTCCAGCAGCTACCATTAAGCAAATGCCTATCATGTGCCAGGTACTGTACTTTGTGCTTTATTTCTCTTTACTCAAATCTCCAAGTCTTATTAACAAACCTGAAATGCAGGCGTCAGTCTTCTTATATAGATAAGGAAGCTGAAGCTCAAAGAGTTCTGTTGCTTTCTCTAGGCAGCATAGCTAAGAAGTTCCAGCCCAGGGATTGAAACTCAAGTCTCACTGGCTCCAGAGTCCCCCTTCTTTTTATGATATCACGCTTCCCTGCTTCCAATAGCCTTCTAGCTATGAGCACACAGCAGATGAAGAAGAAAATATACAGAATTATTTGCATTCTTCTTATGAAGTGTTGCAATTTCTCTGAATCAAACCTTTTCTTCCCTGAGCCAGCTCCTATGTGTGGGCAGATGGCAGATGGTGACAATTGTCCACTGCTTCTCTGAATATCATATTTGTATCCTATTCAAAAACACATTTACAAAGATGTGTCTGTGGATGTAGATGGACCCGAGAATAAAGGACACGCTTTTCTTCATATGTTTATTATGTCCCTAAATGTGTCAATATTTTTTCTCTGCAAGGAGAGCACTACATTGGATCCCCTCTTGTTTCTGCTTCAATGGCCCTGTAATTATGAGGCAAGCAAGAACTCAGCAGCTGGCCCCTGTGGAGAGAGAGCACTGGCTCTAGTACTTACACCAGTTGAAAGAAGAAAGAGCTCCTTGTACTCAGATAAAGGGATCAGTGGGTTTTTTAACCAGGTACGTGGGTGTGTGTGTTGGTGTATATTTAGAGAGAGTGACAGCAAGGGCAGGAGGGAGAACTTGAGAGAGAGAGAGATAAAGAGAAAGGCAAAAAAGCAACAGGGGAAAGGAAAGTGAGAATAAAGACGCGGCTCTCTGGAACTCACCTGAGTGAGTGCTGCTGGGCCCCAGAGACCGCCTAGGCAAAGGTCAGCAAACTGCAGCCTGCTGGCCAAAGCTGGCTTGCTGCCTGCTTATGTACAGCCCATAGCTAAATATGGGTTATATATTTTTAAATGACTGAAAACATATAAAAAGGAAAATAATAGTTTGTGATGTGAAAATTCTATGAAATCCAAATTTCAGTGTCCATAAGTAAAGTTTTATTAGCTGCCCTCACTTGTCTACATGTGGTCTATGCCTGCTTTTGAGCTACGAAGGCAAAGTGGAATAGTTGGGATGGAGATTCTTTGGCCTACAAAGCCTAAAATATTTACTCTATTGTCTTTTACAGAAAATGTTTGCCGATTTCCTGATCTAGTTCAAACTCCAGACCCAACAGCCACCTTGAAGGCAGAGGTTATATGCATGTGACTCAAATCTGTAACCCCTGGTGCCCAGCACAGGGCTTAGCACAAAGACTAGCTACATAATTTGTGGGGCCCAGTGCAAAGTGAAAATGCAGAGCCTCTTATTCAAAAACCAGGCTTAAAGTGCCATTAAAGTTCCTAAAATATAAAATCTTTTCCTTTCTTCTACTGTTTCTCTCTCTTGCCCTGCTATAGCATTTTTCATTTGCTATTTAATCTCCTTGGGCATGGAGGTAGTTGTGGGGTGAGTGCAGACCATCACAGGTGTCCTAGGGCTCTCCCTGAGACTGCATGCATAAATGTGCACAGCCCACTGACCGCTAGGAAAACTCTTTTCCCCTGAAAGCCAGCTGGGGTCAGGGAGGTCAAGACAAACATTTCTCATTCCCATGGGCCAGCTGCCCCAATCCACTGCAGATGGCAACCCCCAAGGGTGTCACACCTCTCACACTGGGACAGGCTATGTACCTGGGTGGGGTGAGAAGGAGGCTTGCCCCTGCTGAGTTGTCTACTGAATATACTCCGGCACTGCCATCCTGGGGACGAGGAGGCTGGGTGGAGCCCAGGGCTCCAGAAGGTGAGGGAGAAGGTGGCCAAGAAGCCAGGCTGAGGAGGTACAGAGGTGGTGAGGGGCAGGACTGTATATGAGTCCAAGTTCCAAGCCCCTCGTGCAAGCTTTATTGTCCCAGTAGATTTTGCTTACAAAATACAAATTCAAAGAGGGGGCTGGCCCCGTGGCCGAGTGGTTAAGTCTGTGCGCTCCGCTGCAGGCGGCCCAGTGTTTCGTTGGTTCGAATCCTGGGCACGGACATGGCACTGCTCATCAAACCACGCTGAGGCAGCGTCCCACATGCTACAACTAGAAGGACCCACAACGAAGAATATACAACTATGTACTGGGGGGCTTTGGGGAGAAAAAGGAAAAAATAAAAAAATCTTTAAAAAAAAAATTTCAGTTTAAAAAAAAAATACAAATTCAAAGAGAAAGTTACTAAGAGTTTTAAGGTGGCAACCATAGAGCATGAAATCCCAAATGCAGGGTCCTTCTGCAGGTGGGGCCCTGTGCCACTGCACTGGTCAGACACCCAGGAAGCCAGCCCCTGCTCAGCACACACTAGGCACTGAGGGACTGTTGCTTTATAAATGTTCTTAGATGGGACAATGTGCCATGATGGAAAAGTACCTGGATGCCCAGCTCTACTACCTTCTAACTCAGAACCATTGGCTCTTCACTGTAAAACGTGGATCTCTTTAATGGTTCAAGTGTGGTATAGGGAACGACAATGCTCTAGAGGCTGTTGTGAGCTTTGCATTTTCCTGGGAGTATCCTTAGGCAGTTTAGTCAGCCGCAGATTCTTACTGGCACTACCACATGTATACGTAGGGAGTGGTGAATATCCAGGTATGACCAGAACATAGAGGACAAAGAGGGACGTGTGGAAGATGGTCTTGAAAGGCTTGACCGGGCATACTATTGAGTCTCCTCTGCCCTACTGAGGAGTTTGCACTTCACTCTTGAGGCCTCTGACGAGTTCAGTGATGGAGAGGGATAACTTGATAATGTGTGCCCTTGGCCATGAACAAAGCTGTTTATAGAGAGCTGGAATGGCCCAGTGCTGCCTATCCCTGCTGGAAAGGTAAGCACAGGACAGAGGAGAGGGAACTAATGTCTGCAGAGAGTCTAGCATGGACCAAGTCCGTGTTAGGAGCTGTATATCCATGTTACAACCACTCCCTTTTATAGATGAGAACTGAGGCTCAAAGAGGTGAGGGGTCTTTCTGAAGATCACATAACTAGCAAGGAGGCAGAGTGAGTATCCTGCCCTTGGTCAACCTAACACCCTGGCCCAAACCCTTACTGATGCCCCACTCTGCCCAAGAATTCCAAGCAAGCAGCCCAGAGCCACTCACTTCCCATGGGATGAGCCACAGCCCTTGTCTAAAAGGCTCCTCCTGAACTTCCAGATAGAAATGACCATTTGTTCCATTTTGCTCCAACTGGCCCTGACTATTTTTGTTGAAATTCCTGGTATATGAGACTGTGGGCTCCTCAAGGGCCTATCTCTTCTCTGTGTTGCCAGTGTCTGGTACAGAGTCTGACACAGAGCAGGTGATCAGTGTCAGTCTGAAGAATGAGTGAGCAAATTAAAGACCAGACTAATTCATTAATTAAAGACCTCCATAATTCATCTTGGAGTCCACGATCCTCCTAACTGGAAGCCAAAGTCAAAAGCAACCCTTGCAGTTTTCAGGAGGAGGCATGCTGAGGCTGAGGGCTGTGTGGGTGATGCATAGTTCTAGCATCAGAACCAAATTTACAGCAAATAGGGCCCATAAACAGCACAAGCTACTCAGTTAGGCTAATTTATGTTCACACCAGGGCTGTCCTGGCCCCCAAAGCCCAGAGCTCTTTACAATTCCAAAATGATTAAAAGCATCACACAAACCCATATTTTCCATTTTTATTAAAAGCACTAAAGCGGGCAGTGCTTTCTGCATGTCAATGGGGAGCCACTTCCCCATCCAGGGAGAAAAGTCTCTCCTCAGATAGCCAAGGCAGACTCCTCCACGTCCCAATCTCAGCATCCTTCTGCCTCTAAACCCCATGGCCCTTCTCTCCATCAAGGGAGGCTACCCTGCTTCCCCCACACCAGGACCTGCCCCCACCTAAGCCCTCCTTTGCTTAGACTCTTTTCAGACAGAGGCACATCCCTGCTTAAGATCTTCACAGACGTCTGTCCACTGTCCCAACTCCTCAGCCTGGCATCTAAGGCCCTTCACAGAATGGTGTAAACTGCCTTTCCAGCTACGAGTCCTGTCTTTCTGACAGAGGCTGTCCTGTTCCCCAAATAACCAGGATTTTTTTTTCATGCTTCTAAGCCTTTGCTCCTGGTGTTCCCTGGGTGTAAGGTGACTTTCCTTCCTTTCTCCACCTGGAAAATATGTATTCTTATCATGTAAGATCTAACTCAGTTTTCATCTTTCCTTGGAAGTATTGCTGGATGTTCTCAGGCTGAGTTGGTTATTCCACTTCTCCACATGTAAGTCTGTTCAAGTGCACGTCGTGCTGGATTGTGTATGTTTGTGTGTCTGTGTCTCCCATTATGAGCTTCAAGTGCAAAGCCTGGCACTGAGCAGGTGCTTGGTGAATGCTCAATAAATGAATGAATCAATAAACTCTAACTTTGAACAATGTGTCCCAACAGAGACAACACTGAGATTTGGAAAGTAACTTACTCATCTAAGCGATGATGTTGCTTACCATTTCGCTGAGAAAGCAATCTGCAGAACATAAGAGCCCAACACCACATCCACTCATATGCTTGCACCTGCACTCACATACTCTACCTTCCCTCACGTTGCCGTGGAGGAACTTTCCCCGCCCCTGTCCAAGCCATCCCCTCTGCTTGTTCACTTCCCCTACTTGATCCCTTCCCCTCTCATCTACTCAAAGATATCGCTCCAGGAATTTTTGCCTATCTTTCCTGCATCACCAAATTTTTTTAGTTTACTGGATCATTTCCACTAGTACAAAAACATGTTGTTAGTTCTTCCATTAAAAAAAAGCTCTTGGCTTTCCTTCCCCTTTCCATTACTACTTCATTTTTCTCCTTTCCTGGAAACAGCTGTTTCTGTTTCTATATCACTGTCTCTCATTCCTTGTCACTCCTTCCCTCTTGAACCCATTCCAATAAGGCCTTTGCCTCCACCATCCCACTGAAACTGCTCTTGTCAAGGACTCCATGACCTCTGTGTTAAATCTAATAGTCAGTTCTCAGTCTTCAACATACCTGAGAGTTCAGCAGCATTTGACCCCTCCTCCCTGTGCCACTTTTTTAAAACTTGACTTCAGGATACCACACTCCTAGTTTCCCTCCTATTTCACTGGAGTCTCCATCTACAAATCCTTTGCTGGTTCCTCTTCTCCCAGACTTTTTAACATCGGAATGAGCCAGGGCTCCATCTTTGGAACTCTTTTCTTCTCAATCTACACTCACCCCTTAATTGACCTCCCTCAGTTTAACAGATTCAAAAATTTATATCTCCAACACTGACTTTTCCTTTAAACTCCAGACTTATATCCCACTGCATCTTCAATATCTCCATGTGAATGTTTAACAGACATCTCAAAGTTAACATTCTAAAACCAAACCCCTAATTCTCTTCTCCAAATCTGTTCTACCCACAGTCTCTCCCTTCTCTTTTAAGGAAAATCCATAACTCCATCCTTCCTGATGCTCAGGTCAAAAAACTTGGAGATACCTTTGACAACATCTTCTCTTCCATGCCCCATATTCAATCCTTCACCAAATCATGTTGTCTCTGTCTTCAGAATATCCAAATTCTGTCCACTTCTCACCACCTCTACCTGCTCCCTGCCACCATCAGCTCAAAAGCTTTAGATGGCTGCCATCCCACCACATTAAAAGCCAAAGCCCTTACAACATCTTTAAAGACCCTACATGATTGGATGCTCCATTACCCCACTGACCTCATCTCCTACAGTCTCCCTCTCAGTCATTCCATGTCAGCCACTGGCTTCCCTGCTGCTTCCAGAATACACTAGGCCTGGTCCATTCTAATGGCTGCTGTGCTTATTGTGCTCTTTGCTGAAAATACTTTTCCCCGGATTTCCACATATTGTTTCTTTATTTCCTTCACAATGATGCCTTCCCTGACTATCCGATTTAAAATTCCAATCCACTCTGTTCCCTGCACCCCCTGTCCACACCGCTTACTCCCTTAATTGATTTATTTTCCTCCATAGCATTTTAGAGTGACCATTGTCCTGGTTAATATCTCTTTACCCGGTGTAATTATTAATAGTTTTTTGCTTTCACCCTCAGGGGTGTCCTGATTTGGATAATAAATTTAAATGATCCCCTTACTTTCCATCAGCTAGTAAACTAAATATTTTACTTCTTTACTTTGCTTACACAGACTCCCCCTTTTAGAATGTAAGTTCTATGAAGGTAGGGAGTTTTGTATATTCTGTTCCTTACTTGATCTCCAGTACCTAGCACAGTGCCCAGCACAAGGTAAGCGCTCAATAAATACTAGTGGAGCAAATGAATTTACATTTTCTAAATAACAACAGTGGCAGTTGCACCACTGTTTTGTCACCTTTCTTTGTAAGAGATTAGGTCTTGGCCTCAGCCTCAGGGTGATGCTCCTAAACCGGGCCAGGGAACCCATTTTATTTCCAGACTCTGTTAACCCTCCAGCTTCAATGAAGAAGCCACAGTGAGTCAAGGAGCCAAAAGAGGAAGGTCAATTTGTAAAGTGCATGCCATCAGGAATCTTAGAAATGTGATCCATCAACCTCAGCCTCACAGCAAGGAGGCAGTGCCTGGGACAGCCCCACAGCACTAAGGCAGTCTTCCCATGGAAACACTTTTTACACCATCACCAAAGCCCTGCTCCTGCCACAGCATAATGACTGTGTTCAGTGTCATGGAGAGGAAAACACACATTAGCCAGACGGCGGGTTTCGGACGCACGCCTGTGACATTATCTCTAATCATGTACAGTCTATTTCATATCCGCTTTTTTTGTGGGCTTCACAACTTATAATTATTGCCAGCAGGAAAAAAGAAAAAAAAATGGTAGGAAGATGTTGGAAGGGAGGGGTATAGATGGGAGGGAAAATTCTTCCTGATAGCAATAAACTGTGTGAGAAAGATAGGCCAGAGCTTATTAGAAAATATGAGAGACTATATCTGGATTAAAGCTAAGAAAAATTAATTGTACATAAGCTCTGAGACTGTGTAAGCCAGGGAGATCCCATAAGGCTTTCAGATTGTCTCCTTACATTGTGTGTCCATGACACTGGAAGGAAGGTAGTGAGAAGTTATGAAATGTCTCAAATTTAGGGTCCAGTATGGATAGTTCATAAATCCATATAGGACTTGGAAGGCCCTCTGAGGTTAATGAGCTGAACTTCATTTTATAAAAGAGGGGATGGACCTGCTGGGCAAGGACTCAAATCCAAGTCTTCTGATTCAGAACACAGCTGACTCCTCTACAGAAGGCAAGGGTAACAGGGAGCTCTCTCTCACATCATTTACCCAGCCTCTTGCAGTGGAAGGAATTTCCTCGAAGCTTGGCACTGGGACCAGGAGGATGGCAGAGTTCCGATAACATCATGAGGCTAAGATGGGAAACCCTTCTGGATCCAGTGATCCTGACACTGTGTGCCTGCCTTAAGACCATAGCCCACTTGTGTGTGGTGGGGTCTGTATGTGTGTGTGTGTGTGTGTGTGCGTGTGTGGTGTCCATGTGGTGTTGCATGTATACACCTCCTGAGAGAGCCGAGTTGTAGCACTGGAGCACTGGGCCACAGGAACTGCTCCTACTCTCCTCCCTACTAGGTGCCCCAACCTCCTTTTTCCCTCTCTCACTCAGGTTTATCCATCCTTCAAGGCTGCCATCAAGTTTCCCCACACACACCCAACATGGATGGTGGAGATGCAGTGGTTCGGCCTCCAAGCTTCAGTGTCACACCAACCCATGTCTTTGCCCAGAAGTCTCTTTACTAATGGTAAAACCTTTATTTCCCTAAGTCTTGGTTTTTGCATGCGTAAAAATTCCTACTTTTGCAGGATTGTGGTGAGTGTTAAATAATATATTGTTTTAAAGGGAGTAATATAGTCAGATAATTTATTGGAATAAGAATTTGTCTGTATGTTCTTGCATTTTCCCTTCATCTCCTGCTCCAAGCAACAGCCAGGCTACTAGTTTTTGCCTTTCTGGGGATTTTTGAAGGAGGGGAAAGCAGAAGCTGCTTGGAATCAGTGGTATTCTTGTGTTTTTGTGAAAGCCAGGGTTCACTGAGGAGCCTTTGGACATCCTTGAGGGGAAAAGGAAGAAAGGGGAGGATGGCTTTGGGGTTAAGCGGGGAAGGATATTTCTCAAACAGGGAGGAGCATGAACGTCAGTGTATCTGTCATCTGTTCTCCACTCTGCAACAGCATCCCAGACAGTGCTCAAGTTGGTGGGTTGTGTATTTATGGTCTGGTGGACTCATCAGATGGTTATGTCCTGAGCAGTGCATGGAAGCAGCAGTATAGGGACATGAGAGCAAGGGAAATGGTGTGTCAGTGGGAACTGGTCTGGACCAGTGACCAATAACCAGAGAGGCTACCCCGATGCTTCTGATACTTTGGTGCTGCATGAGAACCTGGGATCTTAGCAAAACATGGGGTAGGAAGCTCCAGTAATAACAGAGATTCAATTTACTACCAGTTCAGTAGGATGTGGGCTACAAGTTCAATTTAAATGCTTTTAGTAAAAAAAAATATATTTCTCATACTCCTAGGTTTGTAGACTAAGATTCATCCTCATTATAGTGGCATGGTGTCTAACATAGAGTAATGTTCCGTACATGGCAGATATTATCATTATTGTTACATCACTTACTAAATGTATTTGAATAAATAAAAATCATAGGGTGGGTCAGATCAGTAAAGATCTAGGGGTCAGGTCAGGGCTGCTCAAAAACATGAGCAAAGTGTCAGAAGGAAACTAAGCTCAAGAAACTGAAGTAATAGATCCGAAAGCACAGGAACCCAGTCTCAGAATATTCTTCTCTAAAAACTTTCACTGAGGACATATTTTGGACAAGGCCTGAGATGGATGCTGGAGTCACAATGATGAGTCAAACACTGTCCCTGGCAACACGGAGCCCCAATCTGATGGGGTACATAGACAGATAAAGAGATGATTTCAGTTTAGTGTGCTCATAGCTGTCTTAGGGACCTTTGCCACAGATCAGCCTCCTGTTTGAGTTTGGCTGCTCTTCTTCTTTTTTTGCTGTGGGAGAGTCACTCTTAAATAAGATTAGACTTCAGGCTCATTGGGGTGACTGAGGAAAGCAGCTCACTGGCCAGCCAGGGAACTTGGTATTTCCTAGCATAGGCATGCAGAAGAACTTCGTTCCACTCCCAGCTTTTAGCTAGGGCAGTCAGACTCCCAATCCTGAGCTTTTCTAATTATACCATGCTGTCTCCAGAAATGACCTTAGGAATTAATAGCTTGTACTCTAATAAGGAGAAGAGGAAAAATAAAAATTAGAATGTCCACTGAACCACTTTTGTAGGGCTGCCATAACTAATTACCACGAGCTGGGTGACTTAAAACAACAGGAATGTATTCTTTCCCAGCTCTGGAGCCAGAAACTGGAAATCAAGCGTCTGACAGGGCCGTGCTTCCCCCAGAGCTTGCAGGGGAGAATCCTTCCTTGCCTCTTCTAGCTTCTAGTGGTTGCTGGCAGTCCTTGGTCTCTTGGTTTGTGGCAGCATTACTCCAATCTCTGCCTCCTTTGTCACATGACATTTCCCTTGGGTGTCTCTGTGTACCTGTGTCTCCACATGGCCTTCCTATAAGGACACCAGTCATTGAAATTATGGCTCACTCCAATCCAGTATGATCTTATCTTAACTTGATTACATCTGCAAAGACCCTATTTCCAAATAAGGTCACATTCACAGGAATTGAGGATTAGGACTTCAACATATATTTTTGGGGGATACAATTCAACCCACAACACACACATTCAAAATATGCACAGACAGACACAGACAGAAAGGAGAAACCTTCTGGAGTTCATTTGCCATCTATAGATTCACTTGTCTATTGGACGCTACTTAACATCCATGAGGGCACCCTTGTGAAGAACGAAGCCCAGGCTAAGTGAATGTACCTGCCTCACGGCTGGGCTGCTCAGGTGTTTTAGACCTCCCTGTTCCAGTGGGGGTCCTGGACTATGACAGAGGAGCTAGAGGGAGAGGAGAGAAACTGCCAACCTAAAATGTACCCAGTCCAACACCTCATCTTGTAATGAGGAAAACAAGGAGCAAGGAAGGAAAGGAACCTGTCTAAAGTTTCATTATGCACTGGCCATGAGAGCCCCAAATGTTAGCTACGTGTTAGCCCAAATAAGGAGGCTGATCTGAGAAAGAAAGACTTCATGAGCTTTCAAAAATTTTAGTTGACTTCAAAATGTGCAAATCCTTTGACCCAGTAATTCTACGCTTATAAGGAAATCAGCCTAATGAAACGGTTAAGAGTTAGCTACAAGGAAATTTATCAGAGCATTATTAATAATGGCAATACAAACAGTTACCATAAACTGAATATTTCCTTTATGTCAGACATTGTACTAGGAGCCTTGCATACATTTTTATTTAATCCTCAAAACAACCTTTCTTTCTTTTAAGATGAAGAAACTGAGATTTGGAGAGGTTAATTAAGTTCCCCAAGAATACATAGTTTGAAGAGCTTTGGTTGGAATCCACATCTACTTGATTCCAAAGCCCAGGTTCTTATGCTACACCTTTTACATGAAGTCATCAAAGTCATTTTAAGGGACCTCAGATAGAAATGCCAACGACTGGGAACTGGTTAAAAATGTCAAGGTGCATTCATACAATAAAGTATAATAAGTCATTACATGTGGTGTTACAGATTAATATACAGTGATATAGTGTATGGGAAAAGGGTAGGTTACAAGACATTACTCCCTATGTGATTATGTGAGTATGTGCAGTGGTTAGAGTGGACAGATAAATATGTATACAAACATTAACCCTCATTATCTCTGGGTGGTGGGATTATGGATGAGTTTTACTTTTGATTTTCTATATTTATAATTTTTCTGCAATGAACAAGGAATTAAGTTAATAATAGAAAAATAAAAAAGGAGGTTTTGTTTGCAAAACAAAGATTTCCAGCAGGCAAGGAGAGCGCTTCGCTAAAACGATATTTCTAAGACAGCATCTTCAGCTTGAGGGTTTCCTTCAGCACATTAGCTTTACTTCTCCAGACAAAATCCATTTACCTATTTGGCACATGGAAAACTACAGCTTTCCACTAGTGAAAAGGTTCATTCCTTTGGACTTAGCAGATGCACCCGGGCAGTAAAGGCTGCTGAGTGCCTGAGTATCAGAGGGATTTCAGGGCACGTTGCTTCTGCCCTGTGGCTGGAGGAATCTAATAATATCCCACCATTTCTTTTTCTTCTTCTTTCTTCTGAAGATGCAGCAGGTAAAGCTTCTGATTGAATTCCATCTTGATTTCATTAAATATTCATAAAGGCCAATTAGAAGAGGAGAGAAAGAGGCCACGAGGCAGCCCCTTCTATCATCTTGTCACAGGCCGGCTGGCTGACTGTCAGGCATGGACCAGCCAGTGGTCAATATGGCCGTGACCTTTCTGCCCTCTCCTCCAGGGTCACTTCTCACCATTCCAGCAAGGGACTCAGGACAGACAGGGAAGGAGAGGCAGGGGCCAGGCAAGGAGAAACAGCTCATAATTCTGACAGCAAGGTGCTTAGTGTGTAGAATGCAAAATGCAAATACTGGAAACATCCTCAATCACGGCTGGAATGGAAATCTTTCCCTAATGAGCGATGACGATGGGAGAGAGCTGATTGCGCTGAAGAAAAACTGCTTAAAATTCATGATCAATCAAGCAAGCTGATTTTAACCTTTTGTAACTAAGCCATCCTGTTCCAGCTTCCTTTATCGGCCAACTGGAGCTCATCTCTCGCCACTTCTTACCGCCACCCAGTGGGACAGAAGGTGCCAGTGGAGGCCCAAAAAGAGACTAGAGACGAGAACATCTCAGGAAGGCAGAGTGAAAGGACCCGAGATAGCTGGTCCATCCTGGCCCTTTAGTTTTACAGTTGGGACCTAATGATGTCACATGGTCAGTGGCAGCTTTCTTGTCTGCGTCAGCTGAGGAATATGGTGAAACAACATGCACTGGAAATCCAGAGATCTAGGTTTGGGACCAATAGCTGTGTGACATTGGAACTATTGTGAGCCGTGTGATATTGGAACAAAGTACTTATAACTATTTTTAGACTGCAGATTCCATACTCAAACATGGCAATAATCATGTCTTCCTCCCTACTTCACAGGGTTCTTGTGAGACTCAAATAATAGAAAGGATCTAGACGTGCTTTGAAAATGGCAGTGCACCCTGTTATTATAATGCTTCTCCTTTCCATTTCCCAGGCCCCTCACTTCTCCCCCTCCAAAACACATTCCACACAAGTGAAGCTAAGATCTTTTTAAAACCTGAATCTGACCTTGTAATTTTTCTGTTTAACCCTCCCCACATTGTCCTTTGGATATAGTCTAAGCACTAAGCCTGGCATTCAGGAACCTTCACAATTTGGGGCACTTGCCTTCTCTTCTCTGAGCTTCAGTTTCCTGATTCATAAAAGGAGAATACTAATACCTGCTTTAGAAGGCTGTTGTGATTATTAGAATTCACATCTGTAAAGTGACCAGCATGGTTCCTGGCACACGACAGCTGCTCTATATAGCTTAATTATTATCTTATTAATTTCACAACAACCCTGGAAGATAGGTAGAGAAGGGGTAATTTTTGCCCTGAATTTACAAATGAGACATGAGAAGTCCAGAGAGGTGAAGACATTGGATTATGGTCACACAGCTAGAATTCAGAGCTGAGATTTCACTCTTGGGGTTTTGGCTTATAGAGGTGGAAAAGGAGGAGAAGGTGTGGACCTACCCTAGGCTGCCAGCATGAAATTATTCTTTTCTGAGATACCTCTGCCAAGCCCAAAAGGTAGAGAACAGATTTATTTTCTAACATGATCACAAGGCCTTAGGCTGTAGGGCTAGCCAACTTCTCTGGTCTCATTTCAAACTCCAAACTAGCGGAAAGTGAAAAGAAGCAAATAGTGCTTCAGTTATGCTAAACAGCTGCTTGAATAAAAAGGGAAGATGAAATTCCCAAACAATAATTTAATAGGTTTTTTTTTTTTTTTATTGCTCAGCATCTCCTCTGGGCCCCATTTCAAGGCAGCGAAGAAAAACTGAGTGGAAATACTTGTGCACGAACTGTTGCAAATGAACGTATCACTCAAAGATGTTTCCTCAAGACACTGGACTCCACAGGGGGTAGCCAACCAGCCCTGGGCAGGCAGTCAGGAAACCTGAATCTGGTCTCCTTTGGTTTCACCTCATCTTTCCTGGTCTCCTTGCCCATCAGTTCAGACCTGCCCCAAATCCCAGATCCACTTTGATAAGAAGGAAAAGGGTGAGCATTTCAAAAATTCTACCCTATTCATTCCTTCATTTAACAAATATTTATTGGGCACCTACTATGTGCCAGGCTTTCTGTTAGTTAGATTACAAAGATAGGCAGACAGACACAGATTCTACCCTCATAGTACTTATAGTCTAGAGATATTTTAAAATCACCACATATTCACATATACGATTTCACCCTTTAATGAGTGTCATGAAGAAAAAATATTGGGAGTTATGAAATATTTAACAGGAGGATCTGATGTAGCTGGGGCTGGGGGTGGGCTCAGGTAAGATTCCCATGAGGAAGAGACATTTGGAGTTAAAAAGCCAGAAGGGATGTGAATGTAGCGGGATTGGTGGGGGGGGATATCCTGTCAGAGGGGACGGCATTTGTAAAGGCCCTGATGTATAAGGGAACAATGGCATATTCGTGGAACTGAAGGAGACCGGAATGCCTGGAGTACAGAGATGGGGACCCGGAAAGATGAGGCTGGAGAGGAGGGAGGAGACTAGACCCCATAGAACCTTCTAGGCAAGGAAACATAATTTGAGAAGCAAGTTAGTCTAAGCATGAGAGAAGCCACTGAAGTTTAAAAGACAGATGGGCATGATTAGATTTTTATTGCAAAAAAATCACTAAATCTCAGCAGGTTTTGCTATAAAAAATTACATACTAATTCTGAAATTCATATGGAAATGCAAAGGACCTAGAATAGCCAAAATAACTTTGAAAAATAACAAAGTTAAAGTACTAACCTTCCTTGATTTCAAGACATTATAAGCCTATGGTAATCAAGACAGTGTGGTTTTGGCATAATTAGATCCATGAAAGAGAATAGAGTTCAGAAATAGATTCACACATATAAAGACAACTAATTTCCAACAAAGATGTGAAGGCAATTCAGTGGAGAAAGAACAATCTTTTCAATAAATGGAGCCAGGACAATTGGTTGTCCATATATATTTAAAAAAAGAATTTTGATTCATACTTCTCATCACATATGAAAATTAACACAAAATGGCTCATAGACCTAAGTGTCAAACCTGAAACTCTAAAACATTTAGAAGAAAACATGAAAAATCTTCGTAACCTTGGATTAGTCAAAGATTTCTTAGATACAATACAAATGTATGATCCGTAAAAGAGTAAACTGATAAATTGGACCCGTTGAAAATTTAAAAACTTCTGGTCATTGGAAGAACTGTCAAGAGAATTAAAAGATAAGTCATGAGGGCTGGCCTGGTGGTGCAGTTGTTGAGTTCGCATGTTCTGCTTCAGTGGCACGGAGTTCGCCAGTTTGAGTCCCAGGTGTGGACCTACGCACCACTTGTCAAGCCATGCTGTGGCAGGTGCCCCACATATAAAGTAGAGGAAGATGGGCACGGATGTTAGCTCAGGGCTGGTCTTCCTCAGCAAAAAGAGGAGGATTGGCAGCAGATGTTAACTCAGGGCTAATCTTCCTCAAAAAGAAAATAATAATTAAAATTTAAAAAAGATAAGCCATAGACTGGGAGAAAATATTTGCCAATGCTATATTTGATAAATGGCTTGAATCCTGAATATGTATATAAAGAACTCTCAGAATTCAATCATAAGAAAACAAGTAACCCAATTGCAAAATGGGCAAAACATCTGAACAGACAGTTCACCAAAGGAGGAAACAGATAGCAAACAAGCACATGAAAAAATGCTCAACATCATTAGTCATTAGGAAATTGCAAATTAAAACTATAATGAGATACCACTACTCACCTATCAGAATGACTAAAATGAAAAACACTGCCCCTAGTTGTAGTACTGGGCAGCACTGGAGCCCCAACTATTGGGGAGCAATGGAGGAGCTAGACTCTCAGACATTGCTAGTGGGAATGTAAAATG
The DNA here is from genome assembly GCF_021613505.1 of Equus quagga. Taxonomy (NCBI): domain Eukaryota; kingdom Metazoa; phylum Chordata; class Mammalia; order Perissodactyla; family Equidae; genus Equus; species Equus quagga. The sequence goes on along the minus strand of NC_060271.1, from coordinate 9,968,373 downwards.
GTACAGTTAATTTGGAAAAAAGTTTGGCAGTGTCTTAAAAAATTATTCTTCAAGATACATGAAAGCATATGCCCTTACAAAGAACTGTACATGAATATTCAAAGTAACTTTATTTGTAATAGCCAAAACCTGGAATCAATTAAAATTTGCACCAACAGATGAATGGATAAACAAATTGCGGTATATCCATACAAGGAATACTACTCAGCAATAAAAAGGAATAATACAACAATAAAAAGGAATAGATACAACAATGTGGCTGAATCTCAAAATAATTATGTAGAGTAAAAGAAACCTGAAAAAAAGTGTGCAGACACTGTATTATTTTTATAAAATTCTAGAAAAATGCTGTATGATTCAGTTTATACAGAATCATACAGCATACAGAATAAACTCTAGAAAATGCTAACTAATCTATAGTGACAGAAAGAAGATCAGTGGCTATCTGGGATGAGTGGAATAGGGGAGGAGTGAGAAGAAGAGATTATAAAGGGACACAAGGGGACTTTTGGGGGTGGTAGATTGTCCATGATCTTGATTGTGGTGATGGTTTCAAGAGTGTATACATATGTCAAAACTTATCAAATTATACACTTTAAATCTGTACAGTTTATTGTGTATCAATTACTCCTCATTTAAAATTGTTTAAGATAAAAAAACAAGCAAAAAAGCTAGTTGTAACGAGGAAAATAGGGAGTATATGGTGGTGGCGGAGCAGAAGGGACAAGTGGATTTAGAGTGAACAATTAGGAGACTATTATAAAAATCCAAGAGGGAAATAGTGATAATTTAGAAGAAAGTGAGAGGAGAAGTAGAAACAAACAAAGGATTTAGGAGTTAAAATGGAAAGGACTGGAGATGGACTGGATGGAGGGGAGTGGAGTGAGGGAGAGTGAGGGCTAAAGGACAGCATCTAGGTTTTCGGACCGCCCACCCTGTGCCACTCAGTGAGATGCATTCCACACTCAGGGAATATGGAAGGAAGCCCTCATGACCCCTCTCACATCTATTCCCTGCTCCTTTCCCATTACGAATTCCCTGGGTCAGATCTTATCCTCTTTTGCCTACTTTGGTACAACAGCTTCTTCTGTAATCTTCCCATACTCAGACTTGCCTTCACCAGTAGATCCTTCACATCAGAGACCAACGTAATCTTCTTAAAAGGAATATCTGACCATTTCATTCTCCTGCTAAATTCCTTTCCACGACTCCCCACTGCCCTCAGGATGAAGTCCAAGATCCTTAGCCTGGCACTTGTGAGACCTTCCCTGACTTGGCTTCTGCCATCTTCTGCAGCCATCTTTCCCTCCTGCCAACACCTGGCAGGACTTGGCTCCAGACATACTCATATTTCTTGTAGCTTCTTGAACGTTTCCCTCTTCCTTGCCAGTATATAAGTTGGCCCCTGAGCTTTGAATCACTTTTTGGCTTTGTTTGGTGACTCTTAGATGCTGTTTCAGCATTTCATGCTTCCTTTTATCAGAGCATGTATTTCCCTGGATGGTATGTATCTACAGCTCTGATTTGGTCCCCGTTCTGAGGCCCTTTCTCTTGCACCTCTATGGAGGATTCCTTTCATCTTCCCTCTAAACATAGGGATCTACTTACTCCTCCTGGACCCCTTCCAGGAGTCTGAGTACTGTTCAGCATCTAGGGTAGTACCAGGCACACAGTGTAGGTGCCTCAGCTTTGGGCCTTGGGCTTTGCTTCCTGTGAGCAATGTTGCTGGTGCTAAAAATCTGTTTTTTTGCTGACTTGGCCTGGCTCCCCCTCCCTGGGCCCTGTCCATCCATTGGAAGCTCCCTACTTCATCTTTTAGATTAATGGCTTAGCAAAATGGGCGATTCTCATTGGCTTTGGATATTCAGTAGTGGCTCCACTGGTGCCACTAGTGCTGGGTCTGATGCTCAGCATTTGTCCCATCTCTAGAGAAAAGCTTTGGACACTCCCTGCCTTTCATGCCTCACCTAGTGCCATAATTCCTTCCATCCTCACATGCTGTCTTGAGTACCTATGGAGTCAGACCTGTGCTTGGCAATGGGGAGACAGATCAGATACAGTCACTGACCTCAGGGACTAAACAAGTTGCTCCTGTTCCCTGATCTTTGTTTTCCTCATCTGTTAAATAATATCGAAGGTGGCTCTTCCTCTCTAATTTCATGATTCTGAGATTAGAATGAAATCTAGTGACAACAAGGTGAGTAAATTGTAGCAGAGGAGGAGCTAAATGCCTGAAAGAAAATATGCAGCACTGATAAAATAGTCTCAATCATTGCTGGGCTAATTAATGTAACTTCTACAGACAAGACGACTATGGTTGTGCTGAAATACGCATGGCCATGGGTTGCTGTCATTGTTCAAAGTGTAGCGTTTGTCTTTAAAGCTTCATGAGTAGCATGGATCATGACATGAGTAGTACATAAAACGTTTATTTGACTGAGTAACTATTTGACAGAGGAAGTTTCCGAGATGCATGTGGCCTTTATCTTCAGGAGGCAGTTTAGTGTAAAGGTTACGAATAAAGTTTTGGAGCTGTCTGCCTGTATTCAAATACTAGCTCAACCAATTCTTGGTTGGATAAACTTGGAAAAATTGCTCACCTTTTTATGCCTCAGTTTGCTCATTTGTAAAATGAGGACATAATAAAACCTACCTCATAGGGTAATTGTGAGGATTAAGTGAGTTAATAAATTTACAGCTCTTAGAACAGTGGTTGGCATGAGGTAAGGGCTCAATGAATATTAGTAATAATTGTTATTATCTACAAAGACCTAAGACCAGTCCTGATTTCCAAAGAAGAAATGTGGAATTACTGAGATAGAAAAACCCCAGTGCAAGAATTATTACCCAACCTGACATTCACGTGTTGTTGCTTCCATTTGCTCATGCTTATCCACACTGTGATAAGGTGGGTAACTGTATCCAGCCTGCAGTTGCAAGGTACACGACTCTCTCCAATAATAAATATGATCACATTTCCTGGAGGATTTTCTATTTCAAAATTATAATTACAATCCAATGGTTTAATTGAATTAGACCCTTCATTCTACCCAAAGGGCTGATGCAGAAAAGAATAGGCAATCATAGGCAATCACGTGCCAAGGTAAGTAACAAGGGATCTTTAGGAGGTAGAATCATAAATTGTGGGTTGCTTATTTGCTGCGAAGCCCTGTCTTTTTCAAGGGTCCGCAACCTTCAGCATCTTTCATCCTACCAGCCGCTCTATCAAAGACACTCACTCATAGCAGAAGGAAGCAAAAAGCACACTGTATCCAAGAAGCCCATCTCTATGCTTGTGGGCCTTCTATTTTTACATTTGCCACTTATGGTAAAAACATTGGGGGACACACATACTGCAACAATATTTGGTAACAAATTTACTGCAATGTCTTTAAAACATAGCCAAGCAAAGTAATGTAAAAATCACTGAGAATAAATACTAATTTGATTGCAGCTAAATAACACAGATACAATAGACAACAAAGAATTAAGGAGATCAGTGTACCTTAAATAGATAAGTTTCTGAAAGAGAGGGAAATAATATCAGCTATAATTTATCAAGAACTTCCTGTTCTTAGCATTTTACATAGATTTTATCCTCTCAATAACCCTCTGAAATAAACATCAGTATTATCCCCCTTTTACAGATGGGAAAACTAAGGCATAGAATGATTAAGTAATTTGACCAAGTACTGATTCCAGTGCCTGTATGCAAACTTCAGGCCCACCTAGTCTCTCTGTGTCCCATAGATGATGAACATAAGCCTTGTTGAGATCCACTGTTCCAAATATTACCCCAAAACCAAACATGGCAATGCCACAACAGCAACAATAAGGTTGCTGGTAAGGCCCTCCAGTTTCCACTCAATAACAATACCTAGTAGTATTTATTAATTCATTCAAGAAATATTGATTGACCATTTACTATGTGCCAGACACTGTTATAGGCACCAGTGATATGACAGCAAAACTGATGAAACCCCTGCTCTCAGAGAGCATACTTTTAATTGAGGGAAAGAGACAATAAGTAAAACTAGTAAAATATATAGTACACTAAGGTAGTGTTAAATCCCATGGAGAAAAATCAAACAGGGAAGGAAGAAAATGGACTTTTAGAGATGAACTTGAAATTCTGGATAGGCCAGGGATGGTCTCACTGAGAAGGTGACGTTAGATTAAAAACCTAAAGGAGGAGAGAGAACCATGAAGATATTAGGTATAATATTAATAAACTTTATCTTCCTGTTCACCCATAAAAACAAATGAAACCTATTATTTTGCCAAGAAAAGCAAACTCTTTGAGCCTGGAGAGAGGTGAATCATGTACTGATCGTGACTGTGTGCCAGGCATCACGCTAGGCATCACGAAGGATGCAGAGATAACAGGCAGAGGCCCTGCCCTCAGCAAGCTCGGGCTGTCAGGGAGGAAAGCACGGGAGAGATGGCGTATTGTAAGAAGGGGGGCAATCTGCTTTCAGAGGCAGGAACAGACCCTTCTACAGAGGTGATGGTTAGGTCAAGTTGCAAAGGGATTGGGGGTGAGGGAGGGAGGCTTTGGAGCGGAGAGGGGCCCCCAGGTTGGAGAAACAAATAAGACAGCATACACAGAGACGCAGATGTGGGGAAGAGAGGAGGCTGTGACGACTATCAGCAGATTGGTGGGTGGAGTGGGTGCGGGGTGGGCGGAGGAGGGGGTCGGGTGGAGTACGGGAAGGCTGTGCTAGAGCAGATTTGGGAGGAGGGTAAGAGGAGGTAAAACTTTATCCAGTTTGGTTATTTCTTGTCATGAAAACAAAGAAATCAAATTATTTGGATTAATTGGCTTATGTGATTAGGCAGCTTAATACAATATAAAATCATTTTAAATGCGCGGAGGAATGATGTGAGCTATAAATAAGTAAATAAGTACATTCTGCCCCAGAAGATTGAAGAACACAAGCCTCCTTCTGTGGCCACAGAAACTGCTCCACTGTCTCTGCACGTGGAAGCTGAGCCTCCTCCAACCATGTGAAAGCCAGTCAGGCTGTCGGCTGTGGGACATAGTCTTGAGGTCAGATGATCTGGACCGTGTGACATTGGGATGTCACTTGACCTTTCTGCACCTTGCTTTCCTAACTGGACAATGTGGGTGATCCCTACCCTGCTTGGACTCAGTGCAGTCCTGGGTGTGGAAAGCACAAGGAAGCTGGGGAGCACTCGGGCTTAACCATCCAGACTCACTGTCAGCACCCATGCACAACTCTGCCTTTCCTTACCGGATTTAAGTGAAAAAAATGAGAGTCAGAGAGTGAAGAGAATCTTTCTACCTCCTGTATTTAGCTGTGTGGCTTTGGGAAAAATCTTAGAACTTCTGTTTTCTCATCTATAACGTGAGGCCTAATAATACCACACAGGTGGTGATAAGCTTTGAATAAAATAATGCAGCTGGCATATTATGGAGCTCAAAAAATGAGTATTCCTGTCTGTTTACTTTTTGAGAGCCTTTAGAAAAGCTCCAAAGGGCCATATATTTCCAAAAAAGCAGGGAAGTGGGTACAATGTACAATGTGTAAGCTGCGTTCCATCCTGGAGCAAGCCAGGGAGAAAAGGCCTGCTGGGAAGAAGGTCTGAAGGTTTGTAACAACCAGCCTAAAAGAAGCTCTAGTCTACACAATTCCTCCCTCCCCAGCCTGCAGGTCCTCGCCCTGAAATGACTCTCATCTGCAACCTCTCAGAGCCTCTGACCCTACTCAGGTCAGCTCAAGTAACCCTGACTGGGTATCTACTATGTTCCAGTCACAATGTAGGTGGCAAAGATCTAGACAAGTTAAAGTCCAGAAGGGCTCATGACACAGTTGCAGTGTGATAAATGCAGGGTTCTGGGGACCCAGAGAAGAGCCTCATAATCCAGCCTGAGGACTCCCAGAAGAGAGCTCAGAAGAGTTGAAACTGGTACTGAATCTTTGGAAATATAAGTCTGCTAGGTCAAGAGGAAGATAAAGAGAGAATTGCTTGAGCAGAAGTGTGCCGTGTTAAGAGAGCAGTGTGTGTGTGTGTAATGAGTATCTTGAGAAGGCAAGGTTAGGGAAAGTTAGTTTTTAAAAATTTTCTGTGAAACTTCCAAGCTCCTTCTCTCTCCCCATTCCTTCAAAGTTTGTGCAGGCCCCTCTTCTAAGAGCCCCTCCTCTTATGACTCTTTCTTCTTTTAGGAAGGCAGTAAGTTGGTCCTGACCTTGTCAGAGAACAGCTCTCAGCCAAACCGTGATTCACTTCTGCAGGCCCCAGCTGACATCTCGTCATCATGCCAAATCCCAATCACTTCACAATGGGTCAACTCCCTCTCAGAGGGTCACCCCATTCATGGGCTTGCAAACTCTTAAGATCAGACATCCAAAGTAGTTAACAAAGTTGACTTTTACAGAGGTCTGGAAAAAAGATTCAACCAATACAGTATTCTGTATTTCTCTTTTTCTCTTTTTCATGCTATCTGATGCCAAGTTTCTAATTTTATAAGCAAGTTGTGAATCTCCCTGAAAATAAGATAAATTCCCTATAAGGGAGCTTTATGGCTTTATTTCAATGGCACTTTCAAGTACACAAGTATCTTGTATATTCCAAATTGTCCAGGGGTTTATGAGAATAAGGATATTTTAGTACACTGAGCATTAGCAACGTGCCAGGCAGTAGAGCTAGCGCCTCTATGTGATCTCATTTTATTCTAATATCACCCTATGAATCAGAAATAGTTTTCCATTGTACAGTGAAGAAAATTGAAGCTCAGAGAGGTTAAGTGATTTTCCCATTCTACAGCTAGAAAAGGGAAGAGCTGAGCATGGAAGCCAGGTCTGTTATTCCAGAGCCTATCCTCTCTCAGAGCCTCAGTCTTTCCATGTCTGTGTAGTTTTCAGACAATTCAGCAAATTCCAAAGCTTTCTTACTAGTGTTGAGTACTTTGAATGCAATCTTTGTAAATCGTATCATACCCTTTCTTGTGTTCCTATACAGATAAACATGAGCATAAATTAACCTTGCCCTCATTTGTTTTTGCAGGACTATTTCTGCATCTGCTCCGCAGTCACTTTGCCTTTGCCTTGTTTGACTGGCTTATCAGTGATCATTGGCTCTTCCATGAAGTTATATTGCTGGCTGTACCTGCCTCTTGCCAACCCTCCCAGTCCCTTTACATTTGCTGCTTCTAAACTCTTTTAGGCTCTTGGTAAAATAGCTATGCTTATTTGAGTATGCCCACAATGAGGTAAATAGGGTTGAATGATAATGAGAGTATTTGCGCTATGTGGAGAGTGTGATAAATTTAATGCATATGCCTGTGATGGTGATCATAAAGTAGTTAACATGACATAGGAAATGTCACGGTGATCACGGTTCTGTCTGTTCTCATCTCAGGACCCAGTAAGGAATTTACTTTTCATATTGAAAGGATCAAAAGCAAAATCTCCTCCCATCTTCACCTCCATAGCAGCGGCAGAAAGTTTAAGCCATTGGCTACAGCACACTCAGGTTACAGACTGAGATGCAGGCCTCATAAATACACACAAGGAGAAGCCATTTCCGCCGAAATGATTCATAAGCAGTGGGCATTTTGTAGCGCATGCTGGAGACATGCAAAACCTCCTCAGAAACACCATTGCTGGAAAGTGCCATTAAAATGAATTTGGAGAAAACACATAAACAGGAACTAAAATTTTTCTTCAAATAATAAGATTCCTATTACCAGGAAGTGATATTCAATACCAACTTGCTAGCGACAAAAACAGCACACGAAAGAGAGGGAGATAGCAAGGTATAGGCAGTGCAGGAAAAAGAAAAATGCAGAATCTATGAAATACATACCATAATTCTTTAGTGACGTGGCCACAAGTTTCCATAAGTTTCTTTTTTTTTTAATAAAGATTGGCACCTGAGCTGACAACTGTTGCCAATCTTTTTTTTTCTTCTCCCCATAGCCCCCCAGTACATAGGTGTATATTCTAGCTGTGATTGCCTCTGGTTGTGCCATGTGGGATGCCACCTCAGCATGGCCTGACAAGCGGCGCCATGTCTGCGCCCAGGATCCAAACCGGCAAAACCCCAGGCCACCGAAGCAGAGCGTGCAAACCCAGCCACTTGGCCATGGGGCTGGCCCCTCCATAAGTTTCTCACTGAGGAGGAACTGAAAGCAGACACCAGAACTCTGCCGAACGCCGTGGACACGTTCATGTTTATGTTCAGGTTTCCTGTATGGTCACCTGTATACCTCCCATGTGGTACATTCATTCTCACTCAGTCCTCTTGCTTTTCCATAAATCTTGATTTTGATACTCTCTCTCAGTATTGTGACAAAGGTTTGAACCAGATGGACCCTATCTGACCATTGCAGTCAAATTTTCAGTTCTTAGAATGGGCCAAAGGAAGTAAACAGACCCAATTAGAAAGGACTTCCTTAATTAATCTTAATTTTCCCTCAATGTGTGACACAGTACACAGGGAACTTGTGACATCTACCAAGATGCCTTTAGTTTTCTGGATTCCATATAGATGAGAAAGGCAATCCTCGCTATTCAGTAAATACCACTGTTCTCATTTGAAGTGAAACGAAACTGAACCATAACGTTAAAGAACTAAATGAAAGTCATTGAACATTACTATTTATCAGGAATATCTCTCTAAAACAATCTTACTAAAATAATTAAAACTCATTTTTAGTTGAGGCTCAAAGGAAAGAAAGTTATTTTTCAGCAACAGGGCCCTGCGACTCTCATTGAAGACTTCTGGTGTGGTAGATTCTCTACAAGATGTTTTAAGAGGCTCCCTAGCTCCTAAAAAGAAGAGAGTCTTCCCACATCACCCAGATGCAGAAAAATATGCAGACCCCCAAGAGCTTAAGAAAAAAATTCATTAAGACAGACTGTCAAAACAGTCAGCTCACAACCAAATTAGTAATTTCACAAACAAGTCATGGGGTGTCAGAAGCAAGAGAAAGAATGACAGTTCTGACAGGTTCTTTTGCCCTCAGTAAACTGCCTGTGGGTGCCCTGGCCACTGGTTTCAGTGTTGAGGCATTCCCAAGGGAATCGCATTCAGAAGGGGAGAGGAGGTGGCTGTAATTGCTGCTTGTTATTAAAGTATTTTTACCAAATGGACTTGTCCATATGGCAGTTCCTTTCTATTGTGGGTTATTTATATCCCTTCCAATCTGCACTACCAAAGCTAATCTATACCACATCAGTAAAACATTCCTAGGCCTTCATTCATTTCCAGGAGGCAAGGCTGCTAATGGAGCTGAAGGCTGAGTCAGCATAGACATGCTTGTAGCTTTGCTGGCTAATATTAAACAGGATCCTTGGTTTTGAAATCAGTTTTTTGAGACCCTTTAAAAAAGCACATAGCTTGTTTCTGACCCCATCAAGCTCTTTCATCTTGCTTTCGAACTTCTTAAAATTCTGTTCTCCCATTTGTTTCATTATAACTGTTTCTTGTTTTGTTTTGTTTCTTCTAGCTTTATTGATATAATTGTCACACGACATTGTGTAAGTTTAAGGTGTACAATGTGTTGATTTGATACATTTATATGTTACAAAATGATTACCACCCTGGCATTAGCTACCACCTCCATCCCGTCACCTAGTTACCATTTCTTTTTTGGGGTTAGAACATTTCAGATGTACTCTCCTAGCACCATTCAAGTACATAACAGTATTATTAGCTAGAATCACCATGTTGTACATTGGATCCCAGACTTGTTCACCTTATTTGATAACTGCTGACGAGTTCCTTCTTTGTGCCTGGCCCTGTGCTAGGCACGGAGACTGAAAGGAGAATGGGACACAGCTCCTGCCCATGAGGAGTTCTTGCTCCTCTACCAGCTAGCTGAGGGAACATGCTGAAGATATTTAACCTCTGTTTCCTTCTCTATAAATTAGAAATAAAAGGAACCAACTTACAGGTTGTAGAAAGCAATAAGCAAGATATTATATGTAAGGTAAATTTAACAAAATGCCTAACACATTATAGGCATTCATACGTAGTAGTTGCTATCATCTAAATTACTCTAGTTAATATTTTATTAAGGGCTGGCTCCAATGCTGTCTCCTTTGAAATATCTTCACCAATCTTGCCAGTTGAAAGTAATTTCTCCTTTTCCTTTTCTTGATACTTTGCACCCTCAGTTACTAATTAATTCCATTCAACTTCTGTTATAGAGAATTGCACCTATATCTGTCATCACCACTAAACTGCTTGAGGGCAGAGACTGTTTCTTATTTATTTTCCATTTGTTCATTATTCACTACTCATCATTCATTCATTAATTCATTTGACAAGCACATACTAAGCATATATTACATACCAGGCACTATGCCAGCTCCTGGAAATACAGCAAAGAACAAGAAAACCATGGTCTGGTCCTTGCTATCAAGTTTGGTGGTAGAGACAGATAAAGAGACAGGTAATTACCAACCTACAAATGGAGTAGGCACAGGGCTCTATCAGAATAAACAGGAAGGGCAATAAACTCAAACCAAAGGAGTCAGAGAAAGTGCCCTAGAGGAAGTAGCATACAAACTTAATTCTGAAGGGCAAGTGGAGTTAGCTAGGACAGGGTGAAAGGGGCAAGAAGTATTCCTGACAAGAGAAGTCTTGTCAGAATATTATAGGAAGTCACCAGAGGGTTTTAAGCAGAAAGTGACAGGATAGTCATCTAAACTAGAGCAGTAGGGGAAAGAGGACATTTCTGGAAGATCAGATCAACAGGACTCAGTAACTGAGTCATGCTGGTGTTGAGGGTGGGGGAGTGGGAGGAGTCACAGATGACTTGAAAGTTTCTGGCTCTGACAAACGGAATAAATGGCCCTGAAATTTTCTGAGCTGGTGTAAACAAGAGAAAGAGTTGGATTAGAATTTGGAGAAAGATAACGAGTTCTGTTTTAAAACACAATTGAGGTGCCTGTGGGATATCACAGCGGAGATATTAAGTGGGAAGTTGGATAGAAAGTTTTGGAGCTCCAGAGAAAGCAAAGGACTGAAGCACAGATTTGGGTGTCTGCTGCAGAGAGGTGGTAATTGAAACCATGAGAGGCGATGAGATCATGCAGGGAAGCTGTGGAGAATGAGAAGAAAAGACAGCCTAGGACAGAACCCCAACAAATTCTAACATCTGAACAATAGTTAGAATTGCCTGAAAACGAGACTGGAAAAGTATGGTCAAGGAGATAGAAGGGCATGCAATAGAATGCCATGTCATAGAAGCTCATGGAAAATAGTGTTTGCAGAAGAAGGAAATGGTCAGTAGTGTGTCATAGTGAAAACCAGGACAGCATTTGATGACATTGGCCAGAGCAGCTTCAGTAGAGTTGAGGGGAAGAGAAGCCAGACTGCGAAGGTTGAGAAATGAGTGGGAAATGAGGAAGTAGAGAGAGCAAGTGTAGTAAATACTCTTAATGAACTTTGGCTGTGAACGGGGTTGAGGAAGTTATTTATTTATCTATTTTTTATTGGGGTCACATTGGTTTATAACATTATATAAATTTCAGGTGTACATCATTATATTTCAACTTCTGTATAGATTGCAATGTGTTCACCACCAAAAGCCCTGTTGCCATCCATCACCATACATGTATGTGCCCCTTTATCCTTTTTGCCCTCCCCCCACACCCTTCCCCTCTGGTAAACTACCAATCTGTCCTCTGTATCTATGTGTGTGTTGTTTGTTTATCTAAGGAAGTTATTTTTGTTTTGTTTTGTTTTAAGATGGAAGAGACTTTACCATGTTTAAATGCTGATGTGAAAGCAACAGTTCTCCCTCAAAGAACATGCAAGTAAGTAATTATATGTTTATAAAATGTTCTTTTGTTCATTCTTTCATGTCCTTTGTGAAGTGGGTAGAGAAGGGGCTATGAAACTGTTTTTGGTTGATGTTATTTAACAGATGAGGGAATTCAAGCACTAATGAGAGAAAGAGACTTTGCCTACAGCTCACACAGTAGGTTAGTGCAGAGCCAGACTGGAACCCAGGTCATGTGTCTAGGTGACCAACCAATATGGTACCAAATACCCTAGATTCTCTGAGATAATCATTCCAGCACAGCTTCTCTTCTTTACCCAGATCTCTTTTATTGTTCCTATCACACTGCAGAGTAATGATTTCTTTCTTTGTTTATCTTCCCCATGGGGGGATCTTTAGGACAGGGGTATATCTGAACTTTGTATCCCCAGAGCCCAACAGAGTCTAGCACATAAGGAAGAGGAAGTGGTTAGGGTTCCCCAGAAAATGTCAGGTGCTGAGCAAGGAACGTTCAGGTATCTCACTGCTTCTCAGCCCAGGCTGCACATTACAATCACCTGGAGAGCTTTAAAAACTAGCAAAGCTCTGACCCCACACCAAGCCAATTAAATCATACTCTAGGGGAAGGAGTATGTTTTCAAACCTTCCCAGGTGATACTAGGGCACAACCAGGGTTAAGAACCACTGTTTTTCATTACTTAATTTAATCTTTTTAACAGTCATTGGGGTGGGTAACATTATTCCCAATCAAGGGGTAAGGAAATAGGCTCATATAGGGTAATGATAGATAGAAACCATGTGGTAGGGCCAAGACTCAAATGCTGGTCTGGATGTTTTTCTGACAGGTGCTTAGTAATTGTCTGTTGAACTCAACTAAATAGATTTCAAACTCTCTGTTATACTGCTCATCTCAGCATATTTATCTGTGTCCATTTGTGCCCTGTCTCTTGATTCAGAGAAAGAAGTCACCATACCTTGGGAATTATACCATGAAAACACATCTATGAATTCTAGGGGTCAAAGTGGTAAAAGTCTAGCATCTTATATTCCCACATCAGCAGGAATTTGGTGTCAAAACATGGCAATTGATCCAATGAGTAGAGCAAAAACTCACTCCTGAGTATCTGGAATGTTTCCAATTTAACAGACTCTGGCCTATCTTATTTATGATAGCAAATTCCTAGAAATTTTAATGTTTTATAAGTAGTAAGTGAATGCATTAAGTCAGTGAGTGTTACAATAAAATACACCGAAGTCAGAAAAGATGAACACAAGTTAGAGTTACTTGCTCAAATGTGGGCATGTTATGCATTAGTTCACTGCCATATGCACCATTAAAAAATTCATTTAAAAAATCTAGGCACAGAAAAACTCAACAAACAATCTTTTAGAACTAATAAACAGTGATGGATTGTAATTAGTCTTTGGGTGGTGAACATGATCATGATGTAATCTACACAGAATTCAAAATATATTATGATGTACACCTGAAAGTTATGTAATATTATAATCCAATTTTATTGCAATAAAAAAATTAAAAAAAGACAAAAAAACTAAAAAGCAAATTCAGTAAAGTTGCAGGATACAAAATTAACATACAAAAATCAGTTGTGTTTCTATACACAAACAATGAACTATCCAAAGAGAAAATTAAGAAAACAATTCCATTCACAATAGCAACAAAAAAATATATAAAATACTTAGGAATAAACTTAATCAAAGAGGTAAAAATCTTGTACACTGAAAAACACAAAACATTGATGACGGAAACCAAAGAAGACAGAGATAAATGAAAAGACATCCTGTGTTCATGTACTGGAAGCATTAATATCAAAATTTTCATACTATCCAAAGTGATCTACAGATTTGATGCAATTCCTATACAAATTCCAATAGTAATCTTCACAGATATAGAGGAAACAATCCTAAAATTCATATGGAACCACAAAAGACCCTGAATTGCCAAAGCAATCTTGGGCAAGAAGAACAAAGCTGGAGGCATCACATTTCCTGACTTCAAAATATGTTACAAATCTATAGTAATCAAAACAGTACGGTACTGGCATAAAACAGACACATAGACCAATGGAACAGAATAGAGAGCCTAGAAATAAATCCATACATCTAGGGTCAACTGATCTTTGACAAGGGTGCCAATAACACACAATGGGGAAAGGATACACTCTTCAATAAATGATGTTAGGAAACTGGATATCCACATGAAGAAGAATGACATTGAACCCTTATCTCATACCATATACCAAATAAACTCAAGATGATTAAAGAATTAAACATAAAACCTGAAACTGTACAACTATTAGAAGAAAACATTAGGGAAAATACTTCTTGACATTGGTCTGATAATGGCTTTTTAGATATTACACCAAAAGCACAGGCATCAAAAGAAAAATGGACAAGTAGGATTGCATGAAACTGAAAAGCTTCTACAGAGCAAAGGAAAAAACCAAAAGCGTAAAAAGGCAACCTATGGAATGGGAAAAAAAATATTTGCAAACCATATATCTGATAGGTTAATATCCAAAATATATAAGGAACTCACATGACTCAATAACAAGGAAACAAATAACTTGATTAAAAAAGGGGCAAAGGATCTGAATAGATGATTCTCAAAAGAAGAAATACAAATGGCCAACAGGTATCTGAAAAAGTGCTCAGAATCACTAAGCGCTAGGGAAATGCAAATCAAAACCACGATGAGATATCATCTCACATCTGTTAGAATGGCTACTATTAAAAAGACAAGAAAACAAGTGCTGTGAGAATGTAAAGAAAAAGGAACCCTTGTGCACTGTCGGCAGAAATGCAAATTGGTACAGTCACTATGGAAGACGTTATGGAAGTCCCTCAAAAAATTAAAAATAGAACTACCTCATGATCTAGCAATCCTTCTTCTGGGTATATATCCAAAGGAAATAGAATCAGTATCTCAAAGAGATATCTGCACTCTCATGTTCACTGCAGCATTATTCACAATAGCCAAGATATGAAAACAACCTAAATGTCCATCAACAGATGAATGTATAAATAAAATGTGAAATTATGTACATTCACATATATATTTATATATATACATACACACAATGGAATATTATTCAGCCTTGAAAAAGAATGAAAACCTGCCATTTGTGACAACATGGATGAACCTGGAGGACATTATGCTAAATGAAATAAGCCAGACACAAGAAGACAAATACTGCATGATCTCACTTACATGCAGAATCTAAAACAGTCAGTCACAGAAGCAGAGATTAGAATGGTGGTTGCCAGGGACTGGGAGGCACGGGAAACGGGAGATGTTAGTCAAAGGGTAAAAACTTTCAGTTATAAGATGAGTAAGTTCTGAGGATCTAATGTAGAGCATTGTGAGTATAGTTAATAATACTGTATTGTATGCTTGAAATTTGCTAAGAGAGTAGATCTTAAGTGTTCTCACTACAAAAAAACAAAAAAGAAAAAAATGGCAACCATGTGAGATCATGGATATGTTAATTAGTTTGATTGTGGTGATTATTTCAAACGTATGTATACATCAAAACATCAAGTTGTACAGCTTAAATATATACATTTTTTGTCAATTATACATCCATAAAGTTGGGAAATAAATCTAGGAACTACATTAAGCTGTCTGAATATTATCTTTTTTAATTCCTACGACTATCCTCTGAGGTAATTTTATATTATATAAATATACATTTTGCAAAAGAAAGAATTGAGTCTTAGCTAGGTTAAGTGACTTTCTCAAGGTCACAAAGACCCAGGTCTGTCTGACTCCAAATCCCATTCAGACTCCACACGACCTGTTCCTGGATGGAACAAAGGCATGTGGTGCTCTTTTAGTCTTGAAGCCGCCACACTGCACGAACCAGAAGCTCGCATGGTGGTAGCAGCAATTATTTCATTATATACTTTTAAATGATTTTTCTTTTCATAAAGAGAACATTAGTATTCCAAACATCAAGAGAATGTGTGATTTTTCTTTTTCTTTCTTTCTGTTTTTTGTCTCAGTGCCAGGGATAAACAGTGTTCCAAGGGTCATTTTCTTTGATTATCAGCTTTGGGGACTAGAGAACATTGTTGATGACTACCAGAGCTGTCAGATCTCCCTTAATAATCTGAAAAAAAAAGGGAAGAAGAAAATTAATATTGATTAAGTACTGATTATGTGCCAGGTGCTGTCTAGGCCCTCTCTCATTAAAGTAATTTAGTCCCCATGACAGCACTGTAGAAGGCATCACAGTCTCCATTTTACAGATAGAGATATGGAGACTCAGAGAAGTTGCATAACTTATTTAAGGCTACACAGATGGCAAGGGCAGAGCAAGAATTGACTTCAAAATCTATATCTTTCTATTCTTCCATATGCCTAGCATAGAGCTTGTAGCATATGAGATAATCCAAAAACCTTTGTGAAGGGGGGCTGGCCCTGTGGCTCAGTGGTTAAGGTTCCACATGCTCCACTTTGGCAGCCTGGGTTCACAGGTTCAGATCCTGGGCATGGATCTAATTCACTCATCAGCCATGCTGTGGAGGCATCCCACATATAAAAAATAGAGGAAGATTGGCACAGATGTTGGCTCAGGGCTAATCTTCCTCAAGCAAAAAAAAAAAAAAAAAAAGAGGAAGATTGGCAATGTATGTTAGCTCAGGGTGAATATTCCTCACCAAAACAACAAACAAACAAGTAAAAACCTTTGTGAAATTAATGAAGACGTGAACATATGGGGATCATAGCTGCAAATAATATAATCCATTATTTCAGGAAGAAACTATACACTCAAATAATAATAATGACTATCTTTGGGTGATGGGTCCAGGGATGACTTATTATTACGTCATCAACATTACTGTCGTCATCATCATTCATCCTATCTTCTTGCATTTTCTAAGTTTTATTTAATGAATATGGATTCATTATTAATTATTTATGTATTATGAGGAAATAATCAAAATTAAACATAACGAAAATATATATATATAATGCATTTCAACAGTGAGTTAGGCACATCACAGAAAAGAGGCAGAAATCCCCTTATATCTTCTTCTTCTTTTTTCGATAGTATTTACTGCCTTCTCACATCCTATTTAATTTACTTATTATGTTTATTGTCTTGTCTCCTCCAGTAACTATAAGGCTCATGAGAGTATGCACTTAGCTCATTTATGTATCCCAAGTGTTAAGAATAAAATGCCTGGCACAGAGTATGTCTCACTAAATATTTATTGAATGATTAAACAGCCATATCATTTTCAAACTCCTTAAATGATGCCTTGATTTCCAGTGCTTTTTGGCTTACTTTAGCAAATACCTTCTTTGTTGTCTAACTTGAATTTCCTTAGGTTAAATAAAAGGATTCTGCTCAAACTGAAAGACAAATTTTATTAAAATGGGGGTTCTTAGTCAATGGAAATGGTTTCCAAAGGAAGTTGCAGGTTCCATGGCAATAGTAACACACCAAAGCTTATTTACATCTTTTATAGTATTTGATCCTAATGAAAACAGTGACAAAGGCCAGCCAGGAAGTTTTATTTTCCCCACTCGATACATGAGAAACCTGAGACAGTGAGTGGTCAAAGTAAACGGTCTAAGGCCTCTTAGTTAAATTGGTGTGACAAAGCAGGGACCTGAACACAGATCTGACTAAGAAACACAGAGTTGGGACAGAGGCAGGACTGTAGTCACTGGGAAGAAATGGGATTCGAGGCAGAGAAGTCCAGGAGTGTGTGCTCTACCACAGAGAGAAGCAGGACCTAGTAATAAGAGCCTGGCAAGGAAACAAAGATGGAGGGGTCAGAGACGGAGTGAGAGGAAGGGTAATGCTGAGTTATGGTTCCCAAGACCTTTGCATTTCTCCCGCAGATGGGCAGGATCGAGCCCAAGACCACCAGACCTCCCAAATCCACCGCGTCCTCTCCATCCCAATGCTCCATTCCAGTTCTCATCATTTCTTGCCTAGACGATTGCAACAGCCTCCACACTGGTCTCACCCCTCCCATCTTGCCACTGGTAGTCCAAACTCCACACTGCAATCAGACTGATTCTTCCATAATTAAATCTCTACTGTGTTGTTTTTCTGTTTCACTTCTTTATTATTTCTTATTATCTGGAGGATGGAATCAAAATTTCTTAGCATGGCATTCAGGGCCTTTATCCTGACCTCTCCTATCAGTATCTCTATCTCCTATCTCCTATCACTCTCACATTTCCAAGGAGACGCCCATTCTCCCCAGGCCCCACACCCACAAATCTTTGGTTGCACTCTGAATATGCTACGGCTTTTTGTACCACTATGCCTTGGCACATGCTGTTGACCTTTTCTGCTCCTGGTGAAGTTTTAGTCACTCTTCAAGGCCAGATCAAATGCCGCTCCCTTTGGGAAGTTTTTGGTTCTCCCAGCTCCACAGGGACAGTTAATTGCATCTATATTTGTGCTTCTGGAGCACTCCTCACACACCTCTGGCACAGCAAAGTGTTGTCTATTTGTTTCTCTCTCCCGTCCCCAGGCTGTGCTATGCTCAAGGGCAGGGAGTGTCGTGGTCACTGTGATGTCACTAACATGTAGCATAAGGCTTGGCACGTGTTAGTGCTCAAACCCACTAAAGCAAGTGGTTCTCAGGGTGCTCGCAGAGCCAGCAGAATTAGCATCACCCATGAACCTGTTAGAAATAGAAGTTCTTAGGCTACACCCCAGATCTACTGAATTGGGAACACTGGGAGTGGAATCCGGTCCTTCAGGTGATTCTGATGCATACTAAAGTTTGAGAACTGCTGCACTAAAGGATTAAAGGAACCAAAGAGGACTTCTGTGTGGGAAGAATAAGGGAAGGCTCGCCTGGGGAGGAAGCATTTGGATTGGGCCTCATAGAGGTAAGATTTAGACAGGAAGAAATACAAAGGAAGTGCTTTCCTGAGAGAGGAAATTTCAAGAACAAAGGTAAGGAGATAGGGAAGTACAGTGCATGGTCAAACACTGCTGTTGGACCCAGTTGCCTGAAGTCTGGAAAGGGAGAAGGAAGGTAAAGAGAGATCAGTTGGTTATTTCGGTAGCCTCTCCCATTGGCTCATAAGCAAGCTCCTCCAGAGCAGGGACTGTATTTGACTCAGCTCTGTGTCAGATACATGACCCAGGGCACAGGTTTAGTGAATGTTTGATGAATGACTGATTGAGGGTAGCTCAACTGAAGAAGAATATCAGAGAAATAGGTTTTCTGGGAGACCAGCTATATCATGCAACTGTTCCTGAAAAGGAAAGTGCCTAGAAAATGGTTCCACTGCAGTTAGAGCATAAACTTTCCCATCTGGCTCCATCTAGTGTCCTAATGGGCAGACTTCTAATCGAAGACATCTCTAGCCTCTGATGGTGAAACATCCTCTGATGGTTACACTGCAGGCATAGGGGTGGGAGGGAGGCAGGGCAGCCAGGGGCCTGGCTTCAAATGGAAAAAACTTTAGGTCTGAGCTTTCTTGATTTTCTCATTTGGTTATTGCATTTGAATTTCCTGTAGCTTTGTGTGTGTGTGTGTGTGTGTGTGTGTGTGTGTAGGGATGAGAGGCAACTCCTTTGCATATGCCAAATTACAAAGGTCGTGTACCCAGAATTTGAATTCCAACACTAGGGTATATGTGACAGATTTTGGCCATGTTCTGTAACCTCCACCAGGGGGTATCCCAGACTCTAACAAAGTAGCATGCAGACCTAGGACTGGGGAGGTCATTTTTCTTTAAAGGTGATCAATAAATTATTGTCAGTGCCTTTGATACGGATTGAAGGAAGACTATTCTAAGGAAATAATCAGAGATACAAACATATGTACGAGTGTTCAATAAACTGTAAGAGTCAAACATTGAAAACTACCTAAATGTTGAATAAGGGGAAATGATTAAATAAGTTATTCACATGCACACTATGGATTATTACACAATTCTTAAAATCACATTTTTGAAGAATATTTAATAACATGGGAAATGGTCACGATATAGTGTTAAACGAAAAAAGGAAAATATAATATATACCCATTTTATTAAAAATGTATAAAAATACAAAGAAAAAATTTGGTGAGAAATACAGTAATATGTCGACTTGTGGAATTAGCAGCAATTTTAAATTCTTCTACTTTTATATATTTTCTACAATGTGTATATTTATAGTTGAATATGGTATTAAATTAAGAATTGGGCAGTAGCATAAAAAGAAGGAAAATGTCACAAAATGAAAAGTGGGATGTTAATCAAATTGGGAACTTGCAACGAAATAAAAAGTTTGTCGTTGTAGCAGTTTGCAAAAACATATTCTACCAATGTTACCTATTATAACCCAGGCCCCATTATTATTATTAAGAGGTCACATGTTTGCCATTTTAATAAACTACTTCCTATTTTTAAAAGATAAATAAAATTAACTTGTACCTTGTTAGGCAATTTAGTTTTCATGAGTAAAATGCCACCTATGAGACAACAGATATGCAGGCAGGTTAAAAAGTGTAATCAACTGAGTCCAGGGTGGAAAATCATACATCCTTGAAAGTGCCCATTTTTAATGAGCCATCTATGAACAGCATTATTTGTATAACAACAGTTATACTCTCCCTGATATTTTCACATCAATCTCACAAAAATCCCATGAGTGAATCGTGATTGACAGGTGTACTATTCCTTTTGCTTAAAAAAACACTGTGTCTCAGAAATGGCAGGTCAGGTGAGATTTGCTGATTTGCTGACGTTTCTTGTGCCCAGAACTGAGCAAGACATTGTGCCTGTCCTCT
Organism: Equus quagga; assembly: GCF_021613505.1. Taxonomy (NCBI): domain Eukaryota; kingdom Metazoa; phylum Chordata; class Mammalia; order Perissodactyla; family Equidae; genus Equus; species Equus quagga. Next base: position 9,947,834 of record NC_060271.1, on the reverse strand, counting down.
CACAGATTTATCTTAATGAATCTTCACCATGATTTTATGATATACATACTATTAGCCTTTTTTGCAAATGAGGAAATTGGGGTTCAGTGAGGGGAAACGACTTCCCCAAGGTCATACCACTAGCATGCAAGTAGCAGTGCCTGGTTCAAACTGAGATTTGTCCACTTGCAGACCCAAGCACTTCCTACTACATACTTCATTTCCCGGAGGGGTCCCCTCTAGGGGAGAAGTAAAAGGATGAAGGAGGAAATGCAATGTCCAAAGCTCTCAGAAGGCACCACTGTGGCCCATCTCCCGCTTTGCACTTCAGTGACCTTGAGCTTGAAAGGGACAAAGGAGCAGACTCCCCTGATGCTCTGTGATGAGTCAAGAGGAAAGGCAGCTCTCAGGGAAACAGCTGGCCTTTCTCCAGCAGCCGGGTCTGGGAGATAAACAGATCAATGTGGACACTCGCCTCCACCTAATGAGCTAATGGCACAGCCGGGTACGGCCTTATTGGATTGCTGGTCCTGCTGACAGGGCCCAGAGTTAAGCAGGCCTACTGTGGGGGTGGGGGACTCATTTCCCCACCCGCTAGTGAGTCCAGCTCCTTTGTATGAAAGCCGGGAACAGCTTGTTCCTTTATTTGTTTGTTCCTTCATCTGTTTGTGTTTGTTTTTCCTCACTCTCCTAGGACAATGTTGAGATTTGAGGAAATGATGTCAATTACCTTTGGGCTCTGTAGCCAGAGTGCCACAGATGAAGGAAACACTGTCCTCCAAGAGGCAGCCTGGTGTGTCATTAAGAGTCCTCACCTGGGCATCAGCACAGCTGCATTCTGATTCCCACAGTGACTCACTGTGGGACTTAGGGCACGTCCCTGCCCCTCTCTGGGTGTCAATTTCCCATGTGAACCATGCAAGCATGGGAGTGACCGGAATAAAAGGGGTTTCTGTGCCAAGTAGTATGCCATAAGCAGAAGTGGCTCACCTGATGGTGACAATTATATTAAGCTACTGGCTTGATCCTGCTCCTGCCTCTGCAAACCAACTTGTTAATAATGGTGCTAATGACAATTCTAATAATAATTACAAATGTATGTTTATTGAACATCTACTCACTAAGAGACAACCACTGTCACTCATTACTAACATCAAACTCTGGCTGTCTTTTCTAGAGTAATCTCTCCCTTTTGGAGTTTCACTCTTGACTCTTCTCAGTGCCCTCAGCTGTATTTCCTCTACTGGCTGCTTTTGGCATGAAGCAGGCACCCCCACTTCAGAGGCTGCCAGACTGTCTCACTGAGTCAGGTCTCAGCTAGGCCCTGCTCCTGCAGTGATTTATTCCCAGCACATATAGGCTCCCGGGTTTAATTGTGCCAAGTAGCATTTCCTGTTGGTACTTGAGTTAGACCCTCCTTGGTGGTCAGAGAAAGCTGCCTGGGTGTGGCAGCAGGGGCAAGAGTCTCCCCCAGACCCTTTCCCTGAATACTCAGATGCATGAAGGCAGACCCACTGCTTGCTGCACAAGCACAAGAAGATTGAGGAGCTGGGCAGTCTCCAAACCAGAAGGATGCCAGGTAGGCCACTGTCCTCAACTCAAGACTAGTGATTTGAAAGTGTAGTCACAGAGGCATTCTTTGAGCCTACTAAAAATAGAACCTTTATATATGTCCTTTTATGAGGAATCCTCAGAGGGATTTTGGTCTACAAGTATCTTTAGGGTTGAACTACTTCAGTGGTTTACAAATTTTTTAAACTGTGGAACCCTCTGTACAGAAGAAATTACATTCAAAAGCCATAGTATAAAATAGATGCAGTGGGTGAAATATTGTTAAGCCTCCGCTGAGCACAGTTTGAAATTCGCTCATCTAATCCAACTCTTACATGTACCCTGCTGGTGGTGAAGCTCTGAGCAAACTCGGGTCTCCTGACTCCCACTCCAGTGCTCTTTCCCCTGTACACATAGCTTGATTCATGCACCCATCAATCGATCCCACACCCAGGCAATATTTACTTAGATTCTACTATGTTGAATCTACTGAGGGAATTACAGCAAGACATCATTCAAGTCCACAGAGACCTCACAGACCACTGATGCAATGGCCAAAGAAAGAAAGGCAGAACCCTACAAATGAGTTAGATTAGAGTTTCTTAACTTTGGTTCTATTGACATTTTGGGCCAGAGAATTCTTCATTGTGAGGAGCTGTCTCATGCACTGTGGGATGTTTAGCAGCATTCATGGCCTCTTCTGCTGGATGCCAGTAATAGCCCCTGCCAAGTCTTGACAGTCAACAATGTCTCCAGACATTGCCAAATGTCCTTTGGTGGGAGACCTTGAGAAGTCCTTGAGAACCACTGGATTAGTTAACACAAGAGAGCAACATAAGGGATCTCACCACGTTAAATAAAATTAAAGGCCAGGTAAATGATGAAGACAGGTGTTGCAAGAATTCTGAGAAGAAGGGGCTCCTCTGCACCTATGCACTCAGAATGTGCAAACCCTGCTCCTGGCAGGAGAAACTTTTGCATCCTAGAAGGAGGATGGGGTGTTGGGAAGGGCCATTGCCAGGGTAGTAATTTGAGCACAGTGGGGAGGAAGGTGGGGCAGATTCTTGGCTGAAGGTGGGTTTGGTCATCATAGGTAAATGCCACTGTCTTCACACCCTATGCTCACCTAAAGATTTCCTGACCTGGCAACTGTGTGGAAAGACTCTTGGACCAAGACAAGGCCACCTGCCTTCATCCTTGCTATGCCACTAATTCACAGTGTGACATTGGCCAAATCCCTCTCTCTTTTGGACCTTGGTTTCCTCATCTGTAACAAGGATAGAGCGTGAGGACTGCAGTCTCACCAATGATCCATAAAGTTCCCTCCTAATTCCAGAATTCTATTTCCTAATTTTTGCCATAATCCTAGAAAGAACAAAACTAAGTCAGGTCGATGACTACTTGATCTTCGGCTTTCTCAGCCACATCTGAAAACCCACTTCCTCAGACAGGCAGATCACAAAGGGAAAAAACAAGAGAGTTTATGCTCTTATCCATACCTTGGAATAATAATTATGATAAGAGTGATTAACCTTCGTAAGTGGCTTTGTAGTTTGTCAAGCACCTTCACATGTGATATTCACATACATAATCCTCAAAACGACCCTGTGAGGCAAGAATAATCACTGCCACTTCATGGATGAGAAAATCAATGTTCAGAAAGGTTGAGTGCCTTTGTCTAAGGTCACACCCAGATCTGCCTGACTTCAAACTCCTTGCTGTTTAGGGTGTACTCAACTGCCTGTGCTTCACTAGGCATATTGGAAACTATCCCTCCAAGCCTCTCAGATAGGACGTAAAGGCCAAGTGACTGAGACACTCAGCTGAACAGAGAGGGAAGAGACAGCATGCTGAGGATACCATGCTGACTGTGATAGCGGCGACAGACCTGCCTGGAACAAATGCCAAACTATGTGCTTTGAAAGGGTTGAAAAAAGCAAAAAGAAATCTTCCCACTGTTTGCCTGCCAAGGCCCTGCACTGGGACACGGGTACGGAGCTCTGCTTAAGGCTTAATTCTATTGATTACACATTCCATTTTCCAAAGTGCCATTTGCCTGAAGGAGCAGGTGGTGTTTTCGGCATCCATTTAGCTGATGTATTAGCCATGTGGCTCAGTGCATCAGCAGGCCCGAGTCATCAATTTATGGTGAGATGACAGAGGGAATCACTCACTGCAGAATCATAATGGGAGAGGGGGAGGGGGAATGGAACACAGAGAAAGGGACAAAAACATTGGAAGTGTGGCCCTGACTCGGTGAAGCAGGGGATGAAGGGCCCAACATAGGACCTTTGGTTGAAAATAGCAAATGTCCTCAGGATGACTATGTGGCAGGGCCTGTGATGGGCACTGAGGACACAAAGGGGAGTCACAAGAATTCTCACCATGAATGACTTCATGGGGAGGACAGATATAAACTATTAACGACAATAATATCAGACACATACTACAATAGAGGGATGCAGTAGGTAACAGAAAAGTGTTTTAAAGTTCCACAGCCCTGGTTCAAATCCCAGCATTATTATTTACCAGCTATGCAATTATGGGCACTGTTAGACTGGAAGCTCCTGGAAAGTAGGCACTATATGTCTTATGCATTTTAGGATGCCCAGTGCCCCAGCCCAGAGTCTGGCATTGCCATCATAATAACCAAAGAATGTTCATAGTATAATTATGATGACAATAAAGCTAGTAATAATAACATTGAAACGTTTAAAAATAACATTTACCAAGTTCTTTCTAGGTACCAGGCACTGCCTAAGTGTTATGTGTCTTTTAATCCTCACAACAAGCCTATGAATTAGATACTATTATTATCTTTATTTTATAGATGAGCAGATGGAGCCTCAAGGAGGTTAAATAACTTTCCCATAGTCACACAGCTTGTAAGTGGTGATGGAGCCAGGATTCAAATCCAGATTTGTCTGGCTGCACAGCCATACACAGCCGTTCAACACTACCAAGTTCAACTAATCCAACTGTTGTACTCAAGTTATTTAACCTTGCAGAGACTCAATTTCCTTATAAGTCAAGTGGATCTAATATTCTTTTTTCTTCATAGATTGTTGTAAGCATCAAATAAGACAATATATGTAGAGCATTAGTTAGTACATTCTAAAAAGCTCCACAAATGGTACCTATTACTATCCTTATTTTTAAGATTATTATGCTCAGGGAAGATCTTTGAGGGGCAGAGCCCACCTAGTTTGAGGCTTCTCCAGTGCTTGTATGAATATTTACTCTTCTCTGATGAAACCATGGTGCCTCATCTGGTGCCTATTCTTGGTAGCGCTCTAGTGCGATTCTTTTTAATTAGATCACTAACAATTTATTTATTAAGACTTTTGTCATTTGAAATGCAATGTGAGGTGGATTGTGGTAAAGGCAAAAAGGTAAAAGGTAAAGAATGGCTTTAGAGATTGCATATCAATAAAAAGCCTCATTGGCCCTTGAGTTTCAGGGAAGAAATTTATCTGACAGAAGTGTAGAGGGTGGAAGTGAGAGGAGGATGCTAACCATTTGCCTTGGAAGAGAACTCCCCCTGCCCCCATCTCTGTCTGGTCTGGTTAGAGAATTCCCCCCACCCCTCCCTCAGAAAGAAGTGACATGCAAGAAAGGACACTCACTGGTGTTCACTCACTCATTCATTTATTTATTCAATACACATTTTTAGAGGTCTTGATTTATTCCAGGTACCATACTGGCCACTGGACTTAGAGAGATGTATAAAATTTCATTGCTACTCATAGTTTAGAAGGAGCGATGCTTGTGTAACTACAAAATCATATGGTTAGTCATTGTCATGTTGTTTAAAATAATGGCAATTTAGAACCATTTAAACTATAAACTCTAGGAGATTTTTAATAAAGTATGGTACATTATTTCACAGGAGTATTACTCAGTATATTTAAAGTATTTATAAATAGTTGCAAATAATGTGGTAAAATGCTCACAGTGCAATGTTAGATGATAGAAAACTATAGATACAGTATGTTCTCAACTATATATACATATATGCCAAAAAATTAGTCAGGAAGAAAGTGTTCAACATATTAATAGTAGTTATCTTTGGGATGGTGTTAAGGGTGACATTTTCCTCTGATATAATATTTTTCTGTATTTATAAAATTTTCTACAGTGAACACATAGCAGAAATTAAACAGAAAAATTTCTATTCAAAAAGTATAAAATAATATTTATTATATTAGAAGTGGGTATAGGATATTCCTGGCACAGAATGAGTAACTTTCCAACTTTCTCATTTTACAGATGAATAAATTGAGACTCTGAGAGATTAGGTAGCTTTTCTGAGGCTTTCCAGCCCATAGATGGCTGAAGCACAACTCAAACTCGTCATCTGATTCTAAATCTGGAACTTTTTCCACTGAGCCACGGGAACTTTCTAAGAGCTAGCTGGCTGCCTGCCTGAAATGTGGGGGCCGACCTGCGTAGAAAGTCTCAAAGAGTCTGGCAGAGCTACTGTTCCGATAGTTCCAGAAGAACCCAGAAGTCAAAAGGAGAGTCTGGGAATGATTCAGTGGTGGATTTCTAGCCATGGATCTGGAGGAAGTGCATAGCACTGTAAAAATAACCTTGACTGTTTGCATTTCAACTCTTCAAGATTGATGGTATTTGAATCAGAAGAATCACATAGGTCTGGGCACATATTTAATGTTTTCGTTTAGATTTAAAACAATCAGCCCCAGCACTGGGCAGATTTTAATGTTTGAATATTTTCATATCACTGTATTGTGTTCTCAGTATCCATGATTAAATATACATCCTCAAGTCCAATTTAGTTTTAACTTCATTATGGTCTGTTACAACTTGCATTCGAGGAATTCTGCATCTGGCCACACAGCCCAGCTCCAATTTTTTGCAGCTGTTCATCTGTGGGCATGTAAGACCAAACTATCCAAAGAGAAATCCTCTTTAAATATGAGTATTTCCTATCTTAAGAAAGGCCTATTTTCTCAGTTATCAGCAAATATTAGAACACAGGGCAAGTGAGATATCAATGAGTTCAACCTCTCAATTCTACTCTTAGATCTGGCTCAGAGGGACCCTAAACTGGGCCCCAAGCTTTACGGATGCAAACGTTACGGGCCCATATATCTGCCAAGAAAATATCCAGATATGTACGGTAGGAATTACATTCAGATCTTTTTGATATTTTGCCAACTTTTCATCATATAAAAACTATAGCTTTGCTACCATCTTTCTACTTTGCCGTTATGGGAAGGTGTGTTTGTCAAGGTAGCCAGCCCTGGTGGTTTAGTGGTTGAGATTCAGTGCTCTCACTGCCATAGCCCAGGTTTGTTTCCCTATCAGGGAACCACACCATCCATCTTTTGGTTGTCATACTATAGTGGCTGTGTATTGCTGTGGTGCTGAAAGCTATGCCACCAGTATTTCAAATACCAGCAGGGTCACCCATGGAGGGCAGGTTTCAGAGGATCTTCCAGACTAGACAGACTAGGAAAAAGGATGAGGCCACCCACTTCCAAAAAAATTGGCCATGAAAACCCTATCAATAGCAGTGGAGCATTGTCTGATATAGCACCAGAAGATGAGAGGATGGCGCAAAAGACCAGGCGGGGTTCAGCTCTGCTGTACACAGAGTCACTAGGAGTCAGAATCCACCCAATGGCACTAACAACAAATTTGTCAAGGTAGGAGGATAGGTATATATTTTAACATTTTGTTAGCTAGATTTATAACAAATATTTACATTTATGCTTTGTGGGCCTCCATTTGTTCTCTCACCTGAGCCCTGCAAATGTTCGAGGTGGGCCTACAACTTCCCCAGCTCCCAATTTACTGATAGGGTCTTATGTGGGCAAAGGACTTACCCAAGAAACTGTGTCTTGCTCATTTCTTTATTTCTAGTGCATTTCACAGTCCTTAGCATTTAGAACACACTCAGTGAATGATGAATTGAAGTAAACTAATTCGGAGGGTTTTGTTTATTTATTCTGTATTCTAAACTGGAGATTTTATATGAGCAACAAAAAGGATCAATTCAGGAAACATAAAGCCAAAAGTGTTTATTAAACAATTACCTTAGATATCTATATATAGCTATTCAACAAATTACAATTAATATACATATCCAACTGCAGTATGACTCTGTAGCCTGAGGGGATGGAATATGCTAATGGACTAATACATGAGGAGATCATATCTCTTATCTCTGAATCCAGGGTGGGTCTCCCTCTTAAACCACGTGTCTGAGTGATTCCCTCAAGCAAGATCAGGGTGCTGTTATCAGAAGAGGAAATGGGTGCTGTACAACACAATGTTTAATGTACTTTGAAACTGTTATCTTCATATAAATACATAGTATACATGTCTGTGTCTCTGTGTGTGCACGTGTGTGTACACACCATTATGCCTTATGGTACCTGTAACTGCACAGTTGTTCTCTGAAGTCTGCAGGATCTTCACAGCCTCCACTCACCCATCACAACCTCCATCTCAGCCCCTCCCCGAGCCAAGGAAGCATTCCCATTACAGGATAATGAGAATGGAATAGAACTCTGTCACTGGATAATGATCTCCTGTGGTTAAATAAATGAGGAAGGTAGACATGGGCACCTTCAGAAAATGAACAGCAAGGGGCTGCCAAAATGTTGATTTTCAAAGAGGGAGGCTTTAGTCCTGTCGTAAAATTCCCTCAAAGCTGAAACATTACATGAAGAAGGAGACAGCAACATTAGGAATAACAAGGCCCTTGGAAGACTGAGACAAGACTAAGATATAAGGTGGTTGACCTCTTTGCATGACTAGGGATGATTTCAAATCCTTATTGGGTAGCCCTCTGTTTTAGGAAGCTGAGTGCTTTGCAACCTAGAGACAGGAAGTTAGAATATAGTATGTCCTCTTGAAGTCTGGGTTCTGGAAGACCAGTCTACTGACCAATGACTTGAATGGAAAGAGCCCTGGAATGGCATTCAGAACACAGGGGCTCTCAGCTCTGATCTGCCTGTGATGTGCGGCGACACTTTAAGCAAGGCTTTCTGCACCTCAGTCCTCTTACCTATCAAATGATGCTGTTGAATGCAGGCTTCTTAAAGACTAGAGGCCTCTGATTCGACAACTTCACATCAATATCAATGTAACTAACTTCCTTTCATTTCATAAGAAGTTTAGAAACAATGCATCTAGTACGCAGAGTGGAGAGAGTGTTCAGCCTCTGCTTGTACTTCTCAAGGAATTATAATATCTTAAACTTGGAAGAACCGTCAAAGTTCAACTAGTTCAGTATCTCCAGGAACCCTGGATGCTCTGCAGGAACATCTGTGGTGGGGGGAGCTCATTCTCTCCCCAGGCAACCCTATCAGTTATTGGTGAACACTGATTGCCTAAAAGTCATTTGTTTGTTGGTTGGTTGGTTGGTTCACTTGTTCACTAATCCATTAATTGAGCAAGGACTCCATAGGTCAAGGACTGTACACAGCACTGGAGCCCCAGACGTGAATCACACATGATCTCTGCTCCACAAAAACTCACTGTTGAATTGAGCAGCATGCTGGAAGGGGCAGAGGCAACTAGACATGGAGACAATAATTATAATATGTGCTTTGTCAGAAGGAGTATGTTAAGATCTATCCACCAGCAAGAAGGAGTCAGACTGCATTTTGTGGAAGAAGGTGGAAGAGGTTGGGGGAACCCACTCTCAGGAATAAAAGTTGGGGACAGGACAGCCAGGCAGCTTGCTATTATTAGAGGTTATATAGCATAATGTTAAAGAAAGAACTCTAGGGTCAAACTGCCTGAATTTCAACCCTGACTCTGCTGCTTGTAGCTGTGTGGTCTTAGGCAAATTTCTTAAATTCTCTGTGCCCAGTTCTTTCATGTGTAAAAGGGAGACAATAATAGCCTCTAAATCATATGGTTGATAGGAGGATTAAATGAGTTTTTATGTGAAAGGCACTTATAGAACTGTGCCTGGACATAGGGCCCATCAGTATGCATTAGCTAGCAGTCCCTGTGGCAGAGGTAGTAATGGGGGAGCAGTCAAATCATATAGTTTATTGTAGCAGTAGAGGTAGTAGTGATGTTAGTAGTATCAGCAGCAACAGTAGTATTAGTGGTAATAGTATAACGGTTAGTAGAACTTGTAGTAACAGTAGCACTCGTAGTGTCAGTGATAACAGTAGCGGTAGTTATTGCGGTATTAACATAGCAGAGATGGAGACAGGACTCAGGGGTAATGGCTGAGAGAACTCTGCGGGTCCCAGATCCTTTGCCTCTTCCTCTGGTTTGTTCCTTTATTACCTCTTGCCTTTGCTTACACCATCATGGGCCCGCTCAACAAAGAACAATAGGAAATCCACCCTAAGATGGAGGCAGGTCAATGGCTTACACACAGAGGCCACTAGGAACAGGGAGGCTCGGAGACAGGTTTTCCCCTCCCAGACAAAGTATGGGTGTGTGGAGGGAGGATGATGTCCCAAGAAAGAGTATGGATGACAGCCACTCTGAAGGCCAAGGTTAAGGGCCAGTGAGTGAGAAGGAGGTCATTCTGGCTGAGCACATAGAAGGGAAAGGAACTAACTGGCTCTTGGCAAATGTATCAAGTACTGTGCTGGGCACTTTCCTCAAAACTGACATAGGAGCTGAGGATCAAATCCAACTGAGGGAACCCTGGTATCTCAGAGTTACGAGGATCACTACTAAGATTCAAGCCCAAATCTGTCTACTCAAAGTCCATGGACTTCCTGTGAAACACAAGCTCTCTCTCCAGACACCCTTGTGTCTGCCCTTTAGCCACTAAGGGTGCTTGATGTGAGTTTCCTATGTGGCTCCGGATGTGGCTCCACAGTTGAGGGCTGGAATGCCACCCTAGACAGTCAGCCATCATAGTAATATCTAAAAGTATGCATTCTGTTTATTTAGAAAGTTTTAAAAATGCACGGTTCAAGGTAAGATCATGATTTGAAAGTCATGAATCCATCTGGGCTAAGAGCTTTAGGAAGTGAACCAAGAATGCTACCTTCTTTCTTCTCTTGGCATTAATGCCTGTGAGAAGACCCTGCTGGCTGGAGGGAGAACTCAACACAGTGCCAGAAGGACCTGTCAGCTCCACCACTGAAGCTCAGGACTGGAGCCGCTTCATTCCAACAGCAGCAAGAATGAAAGCTTAATCCACATTCAGATTAGTGCACGCCCAGTTACAGGGGTTTGAACTCAAAAAATTCAACTGGAATCTTGGCACAGGTGGCTTGAGACAGAATCTGACTGTTGTGGGCTCTCACTCCAACTTTAGTATGAATTCCTGGAAGAAGACAGTTGGGTCAAACAGACCTGGGGCTCAATTTAGACCCTTGGCACAAAAAAAAATGTAAGAAAGTTCTGTTTGGAATTCCATGGCAATTCATGATGTTACAGAATCAGCTGTTTCCACAGGTCACTTTTTTCCCCCTAGGCTTCCTATTTTCCTTGAAGTTGATGCCATTTTTTAAAGAGAGCGGTGAAGTAGGGGAACACTGGACTCGGAATCCAATGAGCTTGGCACAAATTCTGGCTCCACTTACTAGCTGGATGCTCTTGGCCCAGTCACTTAACCTCTCTGAGCCCTAGCTTCTTCACCTGTAAAATTGGGATAATAATCAACAGCTCTTCCTCAAATGGTGGCTGTGAGAACTTAAATGAGATAACAGACCACAGAGAAAACACACTTAGCATCTTGTTTGGTATATGGATTGCTGAAATGATTTACTTTCCTGAAAAACCCTCTCAATTCTGATAGTTCTGATAGGTTCCACTATGAAATTTCATTTCTTTACTCTCAGACCAGGGCCTGGCCCTCACTAGTTGTTTTAACTGCAAGAGCCCTGTTCTGAACACTGGGATTTTGACATTAGTTCTTCTATCTGCCTTACACTCACCAACAATCTTCTCCAGACCTGGGTCCTTCTCTTGCTTTCTCTTGGCTGGTGCGTCTCTTGAGTCTGGATAGCTCAGCACACCTCCAATCCATTCTTGACACAACAGAGATATCCTTTTAAAATACAAATCTGATCCTTACTCCCTTACTCAATGGCTACTCAATGCTCTAAGGTAAAAGGTTAAAATGTTTCCCATGGCCTAGGAGAACCTGCACCCCTGCATGGTCTGGCCCCACTGACCTCCCAAGCCTCATCTTTCCCTCAGTATCTTTGCTTCAGCCACACTGGCATCCTTTTGGTTCAAAACCATACCACTCTCCCTCCTGATCTTTGGCCTTTGCTACAGCTGTTCTCTCTTCTGGAGCAATTTTCTTTGTTCAACGCCCTCCTGCCCCTTTGTTTAATCAACTTATCCTTCATATCTCAGTTCAAAAGTCACTTCCTCAGCAGTGTCACCCTTGAACTTACAAATCACATCAGATCTTCCTACTATGTTCTCTAATGAGACTTTTGATTTGTAGCACCTGTTATGGTTTATAAATATATATTCAATTAATCTCCGTCTTAACTGTAAACTCCATTAAGGCAGAGATCATGTGTATTTACTCATCATTGTATTCTTAGCACCCAACATGGGTAGAATTGTTGATGTTGACAAGTGGCATGCCAACACCATCACTCCTTTATAGGTTGTCCTGGAACCACTTGCCTTGACCTACTTCTGAATCCTAATTTCCTAGAGATCCTCTAGGCTTCTAACCTCATGACTCATTTCCTTTTTTATATCAGTCAGACCTGATAATCAGCATCATGCTGTTATCTTGGGCTTTTCTCAGATTTTATTATCGTAAATCACCTCAAGGAAAGAACCCAGCAAATATGGCCTTGGTTCCCTGAGCCTGTGCAGAGGCCTCCTGGGCAGTGCTACCAGATGGGTACCAACTCATAGGGCAGGACTTATCTCCCGTCCAACTTAAATATATTGAGCTATAAATAGAGGTCTGGAACCACCAAGCCCCCAAGACCCTAGAATGGGATGCCTGGCTGGTCTTTCTGGAGTGTACCTTCAGCTAGATCAACCTATTTAGCCCCTGCTACTTAGCTTGATACACTTGGGCCCAAATATGATTACACACAGGAAGGAACTTTGTAAACTTGAAAAGACTAGACACATGTAAGGGATTAAGGGCTTAGTTAAGGCTCCCTCTCAATTCACAAACCAGGCTTCTGCTTGGCATATTCTGCCATCTGGAGAAGATTTCTTACTTCTTTCTTACCCAATGATAGTCCCAATCCTCCTCTCTCTACTCCCCCTACTGCACCGGTATAGATAGAATAGGATTTTGCTTTAAAATGTCAGATCTTTTGTCATTAAGCCATTAAAGTCCCCCATCTTTAAGGTTTGTTTACTCCCAATAGGATTTGCCCACAACAGAGCTGCACAGTAGCAACCTGGAAAGCCAACACCATTTTAGCAAATTAAATCTTGATATGAGCTAAATAATGCATGTCCACAGCTATTTTAGGACAAAGAATAATAGCACTAAGACTTGCTCTTTAACTGTGGGCAGGTCCTCTTCCATCTCTGAACCTCAAATTCCTCATCTGTCAGATAAGGAGTCAGATGGGTAAATGCCTACATGGTAGACATGCTGATTAAAATGGATCACACATGTGAAAGGGCTTGTACATGGCATGTTGTAAACATTTTGTCATTACCACTTTTGAATCTAACTCCTTCACTCTACAAAACAGAAACCAAAGACCTTGGAGGTTAACACATTTGTTCAATCATTTATTCAATAATTATTTATTAAATGTCTACTATGGGCCAGGCACGGTGCCAGAGGGTAAGTGACTTATCCAACGCTGCATAGTAATTTCATGGCAGATCTAGGATATCAACAATAACAGCTATTATTTCCTGAGGGTTCACTATAAAGCTAGCACTTGCTAAGTATTTTATAGATATAGTCTAATTTAATCCTCACAACAACCTTATGAGGTAGATAGTTAGCCACATTTGTTTTTATGGATGAGGAAATTGCCATCATAACGAATATTATCCAAATCTCTCTCTAAAAGTTTGCATGGGGACCAGAAGATGCTATAGAGATGTAGAGACCAATGTATGATGACCTAGAAATGAACTTGGATATCAGTTTGCCCAAAAACTTAAGTAAAACACTGACACAAAGGCATTTAAGTATCATGTTTAAAGACTGCCAAGTTGGTAGGCAGTAACATGGCAGGTTTGGGAGCCAGACAGATTCCTTCATCCATAAAAATGGGAATAATTGTTCCTCCTTCATAGGGCTATCGTACAGCTAAAATCAGATACTAAATGTACACAAACACTCTTCCCCCATGTGTCCTCTCACTCCTTCACTTCATTTAGGTCTCTGTTTAGATATCACCTACTTAGCGAGCTTTCCCTGTCCACTCTACCTGAAACAGCCCTCACCCAACTCTCTCTCTTACCCTGCTGCATTTTTCTTCACAGCCTCTGACATCACATCACATACCTGTTTACTTGTACGTTTATTGGTTGACTGACTGAGTGTGTGTACATCTTTTCCTGCTGCCGACTTCCACTCTGGTGCTCCTCTTCCTGCACGTGAAATCAGCCCAGACCTCCCAGGAAACAGTATGGAAGTTAAGTCCAACGGAAGCTTACGTTTCCTATCTGACTCCCCAAGGAGACTCCAGGGGTTTTGCTTCATCTGCTCAGGGTGGTCCCCCCACCTCCACCTCCAGGCAGCAAGCTGCAGGAATTCTGCCAGTGCCAGACCAGGCGGCCTGCTTCCTGACTGCCTGATTGTTTCTTGGTTACTCTGGGATCTAGATGGGAGATAGGGCTACAGGATGGTATGTACGTCTTCCACAAAAGAAAAGCTTTGCAAGTTAAATTAAACCTTGGTAATTTCACAGACCACACAGTTAAACAAGAAAAAGGTGTTCCTGAAGCTTCTCTTACACTTGAAAAATGCATTTCTTCAGTCTAATTTTGATTTTCCATGTAAAAGAGTCATATTAAATTAATGGAAAGGAAATGTACATAAAAGGAAAGATGCTGATACTCCTTGAATTTGTAAGAGTGGGGATGATATTTCTGAACATTTTTTCAGCTGTCAAAAGACCACAGATCTTCTTCTAGTGTTATGAGAACAAAAAATTTTCTTGTTGCATACTTGCCGGAAATGAGATCCTGGAGAAAGGCATTGTTTCCTGCAATTACACAGTTGCCAGGGAAACTGTGTACAGAAGTTAGCCTAAGTGCAAGTTATAAAATGAAGCATCTTGTAAATTAGTTTAAGAGCATATTTTGAAAAGTCTGAGCCAAGCGTGGCACAGAGTGACCCTTGTAGAACCGTGAGGATTTCTTAGCTGTGGCAGGAAATGACACTTAAAGGTTACTTTTCTGCTGTGAATCTTTTTAATGAGCATTTTTCTAGGAGTGAAAGTCTTCAGGTAATTTTCTTAACCCCTTACAACTCCTCCAACAAAAAAACAAAAACAAAAAAAATTTTTGATTGCAATCTAGAGATACACAGAAACCTGTACACACACATACACACACGCACAGAGAACTTTAAAAAACAATATTTAGTAATCTTAAATGTCAGAAGAAGACTCACCTTTTCTCTTCTTTACTATTTTAAACAAAGAATATATGTGATTTGCTTTTTAAAAAGGGCTGAATTAGCATCAAAGAATTTCAAGTGTATTACCATCTCTGAGTCTTAGTTGTCCTTTCTATCAGAGTTAATCATAATCTCTACTGTCCGTAGTTATTCTGAAAATGAAATGAATGCATATAGTATATATATATGTTTATATATATGTATGTGTATATGCATATATATGTATATGTGTGTGTATATGTACACATATATATGGCATGCATCACATTGTAGATGTTCAATAAATACTTAGAAAACCGGAAATCTTAGGGATCATTCAGTTTAAACTTCTATTTAGAACAGAGAATTTCTTCTAAAATGTAACTGGCATCAAATTTCTGCTTAAATTCTCCCAGAGACAGGGAGCTCACTACCTTACAACATAATCCATATCATTAGTAGATAGATGACTTCTTCCTTTTACTAAGTTGGAATCTGCTTACTATAGCTTTTAGCCATCAGACCTGATTCCTTATGGGAACACAGAGAACAAGTCTATTCCCTCTTCCCCAAAGCATCACCCAAGTCTTTTTGAATCCACAGAACCCCAATCCTACAACTAGCCCTAAATGCTAATAAGAGGCAGTGCTGTGTGACCATAGGCAAGTTACTTCACATCTCTGACCTTCAGTTACCAGTACCATTAAATAGGATAGTAATTCTTTCCCTGTTTCCGTATCAGGCTTCTGCTAAGGATAAAAACTAAATGCCAGATGGAAAACTGCTTTGGAAACTGGAAAGTACTACACATATTAACTACTATTGTTGTTTTGATCCAGTCATCTCCACTTAACCTCGCCTCTAGGGGAGCTGCTGGCCCTGTGTGAGGGGGTGCCCTGTGCTTGATTAAGCTCTGCCCTCTGCAGTCCCAGGCCTGAAGGCTGATTTGCAACTTCTTGGTTCCCCTAGCTGCTTTCGCAGCAGGAGCCCTTGCCTCTCTCCCCAGGTTCCCTCGTTGATGTTGCTCACCCATTTAGTTAAATGCTGTTTTGACGAGGTAGCCTATTTTGATAAGTGCCCCTGGGGAGCTGCAGAAAGGTTTAATTCTCTTTCTTTTCCCTAATGTTTATCTAATGGTAAGGATTGAGAACAGGTTCAATATCCCTGGAGACCCTAGGCTGAATGATTCAATAATGTATGTGTCTAGGGGCTGGCTGAGAGACAGCTTTCAGCAGAGAGGAGAGGGTGAGTTGAAGACACCCAGCCATCACGCCAGGTGGGGTGTCACTCATCAGGATGAGTCCCAGGGGCTTAGTAAGGGGCCGCATTAATGAACCAGAGCATGTGGTGATCAAGACAGCAAAGCAGGCTGACCACATGTCCCAGTACGCATATCTGTTGTCCCAGTGCAATTATTAATGGCATCACCTTTGATTCTTAAAAGTGAAATTTGGAGGATAAATCATCTGTTCAGCTTAGACATAAGTGAATGGAATGGGAACGCTCCTCCTCTAGGCTTCCCTATCCCAGTAAAGGGCATCACCACCCATGTGGTTCCTTAAGCCAGAAATCTGAGAGTCCTCTGAGACATTTTCGTCACTCTCATCCCCACAACCAGGTCTCCAAAGAATCCTTCAGATTGCTCCTTTCCTGTCTGTTCCCATGGCCACTGCCTCAGTTCTGAGTCTCATCCTCTCTCCAGGACCCCTATAACTTTAATTTCATTCTGCTCTATTCAGTCCCTGGCTCCAATCTTTTGAGATCTTGACTCTGTCTTCTCTTCGATTAGTCATCTCTCCAAGCTCCCCGTTATGATCATGCTTTTGGTATGCTTATCTAAATCACTGAGGCTTGGACTTTGCCTCTAGAAGACACCCTTCCATTTCATATTTTCAATTGTTCATTCACTCACTCAATTAACAAAGATGTTGAATATACTAAATTCTAAGACTCCAAATGGGCCAACATTATTGAATTAATTAATCAATTTTGGTTACAGCCTGCTGAGCAGTTATGAAGCCATGAAATTATACCAATATGCATTATACTTTGGATCTATCCGAGAGTGTCGTTTCTAAAACATAAATTTCACCATGCCATTGCCCTACTTAGAACACTCCAATGTTTCTCCACTGGCTACGGATATGTTTCAATATGGAAGAAGTCCCACTAGAATAACATCCTGCCTCCCCCATCCCTCACCCCACCCCTTACCTTATGGGAGTCTCCTTAGGGGAGCAGGAGACGGTGGAGAATTGAGCAGTCAAGGCTCAGCTTGTGCTGTCTTTCTGGAATTGGCCTACTTACAGACTGCTCACATTCAATTCTGCCCTCTATGCTCTGGCCCAGTGTTGCCTGTGACTGACAGGGGCATTGGTTTCTAGGGTTCAGCATTTGTTGCCCCCCACTTCAGCTATGTTCTCCAATGTAGCTTTTGTAAGTGGTAATTTACCTGACTCCTGAGTCCATCTCTCAGTTGTTTTGATTTTTGAATAGGGAGCAGAGGAATAATTCACTGAGTTCCTCAAACCCCAACACCTAGGATGGAAGTCAAGTTCTCTGGTCTTTTAAAAAGTGAAGAAATCTACCTCCTCTTTTGGTAAAGTGAGAGCATTTGCCTTTCTGCAGTTGTGTTTCTTTCCTCTCCTCAGCATGCTATTATGGAAAGTCATCCACCATGATGACAATCCACAGGCCTGGCTTACCTTCCCAGAGATCTTATCTGAGCCCAAAAGAGCCATGAAAAGCCAGCCGGAGCCAGGGTTGTGATAGGAGTGCTGTCTGAGTGGCAGGCTCAAGGGGCCCTTACAGGTCCCTTGGCTCACACAGCTTGAGAGAGCTGCACTCTGGGGCATGATTCTAACACTGAAGCAGCTTTGAGTCCTCAAAGAGGGTCTGAGCACTTGCTGGCAGTGCAATAGCCACCCCTAGTCTGGCTGACACTTTCTCGGCTACATGGGTGAGCATGCATCACCTCAATCTTTTATTTGCAAATAATAGTGAGAGGCAGTTTACAGGTTTTTTTTTTTTCCAAAGAACTTCCTCCTTTATTCATCTTATTATATTTCAGAAAACCAGGCTAAGTGCACCAAATTACTCCTTTTTACAGATGAGGAAGCTCAGTCAGGTTAAGTGACTTTCCCAAGGTTCCACAGCAAGTTCATAGAAAAGCTTAGGAGATCTACTCTGAATTAGTCAGAATCATAAGGGCAGTTGGGAATATCCCTTAATGACGACTGCAAAATCTATCATCTTTTATATCTGGATAGAGCTCTGCACTCTTGAAAACAAAATATCCCAACTGGAAGGAGCCTTAGCAAGCATATAGTCCAACCTCCTTCATCGATGGATGCAGAGGAGCAAGGCCCAGAGTGAGAATGGGATTTTCCTGAGGCCTTGAAGTGGCTCCAGCAGAGCTAGGACATGAATCTAAGCCCCCAATTCCCAGTCCAGGCTCTTTGCTAGAGCTGCCTGCAGAGGCATAAGTCCACCGTGCAGAAGAGAGTATTCACCTCGAGAGGTAAAGCATCTTTTTCAAGGTGCCACAATTGGAGAACAGGAGAACTGAAATTAGTCTAGGAGTCAATGAAAAGGTGATACTTGGCTGAATAAGTAAGAATTATTTTTAACTATTATTATTGTTATGATTATTTCTATTAACTCCAGCTTTACTTCACAGCTTTGTAGCTATCATAAATTCAGGCCTTTGGTGATTCTGTTTAATTGTTACTTAGATTCATAGATTTTGTCCCTTTGTTATGAGTGCTGTTATTCTGTGGTATGCCTTTAAAAATAAGGTATTTACAGACCCTAGATTCTGATTGCGCGTTTCAAATATACACTGTCTCTCCGTGACATTCACTCACAGCTACCCAGAGCCCAGCATCTGTTAAGTTGCCTGCAAACATTTGACATTTGGAAGTGGGTTTTCCTCCATTTTTTTCTTTTGTAGTCAATAAATCACTTTTGATGCCTTTAAATAAATAAATAAAATCAGGCTTCACCTTATTAATACCTAATTATGAAGTTTACATTTTCAACAACAAATGGAGCTTGTCAGACTCAAAGAACAGGCAACTGCTGGGAAAGTTTAACCACGTGCCTCTGGGGCTATAACCAGGTCTCCAGGCATCGCTGCTATGACCTTCTGCAGACCCCGCTGCTTTGGGTTCTTAGTCTCTTGAGGACGTTTCTCAACCCTTAGGCTTTCCAGAGCACTGGTGTGGGAGCCAAAGAGACCTGGGTTTTAACTGCAGTCCTGCCGCTTATCAGCAGGGTGCCTTTGGGCAGGTCTAACTTCTCTGAGTCTAATTTCCTCATCCCTAAAATTGAGACTATAATATCTGCCTCCTAAGGTTATTGGAAGAATTAGAAATAATGCACTTAAAGTGCATGGTTCACAGTAGGTGCTCAACAAGTATTAGTTGCCTTTCCTATTCATAAACGATTCATCAATATGTATAGGTTATTGACCCAAATGATAGGGTCTTATGCAAACCAAAGCACTTATGCCTCACTGCGTATTTTGGTACATCACTTGATCATCCATTCAACAAATACTGATGTGCACATGTGCCAGACCCTGTATTATGCTGGGTACTGATTATCCAGTGGTGAAAAAAAAACAAACATGATCTCTGCTATCCTGGAGTTACAGCCTAGTGAGAGAAACAGAGATTAATTAAGTAAACAAGCAGGTAAAATAAGTAATTATAAATTGTAATAAGTGCTGTCAAGGGGAAAAAAACCCCACTTCTATTAGAGAAAAGGATGACCTAATTTAGAATGGGTAGTTGGGGATGGCTTCTCTGAGGGGGTGACATTTAAGCTGAGAACGAAAAGGAGTCAGCAAGGAGGAGGGGTGGAGGATCCAGACTAGGGCCCCCAGCAGCTGCGAAGGCCCGAGGTGGGAAGGAGATTAGGGGTCATGCAAACCTAGCCCCTAGCTATCCCCACAGACTTCTCCTATTTCAGGCTAAATTGGGCATTTGTATAGATACACAACCCTGCATGTACTCTTTTCTCTACCTCTGAAGCTTTTCTCCCATTTCTCCATCTGGAATGCCAAACTCCAAATGCCACATTTCAAAGACTCTTTAATCTCCTCAAAGCAGATTTAACGCCCCCTCCTCCAGTGTTCCCCCAGATCTTTGTGTTTAACTTTAAGATATGCATTAATAAGGACATAATAGCTGTTATTGACCACTCACTCTGTGCAAAGTGTTAAGTATTTTACTTGAATTATCGCATTTAGTCATTATAGAAGCCCGATGAAGTAGGTACTGTTATCATCATCCCCGTTTTACAAAAAAAGAAACCGAGGGTGTAGTCACTACCCTGTTGTCACAGAAGGGGCCTGAATTGAACTCCAAGCCTTCTGCCTCCAGAATCTCAACTCTTATGCCCACCGCTAGGCTAGAGTGACATTTCTACACAGACCCTGAGATTCCTGCAGGTGGGGTTTTGTGTGATTCACCAATATCCTCAGCACATAGATCCAGCCCTGGCACAAAAGAGTTAATTATTTGCTAAAAGAATGTCTTGGCAATTACAGATCCTGACTGATAACGTCAAAATCACATAACACGTAAACAGGTCTGTCCCTTCAGCCTTCAGGCGCAGCCTGTACTGTGGCCTCTGCTGATCTGATTTGTGCCACGATTGACAGCCTGGGTCCCTCTCCTTCGGTCCCGTTAATGGCATTAGCGTCTAGTCAATAATGCTCAGCATTTCATTTTACCACTTTAATTAACAAATTCAATTTGTTCAAACCGCTGTGAAAACAAATTAAAAGCTCAAGAAAGGGGCCTCCAGGAAGGCGGGGGAAGGAAGGGGCTCTACACAGATTAGGCTGGTTGTTGATTTGATCTTTGGAGCTCACGGGGAGCTGGATGTCATCTGCCCTTCAACCATCTTCCTATCCCAGGCCCAACAGAATGCATCAGTAGTATAGCCAAGATCAGGCAAACCAGCTTCTGTACATTTCAGGTTTGTCCCTTCCCTCTTTATAGACAAGAAGGGGCCTCACTCTGCCCTTCAAGTCAGCCATCATTCTTCAAAGGGGCACCCCACTTTGGATTTGAATTCAACAACAACATTAATAACAATTTCCTCGTCCAGTGGTTCTCAACCAGGGATAATTTTAAGCCCTAGGGAACATTTGACAATATCTGAAGAAATTTCTAATTGTCACAACTAGGGGGAAGGTGCCACAGGCATCTCATGAGAGGCTATCACGCTGCTAAACATCCTAAAATGCACAGGACAGCTCCCCTCAACAAATACCATCAGGCGCAAAATGTCGATAGTGCTGAGGTTGGGAACCCCTACCCTAGTCCCTCTACATTTTCCAAGCAACCTCCTTGATAATGACAAGTCTCTGTGAGGTAAGTAGGATGGGGACTGCTGACCCTCATTTAGGAGTTGAGGAAATCGACAGAGTTCAAGTGATGAGCTCCAAGTGCACAGTTAGTAAGTGGTAGTGAACAGCCCAGAGCAAGATCCTTTTGCCACCTCTAGCTGAGTTAAAAGAATGGAAAGCATCTTTGGAAGTCTGCAAGTAGCTTTTAAGGGAATAGAGAGTGGTTTACACTTATTAAGTGCCTCTTAAGGGACAGGAACGGGGCCAGGTACTTACCCATGGATAGGCTGCTTGGTCTTGGTGGGACTCCACCTGGGAGAAGATGCCCGTGATGAGTGAAGCTGGGAAACTTGCTCCTATCTTCCACCCCCAATAGTGACATCCAATGGCTGTATAGCAGCTATACACTTTTAAATAGAAGGCAGCCACTCGAAAGATCACCTGGCTCTTAATCATTGGATATTCCAAGTCTGGGATTCAATTATCCTTTCCGTCTTAGGAAGCAAGAAGGGATAAGTGTAGACAAAGCTACACAGAATTTTAAAGTGGGCAAAAATCAAAACCAAACATTAAAACTTGAACCTTTTTCAGGAGCTCTGACAAATACACAGACAGATTTGACAAACTGGGACAGGTGTGTATATGGGGGCCAAGTGTATAGGGAGAGAAAGGGGAGAAAGAAGGAGGGAGGCTGATGAAGTTACTGCAGAAGATCAACAGAAGTCTTCTAAGAGAACTTGTCCAAAGGGAAAGAAGATTCTAGCAGGATGAAGCAGCCAGGGGACCCTTTCCTTCAGAGGAGAGTGGTGATTCCTAGCACAGCCAATATCAGATATTCTGGCAGCCTGATTACATAACCTGGATTAATAGCTCTGTGTGTGTGAATCAAAAGAGGCAAGTCACTAAATTCAGTAACACTTTGGAGTATTTGCTGTGGGTACTCCAGAAATGAACGTAACCAAAAGGGCACTTCATGGAAGCATTGTTCTGTGGTGAGTTAATTTCCGGCACTGAGATATAGGATTGGCATTTCATTTTTATTTCAATAGGTCATAGATTTTCAGTTCTGAAGATAAAGGCAGTGATGAACACAGTATTCAAAAGACTAAAGTTTCAATCTGGAAGCAAGCAGCTTCTAGGTAGACTGAGTCCTAGGGCCATGAAGTTCCTGCTTAGCTTGGACGGTGGCAAGTGATAACCAGGAGCAGTGTACAAACACTTATCAGACTCCTTGGGGGATTCCAGGAACTGGCTGAGAGAGAGGAACACTGTAAAAGACTGGATTTCCTGCTGGAACAGGCAGGCGCACTAGGCTACAAACATGGAGCTAATAATGTTCATGTGAACTCAGTCGTACTAACAGGATGCTGAAACTCATACGACTGGATTTGTTCATGTTGTCTCATTTTATCCTCACAACAACATGCAAGTTTGCTCTATCCTGCCCAAAATCACTTGTCTAAAGTCATACACCTAGGAGATGACAGAGTAGGGACTTGAAGCAGGATCTGTCTGATTCTAAATAGCAAGCTATATCCATCCTACAGCATCAGGGTCCCTTAGGAGGAGAAGTGGGGAGTGGCCAGAAGGATCCATGTCCCTGGGTCTGGCTTTAGCCCACTCTGCAATGCCTTTTGCTCTTGTCCCTGCAGGTCACTGCTTGGGACCACTAGAGACAAACAGATCACTGTTCTATAAAACTGACAAATCATGTTTCCAAACTTAGCAATCATAGACATATTCACATAGACAAACCTGACATTTCCCATTATAAATTCCAAGTGTGACATATCCCTTGCCCTTTGCTCAGGGAAAAGCAGGTCTTCCTTTCAGGGAGAGAGATATTGAGGAGATGCCTTAGCTAAAGATGTAGGCCTTTTGATGGGCTCACGCAGAAACACTCTCATTCCTTCAGTGGTCTACTTGGAACCAGACATTGAATTGGCTGTGGTGGGGGGCTCTGGCATGGTGCAAGAACATGGCTTTAGAGCCAGACTGGTTTGGATTTGAGTTTTGGATTCATAGCTCACTAGCTGAGTGACCCGGGGCATATGATTTAATCTCTCAAATTCTCAAGTTCCTCATCTTTTAAATGAGATAGCAATAAAACCATTGAAGGACTGTTTTGAGGCAATTTGGGCAAAGAAACTAAAACAGCATCTGGCATATAAATAGACATTCAATAAATCAGTAGATGTTCAGCTCCACTCCTCCCTGAACCCAGGCCTCATTCTGTTATAACATGCTGCCCCTTCCTCAACCTGCCTTTTTCGCAACGTCTTCTATCCCCCTCACCCGGAATATCTTGTCTTTACCCCTTATGGTTAGTCAAACATGTTTCTGGGGAAGGTTCAGAAATTGATTATACATAAACAACTCTAAGTGTTACACGTGAAGGAAGAAGGGCAAGGGAATAAAGCCCCCCCACAACAATAATTCATTACATAATTCACTTTATTTCTTTCTACTAAAGTCTAAGTCTTTCCATCAAGGAGTCTGATGAGCAGGGAGGATCTCTGAATTAGGAGGGCCTTAAAATCTGATCCCAGCCCTGTGGTTGGTCAAGAAAACACTTCTTTTTATAAGCAAGGGAAACAGCCATGGAGAAAAGTGCTGGATTCTGCCCTAGTATGGTTTCTAACAGGCGGCACCACCATTCCTTCCCCATGGCATGAAGTAGCCACAGAGGTCCAGGACTAAAGGGGGAAAATCAAGTGCCCAGCCCTCCAATCTCAGCTGGAGGCACCCCGAATGGTGCCAATCATGGGGACTGTGTGACTATTGCATCAGGATGACCCTCTTTATTCAAGCTTTCCTACCTGGAGAGTGGTGAGGACCTGCAGACTACCTGCGGTGCTGCCACATTATCCAGGTTCCAACCTAAAAGCCCTTCGAAGCTTACAGGAGAGTTAGAACCCGGCAACAATAGAATCAGGCCTGAACCTTGAGTTTTAGTAACAAATTGGGGATCTAGCATCCCATCTGTGTACACATCTTATTCTCCTCACAATGACCTTAGAACACAGGGATGTTATCTCCATTTTATAGATAAAGAAACTGAGGCCCAGAGAGGCTTTATGACATAGTTGGAAAGTAACAGGGCCAGGATCTGAATGGGACTCTATCCCATACTGAGATTCTGGGACCATACTGAATCAAGCATTTTTATACACACCCATTTCCTGGTGCATTTGCCCAAATACATGTGGTGGACATGCAAACCCCTTCATTAGACCTTACGGGTGCTATGGAATTGCTACAGGGCTTAGATCCTCATCACACAAATGAGAATATCACTTACTTCATAGGTTGTGAGCATTAAGTGAGAGTGAGATATTGTAAGAGAGAGCTTAGCCCTGTTCTGGAACCTGGTAAATACTCACCTCATTTTCCCAACTACTTTCTTTTTCCAAGTCTGGCTTAGCTCTATATTGCCAAGTGTTCCCAATATGTATCATACAGACACTTCTGTCAAAAGGCAATGTGAAGAGTTACCAGAACAGAATATTAAGAGCAAAGGCTCTGGAGCTGTCTGCCTGGCTCATATCCTTTCTCTACCACTAATTAGCTGTGTGATCCTGGGAGGGCACTTAACCTCTCTATGCCTGAGTTTCCTCATCTAGAAAATGGAGATTGTGAGAATTCAGTGAGTTAATACACATAAAGCTCTTAGAATAGTGCCTGGCACACAGTAAGCGCTCAATATATGTTGCCTAACTATTATCATCACCCTGAATATATGAAAAGAAATCCTTCCTCCGAACCTTTGTTCATGCTGTTCTATCCATCAGGAATGCCATTTTCTTCCTTACTGAAATCAAGCCCTCTGCATTTAGCTCAAGAGCCACCCTGCCCATGACTCCTTTTCACTCTCTCATGTCTCAGAAATCACTTTACTCCCTTATTAAAACTGTCTGATTGCTTTAGGCATGTGCGCTCCCTTGTCCCACAGGCACCGACCACGCTGTGAAGTGAACACTTTGTGCTGCTCCTGAACTCTGACTCCCCAGCCAAGGGCAGAGGGCCTGACCCCCAGGAGGCGTTCAGTAAACATTGGCAGTATGAATGAATAAATGGATAAATACATCTTTTTTTGATTGTTCACACCAATTATAGGAGATGTTTACATTACTTAGTGATAGCTTGATTAACAAGTCAGGAGGTGGGAGAAGGCAATGGACCAGGACAAAGATGACTGGTGGTCTGATTTTGGCTTTGCCATCTTGTATCAGTCCAAGACCTTGAGTCATCTGTTTTGGCTCTCTGTGCCTCAGTTTTTTCATTGGTAAATGAGGAAGTTGAACAGATAAAGTCTGAGAGCCTTTTGACCTCTAAGCTTTGTATCAACAGCCAAAAAGTTGCCCACACTGGGTTGGGCTCCTTCCATAAGCACTTAGCAGCAGGCTCTGTGTGAGGCACAGGGGACACAGAGATAAATGACACCTAGTCTCTGTCCATAAGGACTCACAGTTGAGCGAAGAACACAGGCTTACAAACTGATGGCTACATGGGAAGGAGAAGAGCAGAGGGAAGACTTGACAGCTCTAGGGCAGACGCATTCAGGGAGGGCAACCTGGAGGAGGTAACAGTAAAGTCAGTCTCTGTGGAGAATCTCCCATGGGAGAACACAAAGGAGGAGGGGACAGGCCAACACTGGGTCCAAGTGCTCACCTGAGAAACGCAGAAGGGCTTCCCATCCTCCCCGCCTGAGACCCTCCGCTCCCCAGGAAGTTTCCCTTGGACCTTCCTTTCAATCCCTCTGTCACACCATGCTCCCTTCCCTCTCCCCGGAACAGGCTCCTCCTTTCTCTGTCATCATCTTCCCCGCCCACTTCTCTCCTCCTCGCCCCCATCCTGTTGTCTCTTCCTCATTCTTCAGAGCTCAGTCAAAAGTCGCTTCCTCACAAAAACCTTTCCTGATGCTCCAGGTTAGGTCGGGTCTCCCCAGCGTATGTTTTCTTAACACCCTGTGCTTCTCCTGCATCACATTATTAAATAATTAACTATGTGTTAAGTGGCTTAATGGTTGTCTATTCAAGTAGAATGAGGGCTCCACAACAGGCAGGGGCTCCTTCTTACTCAGTGCTTTATCTCTAGCATTGTGCTTATACGGTAGGGTCTCAATAGTATATTGACCCTACTTATAGTAGGGTCTCAATAAATATTTGCAAAATAAATGAATGGAAAGATGAAGATGGGGTAGATAACAGGAGAGGACAGCACTCTCCTCTCTCTTTAATCCCATTTTCAGGCTATTATTCCTCTTTTATCATTTTAAAATCCACAATGTCTCTGAGGCTTATGCTTTTCAGCTGTTCCATTCTCTCCCATTCTTCTGCTCTAAACTCGACTGAACCCTTAGAGCTTAAAGTGCTCAAAATAAGTTTGTACAAAAAATAAATGAATACTGTCCTAACTTCTCACTACATTAACTCACCGAAGCCTTTCCCACTCTTCAAAGTGCAGCACACTCCCACATTGTCTTGTAGGATACTCACTCCAATCAGATAGCCCAGGCCCTCGATGTAACTGGTTTCAGAGGAGGGGTGGCAGGAGAACAATCTGGTTGAGTAATCTCTCTCTAAAGTATGAATGACTGCTGTCCTTTAAACCCTTCCTTCCTTCCCTCTTTCCTTCTTTCTCTCCTTCCTCCCCTCCCTCCCTCCCTCCTTTCTTCCTTCCTCCTTCTTTCCTGCTTCCTTTTCTTCCTTCCCTCCATTTTTTCCTTCCTTTTCTTCTTTTTTTAATTTAAAAAAAGGAGAGCTGCTAAATCCAGGTGAATAGGGCACTAGAAACATACTAAGGGAAAATAGAAAATATCTTTCTTAGCCTCATCCCACAAAAACAAAATGATTTTTCACAAAGGCTGGAAAATGGGTCCTTAGAGAATATTTGGATCATTTCTTTTAACTTACAAATGTAGAAAGAGAAGCTTAGAGAGGGCAAAAGACTCATTTAAGGCACAGAGCAAAGCAACGTTAAAGGTGGGACTAGAACACCCTGCACTGGCCAAGGGCCCTTGCTCCTTGTGTGGCTGCCTTGTGCTCTGTCAGCACTTTGTAAATCAGGCCTCCTGCCTTCCCTTTGCTCTTGCTTCCTTGGCCTTCGCTGCCGCTCACCCCGCCTTTCGCCTTTCTTTCCCTGAATCCCAGTGACAGCCTGCCTGCCGCAGCTGCCCTTGCTGAGCACTGCCATTTTGTAGATGGCTTTACCACCTTTCACTATTGGTCCACTTGCCATCTGCTATCAGAATTTTTCCGAAACCCCAGTGTTTCTACTGTTCCCTGAACTCTGTTGCGCCCTCCTCTCCTGCTAATGGGACCAATAAACAGCTGCTCTAATTTAGCCTTCATCCATCTCCAGGCCACCATTTTCTGAAATTTATATCATCTATTTTTCACTTTTGCATTTTTTGATTCATCAATTTCAGAGAACTAAATACATCCAAAAGAGCAAAGGTGAAGCAATGATGACTTTTCTGAGGAGTCATAATGACAGTATTCACTGCTTTATTCATGTGGCCTTTGGTTCAGTCAGAGTTCCTTGACACCTGGTATGTGTGACAAGGAAGGATAACTAAAGAGTTGGAAGGCATTGTTGCAGTCCTGGTCATTGACATAAGAGATGCATGCATAAAAGACTAGAAGAAAATTAAAGGGATATCTATTTTGGCTGATGAAAAGGGAGCCTTGAATAATGACAGTAACATATATTGAGCATTCACTCTGTGTTAGAGGATGCTAAAGTGGACGTTTCATCTGAGGCACCAGGAAATGAAGAATGCTTATTTGGAATACCCAAAGAAACGTCAGAGTTTATGCAGAATTTTGAAGTGTGTATCCGGAAATAGATTATAAGACTCTTGAAACACCATGCTCATTTCAAGGATATAAAGGAAAAGATGGTTGGAAATTAAAAAGAGGATTTTGTGAGGGGGATTTTTGATGCTTGGAGTCCCACGTGTCACGGCCCTAAAGGGAACAGAGGGTACTTTTCCCCTGGTCTCTGCATAGGGAGAGGAAGTCACAGTGGCATGGATTCTGACTCCTTCCTGAGAAATCCAGTGAGCAAGAGACTGTGGAAAAAGTGAAGAAGCAGCTGCACTGAGATTGGCCTACGATCCTAGTGCTTGCCAGGGCAAGAGCTTCTGAGAGGATGTGGGGCACATGGTGGATAGAATCAGTTTGATGTCATTTCAACTCCTGTGCAATCTATATATACAGCATCCAAAAGCAGACCATCAGAAAAGCAGGAAAGACGGGGGTAGTGACAGTGGGAGGAACGGGATGCATTCCCCAAGGGATGGTTGCAGTCAAGCAGAGGAGCCCCCAAAGAACCCACGGAAGCACCTGCCTGAGAGGGAATCAGCTGCAAACACCCGCCAGGCACAGACAGCCTGACTTGAGCTCAGGAGAGTGCAGGTGAGTGAGGGCCTTCCGCTCCCTTCCCACGCCTCCCCTCTCCAGCCTTGGTGAGGGGTGCAGGTACGAGGGAAGAAGACATGAAATCAAGTTCAGAATTTTGATTATTATCTGGATTGGACATTTTTAATTACTGAATTGAGGCTGTGTTTGTTAATTAAAATGATTGAAGGGCTTTCTATTACCTAAAAGAGGAATTTTCATCCAGGGCAGTGGAAACCCTCTGAAAAGTTTTGATATATCGATAGGAGACAAAAATAAAGCTGGTTTTATAAATACACTCTGAGTCCTGCATATTATACCAATGGATTATTGGCTACACACATAATCCTGACAACAACCCTGGAAATAAGTAATATTATTGTCCCCATTTTAATAAATGCAGAAACTGAGACATAGGGAGATTAAGTAACTTGCCCAAGGTCACCAGCTAGTGAAATGTAAGTATTTGTAAGCACTGTAGACTTCCTGTGGTGGGACTATATTTGATCCACAGCTGTATCCTCAGAGCTCTGCAGAGTGCCAAGAGCTTAGAAGGCAAACACAAATACTGTTTGCGGGTCTGATTTCAGAATGCTGTGCTGGAAATAAGGGCAGGAGAGAAGTTTTAGAGCCTTCAAGAGCAGCCAGCCTCAGGCAAATGAGCCAGTGAGGATTCATGGAGACCCACCTCAGAGGTTCCCAGCTCCTTTTTCTGGTGTCCTGGTCAGACTGCCCCAACTATGTCCACATGGTCTGTCCTTCGGACACAGTTTTCAATATGCCCTATCTTGCTGTGCTGAGAGTCCTTCCCACTCTCCTCTGTCTTCTCTCAGCCCACCTACTCCCAATTTTAAGTCCCTCTCATTACCCCTCTTAAGGTACTTATAGCCATAACATTGTCTGAGAGGCTTTTCTCAGAAGCCTCAAAAATCCAGACAGAAATATCTAAACAATGCCATATCATGAAAGGCTTGGAGATATTTTACAGGTTATCTGGTCTAAACCTCTCATTTTAGAGATTTAAAAAATCTTAAGTCCAGAGAGGGAAAATGACTAGACCAAGGTAACACAGACATCAGTTTCAGAGCTGACACTAGATTCAGCTCTCCTATCTTTTACTCCAGTTCTTCAGAGCAATGACTGGTCAGTATGGGCTGGCATGGTCAGCAAAAGCGTGAGGAGTGAGGACTGCTGTGTGCTGCTTACCTCTCAGTGTCTGGGAAGAAGAGCTTTACTGGTGAGATTCTTAGGGTTCTGTGCGAAAGCAACTACACTAACCACAGGTGAAGAGAGTTGGACAGGAAGCTACTGGGTTTTGTTACCCAAGACACTTATGGAAAAGACATGGAGGCCAACTTACTTCAACGGTGGTCAGTATTTTCGACCAGAATTGTTAAGCAAGTAGGATAGGCTAACGTGAAGTGCTGAGGAGGAACACTTTACTGCATTCGTCTCTGTGACGGCCTTATGAAGGAAGAGCTATCATCTCTACTTTAAAGGCAAGAGCACAAAACTCAGGGGAGCTACATCACTTGCTCGAAGTCATATAACTAATATACGGGGGAATCTAGGCTTGAAGTTAGGTTTTGTCTAATTCCAAAGCCCAGTTCTTTCCACTGAGTACCTTGAAAATTGATTCCAAAGGTCATTACTAAAAATAAATTTGTTCAATGAAAGTTCAGAAAGCCATAATAGTATCACTGGAATAAGTGCACATCCTCTCCAGGAAACTACTTTGAGTGAGCAGCACTTACGTTCATCCATTTGTTTGCTCACTTATTCATTCATTCATTCATTCATTCAATGAATATTTATTGAGTATCTACTAACTGCCAGCCCCTGTTCTAGGAACTGAGAATACAAACTTGGGCAAAAAAGGCTTTGCCTTTATGGACTTACATTCTAGTGGGAAGCGAAGGACAATCAAGTGACCAAGAAAAGGAGCAAGATAATATCAGACGGTCATATGAGATATGAAGGAAATAAAGTAGAATGATGCGATAGAAAGTGGGAAGGGCAGGGAGGAGCAAATTAAATACGGTGATTAGTAAAATTTTCTCAAGGTGAGGCTGGGGTCAGAGTTCAAGAGCAAGAGGATAAACAAATGGAATAAATGTTCATGTTCTTGAAAAAACACACAAGGCAGATGTAGAGGAGATGAAAGCACTCACCTCTCCCTCCCATGACCGCTCTTCTACCTCCCCAGCTTCTGAGTAGAGGAAGAAGGAACACTGAGGCAGAAGGCTCCACGGCAGAGGAGTGTGCTGTAGAGGGCAGGTGACGGGCTTTGGAATTGGAGAGATCCCTGCTGGTGGAACCCTGGGTGAGTTCTTTAACCTCTGAGACTGTTTCTTTGTGTGAAAATGAAGATACGAATGCCTCCTTACTAGGACATGTGGGGATCAACTGAGATAATGGATGGGGGTCAGTTCCTAGTTTCAGCAACAGAAAGTGACTAACTGATCAGGTATAAAGGGAACTTATTAAAGGAAACTTGGTAGCTCACAGAATGAGTTGAAGGTCCAGAAAACCAGGTTTGAAGCTAAGCTCCATGCCCAAAGCCATGCTGCAGAACTAGTCTGATGAGAAAACCACAGCTGCTACCCCCACCACTAAGTACCAGATGCTACAATTAACACTACTGCCACTTCTGTGCCACCAATTCAACCTTACTGCAAGTACTGTACTGCTAGCACTAAGGACATTCCTGGGCCAGGAACTCAAGGTTGCCTCTACTGCCCAGGCCTCACAGTTCCTCACCTCAGAAGTTGATTTCTCGTGAGGGTGCTTCTGATTGGTGGAGCCTAGGTGGTTATGCGTCTGTGCCCTAGTTGTGGGAGAGGCTGGGGAAGTGGGTTTTCTAACTTCTGCTGTGACTGGAAGGACTCATGAAGAAGAGTATTCACAAGGGGCTGGGAAGCCAGCAGATATTGCAAATACCCACTGAGGATGGAAGAGACCGAGCATGGCACCTGGGACCCAGCAGATGCTCAGTGAAGGTAAGTTGCTTTCCCCTTCCAGTTTCACAGTCTTCCATCCATCTGATCCTAAGCTCTGAGGAGATATTAATAATGCTATATGGGTAGACGAAAAGGCCACCATGTACTATTTAAGACTCCCAGTGAGGAATCATAAATTTAGCTTGTTCTATAGACACCTTCCAGAGAGACAGGTTGCTAACTGGGACTTGGCTCAGAGCAGGAACAACACGCTTGGCATTTGCCTAAACGCAGCCTAGCCTAGAGGTAGAATAGCCTGATAAAATGAGGTAGGTTGAGAATTGAGCCTCAAATGAATTGCTGATCCATCACAAAAGCCTTTGATTGGGGGCAGAAACATGGAAAGACAGACCAAGGATCTTCAGCAGACAATGAGAAATTGAAGAACTGGTCTTGCTGCCCTAAGCAGTGTGCTTCCTTCTCTATCTATACTCAGTCCCGTGACTCGATGTTTACATCAGTTTCCTGATTTGCACTTCAAGTCCCTCTACCTTCCACCACTTTTCCCACCCTTTGGGACTAGAGACCAGCCTTGAACCCCAGCGTACTTGAAATCTTGTTAAGATCTTAGCAAAGCTTTCTAAGCCACTGCTCTAAAAATCCTGGTGACATGACAGAGTATAATGTGAACTTGTACTGTCCCTCAATGTCTCTGTGATCCTACAAACAGCCTTGTTTTTCTCTGACCATGCACCCTAGCCCCACATCCCCCAAAATCACATTACTCCCTGACAGTGGCAACCACTGTTTCCCTGGAGATTAGTGCACCACAGACCTGGAAGGTAAAGGAATCTTAGAGATAAAAATAGCACTGACCTCAAGGGATCAGTGAGGGTTATATCAGATAACATAAGTATAGCATTCAGTAAGTGATATCTGCTATTATTACCTTCATTTTAAAAGTAAGGAAAATAGGGCTCAGAGTAGTTAAGTGGCATGTACAAGGGCACACAGCTACTAAAGATAGCAGTGAGGATTCAGAATCGGGTCCGTGTTTCCCCGGCTGCACTGCCTGTCCTAGAGCCCTAGTCACACTTCAAGCCTAGTGCACATGTTTCCTCTTGTTCCAAGCTTCCCAGAGCTCCTCAGCAGAATGAATGTCTCCCTCCACGGCTCTCCCCCTGTCCTGGCTCGATAGAAGAACATTCGAGTTAGGAGGGATAACAAGGCCACTTGCACATTTTTTAACCACCGTTAGATTTTTGCTAAGTGATCACTCTGGATGGCTTTGAACCCAAATCTTGCCCTTATCCATCTGCTGACTTCCTTCCCAGAGTAGTGGTGAGCTAGACGAGCTGAGGAATGGGAGGCCAGGGCCTGGCGCCCTGTGAGATGTCCTCTCCCAGCTCGCAATCTTGCATCTGCTTTCCATCACAGGCTCTCTCTTATTAGGTAACTTCCTGTGCCAGTTTGTTTAACTTGCTATAACTGAGAAGACAGGAAACTAGGCAGTCCTAGATTTAAATTTTGGCTTTGCCTCTAGCTGTGTGACCCTCAGAAAAACTTTCAACCTCCCTGAACCTGATTCTTCATCAGTGAAATGGAAAGAATACTGTGAGGAATATGAGACAACATATTGTGTAAAAAAAAAAGTGTAAAACATCCAGCAAACCATGTGGCAAATCCATGGTAGCTGGGAGTCATTAATCATTCACTATGATTATTACCTGGCCAGACTGAGCCCACAGATGGATGTCTGCCCTGACCCTGGCTCTTTAACTGCAGCTGACCTTCCCTTGTTTCCTGCAATAGGAAGCAAAAAAGATCAACCTCGGGCATTAGGCCTTGTCTCTCTGCCTAGAGTGCCTTTCAAGCTGTTCCCTGTTCTTGTCTTCCTGTTGAGAGCTAGCTTCTCAGGATTTCTTTAAAAATCCACAACATGGCCAATGCTGGCAGAACTGTACTTTGGATTTAGGGTGGGATGCCCCCTCCACATTGAATTTCTGGGCCATCAGTGGCATTTGTCCAGTACACAGCAGTGCCAACTGTTTACTTCTATCTCAAGGTGATCCAACTCCCTTTCTTGGACAGACAGAAGCCATCAATCCTAATGTATTTAAAACTCCAGTGCTAATAGAACAGACGAAATTGCTTTGCTTCAGATAACCACTATATTTTAAAAGTTGCATTACAACCAGTTAATGGCTTTTAATCACAAGGGCCATTTTCTCATAGAAATATTTAAAGCCATCCTCATTAAAAAATTTTTTTTCCCGATTAAAATAACTGAAGCTGCTTATGGAGAAGGAGAAGAAGCCGGGAGGAGGAGAGCTTAGAGGCTCAGAGGACACAAGGAGAAGCAGAGAAAGGGAAGAAAGAGTTTGCAATCATTCCTTGGAATTAGATTGAGTGATTCATTTGATCATTCAACAAATATTTACTAATAATTACTTAAGTAACTCTATTTTAGGCTGCAGATATAGAAATGAATAAGATGTGGCACTTGCCCCTAAAGAACTCTCTAGACTAGTATAGCAGGCCAATAGGCAAACAAACAATAATGGTCAGTGTGATAGGTTAGACAAAAGCAGTAACCCCAAGGGGCCAAGGGGAGGACTCACCATGTTCTGCTTTAGACTGACGCTTTATAGACAAGGTGAGTTTCCCCATTGAAACCTTTAAATATTTAATTTCTAAATATTTCAAATACATCAAAAAGTAGAGAGACTAACATAATGAATGGCTACTACTCTATCAATTCCTAACATTTTGCCATTTCCTTCATATTTTTTAAAAAAATAAAACATTACAGATATAAGTTGAAGCCCCCATGTTTTAACCCAATCCCCTCCCTTCTATAACAGAGGTAAATGTGCCTCTGAAAATGTGTGTTTTTCATTTCCACGCTTTTTTTTTTTTTGGCTATTATTACATATACATGTACCTGATAAGCAAAATAGAACATTCTTCCGCATGCTTTCCAATTGTATATAAACGGACCCTGTTATACTCATCACCCAGCAGCACGCTCTTCTCCTTTACAGCATGTTTTGGAAGTTAGCCATGTTGATAGTTGTAGCTCTAGCTCACGTATTTCGATTTCTGTATAGTTTGCTATATAAACGACCTAACCACATGCACATATGCTCCCACGGTTTTCAATTTTCTGTTATTGTGAATAATGCTGCGACCAAAAAAAATCTATTAGGCATGTGTATGGCATTCTCTAGAAATGGAATGGGTGGCTAGTAAGATATAAGCATCTTCAGCTGTAGTAGCTAATGCTACATTACTTTACAAAGTGGTTGTACTAATTTACATTCCTCCCGCAAGCAGCAGATGACCTCCCAACACTTTTCATCTTCACCAATACTTGGTACTGTAGGCCTTTCTAATTTTTGTCAGTTTCAGTGATATAAAATTATGGTTTTAATGTACATTTCTTTGATGGCTGGTGACGATTAGCCACTTCTCATAATGCCTCTTCAGCTTCATTTCTGTGAACTGCTTATTTCTTATTATTTTTCCATTTTTCTGTTGGGTTGTTTGTCTTTTTTCTACAATTCAGTTGTAGGTTTTTAAATATGTTGGTGTGCGTATAATATATATTATCCTTTGTCAGTTATATGTTCTGCAGCTATTTTCTACTAGTCTATGCTTGAATTTTCACTTTATTTGGGGAATCTTGTTAGACAGAAGTTTTAAATCTATCACAATCAATTTCTGATCTTTTTCTTTATGGTGTTGCTTTTTATGTCTTATTTAAGAAAAGCACCTTTACTCTGAGTTTATTAAAGATATTCTCCTGTTTTTTCTTTGAAAAGTATTGAAGTTTTGCCTTGTAAACTTAGATATTAATCTACCTGGAATTTATTTTGTTATGAGATAGGGATCTAAGGTTAATTTCTATTTTACACTTAAGAAAACTAGGCCTAGATGTAAGAGAATAACAGAAATAGGAAGAAGCAAATGTATCTTCATTCATTCGTAATCCCAAGTACCCATGGATTTACTGATATTCTAGCCAATCTCACCTATGTCCAGACTTTCAACTGACAACCATGTGCTAATAAACTCCAGCCGCGAGTTGTTTCTGTGCACATCCACGTGGCTCTCCCACAGCTGATGCCCTGCTTTCACTCTCCAGCCCCTGCAAAGGTTGTACTGAAAATCCCGAGAGTACTTTCTATGTTTTGAATGAGCCCTGGCTGACAGAGCACCTCACATCAGGATCACCTTAATGGCTTCTTAACTGAAGCGCTCCCTGATTCCAACTACTCCCTAATTCATCACACCCAGTGATCCTTCTGAAGCACAGCTCTGACCACATCACTCTCCCCTGCTCAAAACCCTTCAGTTACTCTACTCTTTCCCTCAGGATAAACTTCAGCCTCCTTGGCATGACATTCAATACTTTCCACAATCTGATCTCTAATGACCTCTGCAGCCTTGTTTTTAGCCCTTACCCGCCCTGTCCTTTGTGCCCCAGTAACACCTGCCTGCAGTTCCTGCACATGCCATGTTGCTTTTGCTTAAGGGACTTGCTGTTCTTTTCCACGTGAATGCCTTTCTGCTCCCCAATTCCACTTGAGACAGAGGCTAACTTTCCAATAAATGTTCTTGTTTCTCCTTCTGCCACCATAGTATATAGTTGTCAGTAAGAAGTAGTCACTTAAGCAGGGACTGAATTTCCCAGTCCCCGTAACAATTTGATGTGATCATGTGACTGATCACATTATGGTCAATGAACTGTGAGTAGGAGTGATATATACTACTTTCAGGTCTGCCCCATAAAAATCTATCATGTATCAGGGTCCCGCCATGATTTCCTCACTTGTGAGCTGGATACAGATGACTCTAAGGCCCTAGGAGCTGGCAGAGATACAAGATGGAAGGAGCCTGGGTCCCTGAATTACCAACATTACAGTCAGAATTTGCAAAAGGAGCCCTGTCTTGGTCCCCGACACCAGGAGGTCCTGCACTTTGGAGTACCTTCCTCAAAATTTTCTAGGTCCCCCTCAGTGCCTGGAACTGATCAGGGCTGGCATTGTTGTCTGGGTAGGGTGCCCTGAGCATAAACCAGTCCCCATTTTTCCTCTTTGGGGGTACTCTCTGAGGGCTGGCTTCATGGGCATGTGACCCATACACAGCTGCACAGGGCCTTGTGTTATATAAGGCCCCTATGTTTGCTTTAATGCTCTGCTGTCACCATCTTCGAGTTCTTGATAAGTTTTAAACAAGGGGACCCACATTTTTATTTTGCAATGGGCTCCACAAACTATGCAGCTGCTCTTGCCTCTAACCCATGTATAGGATGGACCAAATGCCCAGAGGAGCTCTGGGATTCACGCTTAAAGGGTCATCCTGGGGTTCTGGGTAGTACCCTGGTTCCAGAAGGGCACTCCAGTGAGAAGATCATTTCCATTGGTTGGCATGACACTTTTCTTAGGGAATCATGTGTGATTGTGTTGCCAGAATAGTGCTAACATGGACCCATGACAGGATTCTGGGCTACTGACTGTCCACTGCTAACTCTTCTTGTATGGTATGCTAACTCAGGGGTCTGGTTTCTGTGTCAGCTCTCACCCTTTACCCTATGCACTCTCTGCTGTTGGCACTCAGAGCAGTTGAGGGCTTTTGAGACCTGCACAATACCAGTGACCCCTTTCTATGTATGTTCTTGCTTGCTTTCAGGTTGTTTTTAAGCTGGGCTGGTCAAGGGATGGACATTCCTTGCACCAATGAAATAACTCCTTTTACTCTGCCCATAGCCCCTAACCAATTCTCCTTGGGCTGTATGTTGAAGTCAGGGATGCAGTCAACATTGAAAGAGTTCACGTTCCAGGTTTGCAATGATTATGGCCTAAAGAGTACAAGAGAAGACATGTTTGAAATTTTATACTATAAAATTTCAAAAGGAAAGTTTAACATGATTGGAAAATGAATTATTGGTCATATTTTCCTGTACATCTGAGAAAAACCTGCATATTTGGTCATTATCAACAAAGCACAAAAGCAACCTTTAACAGATTCCCTGAAAGCCATCATTCATGATGGACAATGCAGTGTCATAACCAGCACTGAATAAATGGTATTACGGAACTGCAGAGGCAAAAAAGACTATCGTTTCGATATAAACAGGTTCCTAAGAGTCGTGACATTGTGAGTCATAAGAAGGTTGCTGTTTTTTTTTTTTCCTTGAGGTGGGAGATATGAAACTAGGCAGGAACCACATATTTGACAATAAAGAACACGTAGAGATGGTGCCCAGAGAACATGAAGGGTCTTCGCATGCACTGATTAGACAATAAAAAAAATACGTAACTACCTCTTTTCTTCACATTATTCTAAATCTTCAATAAGTCACTATACTTCAATAGTTACAGTGATTTTTATAATTTTTTATGAGTTCTTTAATGTTGTAAATCAACTTGTTTATATAGACAGAAGTCTCATAAAAAAGTATTTGACTAGGGTCTCCACAAACTCAAAACCCTCCCAAATCACTAAATACAGGAAAGCTGCCCAATGAACAGGAGCACTCACATTGGGTAGACATGTAATGAGAAATACATTTTTATTTGGTTAAGCTACTGATATTTTAGAGTTTATCAAGCAGCTAGCATTTCCCTATCACTCCATTTTTTTGTGTTTCTGTGATTCATTCTTAAATACTTGACCCTACACATATCTAGAAAGCTTTTCTTACCTTTCCTGTTCCTCTAATTCTGCCCTTTCCTCTCCCCACTGGGCTGGGTTAGGCTACTCTTCTTTGGGCTCCCATGGTAGCCTGTGCCTCTCTCTATTACTCATCAACCATACCATAGTTACTTCTCTGCTCATGCATTTCCCTCTCCTATTAGACTATGGACTCCTCGAAGGCAGGGAGTTCTATGCATGAATTTTAGCCTCTACACCATGCTCAAGGCCTGGGGAATCAAAGTGCTCAAGAAATAATTTTTAAATCAATACCATTTCACAAGGGAGGCATCTGGATAGAGTAGGAAGAGCACGGGAATGAGAAGACGTGGATTCTAGATCCAACTTTGCCACTATTTTCCTGCATAATCTTAACCAAGCTATTTCCCTTCCCTTAGCCCAAATATCCTCAGGCATAAATTGGAGATGTTAATACCTACTTTTCATTGCTGTTCTGAGAAATAAATACAATAACATATGAGACATATTTCATAAACGGAGTCATAGGTGGCCTTCAAAAGACAGTAGTTGTTATTATAGTAGATGCTCAATAAATATTTGTTAAATTAATGAGTTCGACAATTATTTGAGAGCCTACTATGTGCCAGGCATTGTTGTAGGTACTAGAAAGATAGCAATAAACAAACCAGTGACAAAGTCCTGTTCTCCTGGAGCTTATGCTCTAACAAGAGAAGACAGTCAACAAAAAATATTCAGGGTGTCAGAAAGAGAAACATAAAGCAGAGTAAGACGGACAAGAAATGCTAAGGTGAGGAGTGCTGTCTTACACAGGATGACTGATAAGGTGACAATTGAGCAGAGACATAAAGGAAGAGAAGGAATGAGCCATGAAAATACCAGGGAAGAGTATTCTACGTGGAGGCCAGCAATTGCAAACATCTTGAAACAAGAGTACGTTTGGTGAGTGCATGGAACGGCAAGGAGGCCAGTGTGGCTAGACAGAGTGATCAAGGGAGAGGGTGGGAAGAAGAGGTCAGAGAGGCTGGAGGTAAGGGACAGATTATGTAAGGCCTTGTAGACCATTGTAAAGACTTTGTATTTTTGTTTCTCTGAGTGAGATGAGAAGCCACTGAAGGATTCCAAGCAAGAACTGTCACAAATGACTTTAATTTCAGAAGATCACTTTGACTTCCAGGTGTAGAAGAAATTGTAGTGAATGTATATGGGGAAGAGCTGGGGAGGCTAGGGCAGAATTGGAACCATCAATTAGGAGGCTATTTCAACAATCCAAGCGAGACATAATGGTGGTTTGAGATAAAGAGACAGAGGTGAGAATGATGAGGGGATCAGGAATCTGGTTATATTTTGATCACAGAGCCAATAAGATATGTTAATGGATAGGTTGTTAGACAAGAGAGAGAGACATCAAAGATGATTTCAAAGATGAGAGGTAGCAAAGGAGATAGATGAAGTTACCATTTACAGAGATAGGGGAGAGTGTGAGAAAAGCAGTTTTGGGGATTGGAAATTATGTTTGGTTTTAGACAAGCCGTGTTTCATATGTCTATTAAGTATCCAAGCCAAGATGTTGAGTAAACAATTGGATGTATGATTCAGGAGTTCAGGGAAGAGGTCTGGGTAAAGACATAAATTTAGGAGTCGTCAGCTGATATATGGTATTTTAAGCCATGAGGCTAGATGAAATCATCAAGAATGTAATACTAACTGAGAAAAGAAAAATTCAAAGACCAAACTCTGGGGTACTTCAAAGTCTAGAGGTTGAGGCAATGGAAAGCAACCAGTAAAAGGAGATCTGGAAAGAGAATTAAGAGAAAGTGGTTTCCTAAAGCCAAAGAATCCAATTCGAGAAGCTGTGACCGGTCAATTGTGTTAAAAGTTGCTGATTTTATAACTTCATCACAGAGGTGTTGACATAGAACACTTTTGTCACAGAGTATATTCCGCTATAGAGCCCACAGTTCTGGGCTCAAACCTATCAGCTACTCCCTCTGTCAAATGTGGATATGAATTCTGAACACTATCCTCCAGGGTTGCCATGGGTTCTAGATAAAATAACAGCTGAGAAAACATTTGGTGAAACACTTTACTGTTCAACTATATATAACTTATACTCATTGACACCAGTTCTATGCCAGGATCTGATCTGGGAAATGGGGACAGAGACAGCACAACATACTTCATAATTCTCTGCTCTTAGGGAGATCCCAGTCTAGTTTGTATGTGCGCATGCGTGTGTGCATGCATGAGTGTGTGTTTGCATGTTGTGTCAGTACAACAGTGCACTTTTGGAGGAATGCCCAGAACATGACAGTAGCACAGAGGAGAGGCAGAGTAAGAGGAATTGGGAGTAAAATGAAGGCCACAAAAGTTGGACAGGAGGGAAGATGCCTGGGAGCTTATTTCTTGAGCATAGATCATGGAAGTGGCAGAGTTGGCCCCTGAATGCCAGTCATTTTTAGCTCTCTCACCTTCCGACTGACTTGGAGCATCAGCACTGTTAGCTGAATCAATACTCTCTCCTTGACCCAAGCAATTGATTTTCACAATATCCTCCTTTGTGATGGACAGAAGACTAAGAAGTAGAAACAGAGAAAAACTGTTATACTCTCTGAGAGGGAGCAAAGGAGAGCAAGGGAGAGCTGTTTGTTGGTAGAGGTGGACTATAGGGTGTCAGTGAGCTCAGGCCTAGGGATTCTGGGACAGGGGAAGGTTAAGGAAGGAGAAACTAAGGTAGCCATCCCAGTAGGCTCCTGGGAGTGGTGGACGGTGCTGCCATCAGCAAGACGGAAGGAATTTATGCTGCCAAGTTGAGGACTACGCAGGTGACAGGAGTCAGAGGGCAAGGCAGGCAAACGAGCTACAATTCCACCAGGTTGACAAGAAGGGCCAGAGCAACAACAGCCAGATCAGCACACACCTGACCCAAAGGCCAAGGATGCCCAGGGTCCTACTTCACAGCCCACTTCCCCTAAGAGCAGAAGCCAGTTGATAGCCACTTACAAGCTCTGCACATCCAGGTCCACCAGGGGAAATCCAAGTCCTTCCAAGACCAGTTGATCCTCAATCCTGGCTACAAATGAGAATAATCTGGGACATTTAAAAGAGACAACAATGCCTGGGCATAACTTCTGATTCAGCGGAGGGGAGGCAGGCAATTGGTACATTTTAGAAGCTCTGTAAGTACTCCAATGTGCAGCCAGTGTCAAGAACAGACCTTAAACCATCCTAAAAAAGCAACCTGGTGAACTTGAAAGATCTCCGACCTTGTTATCTCATTCATTCATTCATTCAATAAGTATTCATCGACTGTTACTAAGTACTATAGACCTGGGTTAAAATCACACCGAGATACTTACTGAAGAGCTGTGTGATTTGGGGCACATTACTTCTCTTAACTTCAATTTCTTCAAAATGAAAATAATAATACTACCTATTTCACAGGGTTATTTAGAAGATCACCAGAAATTGCACATTAGAAATGTCTTCAAATAATACGCTCTCAATAATTGTGCATTTCCCTACCCTTTTTCTTAATGAACTGGAAAAGGGGAAGGGCTGGGTGTGGGGAGGGGAAGCAGAAGGTAAAGAGCACTTATTCAGTGACTCTGGGGAAGCAATACCGAGTCAGACTATTGCCAGTCGTGTTTCTGTTCATATAACCAAACAGTTAGGACTCTGCCTTGTTCTTGTGGTTAAGACCTCCCTCCAGACCCAGTCCTTCTGGGTTTGGGGTCCTGCCTTGCTTCCAGAAGTTGTACAGGACCTTGGTTGCTCAAGCCCTGCTACCTACCTATGCAAAGACCTGCTTGACTCTGGGCACAAGCCAGTACTTGGCAGGAGTGGAGGGGCATAGACTGCAGTGGGGCAGACTTATGTTTAGGCTCGTTCAATTACTTATAAGCAAACCACTTCACATCTGAGCCTCTGTTTCTTTATTTTTATATTGAGGATAAGATTATTGATTCAGCTCACAGATCTGGAGTTAAGCATCCTGGGTTTGAGTCCTGATTTTGCCACTGTTTCCTCCTGTAGAGTACAGGCAATAATAGCATGTAACTTATGAGCTGTTAGGAGAATAAAATAATACATTTAAGGTACCTGGAACACTATCTGGCACATAGTAGGTTATCAATTAACATCAGCTGTTAATATTATTTTTATTATTATCATCATCACCATATACCTCTTTGAATGTCCATGGAAGCCTATGTTCAGCTGAGCAACCCAACAGCCAATACAAGCACCAAAACACAGAGAGCTAATTAATCCATTAAGGCAGCAGCTTCAATGACCGCTGGGAATGTGTACAAATCATGTCGTTTTTTCCAGACCTGTCATCTCACACAGGATAATGGCTCCCAGGCGGGCTTGCATTCTGTAAGATGTTCCTGGGGAACTCCCGCAGGGGTTTCAGGTGGCATGAAAGATGGGGTCTTTCCCAGAGCTTTTCAGAGAAGGGGAAATAAACGACCTCGTCACGTCCCTTCTGACTCAGCCTGTGCCTCTGTGGCTCACCATGTGACCATTTTCTGCCCTGAATGCTTAACTATTGAGGCCTGAACAACGGATTAAGGTCCAAAGGAGCTTATTGGTTGACTTAGTAATGATCACTGTTGATAACCACTCTCCTACAAACAGTACTTTACAGTTCACAAAATCCTTTCATACAAATTGTTTCATTGGATTCATTCATTCATTTATTTACTGAACACTCACCGAGTATTTACTATGTGTCAGCCTCTGTATGAAGTAATAGTCAGTCAACAAAATATTATGTTTAAGTGCTGAGGCTATACTAGTAAACAAGACTCCAGATGTGAATCAGCAGTTCACAATCAAATTGGAGCGAGTTGGAGCATATGAAAGAACAGAAAAAGCACAGTTCCTGTGATGGAACCAGGGCATGTGTGGGGCAGGGTACAAAGAAGTGAGTGACAGTTCTATCTAGTATGAGGTAGACAAGAAAGACTTCCTGCCTGGGACCTTTGTCTTAGGGCCAACTCTGAAATTTCAAACTTGTAAACAAATTTCAAAATTGTAAACAAGTAGAGATGAAACAAACAAGTAGAGACGAAAAGGCATTCCGAACTGAGAAAAGCAGGGATACAGCATTGTAAAAATCAGGGAACATTTAGGAAAACACAGGCAGGTTATGGGGCTGTAGTTAAAACAACTTCATTCGTTGGATAGCGGATCAGAGAAGGTTTCATTCACACTAGACCTTGGAGGATAAGGAGGAGTTTGAAATGTTAAAAAGATGGGCATTATTTCAAGAAAAGGGAAAACACACACAAAGGACTCAGAGGCCTGCAATTACACAGTATGTTTGGAGAATGGCAATTTATCTGATGTGGCTTTGTCCCAGAAAGGAACAGAGGAATCAAGGGGAGAGAGGTTGTGACGATGACTTTCATTGCAATGGTACCTGTGGTTTCAGTCTGATTTCTTGGGCCACCCACTTCGACGTGGCAACTTTTGCTCCTGGTCTTCATTAAGGTACTACACAGGTCCTGACAACTTGAGGTTATATAACTATTGGAGTAGTGCTTTTAGAGAAGTGAATAATTAAAGCAATTAGCCAAACAATTAAATTATACACACACACACACACCTGCCTTTTACATAGACATCTCAAAAGAAAGACATTTGGATGCACCTTCTGAAGATGATTTTGTCAATTCTTGTGTTGATCATAAGAGAGACAGGTATTCTCAGTATAAAATGGTAACAGCAGGCACTGGCTCTTGTTTTATTGGTATTAGGAGAATTCTTTTACTTGCCGAAGTTCAGGGATATACATCATGATTACACTCCCTTAGGAGGTGCTGTGGAAATGCCCAGAAGCCTTATATGTCTTCTGAAGGCTGTACAAAGCACACACCTCTGGCTAACTGCTCCGACCACACC
Organism: Equus quagga; assembly: GCF_021613505.1. NCBI lineage: Eukaryota > Metazoa > Chordata > Mammalia > Perissodactyla > Equidae > Equus > Equus quagga. Next base: position 9,903,497 of record NC_060271.1, on the reverse strand, counting down.
TCAGATGGGCAGTGGGCAGGATCCTCACCATCAGTAGCTTGAAGCCTGTATATGTACAGAATACCAGGGTACCAATGGGAGGCTTCATAGCTGGCTCAAAGTTCATGTTTTCACCTCTCCCCTTGCCCTTTGCTTTTTCTATGAAGTTCACAAATATATTCAAGTCTCACAACTTGAAATACTCAAAATCCTCCCCTTTTACATCTTCCCCAAGTGAACAGAACAGCTCTCCCCTTCATGTCACATACATTCCTTCAAAAAGTTTTCTGTAATTATTGCCTCCACTTCCCTAACTTCTTAACCTGAATGGCTTCCACTTCCACCTTCCCTGAAATTGCTCTTACCAAGCCAAGCAATGATCCTAGTAGTGCTAAAACTTCTAAATCCTCATTTTATTTATTTAACACTATTTTAGTGTTTGACACTTTTCACCATTCCCTCCTTAAAACTCCTTTTACCTTTGGCTTCACTGATACTCCTTTCTCCTGGTTTCCATCCTCCTCTTCTGACTGCTTTATCTCAATCACCTTTACCGATTTTTCTTAGTCTACCCAACCCTTAAATTCTGACGTTCTCAAAGTCCCTGTCTCTCAACCTCAAATTTATCCATCCACTTACCCATCCATCCATCAAGTGTACACCTAATGAAGACCCAATTCATGTATGGAAATGAATCAGACCAGGTCCCTGCACTCAAAGAGCTTGTAATATAGTGGGGAGAAAGATACATAAAAAGACAATCCCACGCAGCAGTAGGCACTGTTATGTCTTCTTTCTGCCAGGTGAAGATGCTGCAGTCCAGGGACGACGGCAGTATTAGCAGGGGCCTTCTGCTTCTTCCACTGGAGCCCTGGGGTAAAGAAAACTTACATCTGCATACTTAAACACATTTGGAGAGCCTACAAATGTCCAGCCTGTCATGTCAGACTTAAGTATCCAACAGAATGACACTAAAATTAATCTATTAGTTGTGATCTCTTGGTCCACGCCATTGTACTGTGTTTGGGAGGCAGTCTGCTGTACAGGAAAGAACATCGCTTTTAGGGAAAAATGGGCTTCAGCTGGAATTCTGGATTCATTTTAAACTAGCTGTATTATCTCAGACAAGTTACTCAAATGTTCAAATGTTCTGACCCTCGCTTTCCTCATCTGTAAAATGTGCATAATATTTTCTTATAGAAGTGTTATAAGGATGTGATATAAGAAGCACTTTGCACACTTAGTATTTAGCACAGATATCAGCCCAAGCTTTCTTCTATTGCAAACGTGGGACTAACTCAAAAAGAAGACAGAACGCGGGCAAGCAAGTGTGTACCTCTGCTCAGGTAACGAGGCATGATGCATTGGAAAAGGGGCCCCAGATAGCATTGTTTTAAATAAAAGTCCTAAATTCTCTTTCAATTTCCTTGTTCAAATCACTTAAGGGGAGCTTTCTGTAGTTCTGCTAATGAAGTCATCCTCAAAATCACTTTCAGACAGACTATTGCTCAATAATAAACTAACTGCATGATAATACACACACCCGAGCCCCCAAGTCGGGTGATTTTTTAAGATCAGAATCCATACAAACAGTCATTGAGAGTCTTAAGGGGGTCATTTGCAGAGATTGGATTTCTCCAAAAGAAAAGAATGTACTCATTTTATTCTCTTTATTTTGCCAGCTCATCAAGAAGAAAACGATGAAAAAAACTCTAATTCCTATGGTACAATTCATCACAGGGAATTTTATGGCAGAAAAATGTTTTCAATTTATAATGGCAGTAGTAAGTGACATTGGGTAAAAGCTGAAAGAGACTTTTTTTTTCCTACCAGGAGTCAGCTAGGAATAGAAGAGGGATATAATCATTACTCATCCCTGGATGCTGAATGTTTAAAGGCATCTTACACAACAGCACGCATTTTATTACCCCGCTATACACCAGGCAGAAAATTTTACCAAAACTATAACTTGCATGCCCTGTTTATCATAACTGAGTCAAATTAAGGCCACATGGTAGGTAAAGGGGAGGGTCCTTCTTGTCAGAACCCCAAAGCTTTGACAAGTCCAACAAAAGAGCCAGCCTTAGGAAAGGAGCCATGTTGCAGGGTTTGGTTTAAAAAATGTTTTTTATTTTATTTTTACATATATATATATATATATATATATATTTTTTTTTTTTTTTTTGAGGAAGACTAGCCCTGAGCTAACATCTGCCAATCCTCTTCTTTTTGCTGAGGAAGACTGGCCCTGAGCTAAGATCCGTGCCCATCTTTCTCTATTTTATGTGTGGGGTGCCTGCCACAGTACGGCTTGCCAAGTGGTGCCATGTCTACACCTGGGCTCCAAACTGGTGAACCCGGGCTGCTGAAGTAGACCATGTACACTTAACCACTGCGCCACCTGGCCAACCTCTTAAAATATTTTTGAGTAGAGATTTTGTGTTTTTTGTTTTTTTTAGGGGTTTTTTTGCAGGGAAAGATTTGCCCTGAGCTAACATCTGTTGCCAATCTTCCTCTTTTTTCTTTTTCTCCCTGAAGCCCCAGTGCATGGTTGCATATCCTAGTTATAAGTCATTCTAGTTCTTTTATATGAGACACTGCCATAGCATGGCAACTGACAGATGAGTAGTGTGGTTCCGTGACGGGAAAATGAACCCAGGCCACAGAAGTGGTAAGACTGCCAAACTTTAACCACTAGGTCATCAGGGCTGGCTCTAAAAAATGTCTTTTTAAATGACTTTGGCACTGGGGAAATACACACATACGCACATACACAAACACTTCATTGGCAGAGTTTTCCAATAAATGGAATGCAATGGTAAAAAACTCACTGAGCACTGTTTGCAAAACCCACTATGTACATGGCCAAGGTATTCTTCCATGCTCTTCTGTTTCACTCTCCTGTGTGTATATGGCAAGTCACCAAACCTGTGAGTATGTACTATCACCATCACCATCACTGTAATTCTGCTGCCCCCCACTGTCTATATCACCTTCATCATCAAACTTCATTCATTACTCACTCATTTATTTATTCATTCATTTACATTTACTAAAAAACTCAAATAGACAAATAGTTATTGTATGACAATGCGTCAAGCATTAAAAATACAACAGTGATTATGACATGACCCCCTATTTTTAAGGCATGGAGTTCCCCATTTAGAAGAGTAGATAGCTGAGCAGACAATCATCCCACTGCTGAGTCCATGATACGGGTTCTGCTAAAGGTGTGCTAGGTACTGCGATTCCGAGGTAATGGGGGAAGTGACACATTTAGCACGGAAGGAGTGAGAGAATGCCTTCCGGAGGAGATGCCCTTTTTTAAGTTGAGCTGTGAGGCATGAGTGCACATCTCCTAGTGGGAAATGGGTAGAAAGACAAGGCAGGCAGAAGAAAGAACAAGATGTGCAAAATGCAAGAACATGTGAAATAGAATGGCATGTGCACAGAACTGAAAGAAGTGGAGCTTCATCGAAGGGCAAAGCCTCTGGGCTTTGATTAAATCACTTAGGACAGGTAAAGTGCTGTTCTGTGTGCACTCCAGGGTCACAGATATGAAAACAACACAGCTGTTGATTTCCAAGAGCCACTACTTCACACTCAGGGAAACTTTCTTAATTTCCTTGCCAGGCAAGTTAATTGACTCAGCTTTGCTGTACTTCTGTTTATCTTTGTTTTTTGGTTTTCTGTGTGTGTTTGTTTTGTTTCTGGCCTTTGTTTTATTCTTTGACCTAATGGAAAGAGAGCAAAACATGTGGGAATCTGGAGTCAGAAATCTATCAGAGGGACCAGGAGCAACCCTAAGGAAGAAATGTTCCTGGCGTCCAAGGACTAGCAAGAAGGCCAAGGTGTTGGAGCAGAATGGTAGGCAATAAACTAAGGGAATAACCTAGGGGCCAGATCATGTGAGGCCTTATGAGCCATAGTAAAGGTTTGGGATTTTATTCTAGGCGAATGGTAAGCCACTGAAGGGTTGAAAACAGGGAAATGAAATTATCTGACTCTCATTTTAAAAGAAGCCATCTTGGCTGCTGTGTGGAGCAGGGCTGCAGGGGGGATGTAAATGAAGGAAGGATGTGTTAGGAAAGGAGTATCTTAGACGAAATAACTGGGGCTTGAGCTAGAGTAGTAATGATAGAGGAGATGAGAAATGATTGGAAGCAAGATGTATTTTGAATATCGTTCCGTCACTGTCCCTCTTCCATTTTACTTAACTCCTCAAATGCCAAAACTGTTTATTCTACAAGTAGAGAAACTGAGGCCTAGAAGGGAAGGACTTGGCCTAGGCCATACAGTGGGTTCACGGCAGAGTGGACCTGGGACCCAGCTATCCTGCCTGTTTTCTTTGGCCTCCTCAAATTTTCTACTGCCTCCTCCCCAAGTCAGTTCCATTGTTTTTCAGAAGCCTGCAATACCATCCTCCTGGTGGCATTTTAAGAAAACCAGACAGCATTCAGCAGAAAGCCTGCCTAGCATCAAGAGAAACCAGGACTCTCATGTGCTCCAACTGGAGCGGAGAAGATGTGTGGAAAATACCAAGCAAATGTTTGGACTCAGAATCCAAAATAACATGTACTTAACTCTGCAATTTAAAAAGCTAAATTCAAACATGTGTCTTGTTGGTTTTCCAGAAAATATAGAATCTTATAGCATAAAATTAAATAAACACCAACCCCAACTTGTGGTTTCTCCCTCCCTCTCTCCCTCCCTTCCTTCCTCCAAAGTTTTTTCCAATTGTTTTCAAACTCCCCTATTTTCCAAATTAGGAACTTTCCATATGTTTCGACTGCATAAGGCAACTAGTTCACACTGGCTGTCACCATAACATACAGTGGACACTCCTTACTTGCTAGTTGCACTATACATGTTCAGTCCTCTGGCCTTTGCTCACGCTGTTTCTCTGCCTGGTATGCTTCTCCAATTGCCCTCTCTTTGTCTGAAATACTCTTTGTAGTCTTCTTCTTCAAAGGCTATTCCCTAATTCTTCCTGTCATTCAATTGGCTACTTTATTTCTCTCAAATCTCATTGCAAGGATAGGTATGAAATCCTCAGTCTCCTCACCTTTACTATGGAAAGAAGAATATTTCTACTTGCCCCACAGAGATTTGTAAAGATTAAATGAATGAGTATTGAAGAGAGTAAAGTGCTCAACTATTAGTATTAATTTTTCTTCCTCCTCTGTCCTTCCCTCCTTTCTTTCCTTCTTCTCTCCTTCCCCCCTCCCTCCCTCCCTTCTTTCCTTCCTTCCTTCCTTTTAGTTCTTTGTTTAAAATACCCTTCCTTTGTTGGGGAGGGGATATTCCCCAAATATGTGAATGCAACAGACATTTGTAGTCAGGGCCTGGTGTCTAAAGACCAGCATAAATACTAAAGATAAATGGATAAGTAGCACCTCTTCAGAGTCTAAGGCCAGTTGGGGGCCTGCTCCTGGCGGGGCAGGCCCTATGTCATGTCTAAGTCTTACTTTTCCACTCCACCAAATAAGAATAACAATCAAAATAACCCAAACTCTTAAAAATAACTCTGGTACTCCCTCTCAACAAAAAGAAACTAGGTCTGCGACCCTCCACTTCAACCTAGATAGTTCTTTTATTAGTTTTATATGTTACATGAGATTTTGTTTGAGAAACGGGCTCCTTTCTTTAAAAAATCTTTGAAATAACTGTTCTGATCCAAAGCCCTCATTTTAGAGATACAGAAGCTAAAACTCAGAGAAGGGAAGGAAACAGCCCAAGGACACACTGTGGATGAGCCCTCCAAAGCCAGGTGAAGTAACTTCCAGAACAAGGATACACTACTTCCTGAGTATTATTTCTGCCCTGTCTACCTCCTGAGAGGTTTTCCTGACATTGAATGAGCTAGTGGACTGATTCTCTGGAAACATCTTACTTTCCAGAACAAGCGACTGCCTTCATGCTCATTTTGGCGCTCTCTCCTGGTCTCATGAACCAGGAGCCCTGACAACCAAGATCCATAGCCAGATAGCATGAGGAAGAACCTTCCTCATGGACTCCTCATGGACTTCCTGGACTCCTGCCTCCAACCAATTCCTTAAAGGCATTTTGGGTCAGTGTACGTGGATTTCTACTGAGTCTTCTGGCTGAGAGAATTTCTTTTCTCTCAGCATTTCAATAACAGGCCCTGGGGCTTCAAGGTCACAAAATGGCAACCTCCTCTCTCCTCCTCAGTGACTGTAATGAGCTTTGAATGGAGAGTGGTTCGAAAGAACAGGAGAAAACCAAAATGACCTGGGGACACTGTAGGTGTTGAGGAGAGTAGTGATTTGACTATTAGAGGAACAAATGGCCACTACACCTCTGAATACAGACAACAAAATTTCAGGAACTTTTAAGTCTTCCTCAAGGTGGCTTACACAGACATTCATGAACTAAACTTCAGGCAGGTTTCAAGCGAAACCAAGGTCACAGGTCTGTTTTCTTCTGTCCCATTACATCAGTCCATTAAAGCTTACTCCTCTGAATCTCAGTTTCCTCATTCTAAATTGGGGATAATAATATCTACCTCATAGGTTGTCATGATGGTTCAACAGAAAGATGTAAGGAAGGCTCTTTGCCCATTTCTGCATTACAATGATGATAAAATAATAATAGCCAGCACTCATTGAGTACTTACTATGTGCTAGGCAGATGCCAAGGATATTACTCATATTAATTCATTTAATCTTCAACACAACTTTTTGAGGATTATTATTATCTCCATATACAGATAGGGAAACTGAGGCACAGAAAGGTTAAATTACTTGCCTGAGATCACAAAGCTTGAAAGTGGCAGAGTTGAGATTTCATCCAGGTAGTGTGACTCTATAGCCTATATTTAACCACTGTAGTGACCTGTCTCCAAATAAGCAGGAGACTTAACTGTTGTTATTAATAAGGTCAGTACCAGAAAGGAGAGAAGCAAGTGTGGTGTTTTGGAAGACGTCATAATCCTCCACAGCAGGCAGTCCTTCCAAGTTGATCCAGAATACAGAAATGCCTGATGGTTCCTTTCAAAATGGCTCCCGCTGACAGAATGCCAGATCCCCACACTGTGCTTTTTGGCATTAATTAAAACAAAGGAGTTAATCAAGATAAACTTCCACACCTGCCTGGCACCAGCGTGGAAGTTTATCATGTCTAAATATGTTTCTCATGCATTTACTGCAAATTAGTTTCTGAAAGTGAATTTCAAGGTCTAGTGACTCTGAGGTTCCCTAACTCCGTTTTCATTAAGTTTTCACAAATGATCTACTGTTGCATTATTCTTTTATAGTGCAGATTTAAGGCCCCACTATGAAAAGCAATTATGCTGTCAGAAAAGTGTATTTTGACTTATTAAAAAATCTGAAAGGTTTTAGAAAACTATTTATTTAGGTTCTCATCGGGAGGGTATTTTGACAGTCCTCCAAAAGAAAGCAGTTTTCAGTTGCATACTCTTTGATGTAGCCTACCAAGGCCTCTCTGTGAGGTCTGTGTGGGGCAGCAAAACAAGCACATGGCAGGCCACCAAGAGGCCTTGAGTGTTACTCCCAGAAGAGAGGCCTTGGGCCTCCCTGCTCTCATGTGGAAAACAAAAGAATTGTACACAGTAATCTCTAGACTAAGAGGAGCACAGACACTGTGATTATAGCTGCCTGTACTGAGCACTTCCTGTGTCTCAGACACCGTGCTAATAGTGCTAATATCCAACCCTGAAACATACACTGTATTATTTCTATTTTGTAGATAAGGAAACAAGCTTAAAAAGGTTCCATGGCTTACCCAAAGTCACTCAGTAGATGCTAGATTTGGGACGTGTCCCCTATCGTACATTCTAAGGACTATTATTTAGGGAAAAAAGAATACAGAATAACTATTGATACACTCCACAATATAGATGGTTGACTGAAAGAAGTCAGATGCAAAAGAGTTCCCATTATATGACTCCATTTACATGAAGCTCAAGAACAGACAAAACAAATCTACGGTGATAGAATCAAGAGTGGTCGCTTATGGAGGGGTAGAGAGTGAATGGAAAGCGCCACAAAGGAACTTTCTGGGTGAAGAAAATATTCTAAATTTTGTTTGGGATGGCTGTACAAGTGTACACATTATCAAAGCCCTGGAAATCAAATGCTTAAATTCAGTGCATTTCACTGTATATAAACCTCAAAAAAAAGTGTATGTAGCTAGTGGGCATTTTTGGCTTGTGAGCCCCATGTACAGATGCCTATATGCAAAGACTCTGCTCCTCCTAAAATGGATACAGCTGGGGCAGTGTGTCCTTCCTCGGGAACCAAGGATTTTAAACAAATTTTAAAACAAATAGTTTAGATGCAGTAGCCTTTAAGCTCCTTTCTAGCTCTAATCTCCTCTCATTTTGTACCAAGGTGGCTGTCTCACATCAAGCCCCCACGCCTGGTTGCTTTCATTATAGATAGCTAGACTGAATGCAGGAAAGGCATAGAAGCTAAAGGGAGATTGTCCAAGTGAGATATGGATTTAATCCATCCACATCCTCTCATGTGGTCATAATAAGTAAAATAGTGCTATTGTGTGCTGTGTGAAACAGTCAGTAGGATGAAGACTTGGATTAACATTTCAGTTTAGGTCTCAGTCTGTGGCCAGGATCAGGGCTCAGCTGTGTCTCATTTTTAGCTTATTTTGGTAAGACTTATCTATTCTAGACACTGCCCAGTGCCCTTTATAGATGGTTCTCATCTCATTCTCACAACAGTCCTGTGGAGTAAGCATCATTACCACCTTTTATAGGTGAAGACACTAAAGCTCTGAAAGGCTAAATGATTTGCCTGAGTTTACATGACTTTCCTGTGGTATAGCTGGAATCTGGTTCATAAATCCCTATTTTGAACATCTATTTTAACAGGCAGTGTCAGCCTAAAGTTAGCCTATGGAAAGCAAGTTTAAGAGGCTTATTCTGTGACCAAGATCAGTGATCAGTGATAAGACAGGGGTTAGAAAGACTTGTTTATTCTTTGGCAGACATTATATTTTTGAGAAACACTGTAAATCAAAAGATAAATAAATTCTAGACTGGAAGGAAAAAAGACCTAACTTTTTTTGCCACCTACTATTTGTTACGTAGTAAAAGCCTACAACAGGAGCAACAAGAAGCCTCTGAGTTTGTTTAACCCTAAAATAAACCATTTGCTATAGATATTACCAGGCTCATATAGAGCTAGTTATTGGTCCAAAGTTGCCAAACTTAAAACATTCTCTTAATTGAGCACTTACCTCCATCTCTAGTCCATGGTGTATGAGTGTTTGTTGGGAGGGTACATTTGTACAACAGAATAAAAGTTAAAGTATGGGTGTTAGAGAAGTCTTCAAGCAAATTCTTTTTCTATCCTAATTGACTATGGATGGGACCAAAAAATGTACTATGTTGTTTTGGTGATATTCCCATAACTGCTCATGGTTGTAATTTCAAAATGCCAAGCAAATATCACATAGGAAATAAAACGCAGATGAAGTTATCTTTATAATATATTTGCAACTATTTCCTGGTCAATTAATTGTAGAAATATCAGCTTTCAGAGTGAATTGCCCTGTTTCAGCCTCTTCCCACTTCCTAGTAAAATATACTGGAAAGACAAAGAAATAACACGAACTTACAATATCCACAATTACAATGACAACCAATCTATTGTCAGAAACTGAGAATTACTTCTACAAACTTTAATAACTGCCTGAGCTGGGTTAAAGAAAAGTTGGTGGCCTACTTATGCTTTGCCTCAAGAAATAGAACAGGTCCTCCTACCTGAAAGAAGGTAGAAAAACCACTTAATCTCTAGACCATTATCTCTGAGACCGAGGAGGTGTAAGAGCCAACAACTGGAAGCCATTTCTGTACTACATGAGCTTTGCTATTTGAGGCAGCCAGAGTACTTCTCCCCGCAATCCCTGCCCAATACCCTCTCCTCACAAACATATCTTATTGCACCTAGTCAATTACTTCACCTTCAGAAAACATCTAAACAGCCCAGAAAACATCAGATGGAACTGAAATCCTGGGCAATTGGCAATGGTGTATTGTGTCCTAGGAACTGTCATCCTCACATGTAAAATAATGGAGTCAAGCACAAAAAACACAAACTGTAGTAGCAGTGCCTGCTAGAGATAGTAGCTTCGGATTCTTGTGTGCCTCTTTGTTTATTCATTGTGCTACAGAGAATAAAGAAGTGTAGATTAGAGAAGATCTCATCTTATTATATCACAGACTGGGTTTGTTAGTCCAAGGGCCTTGAGAATCTGACATCAAAATGGTATATATGTGCAATAAATTTAATAGGGGAAATGCCTGCGAGAGAAAATGGGAAGGGACCTTTGGGAGGCCAGACCAAGAATGCTATCAGACTGTAATGCAGGTCATTCAAGGCATGACCTAGAGTGAAGGAACAAGGGAAGGAAGAAATAAAGCTTACGAAAAAGTGTCTTAGACTGCAATGAGTTCTAAGAAAAGATCAGGAAGGTGAACAGGGAGTCCTAGAGCCAAGTTTGCCGGTCAGAGGAGTCCCTTATTACCCAGGAACAAGACAAACTTAATATTCCAACTGAGTTCAGTCTTTGCTAGGAGTGGGCCATGGGAAGTATGGCCTCAGTGCAAACACAGCAGTGGATTTCAGTGCAGCAGCTAGGACCCTTGGTCAATTACAGTTCTTGCATGAGGAACACTCTGATGGCTGCCACACTTGGAATGGGTCCGGCAGGAGTACACAACATGGCCTCTTGTTGTAGACCTGAGGAGGAGATACGAACACAGTGATGGGAAATGCCACATCCTACATTTCATCAATCCTTAAGACTGGATAGATCCCCATAAATTTTAGTTTTTAAAAAGGTTGGTAGTGGAGAGATTTATGAACCAAAACAGAATTGAGTTTACGGACATTCTTATCACTTTCCCATTTAACTCACCTTTTTGGTCTATGGAGTAAGTGGATGACTCTTTGGGATGAGCATAAAATACCATAAATTTAAATAGGTGGTGACTACAGTTGCAGCTGCTGTTCAGATGTGATATATTTACTGGCAAATATCAATATTCCTGGCACCTTGTACAAACTATTGATTTGGCAAATGCCTTTTTCTTTATCAGTTTTCAAGGACAGTCTTCCCCTGACAGGGACAATAGCATACCTTTCCTATCTTTTTGCAGAGCTATTTCAACCCTCCTGCTTTTATCATAAACTAGTCTGCAGAGATCTTGATCATCTTGACATCCCACAGATCATCCACTGGTATACTATGTTGATAACTACAGTATTATGAGGAGGAAGTTACAAGTACCACAGATGCTGTAGAAGGGACAAATGTGACAGGAGGTGAGAGATAAACCTCATAAAAATCCAGGAGTGTGCTTAAGTCAGTGAAATTTTCCAAGTGTCTAGGGTTTGGGAGCACCTTGGAATATCCCCCTAGAAGTGAAAGATAAACTGCTGCACTTCATACTATTTATCTCTAAAAGAAGCACAGTGATAGGTGGGCCTCTCTGGATTTTGGAGGTGACATACACCGTATCTGACTGTGTTGTTCCGGTCCATTTACTGAGTAACCTGTGTTGCTACCAGTTTTGAGTGGAGCTCACAGCAAGAAGGCTCTGCACGAGGTCCAGGCTGCAGTGAAGGCTGCTCTGCACGTGGACCTTATGACTCAGGAGATCCAAAATGACTATGGCAAAGAGGGACTCTATATGAAGCCAATGGTGAGCTACAGTAGGACAACCACAGAGCAGATCACTAGAGTTAAGAGCAAAACCATATCTTCTTCTGCAGATAACTACTTCTGTTTTAAGAAACAGCTCTTATCTGCGTAGTAAGACCCGACAAAGACTAAACCTCTGACCTTGGGACAGCAAGTGATCATGTGGCCTGGGCTGCCATATTACCAAGCCATAAGCTTGGTTTTATAATCCACCAACAAGTGAAAATGGTATATAAGTGGTATAATAGTATAAAGCTCTAGTAGGTTCTGAGGCACAAGTAAGTTGCACGAACAGGTGGCTTATATTCCCACAGCGTCTCTTCCTACAGCATTGCTTCCTCTCCTTCAGCCCAACTATGGCCTTACAGAAAGTTCCTTTTAACCAGCTCACTGAAGAAGAAAAAACTTGGGTCTGGTTTACAAGTGATTCTGTGTGACATGCTGGAATCAATCAGACTTGGACTGCTACAGCTTTACAGTCTCCAGTCAGAGCCGTCCTTGAAAGACAATAATCAAGGGAAATCCTTCCAGGGGTCAGAACTTCAAGTAGCACATTTGGTTGTTCACTTCATTTGAACAGAGGGATAGTCTTTACTGATCTAATGGTCACACTCTAATGGTCTGGCTAGACGATCAAGGACTTGGAATGAACAGGATTGGAAGATTCTTCTCGCAGGGATCTGGCAAGAGGTATAAGAATGATATTATTGGAATAGACGGGGTGTGAAGACTTTATATTCTACGTGAATGCTCACCAAAGAGCACCCACTGCAGAGAAGGTTCTCACTAATCAGGTTACGATAATAGAGTCTTTTGGTATCAGTCAATCTCGTTATCCAAGGCCTTGCTTAATGGGTCAAAATACAAAGAGGTCATAACAGCAGGGATGGAGGCTATGCAAGGCTCTACAACACAACTTTTCCTAAATATCTAATCTGCCAGTAGTAGAGACCAACACTGATTCCCCAGCCAATCACTCCCAGACAGTCACCTGGTGGCAGGCTGATTACAGTAGACCCCTTCCATAATGAAGGGGCAGTGATTTGTCCTCACTGGAATGCACATTTATTAGGGATTTCAATTTGCCTTCTCCATACTTAATGCTTCTGCCAGCACCATGGATCCATGGACTCACAGAATTCCTTATTTACCTTATGGTATCACACACAGCATTAATTCTGACAAGCCAACTCATTTTGCTGCTAAGATACGTCAGTGATGGGCTCATACAGATAGTATTTATTGGTCTTAATACATACCTCATTTCCCAGAAGCAGTTTGCCTGACAGATTTGTGGAATGGTCTAACAAAGACTCAGTTCCGGTCCCAGTTGGGAAACTGAAAATTTGGGGTTTCTCTTACAAGACATCATGCATGCTTTGAACCAGTGACCAACACAGAGGGCTGTTTCTCACACAGGCAGAATATATGTATCTGAGAGTCAAGGGGTGAAAATGAGATTGGCTCCTCTCATATGACACCTAATGACTCATTCACAGAAATTTTGTGTCTCATCCCCACAACTTGGGGCTCTGTTGGTTTAGGAGGTCTTAGTTCCTAAAGGAAGACGGCAACGGTTCCACTGAAATGGAAGCTAAAGTGACCACTTGGTTATTTAGGGTTCCTGATGCTGCTAAATCAAAAGGCAAAGAATCATGTTGCTGTACTGGTTAGTGATTGATCCCAATTACTAAGGGAGATTGGAGTTGATACAACATAGTGGGAGCAAGAAGGAATAATTCTGGAACCCAGAGGATTCTCTAAGATGCCTTTTTGTACTTCTTTGTCCAATAATAAAAGGTAACGGACAAGTACAACCCAATAAAGGTTCACTGAAGATGCATACCCTTCCAAAATAAAGGTTGCATCCCCCTACCAGGTAAAGAACATCAGAAAGCTGAGGAATTTGCTGAGAGCAAAGGGGAAATGGAATGAGTAATAGAAAAAGGAAGTTATAACTATCACTATACCCTTTGACCAGTTGCAGAAATGAGTACTGTAGCAAATATACATCTCTTCTTCCTTAGGGATGTGTGCGTGTGTGTGTGTGTGTGTGTGTGTGTAAATTTATCTCTCCCTCTCCCTTCCTTTTCCCTTAATATTTTATAAAGAGTTCATTGTTGGTGGATACCTTTAAAGATATCCTTTAGATTGCATATTATTCAAATGGGATTGTGACTAAAACAGATAACATGACCTCACCAAGAGATGGTTGCAGTGACTACTGGAACTTTGTGTCTTCCCCTTTTGAGGAGATGGTGAGAACATCTTTATGTGTATGAAAATCAGCTACGTCTTCCAAGGTGAAAGCATGAAATTGACATATTTTGTTATATGGAACTTCAAACATACGTAGAAGGGCATGTATAGATGATTAAGTAACCAGAGGGATAGACGGGGTCAGATGTCTACCTATTGTCTTTCAGTTCCAAATCCACCCTTTTCTACTTTGCTCTATGATACTGCAAACTACACTTCCCAGATTTCTTTTCTGTATGGCTTCCTGTTAGGTTCTGACAATAACTAAAGGGAAATTGCAAGGCAAGAAGAGGAGCAGAGAAGAAACTGCTTTTCTGCTTTTTGTGTTTGTTGGCTCCAGTTTCCACTTTCTTTTGACACTCCTAGAACCAACTTCTTCCTGCCCTCTCAGAGGCACCAGCCACAGACAGGCAATGCCCCCTCCTCAGAGAAATGAACTCAGTGCCACACAGTCCCTCTCTAAGCTCCTAGGTTCTGATAACTCCAACTCATCCTTTTTGCTCCCCTAATCCCAGCAGTGATGGCAGCTTCTTGCGATTATTATCCCTGGGTGAGCTCAGTGTTCCCTTCTGGAGTTTTTAGCTTTCCATACCAGGTAATAATTTCCATATACTAAACCCTCTGCTTCATCTGTTGAAATCTTAGTGTAGTTTTTTTTTCTCCAAAATGAACCTAAATGACCCTGTCACATAGAGACACGCCCTTGCACACAGCAGAGTTAAACAAGATCCCAAAGCTCACCGACAAGGCAACAGCTAAGTTGCCTTAATTAATAGCTGCAATGTTCTCAGTCAGTTTGTTTTTGCTTTGAGGATAAACAGTAAAAGAACCAAAGATATCTGTGTATGCAAGATAAAGATAAATAACTAAACATCTAGCAGTAAATGATAGTTGACAACAAATTTGTGCCCTTTATAAAGGGAGATCTCTGTGTAAGGTCTATTTAGTAACCATCAAAGTAATTTAATCCTGCTTGGCAAAAGCTGGGAAACATCAATGACTCCTCCATTTTCCTGTTAATTATGTCCCATTCTTTCCAAGCTCAAATCCTACATTCCAATTGGACCTATAATGCACTTTCTCTCTTTGTGTATAAACATACACTTATTCATAAATTAGTATCTCTACTAATATCTAGTATCTTATTATACTTAATAAGTATGCTTAAATACTAGTATTTATACTAATAAGTATACTTAAATACTAGTACCTCATTATAAATTAGTATCTCTACTTTCCTCAGATCACTAAAACTGTGATTTTTAGATCTTGGGGAAGAGAACATCCTAAAACACAATTCATTACTTCATTTTACTCATTCTTTCAGCAAATCTGCATTGCATGTCTACTATGTTTTAGGGGACTGTGCTAAGGAATGAAAATGTAGAAGGAGCAAAAGCGGACATGTTACCTGTCCTCAGAAGCTTACAGTCTATCGAGGAGACAGACGTCAATCAAAAGATCACACATACAATGGAAAGATTCAACAGTGCTAAGTGCTAAGGTATACAGTATGTGAGAACCTATAGCAGAGATTTTGACAGGGTGGGGCAAGGGAAAGCAGGAAAACAAACCAAAATCTTTATCCTAAGAAGAATGGGAAGCTATTCAAGTGTTTTGATTTTGGAGGATCTTAAGTGATCAAATGTGCATTTGATTTGCTGAAGAGGATAAGTTCTATAAAATTTGTGTGGGTAGTGATGCAAAATGCAAAGGAAGAGCATTAGATTAGAAAACAACCTGGATTCAAGGGTTATTAATATTATTATTTAATTCATCATAAATATTTGAGTGACAATTACAAGGGCTATTCATGGTATTTCCCAATTTTGTATACAATAAAGTTTTAATCAATAAATTTTGTATACAATAGTTATCTCTGAAATATAACTGTATATTATAGATTATAACTGTAGTATTATAGATTACTCATTACAAAGATGATAAAAATATTATATCAGTCCTTTTTTCCATTCCTTCAACTTGGCTGAACTCAGCCCTGCCTGTCAGAGCTGCCCCCAGGTAGATTCTAAATATAAGTGCAGCAGTGGGCAGCTGCTTCTCTCTAGCCTCATCCATTCCTTGCAAAATGCTGAGACGGTGCTTTTTTGCTTTAGCTATTGTTTTCCTCTAATTATGTTCAACTTAAATGGCTATAGGAGCTAAAAATATAGCCATGGAGAGAAGCTATGATAGCAGTTAGTAAAGGTCCTGAATGGATACCTCCACCAGACATCACTTTTTAAAATTCCCCTGATGCTCAGTATGGAAAAATTCCCAGTAGGTTCAAAAGATATTGTTATAAAATGGATAGCCATATTGCTGTCAAACATAATCTATGGGATTGACAGTTAATCCAATGGAATCATAGAATCATACACTCATAGGTTTAAAGAAACACAGAACCTTAGAACTTTAGAACTGTAAAATAAAACACATTTTTAAAAATATTTAAACAGTTAAAAGTGATCTCAAAATCCATCTGCTGCAACTATCCACCCTATGTGTGAACCTCTGTAATATCTGAGCTCCCATGTAGCTGCTCACATTCTACTTGAACACACACATTGATGAGGGCTTCCTGCCTTCCTAGGCAGCCTGTTTCATATTTAGGCATCTTTGAACATTGGAAAGATTACCTGAAGGCAGAGATGAAATATGACCCCTGCCTACTTATTGGTCCTACTTCTATTACCAGTGCTATGAATGTTCAAGGAGAAAAAACATGGATTAAACTCACTCAAGCACCTTTGGATTGGTTTTATTTCCCTTTCCCTGGACGCAGAAACACTAAGATCCAATTAAGAACATCTGTGCAGTATACTATGCAACCTGGGTCCTAGTTTTCTTCTGGCACTTCCTAATCGTTTTTCTGTATTAGAAATCTGAGTTAATCCGGATTCCTTCCTCTCCCTATTTCTGCACGTGATAGGGAACATTGATTGAGTTCATTCTATATTTCCTGTTCTAAATTTATGGGTGTAACCCATTTATTCCTCACAATAACACTATGAGATAGGTTCTCTCATTATCCTCATTGTCTAGAGGAGAAAAGTGAGGAACAGAAAAAGTATGTACCAGGTACCAGTTTCTCAATAGTGAGTGTTATAGCTGGAATTCAAACTCAGGACATCTGGCTCTCGAGTTCATGCTCCCAACCTATGTGTTAGAACAGAATAGGAAAAAACATAAAACTCTTAGGAATGTTGAATTCCCTAGTTTGGCAAAGATAGGGATTTACCTAACAATGGACAAATGCCATCAAATGTAGAATGTGATCTTGGGCAGATTACTGCCTTTTCTGAGCCTTGGTTTCAACAGTAAATGAAGCAAAGCTTTTGAATGTCCTCCAAAGCCCCTTCTAGTCTGAAACGCAAAGAGCTCTTCCAAACTGGTGAGAGTTTAGCTACAAGATTTCCTGAATTCCAAACATGTGTCAAGCACTGAGCTTAGTCCTTCCTTGGAATACACAAGGAGACAAAAGTGAAGTCAAACAAATAGAAAACAGTGTGATAGATGCAATAACAAATCTGTCTGTCCACAAAAGAACGGGGTGGGAGGTCAAAGAAGACTCTAGAGAAGAGCTGACACCTAATCAAGGTTTTGAAAGACGACAGAGTTCACTAGGTATATAAGTGGTAAAAGACCTTCCAGGTAGAGGAGATGACATATTGAGAAGGTAGAAAAGTCTGTTTGGGACCTGACAAGCAGTTTACTATGACTAACTAGGGGGGGAAAGTATAAGTGGAAAAGCAGTAAGAAGACCGGAGAGATGGGTAGGGCCAGATGATAGGGCTGTGGTGCCTGGGTAAGAGATTAGAATGGGACTCTACAGAGGATTGACAGGGTAAAAAACATGAATTTTATTTTCTGTTTTTTTTTTTTTAAATATTACCATGATCAGTTGTACAGACATTATTTTGGAATCAAGTTATTCATCAAAAATGACATTCCTGAGACTGAAATTGCTTGCAATATAATAAATTTTAACTCTTTTTTCTTCATATTCACATGGAACCCCAGTATATTCTAATACTTTTTATAAACTACAATTCCAGTTACATTGTCATTTAGATAAATTGTCCCAATTATGGGTAAAAAATGGTACAAACAGCAACCTCCTAGAGAGCTGAGGAGAAGAGGTTGAGAATGGTCTGTTCTGTTAGGCTCTGACTTGCAGTTGCTTCCAGGTTTATAGATATTTCAAGGGAAACAAGGACAAGGAGGTTCTAGGAGATACTCAGCATGTATGGAGATATCGGTAACAGCTCACTGACAGCTCAGGCATCCCGCAGGGGACATCTGGACTTTGCTCATTTGTCAGAGTTCAACAAGATTATGGTGCAACTCAACAAAGCAAAATTATAGGGAAAACTTATCCTACATTTCTAAGTGAAGAAACAGTGGAAATGTAGGAAATTCAAATTAATTTTATAAATCCATTCATTCATTCATTTATTTATTCAATCAACAAGCAAATGTTAACTGAGGAAGCAAGTATATTAGAACTTAGGTTTTGGCTATTGTTTAACCATTTACTAGCTGTGAGTCATTGGGCAAATTAATTAATCTCTTGTGCCCCAGTTTCCCTTTATTATGTTAACCATAATAATGATAATAATAATACCTATACTTTGGGGGGTAGGGAATAAGCGGATTGACTGAAGAGCTATCTAGGGGATAGAAGCAACCAGAACCAAACTTGTGAACCTTATATATAAATGAGGAATGAAGGAGAGGAGGAGTCTAAAAAGGTCTCTAGGGTTCTCATTTAGGACTAAGTGATAGAACTAGAGAACACAGCAAGGAAGGACTAAAGAAGTATTTATGTGCAAGGCATGATACAGCAGAAGCAGATTGTCTCAGAGCTGAAGCAAGACTCTTATACTTGGGTCATTTAGGAGAGACATACAACAACATGATAACTGGCAAAATGAATTTTGCGAGGGTACATGAATCCACCAAACAAAGAGCTCAGGGAAGGTTGGTGCAATCACGGCAGGCAGTAGAGGATTAGGAGGTTGAGGATCAAGTCTAATCTCACCAAGTCTAGCCTCTAACACCATTTTTAAGATGTGGAAACTAAGGTTTTGAGTGGGAAAGTAGCTTGCCCAAGGTCACACAACAAATCAGAGGCAGGCTCAGGACTAGGGATGTAGTTCTCTTTCTGTTACGCTAGGCTCCGTGCTCCCACAGAGAGATATCTGAATAGTGTAGTTCTCTGGCACATTCCAATAAAATCTCTTTGACCCACAGTTTTCTCAGCTGCCTATCATACACTCTTTTGGAGACTCACAATGCACATTAGGTTGTGAAAAGATTTGAAGTAAAAAAACTTTAACACTGTTTAACCTAATATTTCCCAAATAGATCCCTATTCTCATAATATCTATCTATTCTTCCATGGAACACAATTTGAGACATGCAAAAACAATTCTGATAGAGAGATGCAAAGCTCATAACCTGGCCTAGGGGTGGAAGGTGAAACAAGTAGGAGTATCTAATGCCTGAACTGTGTCTGAAACAGTTAGTAGGAGTTAGTCAAAAGAAGGAGGTAGGAAATGGGCAAGGCCTTATGGGCAGAGGGAACATAGAAATGTGCCACAACATGGTATCTGCAGCAT
Source organism: Equus quagga (assembly GCF_021613505.1). Taxonomy (NCBI): domain Eukaryota; kingdom Metazoa; phylum Chordata; class Mammalia; order Perissodactyla; family Equidae; genus Equus; species Equus quagga. The sequence goes on along the minus strand of NC_060271.1, from coordinate 9,883,929 downwards.
TTCATAGTATTCAATGAACAGAAGGGAGGAGAGGAATATGAGAATAAAGAGGTAACTAAAGCCCACATCTGGAGAGGCTTGTAATATCATAAAAAATTTGGGAGGACTTCTACTTCTGGCTGAGATAAGACAATATAAATTGAATTTACCCTCCCACCTGAAACAACCAAAAAACCAGGTGAAATATATGAAAAAATTCTTTTTAAGACATTGGACATCAGGTAATAAAGAAGAGTGATTGCTATGAGATGGGAAACAATGTGGTGAGCCATAGGATTGCTCCAGCTTATGCCTTGAGAGTTTCCAGGACCTGACATGGGTGGGGGGGACTCAAGCAGAGTCTGACAAACTCCCTGAGTTAAGAAGTCAAAGCTGAGAGTTTGGAAAGACTAAGGTGGCTAGAGTTTGCAAGTCAGAAAACTGGAAAGGACAGAGTTGGAGGGAGAAAATATTCTGGAGATCTGTCAAGGGTTCCTCTTGAGTACTCAACAGAGTACTGATCAGCACATGTATGTGAGAAAACTAAGACTTGGGAAAGAAACATCTGAGACAATTAGAAGTAACTGATACTCACAGTGGGCTAGGAACAGTGCCTAGTCCCACCAGCTAAACTGGAAAGTCTCATAATTCACAGGGCATTTGTATAGAATACTCAGAAGAGACTTGCCTTAGTAGTGGAGAATAATTAGCCATAGACCAAACACTGCTCTAGTGCCACTTAATGAATTTAAAAGCAAGACTTGAATAAACCAAACTGTTTCAAAAGTAACTTAACCCCATACCAGAATACAGAAATACAAAATACAGAATACATAAATGTCCGTAACTCAACAGGGTAAAATTCTGCCATCTAATAAATATATATTAAATAAAATATATATATATATTTTCTCCTATAGTAAGGAGATAAGTCATATCAAATATTATATATTTAAATATATATATATAAATTAAATATATATATATATATTTTCTCCTATAGTAAGGAGAAAAGTCATATCAAAATGGAGCCAGAATTGATGCAGATATTAGCATCACCAGAAAAAGATAGTGAAATAGTTATTATAACTATATTCTATGTGTTCCAAAAGTTAAGAAGGGATGAAAGATAAAAAAAGCCACATATTGAACTTCGATAGATTAAAAACTATAATATCTAAGATTAAAACATGAATTAGATGGGGATAATGGCAAATTAGACACTGGAGATGAAAGGATTAGTGAATTTGAAGACATAGCAATAAAAACTACCCAGAAAGAAACAAACAGAGAAAAAAGACCACCTCTCCCCAATTAATAAAGCATTACTGAGCTATAGGACAACTTCAGTCATCCTAATACACAGGAAATTGGAATCCCTGAAAGCAGGATGGACAGAAAAAATATCCAAGGAAATAATTGGTGAGATTTTTCCAAATTTGATGAAAACTATAACCTTGCTGATCCAAGAAACTCAATGAATTCCCAACTAAAAGAAACATAAAGAAAACTACACAGAGGCACATCATAACCAAATTGTTCAAAGCCAGTGATAAAAAGAAAATCTTGAGAGCAGCCAGAGGAAAAAAAAAACATGCACAAAGAAACAAAGGTAAGAATGAAAACAGTTTTCTCTTTGGAAACAATGTTAAGTGAGAAGACTATGGATCAACACCTTTGAAGTACAGAAAGGAAAAACTTTCAAGCTAGAATTATTTTATACAAAAAATATTTTTCAAAACCATGGCAAAATTAAGGTTGTTCAGACATAAAAAGCGAAAAGAATTCATTACTAGCACAACCACATTCCAAGAAATGCTAAAGGAAGTCCTTCAGGTAGAATAAAAATGATACCAGATGGAAATCTGGATCTTCCACAAAGAAATTAAGAGCATCAGAAATGGAAGTCATATGGATAAATATTTAAGAATATTTCTTATTTAAATTACTTTAAAAGAAAAAAGGAATAAAGAACAGATGGGACAAAAAGAAAACAAAGAGCAGACTGATAGACTTAAATTTAACCATATCAATAATCATGTTAATGTAAGCAGCCTAAACACTGTAATTAAAAAAGCAGAGATTGCCAGATTGGATAACAAAGCAAAACCCAACTATATGCTACCTATAAGAAATGCAGTTCAGACATAAAGACACAAACAGATTAAAAGTAAAAGGATGGAAAAACTTATACCATTTTAACACTAATAAAGAAATAAAAGCTGGAGTGGATATATTAACATCAGACACATTTCAGAGCAAAGAATATCATCAGGGAGAAAGAGGAAAATTTCATAATGATAAAGAAGTCAATTCATTAAGAGGACATAACAATGCTAATTGTTTATGCATCTAATACCAGAGCTTCAAAATGCATGAAGCAAAAACTGACAGAATTGAACAAATCCACAATTAGTCACAGATTTCAATTCCTCTCTCAGTAGTTGATAGATACACAGGCAGAAAATCAGGAAGGATATATAAGCCTTGAACAGCACTGTCAACCTTGACTTAATTGACATTTATTAAACACTCCACTCAATAACAGGATATATATTTTTCTGAAGTGCATGGAGAACATTTACCATGGTAGACCAAATTCGGGGCCATGAAACAAGTCTCATATGTGTGAAAAACCTGATGGAAAAGCTATAAGAACTACAGAGAAGCTATAAGAAGTACTAAGTGAGTTTAGCAAGGTTGCAGGATAAAATACAACCATTTTAAGAGAGAAAAATACAACCAGACTCAGGGATCCTAATGTGATTCCACAAACACACTAGACTATTTCGTATGTCTGGGTTTTTCTCATGCTGAGCATCCACCTAGAATGTCTTACTTTCCCTTTCCTCACGTTGTCCCCTTCCCACCATACCCTTAAGACAGCCTGGTAAAAAGCCTGTTTACTTTTCAAGATTTCTCCATAAAGCCTTTCCTGACCCACTCTCTCACTCTGTTGTCCCAACAGATAAAATTTTTATACATGCTCTGAATCCTGTATACATGCATCTAAAATAGAACCCCTCTCTATCATTTTAAAAAACTAGTCTACGAGCTACTTGAGGCCAGGGATTTTTCTTATTCATTTTATAAAGTTTAGTGAATAAATGAATGTCTCCTCCACTATAGTAACTAACAACTGATGCCTAACTATGTATGTATGTTTCTGCCTCCTTTGCCAAATTGGGGGCTCCCTGTAGGTAAAGATTGTGTATGACTTCTGTCTTATTCTCATGATCTAACACAATGCCTGGCACATGGAAGACCCTTTATGAAATGTGCTGACTGAATGGCTAGATAAAGCGTGAGAAGGGTCTGAGGTTCCTCACTTCTAGAAGAGAATATCTCAAAGACCACAGGATAGGGTCAATAACAAATGAAAGCATGAAAGACAAAACAAGTCTCTCCTAAGACAGCAAGAACATTGCCTTGAGCAATCTCTCTTTAGAGGCAAATGTTCTACCTTCCCTACCAACGTGTTGGTCAATACTGAGAGCTTGTGGCTGGGACAAATGATTCTGCACTATCTTTTCCCAGCCAAGTTAAGAAATCTGTAGCATCTCGATAAAGTGTGAGATAAGAGAGAGGTGAATTCAATTTAGAAGGCCTTCATAAGTCTTCACTGAGGTACTCCTAGGCATAGAAATGGGCAGGTGGTGGGGAGGAGGCTTGCCAGCATCGATATCTCATTACTGCTGGCTCCACTGGTCTGAGGGGTCAGCACAGAAAAGAGTGTCCCAAGGGAAATTTAGCTTGAGAGCAGCAATTCTCCCTTTCAGCTTGTTGATAGACTAACTCTGTTCACTCCCTTGACAAAAAAGATGGGGTCACTTATTTAGCCTAAGAAATTCCACAGCTGTGGTAGGGACCTTTTCGAGATCATCTGGTCCAACCTTCTCTTTAACAGATAAAGTGGTGGAGGCCCAGAGAACAGTGACTCAGAGGCAGATGCAGAGGCTCTGCCAAGGCAGGGGCTTGGCCTCCTGACTGCTCTTCACTGTCTCTTGACGCAGATTCTGTAAATCCTTTGGATTCCAATGGTGCCCACAGGGTAAAGCCTAAATATATGGAATGCAGTCTAAAGGAATACAAAATAAAGTCTAAATGCATGTCCTTCAAGGCCCTTCAGTCCTGAGGCTAACAAAACTTTCCACTCTTGTTTCTGCCTCCTCCCCACCTGTCTTCCAGCCGCAGTGTACATTCACTCAGTTCCTGGAACATCCCAAATACTTTCACACCTCCATACCTTTACTGCCTCATTCCCACTGCCTAAGATGACATTTCCTTCTTTTGCTATCTGGAAAATTACTATTCATCCTTCAAAGCCTAGTTCAAATGTTGTTTCCTGTTCCAAAACGTCCTGGATATTCCAAGGTAGAACTATTCCCTCCCTGAACCATGCTCATAACACTTTTTTTTTTTTTGAGGAAGATTAAGCCCTGAACTAACATCTGCCACCAATCCTCTTCTTTTTGCTGAGGAAGGCTGGCCCTGAGCTAATGTCCGTGCCCATCTTCCTCTACTTTATATGTGGGACGCCTGCCACACCATGGCTTGACAAGAGGTGCCATGTCCGCACCCGGGATCTGAAGCAGCGAACCCCAGGCCACCAAAGCGGAACGTGCAAACTTAACCACTGCACCACCGAGCCAGCCCCTTAACAGTTTTTATAGGTGTATGTTATGCTTTATAATGTAGCATAAGTACTTGCTATGACAATATATTAAAGTACTTGTAAGTCCACATGCAGGTTATGTTGTTTGGAGAAGTTATCTCCGTTTAAAATTACCAAGCGTATATGAAAGGAAAATACCTTATTCATGCAGCTATTTATGCAGACCCACACTGGGTCATGTAATAAGTACCTAGAATAATATTACTGCCTCAAGAACCTGCATGTCTTTCCCAAGTCCAATACTTGAGTCATAACCACTTATTTATACCAGAAACAGTAGGATATATGGCATATTTATGATGCTAAAAACACTTTTTATGAAATCATAAATCCAATTTTATTTATAATACATAACTTATATATTCATTAAGATATCAAAAGACGATGATGTAGTTACTAAAGAAACTCTCAGTAGATTAGTTCTATAGTATGGGATAGATTTCATATGCATAATTATGCCAAGTACATGTATGTATTTCCAACGTTTATATTATCCATGCTCTGTAGTATGGTCGGGGAAAAAATTTCATGCAACTATGGGAACCGTCTTAATATAAAAAGTTAAAAAAAATACAAATTTTCAAACATAATTTGAACCACAAAAGACAATCATGAGGCTTGTTCACTTGGCTACTTCTCTGGCTCTCCATTTAAACTGAAATTTTGAAGTCCTGAGCCCCCCACCTTAGGCCTTTCCTAAGCTGGCTGCTGTGCAACTCTCCCCACCCCCATTACTCCAGCCCTGATGAATCACGCATCAGACTGGCCTACTATGCCTCCATACATGTTTTTCTTCCTCCATTCTTCACCTGGCTAAAACCAACTTATCTTGCAGTCTCTAGTTCTACTTTCACTTCATCTGATGCCTCCAGCGTGGTCAGGTGCTTCTTTTGGCATCCCACAACTCCTGGGCTTCCCTCTGTCATAGCACAAATCATGTTCTCTGGTCATTGTTCACATTTCAGTCACTTTCATTACATTGAAGATCTTGAGAGCAGAGATCCAATTGGTCAATCTATAGATGCTTATTAAGCACTTACTAAATGCTGGGCATTTTTCTAGGTGCTGGGTATATAACAATAAACAAAACAAAGGTCCGGTTCTCCAAGAATTTACATTCCAGCAGGAGAAAACAGTCTTAAATGAGATAATTTCAGCTACTCATATATGCCATGAAGCAAATGAAATGGTATCATGTGATAGTGACAGAGTGGCGTGTTTTAACTAGAATGAATAGGAAAATCCTCCCTGCAGGGATGACCTTGACTAAGACCTAATTGACGAAAATTCCCCTATGGGAAGAATGCCAAATCTTGGAGACAGGAATGAACTTGACATGTTTGTGTAAGAAGGTCACAGCAGCTAGGTCTTAGTGACTGTGTAAAGGGGAAAGAGGTAGGAGAAATAGGCAGAGGCTAGGTCTTGTAGAGCCTTACTGGACACAGTAAGGAGCTTAGGCTTTATTCTAGTTAGAATGGAAGCCATTGAAAGGTTTCAAGCAGGGAGTGACATATCTGGCTGCTGTGTGGAGAATGGACTCTAGGGGCCAAGAAAGAGGGAGATCAGTTGAGGGCTGTTTCAGTAGTCCAAGCAAGACGTGACAGTGACTCAGACTAGGGTTATAGCAGAGGAAATGGAGGAAGGTTATTGGATTGGGATATATATTAGAGATAGAGCTGGCAAGACTCACTAATGGATTGGATGTGAGGGGAAGAGAGAAATTAATGACAGCCCCTAGGTTTTTACCTGGGGCCATTTACTATGATGGAAAAGACTCAAGTTCCCATCTTGAATGAATACATTTTGACATGCCCATTAGATACCTGGATAGAGATGCTGTGTATGCAGTTTGATTATACTAGTCTAGAGTTCACGAGAAGTTAAGGCTGAAAACTCGTTAGTGTATAGTTGATATTTAAAGCTATGGGAATGGATTAAATTACCTACAGAATGAATATAGCTGGAGAAGAGAAGAGAAGAGAAGAAAAGAAGGCAGAGTTTCCAGGGTACTCCCAAACTGAAAGTATGGTAGGAAAGGAACCATGAGAGGACTCTGAGGAAGAGTGACCACTGAAGAGGAGAAAGAAGAAAAGGAGGAGGAGGACTGCGGTGTCTTGAAATCCCAAAGAAAGTTTTTTAAGAAGGAAATTATGAGTTAACTGTGTGAAATGCTGCTGGGAGGTCAAGAAAGATGAAAACAGAGAAATGACCATTAGAAATGGCAGGATGCTGGTCTAGGATGATCTTGTTAAAGGCTATTTCAGAAGAACAGTAGGGATGGAAGATCAACCTGAATGGACTGAGAAGAGTGATACCTGGTGAGGGAGTGGAAAGAATGAGTATAGATAATTCATTGGAGAACTTTTGCTATACAGTGGGCAGGGAAATAGGTTGTAGCCAGAGGGAAATGTGGGGTCAGGGGGGATCTCTCTCTCTCTCTCTCTCTCTATCTAAAGATAGGAAATATAATGGCTTACTTGTTCGAATATAGGAAAATACAGAAAGTGATAGATTTAAGATATAGATGAAAATGGGATAATTGCAGGGGTGATATAGAGTCTAGAATACAGATTGGCTTTAGATAGGAGCAAGCGTATGTTTCCATTCTGACAGAAGGAAAGGCAGTGTGCGGATACACATGCTGGTAGGTTGGTGAATTTTGAGGCAGTTCTCATCATACGGCTTCTGTTTTCTCTATTAAGAATGAGGTGAGGTCATTAGCTAAGATGACCTATTTGACCCCCATCTTCCCAGTGTTTAGAACAGTGCCCAGCATACAATAAGCACTCTGTAAATGACTGCTGAATGAGCCAATGACCAAACAAAACTGCACGTGATCTGGCGCCATGAAGAGATAAATCTTTTTTTTCTTTCTTCAAATCAGTATCATATCAATTATTTTTCCTACCTTTTAAAAAATTATTTTATTGAAGTCATATTGGTTTATAACACTGTGTAATTTCTGCTGTACATTATTAGATGTCAGTTTCTGTACAGACTGCATCGTGCTCGCCACCAATAGTCTAGATTTTACCCATCACCATACATACGTGCTCCTTTACCCCTTTTGTCCACTGCCCCATTCCCATCCCTTCTGGTAACCACTAATCTCTTCTCTTTATTGATGTGCTTATCTTCCACATATGAGTAAAATCATATAATGTTTGTCTTTCTCTGGGTTATTTTGCTTAACATAATACCCCCAAGGTCCATCCATGTTGTTGCACATGGGATGATTTTTTTTTTAATGGCTGAGTAGTATTCCATTGGATATATATATACCACATCTTCTTTATCCATTCATCTATTGACGGGCACTTGGGTTGCTTCCACATCTTAGCTATTGTGAATAATGCTGCAACAAACACAGGGGTGCATAAATTTCTTCATATTGCTGATTTCATGGTCTTTGGATAAATACCCACTAGTGGGATAGCTGGATTGTATGGTGTTTCTATTTTTAATTTTTTGAGAAATCTCTATACTGTTTTCCATACTGACTGCACCAGTTTGCATTCCCACCAGCAGCGTATGAGGGTTCCCTTTTCTCCACATCCTCTCCAACACTTGTTACTTTTTCTCTTGGTATTTATAGCCATTCTAACAGGTGTAAGGTGATATCTCATTGTAGTTTTGATTTGCATTTCCCTAATAATTAGTGATGTTGAACACCTTTCATGTGTCTGTTGGCCATCTGTATATCTTCTTTGGAAAAATGTCTGCTCATATCTTCTGCCTATTTTTTGATCGGGTGGTTTGTTTTATTATTGTTGAGTTGTATGAGTTCTTTATATATTTTGGAGATTAACCCCTTTTTGGATACATGATTTGCAAATATTTTCTCCCAGTTGGCGGGTTGTATTTTCGTTTTGTTCATTGTCTCCTTTCTCTTGCAGAAGCTTTTTAGTCTGATATAGTCCCATTTGTTTAGTTTTCCTTTTGTTTCCCTTGCCTGAGTAGACATGGCATTCAAAAAAGTGTTGCTAAGACCATCATCAAAGAGTGTACAGACTATATTTTCCTCTAGGAAGTTTATGATTTCAGGTCTTACACTCAAGTCTTTAATCCATTTCGAGTGAATTTTTGTGCGTGGTGTAAGATAATGGTCTACTTTCATTCTTTTCCATGTGGCTGTACAGTTTTCCCAACATCATTTATTGAAGAGATTTTCCTTTCTCTGCTGTAAGTTCTTGGCTCCTTTGTCAAAGATTAGCTGTCCATATGTGTGTGGTTTTATTTCTGGGCTTTCAATGCTGTTCCTTTGATCTGTGTGTCTGTTTTCATGTCAGTACCATACTGTTTTGCTTACTATAGTTTTGTAGTATATTTTGAAGTCAGGGATTATGATGCCTCCAGCTTTGTTGTTTTTTCTCAGGATTGCTTTGGCTATTCAAGGTCTTTTCTTACTCTATGTAAATTCAAAGATTCTTTGTTCTATTTCCATGAAGAATGTAATTGGGATTCTGATTAGGATTGCACTGAATTTGTAGATTGCTTTAGGTAATATGGACATTTTAACTATGGTTACTCTTCCAATCTATGAGCATGGAATATCTTTCCTTATGTCTTCTTTGATTTCTTTCAATAATGTCTTATAGTTTTCAGTGTATAGGTCTTTCACCTCCTTGGTTAAATTTACTCCTAGATATTTTATTCTTTTTGTTGCAGTTGTAAATGGGATTGTACTCTTGACTTCTCTTTCTGCTAGTTCATTATTAGTGTATAGAAATGCAACTTATTTTTGTGTATTGATTTTGTACCCTGCAACTTTGCTGTAGTTGATTATTGCTAATAGTTCTCTGGTGGATTCTTTAGGATTTTCTATATATGGACTCATCTCGTCCACAAACAGCAAGAGTTTCTCTTCTTCCTTTCCAATTTGGATACCTTTTATTTCTTTTTCTTGCCTAATTCTGGCCAAAACCTCTGGTACTATGGTGAATATGAGTGGCAAAAGTGGGCACCCTTTTCTGGTTCCTGTTCTCAGAGGGATAGATTTCAGTTTTCACCATTGAGTATGACATTGGCTGTGGGTTTGTCATATACGGCCTTTATTGTGTCGTATATTTTATTATTTCCTTCTACACTCATTTTATTGATAGTTTTCTTCTTTTTTTTAATCATAAATGGATGTTGGGTCTTGTCAAATGCTTTCTCTGAATCTATTGAGATGATCATGTGGTTTTTATTCCTCATTTTGTTAATGTGGTGTATCACATTAATTGATTTGCAGGTGTTGAACCATCCCTGTGTCCCTGGTATAAATCCAACTTGATCATGGTGTATTATCCTTTTAATGTATTGCTGTATTCAATTTGCCAATATTTTGTTGAAGATTTTTGCATCAATGTTCATTAGCAGTATTGGCCTGTAACTTTCCTTTGTCTTGTCCTTGTCTGGTTTTGGTATCAGGGTAACATTGGCTTCACAGAAAGAGTTATTAAGCATTCTATTTTCTTCAATATTTTGGAATAGTTTGAGAAGGATAGGTATTAAATCTTCTTTGAATGTTTGCTAGAATTCTCCGGAGAAGCCATCTGGTCTTGGACATTTGTTTTTTGTAAGGTTTTTGATTACTGTTTCAGTCTCTACTTCTGATTGGTCTTTTCAGATTCTCTCTTTCTTCTTGATTCAGTTTTGCAAGGTTTTATGAGTCTAAGAATTTATTCATTTCTTCTAGGTTATCCAGTTTGTTGGCATGTAGTTTTTCATGGTATTCTCTTATAATCCTTTGTATTTCTGTGGTATCCTTATAATTTCACCTCTTTCATTTTTAATTTAATTTATTGAAGCCTTCTCTTTTTTTTTCTTAGTGATTCTGGCTAAGGGTTTGTCAATTTTGTTTACCTTCTCAAAGAACCAGCTCTTAGTTTCACTGATTCTAATTTTTGTCTCTATTTCATTTATTTTTGCTCTGATTTTTATTATTTCCCTCCTTTTGTTGACCTTGGGCCTTGTTTGTTCTTCTTTTTATAGTTCTGTTAGGTGTAGTATAAGGTTACTTATTTGAGATTTTTCTTGTTTGTTGATGTAGGCCTGTATTGCCATAAATTTCCCTTTTAGTTCCACTTTTGCTGTATCCCATAAGAATTGGGTATATTGTGTTTTCATTTTCATTTGTCTCCAGGTATTTTTTGATTTCTTTATTGATCCAATGGTTGTTCTGTAGCATGTTGTTTAGTCTCCACATATTTGTTCCCTTCCCAGTTTTTTTCTTTTAGTTGATTTTGAGTTTCATAGCATTGTGGTTGGAAAAGATGCTTGATATGATTTAAATCTTCTTAAATTTATTGAGGCTTGCCTTGTTTCCCAACATATGGTCTATCTTTGAGAACATTCCATGCGCACTTGAGAAGAATGTGTATTCTGCTGTTTTTGGACAGAACGTTCTCTATATATCTATTAAATCCATCTGGTCTAGTATTTCATTTAAGATCACTGTTTCCTTCTTGACTTTCTGTCTAGATGATCTATCCATTGACGTAAGTGGAGTGTTGAGGTCCCTGACTATTACTGTGTTGCTGTCAATTTCTCACTTTAGGTCTGTAAAAGTTGCTTTATGTACTTTATAGCTCCTGTGTTAGGTGCGTATATATCCATAAATATTATATCCTCTTGGTAGAATGTCCCTTTTATCATTATATACTGCCCCTCTTTGTCTCTCATTGTCTTTTTTATCTTGAAGTCTGCTTAGTCCAATATAAGTATGGCAACACCTGCTTTCTTTTGCTTGCCATTTGCTTGGAGTATTGTCTTCCATCCCTTCACTCCGAGCCTATGTTCGTCCTTAGAGCTGAGATGTGTTTCCTGGAGGTGGCATATTGTTGGGTCATGTTTTTTAATTCATCCACTCACTCTGTGTCTTTTGATTGGAAAATTCAATCCATTCACACTTAGAGTGAATATTGATATATAAGGGCTAATATTGCCATTTTATCTCTTGTTTTCTGGGTGTTCTATATTTCAATTGTTTCTTTACCCTTGTATTTCTGACTGCCATGTCAGTTTGGTGGTTTTTGTGATAGTTTTCTCAGTTTTCTCTTTATTTATGATTTGTGGGTCTGCTCTGATGTTTCATTTAGTGGGTACCATAATGTTTGTATATAAGACCTCATAGATTAGATAGTCCATTTTTTGACAGCCTCTTATCTCCATTAGCCTAAGCATGTTTCATCCCTCTCTTCTTCTCCTTCTGAGTTTTTATTGTCACAAATTATTCTTTTTTGTGTTGTGAGTTTGTGACTAAATTGAAGTATTTATAGTTATTTTTGATGTTTTCCTTCCCTTTAACGTTTATGTTATAATTAAGTGTTTACTTACCTATTTTGATATAGAACTGCAACTTCCTGATTCTGTCTATTTATCTCCTTGCTCAAGGTTTTGTAAACCTTTGCTTTTTAGTTTCAGATGGGAGGGCTCCTGTGAATGTTTCTTGTAAGGCAGGACTAGTGGTGATGAACTCCCTCAGCTTTTGTTTATCTGGGATAGCTTCTATTTCTCCATCATATCTGAAGGGTAGTTTCGCTGGATAGAGTATTCTTAGCTGAAAACTTTTGTCTTTCATTATTTTGAATATATCACTCCACTCTCTTGTAACCTGTAATGTTTCTGCTGAGAAATCTGCTGAAAGCCCGATAGGGGTCCCTTTGTAAGCTATTTTCTTCTGCCTTGCTGCCCTTAATATTTTTTATTTGTCAAAGATTTTTGCCAGTTTTAATATTATATGCTTTGGAGAAGGTCTTTTTGCATTGATATAATTAGGAATTCTATTGGCTTCATGTCCTTGTAAGTCTAGCACTTTCCCCAAGTTTGAGACATTCTCAGCTATTATTTCTTTGAACAAGTTCTCTGCTCCTTTCTCCCTCTCTTTTCCCTCTGGAATACCTATAATCCTTATGTTGCTTTTTCTAATTGAGTTGGATATATTTTAAAGAATTTCTTAATTTTTAAAAAATCTTAGTTCTCTCTCCTCCTCCACCTGAAGCCAATTCTATATTTTTATCCTCTAAGTCACTAATTCTGTCCTCCATAATGTCAGCTCTATTTTTTATGGTTTCTAGATTATTTTTTTACTTCATTAATTGTGTTCTTCATATCCAGAATTTCTGTTTGGTTTTTTTTTTTTTTTAGAGCTTCAATCTCTTTGGTGAAGTATTCCTCCTGCTCATTAATTTTATTCATGAGTTTGTTGAACTGTCTTTCTGAGTTTTCTTGTAACTTGCTGAGTTTCTTTATGACAACTACTTTGAATTCTCTGTAGATTGTAAATTTCTGTGACGTCAGGATTGGTTTCTGGAGACTTGTCATTTTCCTTCTGCTCTGAGGTGTTACTGTAATTCTTCATGGTGTTTGATGAATTGATCCTTTGCTGGCACCTTTGGGCTAGTAGCAGGTTTCAGATTCCACCTGCCACTGCTGGTAGGTAGCAAGAGCTGTGTTTTTGAATCCACCCCACGTGCTGCAAGGTATGCTGGTAGGGCTGCTCTGTGTTTGCATGGGCTAGCTGCAGTCACTTGGTGGGTCACACGCACAAGAACAATGGGCAGGTCACTCTCATGCAGGTGGGGCTGCTGCGCTTGGCAGGGGACCAGCTGAGCTTCTGCTCTTGGTGGGCAGGGCTCCTTCGTGGGGGCTAAGCTGCTGCCACTGGGTGTGTAGCACTCCAATAGGCAGGGACACCGAAGAATGGTGGGCACTCCCATGGGCTGGGCTACCACTCCAAAAGGGTGAATACATCACCTAGGCTGCCCCTGCCTCCTCTTACTGTTGCACCAGCCACTGTGTGAGGACCTGAAACCTGGCTCACTGCTGCTGGGGAGGGGGAGTTGTCTGCTCACCTAGTTCTACTGCTTCCTGGGGATCCAGTCCACCCACCTTCAGGTGTATGGCTGTGTGGGTTCTCAGGCTTCCTGCTGTGCTGTATTGGGAATCCTCTGTTGGTTAGTGAATGTCCGTTTAGTTGTAACTTAGAGGGGAGAGACAAAGGGAACAAGTCACTTCACCATGATGCTGATGTCACTTTTTCTGAATCTTCTCAAATCAACAGGAAGAGTGCCCAGTTTTAAACTGAAATCCTGGGTCTGCCACTTGCCAGCTGTAAGACCCTGAAGAAAGTACTTAAACTCTCTGAGCCTGAGGTTTCTCATCCATAAAATGGGGGCAAAATGAATACTTCAAAGGAATATTATAAAAATCAATCAGATACTATACATAAACTTGGCACAGAGGCTGACATATAGTGACTCTTTGATAAATGGATATTGCCACCAATGACAGATCATTGCTGCTACTCCTACTAATATTGGTCACCATCAAACTCTTCCATTTGTTTCCTCAAATAGATTGCAAATGGCTGTAAAGTAAAAGACTATCTTAAGACCCTTCACAGTAGGTTTCTGTTTGAAATGGTAGTAGATAATCAACTGCGTTGGGCGATACAAAGAGAGAAAAAATCCCTTTAAGTTGGGTCATCAGAGAAAGCTTAAAGTCAACAGTTTCAAGATTGAAGCCAAACTATTTCATGTCTATCTGCATTTTACAAACTGCAATTGCATCAATTATCCCTTCCTACCTTCACAAGAGCTCATAGGATAGACATTTTTCTCCCAATTTTATAAATGAAGAAATAGAGACTTAGAGAAGTTAAATGACTGGTTCAGGAGCTTAGTTAATAAGAATGGGGCTGGGATATCTGCATTCAAATGCTCTATGCTCTTGGCCACATTCATTTTTTGAAACATGCCATAGGGAGAGCCAAAGAGAATGAAACTGGTAATAGAAATGAGGGCCCCATCCAAGCTACAACCTGCCCACTTGACCTCAGAGTCTAGTGGGACCTGGCAGATGGCTTCCTACATCTCTTCTCCCTCTCTTCTTGGGCATATGGTTGGACCATATTTCCTGTGAACATTCCCACTGCAGCGAAGTCTAGCTATGTGACTAGTTCTGACTAGTGGAATGTAGGTGAAAGTGATGTGTGCCACTTCAGGCCTAAGCCTTAAGGCAGTGGGCTCTCTCCCCATCCTCTTTTCCCTCCTTCTACCAGCTACAACCTGAGGGGACCTGAATTTGACCGTGGAGATGACAACAATGGCCTAGGTGAAGGTGAATCAGGGCATTGGAAGCAACAGGGTTTCCTGAATAACTGTGGGGAGCCGAGGTGGCTGCCGGCCTAGACTGTTCAATTCAGAATCAATTTGTGAAAGAGAAATGAACTTCATTGTTCTTTAATTCACTGTAGTAGTGGGTTTCTTTGTTATAGCAGCCAGTCCTTACCATTAGTAATACATAGAGACATACATTTGAGAAGATACTTGCAGAAGAGGAGGCTTAGGGGGACATGGAGCTGCCTAAATATCTTTCCATGGCTCTTCTGAGGTAGTGGGGGCAGATAAGCCCCACATAGCCCCAGAATCAGAAGCAGGACAGACATATGACTGGGATCCAGAGACAAAATTCACTTCCACAAAAGAAGGAGCTTCCTTTCAGAGTTATTCTATCAGAGAGACAGATGTCTTTAAAGGTAACGAGTTCCCTATCAGTTCAGGTATGTGAGCAGGGACCGGATGGTCTACTGATAAAAATGCTATACCCAGGGCTCAAGCTTTGTTGTGGGGTTGAGCTAGATGACCTTTAAGGTTCCTTCCATTCCTGACAGTCTTGACTACAGAAGAAAACAAATCTCATCCAATTAAGGGCCTCAGAAAAGCAAGTGATGACTCACTGATGTAGAAGCCGGCTGTGCCTGGAGTTCAATTGCCCTAATAATCATCATCATCACAGAAAGTTCTATTGGCTTTTTCCCCCTTTGATTAAAGTCCTCAGAAATACCTTCAGGCTCCCTTCCAAACAAATGGCCCATTACTGAAACTCAATTTTAATCTGATCTCTCCTTCGGTAATTACATTCTTGGTCAGGGGAACAGGACATTCACTTAATGAAGGGGATGCAGCTCAAAGGGTAAGCACTGCAAATGTCTAGAAGTGAAGAGAATGCATTTGGCATGACATGCCTCCATCAAAGCATATTAGAAAAATGCTGTGCAGTGTGGAAAATGCCCCAGCTTTAGAGGCAGGAAGCCTGGGTCCTATCTTGTCCTTGACTCTGACTTTCTTTCTCTTCTAGGTCTCTGCACCCGCATCCCCATCCCCACTGAATCCATATCCCACTAAGAAGTCTGAAAGACTACCAAAAACCCAAATATGATCAAGATTCTCTGTGCTTTAAGTCTTTCCCTGAACCCTCACTGTTTTTGGATAAACTCTAATATGATACAAGATCCTCAGCTCCCTTGATCTGGATCCTGTGTGCCTCTTTTCAGCATCAACAGGGTCCATTGTATTTGCACCATGCTTAACTTCTTGCAGTTTCTAGAAACAGACTCTTTCTTTCTTCAGTCTTTATACAGCGCTCTCTGTCAGGAACACCTCTCCGCCTTCCAGTTTCTCTAATTAACTTCTACTCATCCTTTGGATCTCAGCTTCTTTTCAATTTTATTTAAGAATCTCTTATACAGCACTTACCATGTGCCAAATACTGAGTGCTTTACAAATACTAACTAATTTCACCCTCATCAGAGTTCTACAAGGTAGGTGCTATGACTATTCACATTTTACAGACGGGGACATGAAGACCCAGAGAAGTTCTGTAACTTGCCCAAGGTCACACAGCTAGTAAGTGGTAGAGCGAGGAGTCCAACCCAGGCATTCTGGCTCCAGAGTCCCTGTTTTCAACCACTATGATATGTTGAAGTATCACTTCCTCAGGGAGACCTCCCTAACCAGGTGTTCTCCCTTTCGTATGTAGTGCATTGGAGCACACATCACTCCACTATGATTAAGTATGTTATGCCATTCTCCCTGCTAGACTGAGAGCTCTGGGGAGGCAGGGATCCATCTTGCTTATTCACTGTTGTACCTCCAGCCCCCAGCATACAGCGGAAACTCAGTAAACGGCTTTTTTTGTTGAATCAATGAATATGTGAATAAGACTCAGTTTCTGAGTATGTAAAGTGAGGAAGCTGATCTTCATCTACATTTTTTTCTATTGCTTTAAATAAGAAAGAGTCCTGAATTCAGATGCTGGCCTTGATACACGGTAGAAAGTTGTCATAGTGGAAGTCAGTTAAACTATTTGAAACTTAATTGTTCCTTTTGTAAAAGACGTTTGCATTAGATGGCTTTAGAGACTGTTTTGGCTCTAGAAAGTCTTAGGTGTTTATTAACTAACATATATTTCGGGAAGTTATAGAAAATTTTGGCTATATGTGCCTAGTTTAATCTTGCCTATTTGTGACCTGGTGTAAAATCCTTACTGTATTACCACTAAGAACAACAAAACAATTTTGAGGCTTGGAAACACAATTTGCTTTTCAGCCTGGTGTGAAATGCAGGCAATTTAGGAGGCATAGAAGGCAGGTATAGTGAAGTGAAAAGAACACAAGACTAAGAGACAAAAGCTCAGTCTACAACAAGTCAGTTGATTGGTAAATTCAGATTCCAAGTTGGACTAAGTGTACTCCTTATGGATACATTTCAAGCATTACGCTTGACTTTCAGGAGCTGGCAGATCTACTTTCTTCAAGAAAGCTTCAGTGGCCTATCATTCACAGTCTTGTACTCTCCTCCCCTTTCCCAACCATGCCCAGAGAGTCCAAGGAGGAAACAAAGTGTCAGAAGTTACAACGTGAACCATCACATCATGGCATCTCAAAGTGGTTAATGTCAAACTGAACTCTCAATTGACAAGTAATTATTTAGCCTTCATTATAGGGCAGATTCCACAGAAGAACTTGGGCAAGCCCCCTAATTATCATCCCTTAGTGTTCTCGCCTATAAAATGGGAACATTTGAGTGTAGCTGCAGGAAGTCATGAACACTCAGGACTGGGCAGGAAGATTTTAACCTTCTGTCTGATCTGGTTCTTTGGTGGGAAGGTCCTCTCAGCAACCATCTTTGCAGTGAGCTGTGCTTCCTATCACAGTAGGTAGCATCACTATCTACCCAGGCTCCCAAACTGGAAACCAGTTCTCCTTGACTCCAACCCTAATCCTCTCTTTTTACAACCCACTGGTTACCGAGCCTTGTCAATGTGAACTCCTAAATATCACTTTTTAACAACTCAGCTCTCACTGTTGTGGTAATTCCTTCATCTCTAGCTAAAATTACTCTAATAGTCTCCTCATTTGTATTCCCATACCAGTTTTTCCTGCCAGAGAGAAGTTCTTAAATTTAAATTTGACCATATCACTCCCTTGCTTAAACACCATCAATCATTTCTCATCACCCTCAGGTGTGATATACAAGAATCCCCACAATATGGCCTCATAGACCTGGATTGGAAGTTTGGTTCTACTACTATCCTACCTTTGGGACCTGGAGCAAGTTAGCTAGCCCCTTAACCCTCTGTTCCTTCATCTATAAAATGGGATAATCATTTATACCCTATGGGGTTGTGATAAAGATTACATTAAATACTGGGTTAAAGATATTTACTATAATGTCTGGATAGCTGGAGTACAACCAACGGTATTTCTTTTTATTAACAAGGAACTCCAGTCTTAGGCATAATTGAGCAAGGGAAAGACAGACATGGTAACAATCATAAAAAAGACAAGGAAAAAAAGATGTGTAAACAGCATCTATGTAAGTTCTGAGGCAGGAGTCATAAACACTAAGAAGTGAAAGGAGCCTTCTCGGAGGAGGTAGTATCTAATCGAGGCCTTGAATGGTCGACGGGGGTGACAACTCTGGGCAGAGTTTGTTGGCTTACTTTGAAGGCTGGTTTTCTCTGTCCCTTTTCGGGACCTTGCTCACTGAAAGTTGAAATAATTAGCATGGAGTTTCTGTTCTCAAGGCTATGATGATGCATGCCCCTGTTCTACCCATAAAACTAAGGGCTTATTTTCCAATATAACTGATCCCTTAACCTTCAGAGACTCAAACATTCTCTATACCTTCAAAACAATAGAAAATTAAAAGAACAATTTCTCTTTACCTTCTAAATCTTGGCAACCTAAAATAGGAGAGCGAGGGAGAGAACATTACAGTCTCATTGGTTTCAATTCTCGACAACGTAATGTGTAATTTTTCTCATTGGAATTTCCAGAACTCTTATTATTTAATCTGTTATTTATTCTGTTAAAGTACAGTCTTCCTTAAGAGCAAAAGGATTAATGGTTTCAAATTCCAGCACGTTGACCTTTATTCTACATTAAAATGCTTATTTGAAACCACTCTGCCAGGGCTCCCATAAGCCATTTGGTATTGAACATCGAAGGAAATATAAAGTTTAACTCCCACTCTAGTCAGGAAGCAGGATTTTGGAAATAAAAATAGGCTTTGTAATGTGCATCCATAGTTGCATGGAAGATGCTGTGAGTTTGTGCACAGACCAGGTGAGCGAAGGCTTGGTTGGATTAGGGCCTACCTCCTCTGTTTAGCCTTGGCCCAGGTCCAGCATAGACTGAAGCAAGGTTACTTCCTGCTTATTTTCCTATCAAAAAAGCCCATACTTTGTCCTACAGCATGGAAGAGGAGGAAGAAAAAAAACACAAAGAATGAATGAATCAGTGAAGCATTGAACATAAAGTTGAAGATTTAATACGGAGAGAAGAAGAAAAAGAAAAGAAGGGAATGCACATTTATTGACCACCTGCTATGCATTAAGTGCTGTAGTAGGAGCTTTTTATACGGCTTTATCTGCAAACAACTCTTTGGCTCAAGTAGGAGTGACTCTCCCTCCCTCCCTGAACTCCAGTTGCACCCTACCAATGACTCTCTCACAGCATGGTCCTTCTCACCTTTCATCGTAGTTACTCATGTGTGAGTCTTGCCTCCCACATTAGACTGAGGGCTTTCTTCGAAGGCAGTTACAACTGATGCCTTAACCATTTCTCTTTCCCCTGAGAGCCAGGCTCATATTTAGCACCTAGTACTGTTGAATTCTATTGAAATAATCACTGGGAATCACCTCAGTGCTGTCTGTTCAAAATTGGCCCATCAGTCCCACTAGTAATACAACCCAAACAAGATCCATTGCCTGGTTCCTTACAAGGTTCTTGGAGCCAGATGTGGGCAAACATCCATCTCTCTAGCTTCCCTCTGGGACTTTGGCTTTTCACCAAGTTTGATGAAATTCCACAGTCTCTGAATAGCCTAATGAGTCCCTTTTGCCATCATTTAAAACATGTGCTAATTGGCACCAACTCAAAAGACTAACATCTCATTTCCACAGTGTCTCGGGGCTGGGCCCCTATTCAATCCACCTCCCTCACTCAGCATGACACCCACATCCTTATGTGGGATCCTCCACGTGAAACGACAGCTTTGTTGGCAGAACTCTTACTGTCCAGTGTCTGGGTTTGTTTCACTCTCAATATGAGCTGAAGAAATCCTACTGGCAGGAGGCTCCTAGTGTTGGACACATGGCATTCCCAGAGATGGGGTCAGAAAACAGGTCATCAAGAAATGGAGTCCTGACTAAGGATGCCTTGTGGCACTACAAGTATGATTGGCATATGAGAGGAACAATGTATAGGAGACAGCACCAGACTGACTGGATCGAATGAAATAAAATGACATATAAAAAGTATCACTCAGAAAGCTGGTCTAGAGCATGTGCTCAATGAATGAGTCATAGTCTCTGTGTCATCCCACAAACTTACAGGAAACATCTCACCTATGCTGGGCCCTAGGCTGGGCACTGGGAATACAGGGATGAATCAGATCCAATCCTTGCCCACAATTAGTTCACAATCTAGTAGAGAGAGAGTGGGGCAAGGATGATATTGGACATAAAAGGCTGGGTTAGAGGGAAGCATAAAGCACTGAGGAAAACAAAGAGGAAAGAGGGCCTAACTCTGCCTGAACAGTGAAGGCTCCAAGTGATGTGGACATTTGATCTGGTTCTTCAAGCATGAGTAGGAATTCTTAGAGTGGGTGACCTGAGAAAAAGGCAGATGGACCACTTGTACAAAGGCCCACTACAGATACACGAAGTCTACATCACCCTTTAAGCACAGTAAGCAGTTAGGATGCACGGAGGCTAGCGTGCCCAGTGGGGACAGAGCGAGACAAGATTGGAAAGAGTTTGGAACAAGATGCCAAGTAAACTGTTATGGGAATATTTAAAGAGGTGGCGATGGGCATGGGCAGAGTCAAGACTTGAACCCAGGTTATAGATCTGGAAACCTGCATTTTCCAGGATGAACAGTGTCTGAAAAAAGGAACCAGGGATATTTAATCTGCAAAATCATATAACCCATCTGTTGACAAATGCAGGCTATTCATCAAAAACACAAAATTCAAAGTGACATTCAATCCAACACTCTAAATTCCCTAAACTAAATTCACTCTAAACTAAATTTCAAGTGAGAAAGAAACCTTTCAATACAATGGCATACAAAGAAGGCAGATTAGAGGGAAGCCCATGGCCCCTCTCTGTGTGGAGGCCATTCGGAGTACAATTTCCTTAATTGTTTTGCCAGAATATAAGGATGACACAGACAAACTAGTAGACCCAGTTTCCAGATCCAACTGCCTACTCTCCTAAAGAGGCACTGGGTGCACAGAAAAGACAGAGAAGACATACAGAGACACAGAGAAAGATATGGAGATAGAGAGAGAGAAGAAATAAGGAAATGAAGACCTAAAGACACAAGTATGAGCACACAGTAGGGGAGTGCTGTGAGGGAGAAAACAAACATCTTCTAAGAGTCTCCTATATACTAGGCACTGCACTAGGTCCTTGACACAAGAGCATTTAGTTCTTGTAAGATGGGAAGAGAAATACTAGAGTTTCAATTTACTCTTAGAGGATAATCTAAACCCATAGCTCTAGAAAATAGGCCTATTTCTAAAGACCTATACTCAAAACTATTGTGGTTGCTGGTGTCATTGAGGAAGTGCCAAGGTAACCATAGGAGGAAACTATTCCTGACCTGAGCCTGAAATTCCACTATTTTATCTGTTCTCTCATTTTGAGCATTTCTCCCCAGTTCCAGTACAAACCCCTAGAGTGAAGGATCCAGGAGCCCCTATGGCTGAGTTGGAGAAAGTGAGTATGATAGCACAGAAAAGAAACAGATGAGTATTTGGAGATGACATGCTTGTGGTGATACGACTTGCTTGTGGTATCTTGGGGGTGTCCAGGAAACCCGCACAGAATGTGACTGCAGCAAGCTCAGCCTCTTCTTTACTCATCATGGGTTCATTACAGGAAACTTAGCAACACTGAGCAACGTCCAGGAATTCTAATGAGAAGCTGCTTGTGGTAGAGGCACAAGCTTTTCTAAAGGGCATTAAGAGTCTTGATGATCCAGAAAATACTGGCAGAACAGGCATGCTTTGAGGAGCCCTTTATTTTACAAAGTTGAAAGGGAGGCAGCTTCACAAACCACAGCAACCCTCCAATTTAAAAAGGTTATAGGCTACGTCTCTCACACACAAGAAAATGCTTTTCTGAGTTTCCTCACATCACCGTCCACACCACACACTGTGCCTATCCCTACCTCTTCTGCTTTCCATTTGCTGCTCCTCAACTCTGACCCATATAGGAAACTCTTGCTCCTTCTAGCTACTCACTCATATCATAATTGCTTATGTTGGGTGGCAGCACAGAGCACTCAGCTGGGAGCTGGGGCACTCAGCCCTGTCACTTGCCAGCTGAGGGATGCGAGGTGAGTCCCTTCTCTTTCTCAGTGTCAGTTTCCCAGTATGGAAGTATATGCTCTCTAGGTCCCTTACAACTCAAAAAGTTGATTATTCTATCACCCTTTGAGCTCTAACTTAAGCTCTACATTCTCCAGCAAGCCATTTCTGATGATCTTGTCAATTCCCATCTTGTCCTCTTCTATATTATACTGTCCTTACTGTTGAGCCCACACATTTGGATAATATTAAAGGTGTTAAAAGTCTTATGTCCAATGCAATAAAAGACTCTTGAGGAAGGGGTTTTCCTTACTCTGTGCCATCCCAGTCCTCATATGCCCACTATCCTTGTATGCCCAACCCAGGGCTGAATTGAGCCAAATAAATATTTTTAAATGGAGTGAGGATTCCTGCCAACTGAAGATGTTCACTTTCTGGGAGACTGACTGGCAATGGCTTCCTGAACATGAGATTGGCAGTTTTCTGAGCAGACTGGTGGGAGACGGTATTGCAGGCAGAAGAAACAGCATGGAGTACAAGATAAATACTTTAGACCACGAGGTAGTATAATATTGTGGTTACGAGTACAGGCTTTGGAGTCAAAACTTCTTTGGCTTCCAATCTTAGTTTTGCCACTTAAAAGTTAATCCTCTTATGCCTCACTTTCTCCTTTTGTAAAATGTTGGAACTACAAATAGTACCTACCTCATAAGGTTGTTAGGATTAAAAGAGTATACGTAAAATGATTGGAACAGTGCCCGAAGCATTGCAAATGTTCAAGAAAGGTAAGCCATTATTATTCCTGGATCATAAGGTCAGAGGTCAAGGATTAAGGAAATTGAGGCTGAGTACACTGGCAGGGGCAAAATCATGAAGGACTTTGCATAATCTGTAAAGGAGTTTAGCTTTTTACCCACCAAGATAAATGGAGAATTGAGAATTGAAAATCTGTTAGAATACTCCTCTGGGGCTTGTGGAAAATAAACTGGAAAGAGGTGAGAGTGGAAGCAGAGAGGAAGTTAAAAAGTTGTTAAAATAATCCACAAGGGATGTTTCACAGCTTAGAACAGAGCTTCACATTTCATCTCAGCGCTAATGCCTCCAAATGGTGTCTCCAAACCTGCCCTCCATTGGAGGATAGAAGGCAGACCAGGTGCTCACAGAGGGACCCCTGTATACCTTTTCTCCCAGCAACCTGTCCCACGTGCCCTCCCCAGGTCAGGCCAGCCTCCTTGTACTTTTTATTCCTGCATGTTAGTCACTAACAAAATGCCCACTCATCACTGCCTTCTAAAGCTCTAGCTGCCCTGCCAGCTCGCAGGCAGCCCCATCCTACAGGGAGCTTCCCTGATTTCTCTGTCCTCCTCTCTCTCGGAGCTAGCTAACCAGATACGATCAACACTTGAGGTGGCCATCAAACTTGTCACCCAAGTCAGGACTCTTTCAGGAGTGAAAGAGAACACTATGAACAATTATGTTGAGTTGACAGCATAAACAGTGAGATATACACAGTCACTGTACCCAGTGGTGTGAAGATACCCTACTTCTTACAGTCTTTCTGTTTCTAATACTTCCTTCATCTGCACAGTACTTTCCGCTTTACAAAAAACTTCTTCATCATTGTTTCATTGATGCTAACACCAGCCGTGAGAGAGTAGGAGGGCAGGAACTATTTGTTTCACCAAGGTGGCTTTCCTTAGGTCATCCAATGAGCCAGTGGCTAGAA
Organism: Equus quagga; assembly: GCF_021613505.1. Taxonomy (NCBI): domain Eukaryota; kingdom Metazoa; phylum Chordata; class Mammalia; order Perissodactyla; family Equidae; genus Equus; species Equus quagga. The sequence continues at coordinate 9,859,901 of NC_060271.1, read as the reverse complement.
CAGCACAGAACCTTCCACCCTACTCTGGGGCCTGCTTTAGTGCTTCATTGTGTTGGAGTTCTCTGGGAGCTGATTTCATCCCTTCGGGTTGGCAGTGGAAGAAAGGATCAAGGCACACATCTTCTTTTCCCTCATCTTCCCTCTACCTAAAGCTAGGGGAATGATAAGGATTGAGAAAGTTGAATCGAGTGGCTAATAAAGAAACTATTGCAATGTGGCAAAATATCAATTAATAAATACAATTGTCATGCAAGTGATAATTATAAATAGTTATCTAGATGGTAGGATTTCAAGTGATTTTTAATTTCCTCCTTATTTTCTGTATTAGCATATACTAGTTATATAATTTTATAAAATGCTATTTTCATTTATTTTTTCCTTTTAAATGAAGAAATAACTATGAGTCTTCAGTGAAAGGGCCAATCTCAGTGGAAAAAACAAAAAACATAGGCTTTTGATCAGGACCTGAGTTGCAATCTTAATTCCACTCTGCGACCTTGAGCAAGTCACATAGTCTCTCAGTCTCAGTTTCCTAACTGGTAGAATAGAGAGATCGCCACCCACCTCACAGAACCGTTGTGAAGAATCCGTAAGATTCAACAAGCAAGAACTCCAGCTAAGGGCCTGGCTTGTGGCAGATTCTCATAAGTGTTCATTGCCTTCATGGGGGAGTTGATGCAGCCTCCCAAGACTTCTGACAAGCATTGCCACCTCCTCTGCTCACAGCTCTGGAACCATCAGGGGATGACTTTGACAGCTGTGCCCCTCAGCCTGCGGGCGGGGCTGCCCAGAGATGTTAGGCCAACTAATGTGGAGAGGCAATCCTGTCAGAATCACTGGGGGTTAGTCATCCTGCCTTCAGGGTTTCTGACAGGATGTTTTGATAAAATAAATCTATTTTAAGTGACTGTAATGAAATACTAACCAGTTTCTGAAGGGCTTTTAAGATGTTTTTAAGAAGTTTCCGATCAAAGGCCTTGGGAAGGCTGACTTCATAGATTAAATATTTAGTACTGAGTCAGTCACTTGAGAGCTAGGCATTCTGACATTACAAGAGGGAGAAAGTACATTCCAGCTGGGGCCATATCCATGTTAAAGACACAGGTGAGGAACTCTGCACCGAGGGGGCTGTCTTCTAGCTCCTCTCGGCTGCAGGGTAGCGGTGACCTCGGAGGCTGTCCAGCTAAGCGTTCAGGGCTGACAGAATTATTCATGCTCTATAGGGACTGGGCAAGCAGCCCCTCAGTGAGCCGTGACAACAGAGATCTGCCTTCCCAGCTGCCACCACTGCTCTCAGCGCCTGTCACTCTGCACACTGCCATTTGGAGTCGGCCAAGTGCCTGATGCCTACAATGTGCTTTGCAGTCCAGCCGGAAGACATTGTCCTCAAGACCACACATGGCTCATAGAGTCCTGGCAGGCAAGGCCCGGTGTGAAGAAGAGATTTGCAAAAGGCCACGCTGCAAGTTAGTGGCACGGCAGGGGCGGCGTCAAGAACTGCTGTGTGACAGTTCTAAGGTCTTTCAGTACATTACATTGTCCGTTCAATGACAAACAGCCACCTGCAGGTGACATAAGAGGAAGAGGAAGAAGCCTAGAATGAGGCATAAGGTAGTGGTTCCTGATATATACCAGATCACAGCCATCTTTGAAAATCTGGTGGAAATTACAAGTCCTCTTCCAGAACAATGCACACACTTATCATGCATATACCACATTTGGCATCCAGTGTTGGGGAATTTGAGCATTCCTTTAAACCCATCCTTGAACCTTGGGTTGCAAAACCTTGGTTTAAGATCATAGCAGACCCGTCAGCTCAGAGTTTCTAACTTTGAGTTTCTTGGATAACTTTTAGAAGTGTGGTATGACACAGTGGAAGCATCGCAGGGTTTGATGCTAGACAAGCCTGGGTTACATCAGTGCTCAGTAACTATGTAATATTAAGAAATTAATATTTCTCTGGACTTCAGTTTCCTATTTTTAACATAGGATAATATTACCTCATGGAGCTATTGGGAGTTTAAGTGGAATAATACATGTAAATCATTTAGAGCACCTGACTCACACTAGGCTATCAATGCATGCAAAGTCCATATCCATCTTTACCCTACCTCGCTCTGCCTCCAGAAAAACCCTAATGGATTTCTCAGCATCCAGTCATCCACTCTGGCCACCTACCATACAACTAAACTTTAGACTCTGAGAGGGCAGAGACCATGTCTGTTTTGCTCACAATTGCTACCTCTGAGTACAGTGACAGGCATATGATAGGTGCTCAATATGTATTGAGTGAATGAATTGAAAGAATGAATGAATGAACCAGATGGATACACAGCAACTTCCAGAGAGGGAGCAGGGACAGTGAATAGAGCAATTATCCTGGGGAAACTGCAAATAATGCTTGTGGCCACAGGTGTTTTGGGCCTCAAAAAAAGGATTTAGGAACCGGGATTCTGACAAGACAATGGAGTAGAAGCTCTGCCTGTTTTGCTCTACTCATTCTTTCATTCCTCTCTACCAATATCAGGTGCCTCATCTTTTCCTACATGGCAAGCTGAGGAGCTACAGTTATACCCAAGCATGACAAGTAAGTAGGAAATCTAGGAGAAGGGACCAGGTGGGACAGTAGGAAGAGGCATAAGTTATTAGTCCCTGCCTGACCCAGCCCCAACTCTGATCTGCAGGTACTGCTGCCTCCACCTGGAAGATCAGCCATGCTGTTTCTGAGCCAGTCCTTATGGCTCAGGGAATACGGAAGCAGCCTTAGTCTCTCCTGCAGGGGGGATCTTGTTGCTAGAACACACACCTGAGGTGAGCCCCAGATCCTGACACACCAACGGAGTTAGAGTCGGCCACAGTGCCTTTCTTGGGATACAAGGTAAGCTTTAACCTAAACCTGGCAAGCCTCCCCTCAGACCCTTATCATCTCTTCTACAGACTGGAGCATGCCTTTAGGCCCCAGACAATGGTAATGGACTGAGGGGAGGAGAAGCACTAGGTCACCACCCACCTGACCTCCAATACCAACTATTGCTTAGAATTTCTTACCGACACGACTGAACCCCTTTAGAAATACACGCAACTTTGCCGGACCTTTCCGGGTACTGAATAGTCTGGATGAACTTAACACATTCCCTAAGATCCCTATTTTGGTGGCTCCACCATTCACCACCTCAAAGAAGTCAGAAACCTACAAGTAGTGCTTGATTTCTCTCTTTCCTTCACTTGTAACATTCAATTAATCACGGGTTCTGTGAATTTTAACTCCTAGATATCTTTTGAATTTATCAACTCTTTTCCATCTTTCTTACCATCATCTTACATGGTCGAGAACTCCCCAACAAAGCTCTTGCCCTCTAATCCCTCCACATAGCAGCCCAAGTGCACTTAATATAAAATAAGTTTGATCTTGTCACTTCCTTGCTTAAACCCCTACATTGACAATCCCGCCACAACCAGAAATAAAACAAAACCAAACTCCAGGCCCTTCCTTCCATTCTAGTCTCTCTGTGTGCCTTGGCCCCTTGCTTGTATATATTCAAAACCCTACCAATGACTCCTCTGTCTCCACAAAAGGGGACTAGGAAGTCTCAGCTGTCCCCGGTTGTAATAGGCTGCCATGGGAGGTAGTGAGCTCCTCATGCCTTAAGGGGTGTCTGTAGAGCCTGGATAGCCACTCACTGAGATGTTGTGGACAAGCTCTGCTCTTGGATGACAGCCTGCTTATATGCCATTCAAGGGCAAATTCTGTCCTAAAGAGACTTCCAGGGGTTTCAGAATAGCACATACATTGGGGATAATAACAACCCCCTCACTACCCTGCCTCCCCTACCCCCAACACACACATTCACATCTGTGTGAGGAGGCCCCATCTCAAGGAAAGCTGTTTCTCCTCTGAGACCAGCCTGACCCACAGCCAGCACAAGTGGGAAGCTGTGCTGGCATGTTTCTTCTTTGGTCAATGTAATCAGTGTAGACATTCCAAGTGAATAATTTAAGCCTCCAAAAATAAATCAACTGGAGCCAAGATTGTCAAATGTGGTTGTCTACCTAGAGCAAAGTAACCAGGTAAATGCCAGATCCCCCTCCGTTCTCCTGTAAATACAGCTTTTTAGGCATTCCTTACTATGCGATAAGAAAGAGACAAAGTCTTAAAGAAAACAAAACAACACTTGGCATTTGTGTAGTTCTTCAGAAATTCAATATGCGGTTAAATTACAGTTACCAACTGAGAAACTAATGTGTGCCAGGCATTATTGCCACTGCTTTATAGACTTGATCTTTTTTTAATCACAGGCTTTTGAGACAAATTACTTAGGTTTAGATCCCAAGTCCCAACTCTACCACTTAATAGCTGTGTGATTTTAGGTAAGTTAATGAATCTCTCTGTACCTCAGTTTCCTAATCTGTAAAATGGACAGAGTAGCAGAATAAACCTCAAAAGGCTGTTGTGAGAATTATACAAGATATATATATATATATATATAGCTAGTACTGTGCGTGCACATATAAGCACTCAATAAATGTTTGCTTTGGTTTACATTATTCCTGAAAAATACCCTGAAAAGTAAGGGTTATTTTTCCAAGTGTGCAGATGAAGAAACAGGCTGAGTATGTGAAATAATTTGTTTAATTTGATAGTGAATTAGTGGTGAAGCTGGGATTCAAACACTGATCCATCTGACTCCAAAACCTCTACATTCTCTTTCCATTTGAGAGAATGGCATGCTGTTGTCACCATCAGGGCTGTTGTTGTCACTATCTTCATCACTAATTGCATAAATAACAATGCCCTCTCACATGGGCATAGCACTTTCTCGTCTTCAAAGAAAACATAGATATATTATCACAAATTACCAACCCTCAGGCCTATAAGTGACTACATGGAACCTCAGCCACACTCTCCATCCCAGGACAGGAGCCATCTCTGCGGTGCCCTTGACAGCTGATCATCTGTCCAAGCTGGGCTTCATCAGTTCTGAGAGGAAATAACCAGAAAGAATCATTCTTAGGTAGAGCAGGGCTGGGCAGGGCAGTGATCCAATTAAATGGGAGGCTGCAGTTTTGAGGAAGATCTCAGAGGTGGAAACACATCTACCATTCTTCCTGACCACAGTCAGGTCCTCAGACTGCACAGAGGGAGGTTCCTTGAGAAGGAGGCCTTCCTAGACCTAAGGAAGGGTGGGCCTGAGGGAAAGGCAGCCAGCTGAGCTTCACCCACTCAGCGGGTGGAGGAAATGAGGAGGAACAGAAGCTCAGAGCAAGAACCAACACCAAGAGAATATGGAGAGTTGTCTCATCTTTGCTTATACCTTCCTCTGCTACTTTGTTTCCCAATTCTGCACCTGCAGGGTGTAACAGAAAACCCTAAAATAGAAGAGGGCCTATAGCCTTGTTTTATGGGGCAAAGATGCGGAGAAGGAAGCTGGAACTGAATCAGCCTCCCCAACCAAGCTAAAGGCAGCAAGCCCAGCAGAACAAGTGTAGGAGCACAGCCACAGAGAAGACAGAGGCAGGCTGGGTCCTGAGGCAAGACAGGAAGGAGGCAAAGTGGAGCCCAGAGGCAACTTTGCCCTGAGAAAGAACCCTGCAGACTCAAGAGGACAAAGTCCTCCTCCACTCCGAGTGAGTGCTTTCATGATCCTATTAGAGCCCACAGTAACACAGAGCAGTCAGTGAAAGGATCCACGCAGGACAGAGAGCAAACATTGTGAAGTCAGACAGACCTGGGTACAAACCCTGGTTTTACCACTCACTAGCTATGTGAGCTCAGGCAAGTGAGTTAACCTGAGCCCTGGTTTCTTCATCTGTGTAAGAAAATAGTTAACAGCAAACTATTGTTAGTCCTGAAGAAGAAATGATTACATGAGAAGGTAAAAACGAGCCTGTATGGGGCGAACATGGTAGATAACATGACTAAAAGGGCTCTTCTTTGTCAAAATGCAAAGCACATGAGACTTCCAATCAGGAAAGCTAGGTCCTACTCCTAGAGACTGTGGACCTCTCCTCTTCTTAGGCCTCAGCTTCCTCAACTGAAAGGTGTTAGAAAACTAACCTCTCAGGGTCTTCCTAGGTCTAAACTTCCAGGACTTCAGCGGCTTACAGTGCAGGCATCATGAATGGGGGAAAGAGACGAAAACTGCCAGCCATCTGTCTCTCCCCAACTCCTATAAAATGGCAGCTTGGACAAGTAATATCAAGACTGGGTAATATTTTGCTGACCTAGTTAGACAAAGTTAGGAAACTTTTAAATATGTATGAATATTATTGAATGAAAAAGAGAAGGCTGATTCAAGTGGCTGCAGTGCATATTAATATCTTATTATTATCCATTTTAATGTAGGAAATATCCTGGAAACTGCCTTTCCTATAAAATACAATTTGGAAAAGAGAATACCTCTATTCTCTTCTCAGCAAATAATTGTCTTTTAATGCCAAACTATGGGAAATATGCCAGAGAAATCAAATGATATTGGAGGATGAAGTTCAATAATTTAGACAAAAGGAATCCAGCATTTAATAAATTAATCTCATCCAAGGTACAATAGAGAAAACAAGGTAGGATTTTTATGATCCTCTTTCTGAAATAATATCTCTTTGGGGAAGGCAAACAAGGAATCTGTACATTTTCAGCAGTTTCTCCTTATAAGAGAGAGATGAGTTAATATATATATTCAACAAAAATTTCTTGAGAACTTACTGTGAACCCAAAAACTCGACAGCCACAACGAGGAATAAAATCCACCTTATTGGATGTATTAGTACTTTATTTCTTTTTATAGCCGAATAATATTCCATTGTAGGCATATACAATATTATTTATCCATTCATCAACAGATGGACATTTAGTAGTTTCTACTTTTTAGCTATTATGAACAATGCTGCTGTGAAGATTCATGTACAAATCTTTGTGTGAACATATGTTTTCGATTCTCTTGTCTATATAACTAGGAGTGAACTTGCTGGGTCATAGGGTACCTCTACGCTTAACATTTTGAGGAACTGCCAGATGTTTTCCAAATCAGCTGTACCATTTTACATTTCCACCGGCAATGTATAACGGCTTCAATTTCCCCACACTCTCCCAACACTTATTGTCTGTCTTCTTTTGGTATAGCCATGCTAGAGGTCAGGTGTGATATCTCACTGTGGTTTCGATTTGCATTTCCTGGATGGCTAAAGAGGTTGAGTATCCTTTTACGTGCTTATTGGCTATTTGCATGTCTTCTGGAGAAATGTTTATTTAGATCCATTGTCCATTCTTAAGTTGGGTTTTCTGTTTTTTTTTTTTGAGTTGTAACAGTTCTTTATACGTTCTTGAGGCAAGCTTCTTTCCAGGTATATGATTTGAAAATATTTTCTCCCCTTCTGCAGCTTGTCCTTTCACTTTCTTGGTGGTATCATTTACAGCACAAATGTTTTTAATTTTGATAAAGTCCAGTTTGTCTTTTGCTGCTTGTGCTTTTTGTGTCATATCTAAGAAGCCATCGCCTAACCCAAGATCCCAAAGATATACTTCTCTGTTTTCTTCTAAGAATTGTATAGTTTTAGCTCTTATAGATAAATGCACATTTAAAGAATGTCTTTTGTCCAAAAGAAAGAAAAATAATGGGGGAACAAGAAAAGGAGGAAGCAGAGGTTGGCAGTGTTAGAGGAAAAGGGCAACAACAGCGTCAGTGGGAAAACACCGAACCACAGGGAAGCCCTGGCAGGTAACCCCTGACTCATTTCCCCACCACCACCCCATCCCCCTACCTCTGGTGACACTCCTACAGAGATAAGCAGAGTCCTGAGAGAAGGTTATTGCAACCTCAGCCATGTTGCCAGGTGAAGGATTCCCCAGAAAGTTCAATAGCTTGCTCTGGGAAGGAGCATAGATTTCAGCCAGGGCCATCAGTCATCTCTCGTCTGAAGTTTCCAATTCCAGCTTCCATGGTGTGAGGTGACTCATAAACATCTTCTTTCCAGGCCCTGTACTTTGTCCCTCCCATGGACTGAGAACATGTCCCATCATATTGTTCCCAAGCCACTACTGGTTGGCACAGTCACCAAAAGTAACACAAAACGAACTTCTTGAAAGTAAGACTGCAGAGTCTGAGTTGATTCTGAGGCCAAAATCATGTTGCACATGGCTTTAAAATTTTACCTTTTTGAGACCTTCTTTAAGTCAAATAAATACAAGGACACCAAAAGTTGTAGCCAGTGATCTATTTTTTAACACTGAAAGAATCTCCCTGAATTCGAATAATAGGATTCTAGGAAAATATCCTGTTCATTTATCAAGTCTCCCTACAGCAGGACATTTTTGTTACAAAATGGATGATAATGATCTACAACTGATTCTGTATTTTTTTTTAAAGATTGGCACCTGAGCTAACAACTGTTGCTGATTTTTTTTTTTTTTGCTTTTTCTCCCCAAATCCCCCCCGTCCATAGTTGTATATTTTCTGTTGTGGGTCCCTCTAGTTGTGGCATGTGGGACGCCGCCTCAGCGTGGCCTGATGAGTGGTACCATGTCCGTGCCCAGGATCCAAACCAGCGAAACCCTGGGCCGTCAAAGCATGCAACTTAACCACTTGACCACGGGGCAGCCCCCTGATTCTATTTTCTTTTCCTTAAGAGTCTTTAAGAAGTTGCCCCATGCCCACCTTTCTGAGGTTCCGACCACTGTCTTCGTAATACCTTTGTCTTTCAGGAGTAGTCAAGAAATAATGTCAGAGCCAGTTGATGGATGATCCTGATTCCTGTTTTCCCCTTCTCTTTTCCTTTCTCTACTGACGGATGATGATTTGCTCCAGGCAGCGATGACCCTCAAGGAGCTCTGAGCAGCAGGATTAGCTCTGGGCACTTATTCTGGGACCCATGATGAGCCACAGCCTTCCCCAAACTGTTTGCCTCGACAGACTCAGGCCTGTTCTCTCTGACCGCCAGGCCTCCTCCTCCACAGCCTTCAGCCAGTCTGCAGCGTGACAGGGAGGCTCATTCAACCTCGTAGATGCCATTCCAGTCTGCACCTCTCCTACATCCCCAATCTACCATCCTCTCACCCACTGAACGTCCTCCAAGACAGAGCTCAAATAGTACCTCACCTCTGCAGTTCTTTCTGATTCCCCAGCTCAGGTTAGGAGCCTCTTCCATGTCCTGACAGTTCGTCTCTCACTTGCCACCAATCACCCACACCTTGGTTTCTTCTGTACTGGTATTCCCACTTATGAGTAGCACAATCTTGGAAAAGCTACTTAACCGCTCTATGCCTCAGTTTCCTCACCTGCAAAATGGGGATAATAGTAGTACCCGCTTCATAAGGTCATTGCAGCTGACTAAATGAGATAATAAAGCACCTAGAATAGTGCTTGGCCTGTAGTAAGCACTCTATAAATGTCAGCCATGTGCATTTTTATATGACAAACTGTATGCCTTCAGGGAGCTTAGAGTCTGGTAAGGGAGATACAGTGTTACAAGTGCATTATATCCAGGTACTTACAAACAATTCAGGAGGCACTTTCACATCTGCTATGTAACATCTACGAGAAAACTTTTGTTATGACAATAACCCTGAAGCTAAACCACACTGCCTAGTTTGCATATGAGGCTTAGAGAGGTTATTGATGTGTCAAAGACATAAGTGGCAGAGCCACCATTCAAATCCCAATATGGCTCCAGCTTTGATGATTTTTCTACTTAATTTAGACTGATAAGGGGTTTCACCAGATACCTATTGAAGGAGATGGGGGTGGGTGCGTGGTTAATATATGAGGAAAGAGAGGCACAGAGAGGTTAAGTAAGTGGCCCAAGATTACACAGTTAATGAGTGGCAGAGTCACATCCTAACCCTTGTAGCCCACACCACTGACTTAGGCATCTAATTTCCCTCTCACTGCCTTGTAGGTGCTCAGTGATGTCTGCAGAAAGAGTAGACGAAGAAGCAAACCCTGCAGAGAAGGGTCTGGGAGTCAGAGGCAGTGGGCTTCAGTGGACAGAGGCCAATCTAGGAATCAGTAGCTGGACTTCTAGCTACAGCTATCCTACTAACTCACTGGGTGACTCAGGAAAGACACCTCCCCTTCCTGGGCCCCAGTGTCTCCAGCTGCAGAAAGAGAAAAGGTTTGCAAACATTGGTAGCAGCTGAGTCCTTTCTTCAAGCTATGTCTATGGGGAAGGCCAGTAAGTAGGGGCTGCTCTGGTGTGTACGGCAGGGAGGACAAGAGAGGCCAGAGCCCTGGCTTCTCAGAAGTCCCTCTTATCCTTCCCTCCTCAGCGGCCCCAAGGTACTGTTGAGAGCCCAGACCCCTCCTTAGGGATACAGGGAGCATGGTTTTGAAACTTTAGAACCAGAGGAACTTAAGATTCTTCTTGGCTTTGACATCCTATGACTCACATAAAAGAAAAGACCTTATGCCCTAAAGTTATATACCTTCTGATTCAACAAAATGGAAATGTAGATTAGAACAAGTAACAGAGTATGACCATACTGAGAGGTACCAAGAAAGAATTTTGGCTGTAACAGCCTGACTTCTCCCACTGCCCCCATACATACCCTAAATACAAAAATATCCTCTAAACCTAAGAACAGAGGAAGATACTGAATGAGTAATCAGAAGAGTGGTAAGTGTTTTAAAGGAGAAATAGAGTATATTATGGATGCATGTGGCAGAGGCTCTCAAACGAGTCTGGGGAACAGTGTTTCAGGGAAGAATTCCATGAGGATGTGATATTTAAATTGGATCCTGAAAGCAGAATAGGAAGAAGCTAGGCAAAGGGACGTGGAGAAAGAACATTCCAGGTGGATGGGCCAGTGTGTTATGCAAGTTAGGGAGAAAATCCACGGCTCAGAGAAAGAACCGTAGGAAGGCCAGAAGGGATACAGTGTAAACAGCAAGGTAAGAGAAATATGAGAGACTGAAGAAGCAGGCAGAGGCCAGATTATGCAGGATCTTACAGATCATATTAAGAATTTGTTATTTCATCTTAAACTACTGAGAGGCCAGGAATCCAACGGTTCAATTTCATGGATACTGAAATCACTCAGTATGGTGGCAGCAGTGTAGTGGAAAAGACAATTATGGACCAAAGTCCTCCACGACTGAGGGAAGTGTCCAAGAAGTCAGCAGATGATAGCAAGGTGTGGCAGGGGGTTACAGAGACTGATCGCATAAGGCTCAAAACATGTCTTTCTATATGATGTCCTTTCCATAAAAGGGAGAGGAAAGAATGGTCTGAAAGTAGCAGTCTGTTAGCAAGAAGTATGCCATCTGCCAGCCTAGCTGGGTGCTGTTCACTGAAGAGGTGACTCTGTCTCTTGGTCAGGAACCACAGGATCAGTGGTGGGTGTGGGGAAGACAAGGCTAGGAGGAAGGCTGGGACCTTCTGGCAGCCACTGTAATGCTGACACAGCTATGTGAGCAGAATAGAGAGGGAGCCTGGAGGCCTGTTCACCTCACATCTTGGACCTCCTGGCTAAAGAGGCTGTTGTAATTTCTTGAGAGACGCTGATAGTTTGAACTAGGGCACTGGCAGCAGAGCTAAGGAAGGGATAGATTCTAAGGATATTGAGTTGTAGCCTTGATCACACTTGGTGACAGATAGTATGTGAGGAGTGAATAAAAAGAAGTTAAATAGGACAGGTTTCTGGCACGGGCAACTGGAGTGATGGTGATATATTCACTGAACTAGGAAACTCGGGTTTGAAGCACATATGTGGTAGTCTGGGTTTGCCTCTGCAGTTTGAGGTAAATCAGACACGTGCCTCCTTGTTCTGGCAGAGGGAGAACCCAGGGTCACAATTCCCAGCATTCCTTCTTCAGGCCCTTGTTCAAACAGGGCTGAGCCTCGGAATAAATGGGCCACCTGCATCAGTAGGGTAAGTTGGAAGCCCCTCAGCCAGATGCTGAGAAGACGTATCTGCCTCCAACTAATTTGGACTCCTTTTGGAGGGAATAGAAAGCTCTGCCAAGAGAGTGGTGACTAGTGAAGTGGCCCGCTGGAAGGGAGCCAAACCCACTAAGCTTGTTTAATTTAGAGTGTCTGATCAGGACAAGGTTTGCAGATGGGGGTCCGTAGAACTCTCCTGAGAGGTGGATTAGGGCCTGATAATTGAGATTACTAACTTCTAACAATTACGCAATTTAAAACTCAGCCAAAAAGATGTAATTATTTTTCATACATTTGTTTGGTCATATTGCCAGCTGCAACTCCATGATGTTTTAATTCAAAGGGGAAGAGAAAACAGAAGGGGACTACCTTATTTTGAAGTTACCATGCTGGTCAGAATGGTGCTGGCCCTCTCTAGCCTCTTTTCTGTGGTATTGCCCTCTGTTTCCTGCCCACAAGGTTACTGGTTCCCTCTGGCTCCTCTCTGAGAATCCTAGTTTCTCCACACAAAGAATGTAGCAGAAGCTTCCAGGTGCCATATCTTAAATTCGTGCATATCTCCTCATATTTGTCCATTCTGCTCCTCTTCCTGCTTACTCCAGCTTTCTGGCTTTCTCTGATTGTACCATGTTCTCTGTCTTCATTTGCGCTTCAAGATTTAGCTTCCTTTTTTATTTTTTGGACTCCTATATTCTTAGTTTGGTTTGGATTTTGACAATATTTTAAGATAAAGCTTTCAGAATCTTCCCTCTACCACTCGACCATTCTCACTGTGACTTTGCTGATCTGGGAGCCAAAAGACTACTGAGCTGTGCCTATCTCAGGAGAAGGGGTTGGAGTCCCAGTGGGGGTCCCTATTGCTGAGGGTCCTCATTGCAGAGCCCCACCTAGCCCTCCCCTTCCCCATGAAACACTCCCTTTTGTAAATTGGGCCCTTTGCCATCTGGTTCTCCCTTGCTTATCGTGGATTTAAACCAATCTTTAGGTAAAACTTTACATATGATCCTTACGGACAGGATGGAGAAATGGAAGCAGAGACTACACCTTGTTTATTTCCAGATCTCTCATAGTCTGTAGTACATAAGACATACTAAATTAAATTGAGCTAAGTTGAATTTAATTGAATTGACTTAGAAGAAGGTAAAACCTTGTTTGCTTAGGTGACTTATGGTAGCAGGGTTAGTAGCATAATCAAACCCAGGGATTGATATAGAATTGATATAAAAATGTCAATCTAGGATTTCCAGAAAAGCCTCTGGTAGTATTCATGGATCAGACACTCTAAATTAAACAAGCTTAGTGGGTTTGGCTCCCTTCCAACAGGGCACTTTACAAGTCACCACTCTCTTGGCATAGTTTTTGCTATTTCCTCCAAAAAGAGTAATATGCATGGTCTTATCCCATTAAACACTTGTATCCTTGACTTAAATTAATACTTAAAAAGTATATACTTTAAAAATTCTGAGTGAAGTCACTAACACTGAAGATAAGAGAATCCAAGAATCAAAACGGTCACAGTAGGCTAGAACAAAGGACTAAGACCAACAAGTTGAAACTTAACAGGGTAAGTGTAAGGGCTCACATTTATACTTCTAAAATCTACTATAGGTTAATATGGTGTCCAGGATTGATCCTGAGACAGAAAAAGGACATCAGTGGAAAAACTGATAAAATATGAATATAGTTCTGTAGTTTAGCTAATAGTATATTACTATTATAATGTTAATAGCACAATGTTAATTTTTTAGTTTTGACAAATGCTCCATGGTTGTCTAAGATTTAACACTAGAGGAAACTGGGTGAAGAGTATATGGAAACTGTCTACATTATCTTTTCATCTTTTCTATAAGCCTAAAATTATTCCAAAGTAAAAGGTTCATTTAAAAAAATCAGAGAAATAAAAATAGCTTTATTTAAAGAAGAACAACAAAAATCTACTATGGGGAGGGCTTGCTGCTAAAAGAAGCTAATGTAAATTCCAGCTGCATTTCTAGAGATCTAGCATCCAGAGCAAGGGTGGCAATAGTCCTATTCTGCTGTGAGATGCTTAGATCACCTGTGGAGTTTTACATTCACTTCTGGCATCTTAAGAAGAAAATTAACAACCTAGATCATGTCCAGAGAACAACAAAGAAGGCACAGGGTTTAGAAACTATGGAATATGAAGAAATGTAGAACTACCAGGGGGGAGACGGGGAAGGGAGGGATTAGCTTGGAGAAGGGAAGACTCATGATGGGGGTGGGGTCACTGTCTTGATATCTTTGCAGGCCTGTCCATGGTCATTGGGATGAGACTTTGGCTACCTCAAGAGGTATGTGAGCAGAGACTGAAAAGTCACATTTCTAGACTCTTAAGAGAAGATGCTGGTCTATACAGCTGAGGTCCTTGCCCATAGGAGATGCCTAAGATATTTGCTAAATTTGAATGTGACTCCTATAGTCTTTGCCAACTCTAAAGATTGGGTGAGGTGTTAAGATCAGAAAGACTAGCTTTTCTAGGTACTTCTATGACATTCTCATTACTATACATGGTGTCCTGGTGGTAAAATTTTCCTCCTGGTGCTCTTGGCTAACAAATATCTCTGCCTGCAGGAAGGAAAGCCAACTGCACAGACAGGCAGGAGCTACCCTGACTTCTAGCCAGGAAGATCAGCTGTCATGAGCAGGAACAGCCTGGAAATGTAAGAGTTAGGTAATACAATGATCCTGTTCCCTCCTGCATGGCTCCTGCCTGGTTCACTGCCCTCAGGATAGAGACTATATTCTTTAGCTTGGTAATCAAGGTTCTCCTGACCTGGCCTCTACCAACCCTCCTTCTTTCCCCATCACCACTACTCTGGTCCTTCTTAGGCTGACCCTGTGCCCTTGTAATTTGGAACCACACAAAATTGTCAGGACTCGCAATGCGTCTCAGCCTCTGTATCCACTTTGTGATACTCAAATCAAGATGCCTCCTTCCTTAAGACTCCATTTCCTCCCTTGTGCCCCTTCTCTGCCTACTTATTCTTTTATATTAGGTCTCTTACCACCATTGCCATTATTAGTTTTTACATCTGTCTCACCTACTGTATTGTGTACCTCTTCTCCCCTCACACTCAGGGGGAGAGTGTGGGTCTTTTTCTTTCTTTCTTTTTTTTTTTTGGTGAGGAAGATTCACCATGAGCTAACATCTATTGCCAATCCTCCTCTTTTTTTTTCTTTTTGTGCTTGAGGAAGATTAGCCCTGAGCTAACATCTGTGTCAATTTTCCTCTACTTTGTATGTGGGATGCCTCCACAGCATAGCTGCTGAGTGGAGTAGGTCCATACCTGGGATCTGAAACCATGAACCCAGGCTGCGGAAGAAAGTGCATGGAACCCTAACCACTCAGCCACAGGGCTGGCCCTGCAAAAGTGTGTTTTGTACTAATCTTTCCATCTCTAGCACCCAATACAGAGCTGAATAGGCAGAAGGTGCTCAACAGATATTTGTAGCATTGAAGAATGGCTTTGTAAGAATTTAATAAATGACCATATACGTGAATAGAATATTTCCCCACCTAGGACTGGTTTAGAATCCATTCTCTGGAGTCCACAAAGGCATGATATAGACAAATTACTTAATCTCATTGTATCTGCTTTTAAATATGCAAATATGAGAAGATAATACTTATATATCTCAGAGCTTCAATACCTCCTTCTAAGTGAAGCCTTCACCCCAAAACTCATCCCCTTTCCTCATTTAATTTCTCCAATATTGTCTGTCTTTTCCACTAGAAGGTAAGCCCATGAAGGCATGGATTCCACTTTTCACTGCCATGTCTCCAGAGCCTAGATGGTGCTGGTTACATTTGAGACATTCAATAATAGTAATAGCCATATAATAGTGGTGTTGTGAGGATTGAGTGACATAATGTATATAAAGTTCATAGCATTGGGCCTGGCACATGATAAACACTCAATAACTACTGTTATAACGTAGAGGGCAGATTAAGAGGCAACATTACAACATGCTGATTTGTGACTCAAAAAGAACATATAATCAAGAAGTCAAGAACACTTGAACTATAATTTACGTTGGGGTTAGAAGAGATGCTTAAAATAATCTAATCTGACTTTCGCAGGCCCATAGAGGAGAAGAGCTTTTCCCAAGGTCATAAAGGTCGTAATGATTTTCTAGTGATTTTTTAGTGATGATTCCCTAAACTATATTATCAAATTATTGTTTTTGTTAGACACTTCCTTTTGGCAAGTATCCCTAAGTATGCAAATGGCTCTCTCCATCTAATTCTTTCAAAACACATACATACACACACAGAGTTGTGTGTTCATCTAATTAATCCAATGACATATTAAAATAACACTAGGTTATACTGTATCTGACAATACAAGGGCTATATGATTTAAAACTAATATATGACATTTGAAAATAATACCATATTTCATTGTATCTAACAGTACAAGGGCTACATGATTTAAAAACTAATGTTTGTCAGTTAAATCTACTTCTGGCTATGTTGGAATGAGGATATTGGTAAACCCTATCCCCCTAAAATAAATATACAGTTGGAAAAAATTGACACAACCAACCATTTCACTTGTGCTGGAACAACTGGATATCCACATGACAAAAACGAAATTAGGCCCTTACCTAATGTTATACCTAAAAAATTAATTCAAAATGGATCATAGGCTTACATGTAAGCCAAAGCTATAAAAAGGTCAGGAGAAAATCTTTGTGGCCTGCTGTTGGCCAAAGCACTCTTAGATACAACACCAAAAGCATGACCCATTAGAGAAAAAATTGATAAATTGGACTTCAACATTAAAATTTTGTTCTTCAAAAGACACAGTTAAAATAAAGAATGAAAGGCATAGATTGGGAAGAAATATTTGCAAAGCATATATCCGACAAAAGAGTTGCATCCAGAATATATAAAGAACTCTCAAAACTCATTATAATCCAAATAACCCAATTTTTAAAAGTGGGCAAAAGATTCAAACTGACCCTTCACCAAACGAGATCTATGAATGGCAAATAAGCACATGATAAGATAATCAACATAATTAGTCATTAGAGCAATACAAATTAAAACCACAACGAGATACCCTACACACCCCCTAAAATGGCTACAATAAAAAGTATAGACAATTCCAAGTCTTAGCAAGCAGGTGGAGAAACTATAACCCTCTCTCCTATATTGCTGGAAGGAATGTAAAATGGCACTACCAATTTGGAACACAGTTTGACAGTTTTTTTTTAAAAGTTGAACATAAACTTACTATGTGACACAACAATTCCACTCCTAGAAATCTACCCAAGAGAAATGCAATCACATGTCCACTCAAAGGAACATACATTAACATTTGTAACAGCATTGTTTGTAACAGTCCCAAACTGGAAACAATTCAAATGTCCATCAACTGGACAACAAGTAGACAAAATGTTGTATATCTTTTCAATAGAATATTATTCAGCACTAAAAATGAACGAACTACTAGTACATGCTACAACACGGATGAACCTCAAAATTAGAACGCTAAGTGAAAGATGCTGGATGCAGAAGACGACTATATAGTACATCATTTCATTTGCAAAAATGTTCAGAAATGGCAAAATATAGTGTCAGATTGCAGATCAGTAGTTGCCTAGGGCTTACATGGAAGTGGGGATTAAGAGGGAAACTTTTTGGGACAATAGAAACATTCTAAAATCGGATTGTGGTGATAGTTGTAAAATTCTAAAAAATTTACTAAAACTCATAGAATCATACTGTTACAATTGGTGAATTTTATAGTATATAAATTATACCTCAATAAAGCTGTTAAAACAACAAGAAAAAAAAGATCTTTCCCATGATGTATTTATCTTAAATGTCAGATTGCAGCTTTGATGCATACACAAAGAGATTTTGTTTGGTGGGGTTAGAAGGGGCCACTGGTGAGTAACAAAATAAAATGCCACTTTGGATGATATAAATTAGGAGCAGTTGCAGCTATGCCCATGGTGATTAATAGTTCCAGCACTAAAAATTCAAAATCTTGCTTCCTGCCTGCTCTCCCTAAGATCTGGATGTTGGCATGTTTAGCCTTCCCACTTGTAATTATCCTCCCTCAAAATTGGAATAAGGATTAACTAATTATAGTGGTGCATTCAGACACGAGCCATATCAAACGCCTTGGTAACCAAGAATTGTCCTGTCTGCAAAAGTAAGCCAGAAACCCTTACAGTCTCTGGTATCTGCTTCAAGGCCCAGAATAGGGAGATTGAGCCAACCCACAGAGCTTCCCTAACCTAGTTTAGCCAGCACAAGTACACCCTGCACTTCCATTAAGTTTGCTTTCTTAAGATGCTGCTTTGGATAAGGTAATCCCTTTCTCAAAAATCGACTGTGGGTCTCAGTAGGTCCAATATAGAAAGCAGCAGTAGGTCCATCAATGGGCCAGGATGTGGTATTAGAAGCCATGGGTTTAAATATTGACCCTAACATGAACTAAAATTGTGGCTTTAGCAAAGTAACTTAACACTTTATCCTCCAAACTGGGATAATTCTGTCTACTCCATAAAACTGTTGTGAGAAATAAGCAAGATAGGATATATAAAGTGCTTGACCCAGTGTCCATGTGTCAAATCTGAACAAAGGATATCACCACAATTCTTTAATATAACAATCAAGGCTTTCCATAGTTCAGCCCCAGTCCTCCTATCTTAACCTTCAAGTAGGAAGATTCCCTATTCTAATCAAACAGACTTCTAACCAACTACTCACTAGTCAGGCTATTTACCACTCTCTGGACTACCTTTTCCCCAGCTCTGTATTCAGTAATCCTACCCATCTTTCAATACTCAGCTTAAAGCTCATCTTTCCCATGATGTTTAGTCTGACCATTAACTCTTTAAACAACTCATGAGATCCTTAATTATATACTTTTAAAAATATGGTATCTGTTTGAACACGTCTTATTTCCTCTAGTATAGACTACATTTCTGGAAGTACACCAAGACTTGTATACCTGTTATATATCACCACAATGCCTCTCATAGAGTCTGAAGTAGGACAACGGTCTCAAATTATTTTTTTTCTAACTGAGGAATTCCTCAAAGAATAATTTGATAAACCCTATTCAAGTCCAACTTTTGCATTTAATAGATGAAAAGCCTGCCCCCAGAAAGGGGAAGTAACATTCAAGGTCATATGAGTAGTTTGGTGTTATAGCTGAAAGCAGAATTCTGGCTTCCTGTGGCAGATCCCAGGCTGTCTTTCAATATCAATTTTCTTCCCTATCTATAGGGATACCAAGTTTTAGCTGAAAACATGGTCACCTAGAATGAAGACTTCATTTCCCATCCTTCCTTTAGTTGTGTGGATATGAGTTCTATTAAATGGGATAAAAGTGGAAGGGCCATACAACTGCATCTTCTTCTTTCTCCCCCTACTTCCTTCATTCTGCTGCCCAGAACATGGAGGTGATGGTAGAATTCCACATTAGATCATGAGATTGAGGGACACGTCCCATGGAAGGCAGAGCAGAAAGCTGAAAGAACCTGACTTTCTAGGCTTTCAAAGAGCAGAGCCACAATATCAGCTCTGGATTGCCTACATCTAAACATTTATATGGGAGAGAAATAAACTTCTATGCTCTTTAAATTGCTACTATTCTATATATCAGTTATTGGCAGCTTAACTTATCTTATTCTCTCTCCTATCAGCTTTCTGATGCTCTTAGCTCTTCACATTGTCCCCAGACATATATCTTCATTCATTCATTCATTCATTAAATCATTCACTCAAGAGCCATTCAGTGTACACCTACATTCTGCCTGGCATAAATCTAAGATGGGCTGGGATGGACACAGAAATGAAATGTACAGATCTTGCCCTTAAAAGTCATGGGTATTGAATAAACTTCTCACTGTCTTAATTCATATCACGAATCACATGTCTGGCAAACATTAATCTCAGAATTTCTGACAGTCCCATCTCAAATAATTTCACTGTTTCCAGTAGTATATTGTTGATCAGACCATGTGTGCTTAATATGTTTGATTGCCTCTCAATACACAGTCTCTGCCTTTTTCCACCCTTTTCTTTGCCCAAGGAAGCTTACATGTATGGATTACATCAATGGGCTCTCTTGCCCTCTGATTCCTGGTTACGTTTGTCAAAGAGACCCCTAGCAGGAGATCAGAAGAAAGTAAGACAATGAGCTCTTTGTATTTCTTTTTCTCAGCTCCCTCCCTGTCGGTTCATCTCAGGGTAATTTTATTCCTCAACTGAAGGTCACTGTTCCACTCAAGGTGGCCCACTACATGACTCTACTATTGGGTTCTGGTAACCATTCCTTCCCTCCAGCCCTGTTGAGCTGTTACTGGCCCCAGGGATCTGCACTATTCCCAGTGGTTTCCCTATACACTGCCCACGCCTTGTAAATAGCCCTTCTATTAAGCTCTCTTCAAATTATCCTAACGTGAGACTGCCATCTGTTTCCTGCTAGCATGCTGACTGATGCACCATGTGTCCCAATTTTCACTTCAAAATATATAGGCACCAGATACAGATGGCACCCACCATAAGCACTATTAGGAAGGGGGTTAGAGTAGAGGGAAAATATTTAGCAAAATATTAGTGCACAGAGAATCCCAGATTATAAGCATATCATCATGACCACCAGCTTTTGAGACCACATTTGACCCTCAGGTACCTAAGCCATACACAAGCTCTTTTCATTTCTCTCTTTTTTGGGGTATCCCAGACCAGACTTTATGTCTCTTAAATAGTCTAGTCTTGAAAGCTTTTATTTAGAAGTGGGGCTCACTTTTAAGTGGAACCCACAGTCACTAAGCAGAGCCCATTTTTCCACCAACACATTTCAGAATCTCAAGTATAGTATTTTCTCCCACTTCTACCAGTATCCTCACTTAGGATCTATAAAGTGCTCAATATGCCTATTTTAGAGGCACAAACCACGCTTCTTGAAGAGTCAAACATAAAAATCAAATGATCACCTGCTTATTCTTTACTAGCAACTGAAGTATTGCTGACCACAGAAAACAAAACCTATGCATCCAATATGAAGAATAATTTCAGATCGTGGGTTGGGCAGTGGAGGGAAAGAGTAAAAGAGAGAAGGAAGGTGTGGTAGGCAGAAGAATGCAGCCCCCCTCCCAAAATGTCCAAGTCCTAATCACTGGAACCTGTGAACATGTTACCTTACATGACAAAAGGGACTTTACAGATATGATTAAAGATCTTGAGGTGGAGAATTATCTGAGTGAGCCCAACATAATCCCAGGAGTCCTTATAAGTGAAAGAGGGAGGCAGGAGATTCAGTGTCAGGGTAATGCAGCATGAGAAAGACTTGACCAGCCATTGCTGGCTTTGAAGATGGAAGAGAAGCAGAGGCTAAGGTGTGTAAGTAGCCTCTCGGAGCTGGAAAAGACAGGGAAATGAGTTCTCCTCTAAAACCTCCAGGAGGAATGCAGACCTACTGTTACCTTGATTTTAGCCAAGAGAGACCCATTTCGGACTTCTCCCAAACTGTAAGACAATAAATTTGTGTTGTTTTAAACCAGCAAGTTCACGGCAATTTCTTATGTCAGCAATAGGAAACTAACACAGAATGTAAGACTGAAATCTCTGGATTCAGAGAACTAAACCTGTGGCAAGGAAGAAGGGTTGAGAACTGATGGATGGCAGAGCCAGAACACATTGTGAGCAACACAACCAAACTGCACACCACTTGCTAACCTGCACTGTAGGCAAGTTGGATTCACTGAAAAACAAATTCATTCTTCATATCAGAGGTTCACACTCACAAAATGCTTTCATGCCTTTTATAACACACAGTAGAAGCCTCTGTCTTTTCTCTTAGAGTTTCTGGGATTCACCAGAACTTTTGTATTTTGTTAGAGAGCTTTATCAGCCTCATTCAGAAGGAAAAGCATCTGTCTCATACCTTATTCTGTAACTTCCTGGTGGCCATAGCAGCAAAGAATTACACAATAAAAACAATAACCTTTAAAAGTTCCAGAGCATATAGTCTACAAAGCATCAGTATCTATTATTCTATGATTTGCATTCCATAAAAACTCATTGCTAAGCTCCTCCCCCAAGGCTGCCTGTTTCTGAATGGGCCTTACCACGCTCTGACCCAGCTGCTCCCGAAAGAAGTAATCCATGTTTCTCTTCTGCAGGCTGTCAAGGTAATGCTGAAAGCGAGTGTACGTATAAGGGTAGCAGTAAGCAAACTGGTAAATATCTTCTTCTCGGTCAAAACAAAATGCAAAGGACATCACATAATTCTTCCTATGGTCCGGGCAGCGGTAGTAGTAAACATTCTTAGGTGGCAACCTTTGCCTGAAAGATACAAACAAAGAAATTTGGGCGTATCAGACAACTGTTCAAGCTTCAAAAGGTAATAGATAGGAATAAATGTCCAAGAAAAAACTGTAACATCAAGAACCCTAGGAGGTGATGGTGTACAATGCCACATATCATCATTATCAAAAAGAGACTGGATCCTGGCAGCACTTTGTTCAAATTCTCACCCTACCCTTTATCAACTATTTGGAGAATCCAAAGTTAAACAATGTTTATTCATTGTTTATTCTTATTTTGAGCACCTAGTATATGCCCAGGCATATGAGATAGGCAAGGTGTCTGTCCTCATGGAGTACATATTCTAGTGGGGAAGCAGTCAATAAAATATTAGAAATAAATATACAGTATAGTTACAGACTCTAAAAGTGCTTTGAGGGGAAATAAAGAGTGTGATGTTATAGTGACGTAAATGGTGGAGGCCTACTTTTCCGAGAGAAGTCGGTTTTGTGTTACAAGACTAGACCTTTTAAAATAAGCTAATGTGCATCGTGAATATTCAAGGGAGAGGAAAGAATAGCCCACATTTGTTTAAATTATTACTTGTATTTTCCTACAGAGCATTCCATGAGACTAATTTTCCACAGAAGCACTTGGGAAATAATACTTTAAAATACACTGTGTAGGCAATTTTGTTAAGCCATCAGGCTCATTCTCCAATAAGGAACGCTGAAACACATACATGAGAAAAGGCAAAATGTTCCAGTCGTAGTTCCCGTAACTTCTTTACATTCACCCACTTCATAGGCTCACTGCACCTCTCATGCTTTATGATATACAAACTATTCATGCTGTTTCCCTGAAGAGAATGTCACTCATTTTTGTCTCTTCAAAACCTATTACTCCTGCAAAACCCATCTCAAACTGGGCTTTTTCCATAATCATCCACTGACAATTCCAGGCCAGTTCAGCTTCTATATTTTGTAGTAACTCTTGCTTTTTTATTGACTGCTTTCTAAGTCTTATGCACTAGGATTTGTTTGGAAGCTCCTTAAGGGCAAGGATTCTCCTGCTGGGTTCTGGCACAGTGGGTGGAAGATGTAAGGTTCACCTATAGTGGCTTGGCATTCAATTGAGAAGCCAAAGAGCAGAGGAGAATTGGGAGGACAACGTGAGGAGGAGGGTATTAGAGATAAAGTCAAGAAAAGCAAGAATAGTGCTGGCTCCAGGTAGGGCAGCCTGGAGAAAACTGTTAAGAACTCCAAGAGCATTATAACATGCTAATGTTTGCTGGAGAATCTTGTTTCTACCTTGTTGACTCTTCAAGGCTATCTAAGTGGACAGTGGAAGGTAAGGCTGTGGGATTCTTGTGGAAGAGCAAAGGTTACATGGCACCAATGCTTATACATGCAGTGGCTTGTATTGCTTTCCTATAGCTCTGGATATTATGAATCCCACCCAAAAATTAAGTGGAATGCAGAGAAGAGGACAAAAGGAAAAGTAGGTGGAGAGTGAGAGAGGAGTGAGAGAAAAGAGAAAGGAAGGAATGGACATTATATACCTAGTAAGGGTTGTTTCTGGGGCTCATTCAGTTCCTCATTTAATCCTCACTACTTTGTAGATGTGGTCACGGAAGATCATAAAAGTTAAGCAGCTTACTCATGGCCTCAAGCTGGTAAATGACAGAGTTGGGATTCAGGTCTATTTCTACCTGACTCCAAGTCCTGTATATATAACACTCCTCCATGGACCCTCTTGATAAATTATGGACCTCTGGCATTCCACATACAAGTGTGTGCAAAGGCCAGGAGGCAAGAGGGAACAAGTAAAATGTTGGAACTGCAAGGAATTCATCATGGCTCAAGGACAAAGAGTGAGAAGGGAAATCACGAAAATGTGCCTAAAGAGGAAGGCAGAAGCCGGATTAGAAAGGGACTACCTAAATCATGTTAAGGAATTTCAATATTATCCTGAGGTCACAGGGTACCTTTCAAGTAAGGGAAAGTAGTAAAGTACCATGATTGTGCCAGTCCAAGTGATAGACGAGAACGGTCAGAAAAACGACAAGGTAGCAGCTGCACAGGTGTAGAAAACAAGACAGACTTGACTAGATTAGAAAAAAGTGGCTGAAGTGATAGGCCATAGGGTCTAAGATGATCCTGAAGGTACCGACAAGGACAGCATGTAAACAGAACAGCATAAGCAACAAAGGAAGAGGGCTTCTCACAAAAAGGTCAGTGGTATTATCAAAGGCTGTCTAGGAGTGTGCTTAGACCTACAAATACAGCCCATTTGTCTCCTACTACCAAAGCCAGGAGGAATTAACATGCAAATGACAACAGTCTTCCTGTAATGCAAATATAGCTTTAAGACAAACTTCCTAGGCACTCCTCATTTCTAACCAGATTGCTACCCTAAACCTTCCCATATTGAAATTTTGGAGCTACCAGTAATGAGATAGAGAAATAATGGCCTGGAAGGTGCATGGGGAGGGAAGAGGAAACTTGTCCCCTCCTGATCCTTCTGTACATGGAGAGTAGGAGAATGAGCAATTGCTGAGAGGTCAATGGGGGAAGTAATGGCCTCCAGGATAGTGAGGCCATAGTTCACTGTTTTATTTAGCAAATATTTCTTGAGTATCATGTATTAAGCATAGTTTGGTTAAGACAAGAGATAAAGGATGCAGTGGACTAAAAGATTGAGAATCCAAGTGAGATTATCAACCATAGAGCTGAGGTTGAGAGGAAACAGTAGAAAGTGGAAAGTGCTGAAGAGAGAAAGGAGTAGTGGAAAAGCAAGATTAGAGAGAGAACAGACCAGTGCAAGGATGAGAGTAAAGAGAGAACAGATGATGGTCCACATCTATGATGTGATGGAACATGCAGGAATGTGAGGCTGGTGGAATGAGCTAGTCTCTGGGTTCTAGATTCCTATTTAGGAAGAATGCCAGTAAAAGAGGTCTGGAGGTCTCCAGGCAATGGTCTGTGATAGTCACTTCAGGCCCTGACTCTGAGAGGTCTGAGTCTGAGTCTCCTGGAGCACAAGGTGAGCACGTCTTCATACTCAAGTGATTCCTACAGTCATAGGCCCCTTAGGTTATGATGCTGATGCTTTCAACTCTTCATTTACTAGTATATCTGATCAAGGTCCATGCTTTAAATCCAATCACCCGGTTTTCTCCTATTCTAGCCAAGTTTAGCAACTTGACTCTGAGAGCCTGCTGTCTCCACCAAATTTGATTATGTGCTATCAGAAGAATTCATCTAATGCTTGCAGCTGTCCCAGCTCCTCTCCTGAGTGGGTCGGATGCCTAACTTGATTTGCAGACAGAGTGAAGGTAATAGGCCCTGGGGTAATCATTCAAGGAAGCTTAGATGCTGCTCAGGGCTTAGATTTTCCCGACTCTGCTAAGGATACAAACGAAAATCTATCTGAGAAGGGCTCAGCAGGCCAAATTCAGGAGGACTTTCAAGTAATGCAAAGAATAAAGGAAAAGAGGGCTGGGACTATGAGGGAGAAATGTGTCTCTCATTTGGAGTGTACTTCTGGTTTTTCTCTTATTTTGCTTATTATGTTTTCATTATGTCTCAGGCATGGTGCTAAATGTTTTATATGCATTATCATTTAATTCTCACAATAACCCATGAACGAGGGGCTATTAACATCTCCTTTACACAGATGAGAAAAATCGAAGCTCAGAGAGGTAAAAAATTCCCTGAGGTTGCAAGGTTAGTAAGCAGCAGAGCCTGTACCAGATGCAGGCTAAGGTGACTCTGAAGTCTGTGCTCATAGTCCCTATGGTATCTTTCTACTCACCTTTCTCCTCTTGCCATAGAACTCATAGGCTTCCCTTCTGCTTCCAGAAAAATCTGGTTTCACAGTACTCTCACCAACACTCTCCTGCTAAAAGCTCTTCAAAAAACTCCCAAGCCTCGTATTTTAGATTGGCTCACAGCCTCCCCAGGATCTCCCTGAGATTCCAGCATCAGCAGCCATTTCTCCCTCCTTGAACCCTATGTTTTAGTCATACCAAACTATTCACAACTCCCTAACACAATTTTGTGCCAAACCTCCAATACCTCTATGTCTTTGTATTTGATCTTTCCTCCATTTGGACTGCCTCCCCTGCCACCTTACCTACTGGGTAAACGCCTACTCATAGATGTGGCATATTGTAGATTGTCAATAAAGGTTTTAATATTTAAAAAAATGAACTAATTAATAAACAAAAGAACTTATAAATAAATGCCTATCCTTTAACATACCTCCTCTCTGAAGCCTTCTCTAATTATTCATTTTTCAGTAGTTTTTCTCTACTTTGACATATGATATTAAAAAACATTTTATCACCTGGTTTGTCTCCTAACAATGAGTAACAAAAGTAAATGGAAATTTCTTCAAAGAGAAGGTGGGCTTCTTGAAGATGGGAAGAGTGTCACCTCGCCCCTCTCTTTCTCACTGGAAATGGTAAAGAGAAATTTAAAAAAATACTTGCTTATTTAAAAAAAACAATGATAAAAGGAAAAGAAGACTCATCTCCAAAGATAAATGGTAAGCACCCTAGGAAAGTGTATTTTAGCTCAGAAAAAAGTAGAAACTCTTTAATATTCAGCTGATGGGAGAGTAGAAAGGCCCATGTTACAGGGGAGTACAAGTATGGGAAACTTTAAAGGATCCCATAAAGAAAGTTCCTGTACTTGATGTTTGATTAGACAAGGCAGCCTTTTGATTCCATTTAACACAGATAATCTGAGATATTGACGGAAACAATATAACAATAATAACAATTATTACTATAATACTAATTTCTAATATTATATATCTATCATTGACCATGTGCTAGACCATTCTAAGCACTTTACAATGCGTTAACTCCTTTTATCCTCCCAACAATCCTCTCAAGTTATTCCTATTAACCCAATGATATGATAAAAATGAAAGTAGGCTCAGAAATGCTTCTTCTTAAAAGAAACAAGTTGTCCATGACTCCCCAGAAGACTCCAGAAAGGAAAGAATCTAACACCTGATCCTGCCAGAGCTGCAGGACAATTTCAAGACCTGTAGTGTGTGCTCTCAGGACTCACTAAAGGCTCATCCAGCTCTTGGAACAAGCCATCACCTTGGGTCCTTCCTGATGACTGAAGAGGACATCCACATGTGTGAGGGAGGCCTATAACTCACATCTTCAGATTCAGCCATGCGTGCACTGAGTGTACACACATACACACACATATGTATGGAGATACTCAACACATTAACAATCATACTATATACACCTCCCTATTGTAGCCTCCATTACATTATATCAACTTGAGTATATGCCTTTCTCTACCATTAGATTGAGTTCTGCTTGAGAGCAGGAACTATATATTGTTCATCCCTGGTTCTGAAGGACCTATAGAGCCTTGCATAGAAGAGGTGCTTCAAAATGCTTATGAATTGGATAAATGAATATGTCTCCGAATGAACTTTAAGAGATTAACTTAGTAGAGTAAATAATTTCAGCCACAACAATATATGTATATTGTGCTTTCTCCATACAAAGCTGTGAGTCATACCCTGAATACATTATGTTCTCAAAAACCTCCATCCCTTTTTTTTTTTTTAAAGATTTTTTTAAATTTTTTCCTTTTTCTCCCCAAAGCCCCCCAGTACATAGTTGTATATTCTCAGTCGTGGGTCCTTCCAGTTGTGGCATGTGGGATGCCACCTCAGCGTGGCTGGATGAGCGGCGCCGTGTCCGCGCCCAGGCTCTGAACCAATGAAACACTGGGCCGCCTGCAGCAGAGCGCCCGAACTTAACCACTCTGCCACGGGGCCGGCCCCAATCCATGCCTCTTTAAATGCTGTTCCTTCTGTCGGTAATTGCCTTTCCCATACCTTTCTACATAGTGCATCCCTATGTAGAGAAGCGAGGTCCAGTTCATATGATATTTCCTCTTTGCAGTCTTTGTCAGCAACTCCAGGATGAACTAATTGCTCTGAATACTAATTGTGGACACTGCAGTGTTTCTGATTCATCTCAAAATCCATAGCACTTAGCACAGTGCTTGGCCCTGAAGAGGAGCTCAAAGTATTTTTGCTGAATGAATGAGTGAGTGCATTTATAAGTTAATGAATGAATGATCCCTTTCCATTTATCATCCTCTCTGTCTTCTCTCCAAATCTCCAAACTCCCAATGCATTGTTTTAGAAGTTACCAGAGCACAGAGAAAGAGGAGAAGCCTAGGATCCAACGGAGTAAGCACATAAGCTCTCTAAAACAACAGCACTCCCTGGCCCTCTCAGGAGCCCTGAAAGACAGGGGCCCTAATTTCCTCTCCGATCAAGCAGAAAATATGGATATGGACAGATGGATTCCAAGCCCAGAGTCTTCTTTGCCAGTAGACACAACTTTTTTTTCAAAGTAGCAGAAAGGGAAATAAAGAATCAATCTTTTCAGGTTGTCAGTTCTAAAGGAGGTATGTAAAACAAAGTCACTCAGATACTCCCAAAGGGAGTAACAGATATTAAATTTAAGCACCTCTTGTGTTTAACATGCTACCTGTTTCATGTACACTACTGACTAATAACACATATTCTTCCCACCACACCAAAGCTGTGCTATCTGAAATTCATCCAACAACTGCAATGGCAGAAACAGTTTCTTGGTTCTCTACTTTGTCTACCCAAGGGCGGGAAGCAAACTGGCATCCATTTTCCCAGGTATATTTGAAATTGAGGTAAGATTTGAACCCACTTCGCTTCATGAGAGCAGCTGAATCTCTGGTCATGCCAACATATGGCCTTTAGTCTACCTTTGGCTGGAACAACACAGACCATCACCTGCCTTGAGACAGCTGGCCCCTCCTTCTCTTCTCTGGTGTCTGGCACAGCCAGGTGCCTGGCATGGATGCCCACATTATAAATGCACCCTCCATAGGCAAATGGGACCCACTCCTAATTCCAATCCTACCTTCCTCCAAATAATTATAATAGTGTTCCTGTCACCAGCATATCTATTCTTATCATTCTCCGCTCTTTGTCACAGCTAATCTCCTGGTGAGTCACAGGGAGGGGGAGAAAGAGAGAGTGGGGGAGTGCTCAGATACAGGCAACACATTTTTACACCCAGTGTCTAATCAGATTACCATCTTATCAGGGGCTGATGGGCACTAGTCAGGGGAGGAGAGAGACAGTGCTACATATTGCCAGCCGAGTTTCTGATAACAAAAAGACACTGCTCGATTCTTGAATTAACCTTTTTGTCCTACACACTCTATTGTTTATTTTTCAGAGTTTATTTTATGTGTAGGGTTTTTTTTTTTTTTTTTTTTGTCTGTGCCTTCTGGAGAAGGACACCCACACACTGTGGCAGCAGCTGCTTCTATTAATTCCAAGCCATTAAAAAAATTAAAATTAAACCCAATTACTTTGCCTGCTTTAGAGCTGGGGAATAGCCGAGACTGATTATTCCCCCTGGTCATGGACAGTGACAATATTCCTACCTACGTGTGGCTGCTGGCAGAATGCTAATGCAGCCAGACACTCCAGGGACAGGCTCCCCATGCAAGGAAAGGCTCTAAGTCATGTACTCTCTCTTCTCCAATCCAGATTCCTGAGAGGCAGCAGGAAGAGGACACTGGACAAGGAACTAGGAGTTGGGTTCTAGGCCAAGCTATAGTCCTTGGGCAGGACTCTTTCGCTCTTTGTGCCTCTGTGTAAAATGTGGTTGCTCAAATGTGTCCTGTATCCCTTTTAGGGTTATTGTGACTCTTAGGTAAAAAGGATTATGTTTTCAAAACTATCATTTGCTGGGATATAGGATGGTATATGAGGCAGTATCAGAATGGTGGACACTTTGGGATGGGGTGGTAGACTACAGCTGCCAAGTTTCAGGTTTGCACCAAAGTTTTGTATCCAAGCTACTTTGTTGCTGCATTATTGGTTGAATAAGAAAAAGTTTCCAGTTGTGAAGTCACTAGGCTAGAATCTCTTTGTAGTCATGTTGCACAGAATCTAGTGTACAGAAGGCACTCAATAAATCTTTTGAATGAATGAATAAATAAGTTAGGTAGAGCCAGGTTTTGAATGAATAGACAGATCTGTGTTCAATTCCAGCTTTGGATGCATTTTAGAAATGCAGTCATCGTATAGTAGAGAGAATGTGGGCTTGGTCTCCAGCCTACTTCCACTCCTTATCAGTCATGTAGACTTGGGTCTGGGTTTACACATCTGTCAAATGAAAATAATATCAAGCTCACGGATTTGTTGTGAAAATTAGAGATGAGATTGGTGCCTGGCATGTAATAGGTGCTCAGTAACGGTAAATTACCATGCTCTGTATGATGGATATTTGGCATCTCACTATCTCTTGGTTCAGTACAATGGATTCCAAGTTCACACTAAGCGTGCTTAGGGTATGAACTGGGCAGAGCAGGTAGGGTAGGGGACAAGGATGGGGATGGGGACAAGGGATGAGGAACCATATAAACACAGTTATGAAAGAAAATCAGTGATAACCCTGTTTTCTTTTCCTTACCCTTCCTAGACCCAATGTAACCAACACCTCCCTTTCAAAGAGGTGTGCTCTATGATAAAACTAAGTGTGTGCACTCAGATACAGGAAGGCAGTTAATTCCTTCAGATCCCAGATGGTGGTGGGAGAAGCAATCAAAGGTGTTGCCCCTGCTGGCTGCTTGCTGTACCAGTCAATCGTGCTGTAACTCAAGCTACAACCTGCCAGATGCATGGAGCCTCCAGGTCAGCAGTTGGTGGGATCAATAGGAACTGTAGAAAACTATAGGTGAGGTGAATGTGAAATATATTTGGGAAATAGACACTGAGCAGTCCTGCTTATAGAGAATAATCTGATTGCTCTCAGCATATTTATCATATGCTGTAAATCTAAAATTATTTATTTTACTTTTTGGTTACATATTACAAAAAGAATTTGCAATAAACCCTTTCACCAGCTAATGAGCTCAAAAACACAAAGCACATGTTTTAGGAAAGTTAAGTACTAACTTTCCATTTCTCATGACATTCAGTGATGAAGGCATAACTTATATAAAATGCTTGTCAGTATTTATGATCCACCGTAGGGGGTGTACGGATAACAAGACCACATAAAAACCAGAAGACACAATCCTGCTGAAGAAACATCCATATCTACTTGATTTAACAGTTATTTTGAGAAAACTTATGCCCAAAGACTACAATTTACACATGTAAAAGCAGAAGCATAGAAGAAAAATGATTGAAATTATTTTACAACAGTCATGCACTCTAAAGGAAAAGCCACACTTCGGAGTGATGTGTAGCATTGCTTGTTATTTAGAGTGTATGACTGTTCTAAAATCGGTTCACTCATTTTTAATCCCAAGTTTTCTTATATGTAAACTGGTGCTTTTAATGTCTTTTCTCTATTAGAAGAACTAAAACCACCAGCTTTATATCAGCATCATCAGATGTTTCAAATAGAAAATAATTTAACTTAATTCCAATGTAATTCAGTTATTTTCATCCCATTCATGGAATCAAAGTAAATCTTTGGAAATTCATTCCATTGAATGTAAAATACTGTTAGTGATAATGATACTGCTAATTCAGTAAAAAAAAAAAAAAAAAAAAAGAGTTCAATATTAAAAATAAAATTACTTATTTTTTGTTATGATAATATGAATACAAATTTTGGTAAAAGCAATACACTTGTTAACAAACCTAAGGAGTAGAAATTTATTTTGAATTGGTTTGAAGTGTCCATGTAAATCATAATCACATCCAAACAAGCTTTTATTTTCCATCTTCAAAATAGCAACCATAGTTCTCAAAATTTACACAAAGTGAACTAAACAATTTTTTATGAAGCTCACGCTAAAACACAAGCAAAAAAAAATTTTTTTAAGATTCAGGAAGGCATATGTCATTATTTTCTTTACTGTCTGCCAACAATGAGACTTTAGAGATTTTGAGCCTTTAATAAGCTACTTTGTTAATCAATGTTGATTTTGCTTTTTTTGTTGTTGCTGTTAATGAGACTCCTAAATTTTGTTAGAGATCTCTAAATGAGAACTTTTGGTTGCATTTTGTTCAAAATCAATTGGAAATCTTTAATCACATGTTCAACAAATGAAACACCAAAGTATTTCAGCTTTTAAAGGTTTTATCAAACTGCAAGTATTAAAAACAAAGCTGTTAACCAAGAAGACATGACATTTATCTCTACAAAAGCAAGGGAGGAACTGCACAAATTCAATGATAAAAGTACAACTGGAGTACAAGATCTCATTGTGAACTTCAATGATTATACTTTGGGATCCCTCACTTTAGGAGGAGAATCTTTTGAGGAAGCTCCTATTTTTAATTGGATACATGTATATTGCACCAGATTGGAATGAAATTGAGAAGGCCTACAATTTTGCAGCATGTGCATCTGGTGAAAATTTTTAAAAATCAAAAAGAAGCACCTTATTTGAAAAAAGTTATTTTATAAAAACATTTATCCAAGAAAATTTCTCTGAAGGGAATAAACAAGATAGTAATTATGGAAATGTTTGGACTGAAATGTTTATGTATTTCAATACTAAAATCTTATAACCAAGACTGCCCCCTATTTAGGAGAATTTGCTCTAAGTTTACCAGGTACATCAGTATCTATAGAGATAATGTTTTTTATTTAAGAATATTATGATCTACAAAGAAGAATCAGTAGAATGTGTCAACAATTTCAAACTTACTAACCATGAAATGAAATTCTGAAGAAGACTGAAGCAATGCCATCAAAAACCACAAATAATAAAACTGTAATAGAAAACATTCTTCATAAAAATACCAATGACATTATTAGTATTAGATATGCATGTAGCTAAGAAAGTGATTGAAGCATGTGAAAGTATGCCAAAAATAACTTCATTGATTTAAGAAACTAAATATAAATAAGTTTTTAAAAAAATTTTGCTTTAATGTACATGGATGTATACTAATTTTATTTTTAGAACAAATTTTGATTTTGAAAATAATTGTTTTGTAAGTCCAATGTAATAAAACAATTGCTGGTCAATACATGAATATTTTCAAAAATACACAAAATTTTATTTTAGTTTCTCTGTTCACTTTCAGTTGGGATGATAAATTATGCGTCAATAAATATTGGCTGAGAGCTTCCCATGTTGACACTCCTCTAAATGTTGGGAAAGCAGAAGTAAAAAAGCAATTCCATGCTTTTACGGAACTTAAATTCTAGTGAGAAAGAGAGATAAAAAACATTGATATACAATATAGTGTAAAGTAATAATAAATGTAATGAATGTAAATAAAGCAAGGTAATGGGACAGAGGGTAATGGAGGGGGCTGTTCTGGTTAGGGTGGTCAGAGAGGTAACCATTTAGTAGAAACTGAATGACATGAGGAAGGAACCCATATATGTATCCCAGAAAATAGTGGTCCAGAGGGAACAGCAAGCACAAAGTTCCAAGGGCAAGAATAAGCTTGGTGTGTCTCTAGGAACATCAGGAAGGTCAGTGTGATTGAACAGGAGTAAGTTAGGAGGTGACTGGTAGAAAACGAATTAGACAGGAAGAGAGGGGACCAGATTATAGGGACTTGCAGGCCTTGGTAAGATTTTGTATGAGAAGCCTTGTAGGGTAGAGATACTGAGAGTGATGAAATGACTTGATTTATATTTTAATAGAAGCTCTTGAGTAGAGAAGTAGTCTGTGGTGGGGAGAAGGGAAGTGAAAGCAAGGAGGCCATTTGGGTAGCTATTGCAGTGGTCCAAGCAAGATATAATGATGGGTTAGGTGAGGGTGGAAGGTGTGGATGTGGAGGGGGTAAGAAGTTGTGAGATTTGGAACCTATTTTGAAGTTAAAGACTATAGGATTTGTTAATGGATTGAATAGGAGATGTGAAAGTAAGAGAAAGGTTAATCATGATATTACATTTTTTGGCTTAAAACCATTTACTAAAATTTTTACATTCCTCATCTCATTAAGGTCTTTAAATTCTAACTCCAAAAGGTATTTCCAATCTGTCTGCTTGTCTCTATTTCTACATTTTTCCTAGTTTGCTGAAAAAGTCCCCGACCCAACCCAGTTTCCTTTTTCTCACTCCTCCCCTCTCTAATCCCTTCCCCACATAGCCTTTTCAAAGCTTAATGGGATCATCTCACTTCCTGGATTAAAACTCTTCCACAATTTCCAATTATGCTGGAACAAAATCCAGTCTTTAACATGACTTTTTCACTTTGTCAAATGAACCAAGTTCATAGTCTGTCTCAGGAACTTTGAATACTTTTCCTTCTATCCATCCCATTCTCCACACTAACTCCCTCCTTTGCCTAGCTGACTTCTACTCTTCATTTTTGTTTTAGCTCCAATGTTATCTTCCCCATCATCACCTAAGTTAGACTCTCCTGTTAGTCTCCCTTAGAGCAACTGGTCCTTCCCCTCAAAGCATTACCTCAATTTACAATTATATATGTATATGTGCTTGTTTACTTATGGTTTACGTTTCCAACTAGGTTGTAATTTTTACATGGTAGACCATATCTGTTTTTCGCTCACAAGTGAATAACCCAGCATCTGACACATGGTAGACTTGTAGAAGATATTTGTGAATTGAATATGTGTGGGTGAAGGGATAATGACAGAGAGGTAAGGAGGTTGATTGTCAGCGGCCTGCTTGGGACAAGGAGGTCTAAGCCCGGGTTGGTTAGGGAGTTCCTAGCAGAGCAGGGTAGGTGTGGGTATTGTAGTAGAGGGGCCTCCAAGCTGCTCCATGAGTTAGGTTTTACGGGAGCTTCACACACTGCTTCTCTCAGAGAAAAGATAAAGGCATTAATCATCCAGACAAAGGCTTCCTTCCTCTCCCCCACAGTGGCAGGGTCCCACATAATGTAGTACCCTGGTTTATTTCTGGATTCCTCCTGCTTCTCCTTCCACTACCATCAGATCAGAGCTTTCAAGCCAAAAGATTCACTGTCACTCAGCCCTACCATGTGAGAAGCCACTGTGAGGTATTCCAGACTGTAAGTGTAGAGCTTGGCTTAGTTCACTAAGCAGGGGGGCTCTCATCATAATGGCACCCCAATATAACGTAGTTATAGATTGTTCCCCTGTACTCACTGGTTGGGGTACTACAGGCTAGGCATGACCAAGGTTGGGGGGTGGTGTTTAGCAGTAGACAAAGAAATATAGGAAACAGGACCATCTGAAGCATTGTCTGATTTATCATCTCCTTCCCACTACCCCCGGCATCCAAATCGTAGCACAGTGAGTACCTGTTCACTAAGTGAAATGAACTGAGACCCCACTGGAAAGATTGAGGAATACATCATGAGAGTAGATTCAAGAGGCCTGGAGTCCATGAAGCCAGGAAATGGCCTAAATTCCAGATTGCCAAATCCAGGAAGCTTAGCCAAAAAAGCAAAGTGAAAAATGGTCTAAAAACTAAGTTTCAAAGCTCAAGGGGATAGGCGATGAGAGACAATGATGTTGGAGCCAAGACTGAGCCAGCAGCTAAGGAAGCAGACTGCCAAGGAGAAAAATGAGGAGGGGCAGCGGGCATGGGTAGCAAGTGACTTTCAGCTCTCCAGGGCAGAAAGTACAATCACAGTCTCAAGGAGATGGAGATGAGATGAGAATCGGCAAGAAGGAGGAGAGTAAGATTACTTAGCAGAGATGATGTACATACCAGGTTCCAAGCCAGGTCCTGTGGAAATTATTCTTTTCTACTGTGAAAAAGGGAATCAGGAGCAAGATCTACAGTACCAGGAATGAAAGGATAGCATGAACACATGGGGAACAGAAAGAGAATCTTGAGGAGAGATCCCCTAGGGTATCAGTCTCCAGATAGTAGATAAGGAAGCCAGGCCAGGCCATTGCAGCACATGAAAAGTGATCATGACTTGATGACCTGTGGATGTCTAAGGAACGGCAGGCTGTGAGGTATGGGATTTGAGCTTGGAAGGCAAAACACTGACCACAAAACAAAGACTGAGATATGGCACAGCCCTGGAAGGCCTGATGCAGAGAAGGGCAGTCTTCCCTAACGGTGCCAGAAGACTTACTGTGGTGGTATGAAAGCTGCAAGACGCCAGCAGCATAGATTCAGCACCAAGCATCAGGTTATCAGGGTCAGAACAAATAGTAGGTTGGAATGGAGACTGACATGGGAGTCAGAGGTAGAGGCAAAACAGAGACCCATCATCCTGGCTTAGAGCTGAGTTAGGTCAGTTCTTAGTCAGGATTCTGAGAAAAAATCCTGGAAACTGGATGAACTTTCATTTCTTGCCAGTGCCTCTTACACCACTATCTGCAGGATAGGACTGAGCCCCCTACGTGGGGAGGACTAAGTCTACAGGTGAGCTGAGTTGTCAAGCCACGGAACCGTCTAACAAGGGTCTACTATGCCCAGTCTGCTAGGTCTAGAGTTACTTATCTTTGGTCTCACTTCCTCCGGGAAGTCCTCCCCCCACCTACACTAGTTATACCCCTCTCTGCCCCTCTGATCCCTGTACTACCCTAGGATAACATACATTGTTGTACTTCATTATAGCTTAATATCACTCTTCCTTATTCCACTGAGTGAGGTCATGTCTCTGTTTGCACATCATGAAGCCCTAGTGGCTAACTCAAGTCTGGTACATAGTAATCACTAAATAAATAATTTTTTTTTGAGGAAGATTAGCTCTGAGCTAACTGCTGCCAATCCTCCTCTTTTTGCTGAGGAAGACTGGCCCTGAGCTAACAGCCATGCCTACCTTCCTCTACTTTATATGTGGGATGCCTACCATAGCATGGCGTGACAAGCGGTGCCATGTCTGCGCCTGGGATCCGAACCAGTGAACCCTGGGCCACCAAAGCGGAACATGTGAACTTAACCGCTACACCACCGGGCCGGCCCCCTAAGTAATTTTTATTGAATGAATGAATGAGTGAATGAAAGAGTGAATAAGTTAGGGAGTAACGAAAGATGAAGTCAAAAAGGAAGAGAGGAGCCAGATCATATGGTGCCTTGTAAGCCGTGCTGTGGAATGAAGATGGATCGTAAAAGAAGTGAAGAGCCACAAACGGATTTTAAGTATGTTTTCAGTGACCCCCTATACTCAAAGGCCATTGGCTCCTAAGGGGGTGCCAGCTATGCTCCATCAGGTCATCCCCTTACAAAGTAACTGCCTGAAATGCTGATGTACAGGAGTCAGCTCTGACATTTTGGTCTTCATCATAAGAAAGACAGTGTCAGTTTCTCCGTGCCCATCATCTGCCTGGGAATGGTGCAGATTTCTTTCTACACCATTGATCTTCACAGTTAAAAAATTATGTGAAAGAGCTTTCATACTTCAGTGGACTTATTAATCTTAGAAGCTCTGAATTCATATATTTCACAACCTTCCACTTTTCAGGGTTATTATGTTAATTAAAATAATAAAAATGGACTCAATAAAGAGCTTTTGGTAATTGAAATGAGTAAATGAACTTTGCAAGTCATCTACCAGCTTCCTGAAACTTGGGAACCAGAAGTGTAGGAGGTAAGGAACTTTTTATTTTCTTCCAATAAAGAAACACATAATTGTTCTTTGAAAGACTTTCTTTGCAACCTATCTGGGAGTTCAATAAACACTTTATACTGATACAACTATACACTTTTATGGAGAGGTAGGATTTTAGGAATCATCTATTCTACTGCCTTTCAAACATTTTTTAGTTTTTTCAAAAGTGTTTTTTTCAAAAAAAGCTAGCAGACAAGCACACTATGCAAAAACCCAAACAGATAAACAAAATTTAGATGGTAAGAAACCAGACAAAGGGGGGCGGGGCTTGATGTAGTTCAACCTTTTCATCTTACAGCTGAAGCCTAGAGAAGTAAATGACCAGGCCAAGCCACACTGGAGGTTAGAGAGAGCGCAGAGAACTGCTCCTCCAATTGTATTTGTTTTGTTCATTCATCAAACAATTACTTACCAAGCACAGTCCTTGATGCTGAGGATAAATTGGTGTATAAAACAAAGTTCCTGTTTTTATGGGAGAGAATAAATAGACAAATACATATACATACACATTAATATGTCAGGCAGTGATAAGTGCTATGCAGAAAAAAAGACAGCATAAGGGGACAGAAAGTAAAGGAGGGGGTGATAAGTTTCCTACACAAGGTTGCCAAGGAAGGCCTTTCTGATGACGTAACATCTAAACAAAGTGAAGGAGTGAATCCAGTGGAGTTTGCGGGGTGTATTGTAGGCAGAGGGAATAGCAAGCGCCAGTAGCATTTTCCTACTCCTCCTGCTCCTCCACGACAGAGCACCCACTAGGTGCCAGGAAATGCATGAGCCCCATGAAACGCATGAAGGCTTGGAGCATTAGCGAGAACGTGGATTTTAGGAACAAACAGATCTGGCTTTGAATCTAAGTTTTGGCAGAAAATTGACTTCTCTTTTACCTTCAATTTTCTGATTTTAAAAATTGGGATTATATTATTTTTCTTCCAGATTGGTTCAAAAGATCTAACAAGGGCTGGACAGGTGGCATAGCAGTTCAGTTTGTGCACTCCATATCGGCGGCCCAGCGTCTGCCAGTTCGAATCCTAGGCATGGACCAAGGCACCACTTATCAAGCCATGGTGTGGAAGTCGTGCCACATATAAAATAGAGGAAGATGAGCAGAAATGTCAGCTCAGGGCCAATCTTCCTCAGCAAAAAGAGGAGGATTGGTGGCGGATGTTAGCTCAGGGCTAATCTTCTTCTTCAAAAAAAAAGAAAAAAGATCTAACAAGAAAATACATGCACAGCTCCTGACATACACTGGTGCTCTACAGTTGGGAGCTATTGGTATTGTCTACTTCACTTTCTTTGCTTGAAGGATTCTTGCTGTAGTGGGCATTTGCAAATTTTGGCTGCACAGCATCTATTTCCTCTTCTTAACAGCAAACTATTTCCTGTACTTAAATGACTCCTTCCTTATTGGGTACAGTTTGTTGGTGTCACAAGGAAAGGCCTTGCTGCCTCATGCCAAAGCACATAGCCCTGTGTGGGCTAATCAGATATGGCCTCCATGGAATCTGTAGCTTGAATAGAGAGAAAATAATGGAAGACTTGGTGTTCCTTCATGTCCTGACCAGACTGTTCCACTCAAAGGCAACTTTCATTGCTTCCTCTTCCTGGTTGGTGCTAAAGCTCTTAGCTTCTTGCTTACCCTCGAGTCCAGGTCTCTTTCCCTCCCATTGACTCTGTAAGTCTCCAGCATCCTTCAAATGCATTTACTTTTGCCCAAGTTAAACAGAATGGATTTCTCTTCTTAGTAACTAAAGAAACCGTATCTTATACATTTACATATAACCAATTTAACTGGAGACAATGAAAACACCACCAACACAAGCCATGTTTGCCTTCTAGATAATTAGAATTATGTTGTTGAACAATCATGTTGATAAAGAAACTCTGTATTACATATACAGTTTTTGCCAACCCATTTACCTCTCTGAAAAGCAATTTCTCCAACTAAAAAACAAGAAGATTAGAAACAAAACAGGGGGCCGGCCCCGTGGCCAAGTGGTTAAGTTCGCGCACTCCGCTGCAGGCGGCCCAGTGTTTCGTTGGTTCGAATCCTGGGTGTGGACATGGCACTGCTCATCAGACCACGCTGAGGCAGCGTCCCACATGCCACAACTAGAAGGACCCACAACGAAGAATATACAACTATGCACTGGGGAGCTTTGGGGAGAAAAAGGAAAAAAATAAAATCTTTAAAAAAAAAAAACAAAACAAGATTAAATTAACTGATCCTCAAAGAGTCTTTACAGAATTGACAGTTTAGGATTCCAAAGTCTATGAGGTTGATCCTAAGAATTTCATTGTAATTTTATTAGTTTTATAAGATACCTTGAAAGCTTTAGCTAAAGGCCAGTAAGGAAACATTTTCAGATCATATGAGAGCCTCAAATCACACTATGTCAGCAGTTGCCTGTTTAACCTCCATGCAGGACTAGCTCAGGCATTCAACTGCTTCTTGGGTTGAATAAGAAATGAGTGTGGTAGGGGAGATGTGGTGTGGCCACTGAAAGATGTCGTTTAAGATCACACAGCTAGTCAGTGGCAGTTAGTCAGGGCTTCAACTCCAGAGGCTAATACTTAAACAGAACACTACCCTAGTAAATAATGTAGACCTTGATTGGAGAGAGAGTGGGTTGATCAGGGAAGGATTCCTGAAGAGAGTGGTGTCAAACTGAATCTTGACAGTGGGATGAAATGTGGTTTCATTCTAATGGGAGGAAAGATTTCTCAAACACATGAAAAGGACAAGAGGTGAGAGTGCACAAGATGTATTCAAGGTAACTGGGCCATGGAGCAGAAGCATAGGTTTTATGCGGGAATCATTGGTGAGGAGTATGAAGAAGGGCTTGAATCCAGTTGTAGTGAATGGGGTGAGGTTTGAATGTCAGACTAAGAAACGTCATCAGTCAAAGGTATCACATATATGCTCCACTTTCTCCGAGTAATCTTTGCTGCATTGCATCTGAATACTTTGCCTTGCCTGCGATGGCACCAAAGGAGGGAGAAGAGCCAGGCAATGTTCACATAGTGGACTTTGGAGAAGTGTTACCTAAAACAGAAGAAACGGGTAGATTCTTTTTTCAGATTTCAACTGATAGCCAGCTTCCTATCAAAAGCTCCATAACCAGCCTAATCCTTTCTGAGGGAGTTCTACAGGGAATCTTGGGCTAGGTCTGGTATTTGGGGAGGATGCGGGAAAGCAGTGCTAAGTATGAAAGAGAGGGCTGTGACAGTAGAATGGGTGAGGCCAGGCCTTTCTCCCTAAGCTTGGCTTCTGTCTTGAAGAATAAGACTGAGAAAGTGCTCTGCAAGCTGACAAGTTTATTGCAATAAGGGAAAAAAGAAGAAGAGAAAAATAAATAAATCCCGTGGAGTAAAGACAAAGGTGATGGGATCAAGAGGCAAACGGAAGGAGAGAGGCCTTAATGGAAGATTTATTAGAGAGCATGGCTGGCATCAGTCCCACAGGCAGGAATAACTTGGAAAATAAATTCAGCAATGGTTCCCGTCCTTTTGGGCTGAGACCTTACAGAATGTAGTATTTCTCAAAAATGAGTCCCAGTTCACCCCAGGGCTTCCAGCTTGCCCAAGCTGGATTCCCATCATTGTGAACATTTATTTGGCAGGAATAAGGGTGGAAGGGGTGGCAACTTTGCTCTTTCTGGCTTAGTTTTGTTCAGAAATTACATCTCTATTTATTTGAAAATCAGTCAGAAGGTAGCTGTACCTGTGTCCATGTCACTGGGAGCAGCAAAGCCTCAGCTGATCAAAAGTTCTCTGAATGCCCAGCAGCCCACAGACACACCTGAGAGAAAAGAGAACTGCAGTCCCGACTATGAGGTTAGTATGCCCCCCGCCCTGGCTACCTCCAATTTCAAAATTTAGTTAATTATCCATTTCCTCACTGAGTCAGAGCAGCTCTATATGGATAAAGTAAAACTCAAGCATACATTCAGCACCTTCTCTGTGCAAGCACTTTTCTAAGTACTGGAGATTTAAAGATGAATAGACACAATCCAGTCCCCCTATCCAAAGAAATTCAGTCTTGCAAGAGATACAAGCATCCTGACCATGACAGAAGTATTCTGAGCACTGTGATAGAGATATGTGCACATGCAATAGGAGCACAGAGAAATCATGTGTGACGTGGGGGGTCATTCAGACCCACTGGAGCTGGGTCTTGATGGATGGATGGTTAAGAGCTCACCAAGGGATGAAGAGATGATGAAGGAATTTCTCAGCAGGGAGAAAACCATGGTAAGATGGAGCCAGATTTTGCATACTGTTAAAGGGAGCAGGTTTTTAAAGTTAATATCAGATCTTTTCACGTACCTCTTAGAAACTTCTAGTGCCTTTCCGCTGCACATGAAAAAAAAGGGCTAAACTTATGACCATGACATGACCTCCACCTACTCCATCTTACACTGCTGTCTTTCTTCCTTCCTCTGCTCTAGCCCCATGGACCTTCTTTCTGTTCTTCAAATACATCAAGTTCATTTCTATCCCAAAGCCTTTTCATTTGCTGCAAACTGTTTCTGGAATGCTTTTCCCTCGACTCGTCATCTTTCAGATCTCATCCCAGATGCCATGCCCACAAGGAGTCTTTCCTGACCACTTCATTTAAATTAGACCCCCAACTGCAGGCACTCTCTCTCATTCCCCTGTTTTATTTTCTTCATGGCACTTGTCTTCATCTGAAATTTTATTTCCCTCCACTAGAGGATAAGCTCCTTGATAGCAGACATATGGCTGCATCTTCAGTGTCTAGAAGTTCCTGGCACAATAATTTAATTGAATAGATGAATTCAATGGTGATAAGAAGCTTGCCTTGGTATGCAGGACACCCAACGAAGGCAGTAAGACTAGCAGATAGGCAGGTACGAAGGTAGATAAGACTAGCAGCAGTGGTCATTATAGTAATTATATCCCCCAATTAGTGGGCGTTTTCTGTGCCCTGGGCCCATGCTAAGTCCATTACCTTGTTTAACCTTCATAATAATCATGGGATACAAGAACTATTGACCCCCTTTCAAAGGTGAGGTATTTGAGGGATAACGAGAAGCTTAGTAATATGTCAATGTTATATTGCTCCTAAATACAAGAACTAGAATTTGATCCTAGTCTATCTGACTCCCAAAAACAAAATTTAACAATTCAGTAGAGAGGGGTGATTGGATTACGATCTCCCTCAAACTACCTCAGAAGCTTGCCATCTGAGGGCTCTTCTACAAATGTAAGATTATATATGAGTGTGCCATTCTAGGAGAAGGTTGTCTTTCAGGGCAAATTGTGGGGAGGTGACAAGTCAAACCTAGTAGCAGCCCCCAAACCTCACCCTCAGGTAGCCAGGGATTCTCTCTCTACTGAAACTCCATGCACACTCACCTTGAATAAAAAACTGGGCCAATATCCACTTTTACATTAAAAAATCTAGAAATATTGGGAAAAAATCTATTTGCTTTAGATCAAACACTTGGATAGAAAGAGACCAATTCAGTTAATTTCCTGTATCTTTGACCTCATGATGGCCAAAAATGTCAGTGTGTGTGTATATGTGCTTGTAGTTTTAGGCCCAAAACAAATTTGAGGTGGCTTATAGAAATGTATATAGTAGAAATATAAATAATAAACAAAAGAAAGGAGGACAAGCAATCGTGGGCAGGAAAATGAAACAAAGTCTGGAGTGAGGTTATTACAAATAGATGCATTCCATAAAGCTCTGTTCACTCATTAGAAGTATGCTTTAAATTTGAGCTTCCTAGTAGCCAAAGCAAAGAAGGGACTATGACCAGTCATATGATTCTTAGAGCTCACAAAATAAAAAATTCTTGGGGCAAAAATAAGCCAGTTACCCACAATTTTTCCTGGTTATGAAACTTGACAAATTTTTCTCATGTTTTCATAAGTATTTTCTTACCACCTTTAGAGTAAATTCATTAAGAAAGTTCATTAGATTATTTTTATGGAGTCCTCAAGGAAGGCCAAGGGCAATATATCAAAGGGAAATTCTACAAAAGCAACTCTATGAAGCACGAAGAAAATGCAGTTCAGCTATGCAGCTCTCAAATTATCTAGTGTGATCTAAGGACAGGAACTAATGAACTGTGTATCTTCAAGCAGGCTTCCATTAATGCTATTTCTTGCAATTAGACTTCTATTTAGAATAAGACAGTAAAGAATTTGACGTTCCACTTTGTGTCAAATTCCTAGAATACGGAGAGTACACTCTGGTAGTTAAAAGCATAATCTTATATTCTTACAGTCAACTAAGTGGGAGACAGATCTGATATGCTCTTTTGAAAATTGTATCCCTGGGTAGATGGCTAAGGAAGAGCATGTGGATAGAGCCAACATTATCCATGGAAGAATATATAGGATCTAATCTAATATACTGA
Source organism: Equus quagga (assembly GCF_021613505.1). Taxonomy (NCBI): domain Eukaryota; kingdom Metazoa; phylum Chordata; class Mammalia; order Perissodactyla; family Equidae; genus Equus; species Equus quagga. The sequence continues at coordinate 9,815,811 of NC_060271.1, read as the reverse complement.
CAATTGACAAAATTTGTGGACTTTTCGACTTTCAATTTTAAATAAGACAATATATTTTCATTTTAATTAGAATTGAATTTTCATTGGAATTGTTGGCTGTTGTTTTGAGCTGACCAAGGGCTTCCTTACGTTTCGAAGAGACAGAATCTTGGTAATAACTATATACTCACTAGGGAGTGCATTCGACCTGAGCTCTAAAATGCCACTTTGAGACAAGGGAGTCTGGAAAAGTTCCCTGTTCAGTGATTGTGTTTTAATAAATAAAAAGGCAGCTGCAGTGAAGAGAAAGCAGCATTTGGGATAAAAACCCTATAAGTAAATTGTCTGCAGAACGTTGCTGTAATCCCCGTGGCATGTGCTTCCTAGAGAATGATGGGACATTTGTCAACACACACAGAACAAACGATAGGAGCAGACTCCCATATATAATTCATCTCTCCATCAAGTTAAATACACAAATACCTCAATTCTGGGTTGGCACAGACTAAATATTTAAAAGCTTCCCACAGTGCTCCAGGTCCTCATTGTTGTATTCCAGACAACACCAGGAAACAAGCATTTGCCTCATTCAGAGTCACTGACAAGCACCTGTCTTCTCTTGGTCAACAAGCACCATCATTTCATGCTGACCGTTAGTGTTCTCCTTGGCCAGAAGCAATCATTAGAGAGACTTGAAACTAGAGGGAATGCACTGGGTTATAGTCATAGATGTGCCTATGTTTAAACTAGTTAGCTGTGGGATTCCACTGTCCCTTATTCCCTAAAGAGATTTTTACCATAACACCTACATAACTTCAATGAACTTCTGTGTGTGTGTGTGTGTGTGTGTGTGTGTGTGTGCGCGTGCGTGCGTCTCCCTCTCCTAGATACAAACTACTTGAGAATAGTGATCTTTCCTTATTTGTCTTGGTATATCAAGCCCTTCTCACATAGGAGGTGCTTAAAGATTGACTATGAGGGGCCGGCCTGGTGGCGCAGCAGTTAAGTTCACACGTTCTGCTTCAGCGGCCAGGGGTTTGCTGGTTCAGGTCTCGGGTGCAGACATGGCACTGCTTGGCACCCCATGCTGTGGTAGATGTCCCACATATCAAGTAGAGGAAGATGTGCATGGATCTTAGCTCAGGGCCAGTCTTCCTCAGCAAAAAGAGGAGGATTGGCAGCAGTTTGCTCAGGTCTAATCTTCCTCAAAAAAAAAAAAAATTGACTATGAATAAATGAATGACTACAAAAAGATTTTCCCCTTCATAAAAATATTTGATTTTTGAGTGCTTAATGCATCACTACCACCTCACTAATCTTCGTGCTCCATCCTCCTGAGCAAGCCTGATTTAAATCAGCAAAGGTACATCAAGAGTACCCCATACAATATATTGTGTGAGATTTTTACACATAATTTCTCATTTGAAATCCAATTCTATTTACAAAACTGTACTTCACATGAACACTTTTTGAATCACAGTTACCATACAAACCCTGAAAACACATTTTGAGGCTGAAACTGTGTTGAGTCTTCCAAGTAGATTTGAAAAACAAGGGTGAAAATTAGCCAAGCACATGGATGATAGCTTTTACTAACTCACTAGTTTCAAAACCACTCATTCGGGACGGGCTGGTGGCGCAGTGGTTAAGTTTGCACGTTCTGCTTCTCGCGGCCTGGGGTTTGCTGGTTCGGATCCCGGGTGCGGATATGGCAGCTTGTCAGCCATGCTGTGGTAGGTGTCCCACATATAAAGTAGAGGAAGATGGGCACAGATGTTAGCTCAGGGCCAGGCTTCCTCAGCAAAAAGAGGAGGATTGGCAGTAGTTGGCTCAGGGCTAACCTTCCTCAAAAAAAAGGCAACATCACTCATTCTTTGACCAAGCATTGTTTCTCTCTTAAAGAAAGTCAGTTTCTTTCTTTAAAGACTTTAAGATATTAAATACAATGAAGACATAACCTACGTAAACCAACAGTAACTAAAGATAATGTCAGTCATAAAAATAGAGTTTCTCTCTGCATCAAATAAGATATTGTAAAAAGCTGAATAAGTAATCATCTTGCTTCCAAATTTATTCACTGCCAAAGATGACCATGAGGAAGAAGGACAGGGAGAGGAGGAAAGGGGAAAGCAATGAATTCCTAACATCAATAAGAAGAAGAAGGATCATTTTGATAGTAACAGTTAACATTTATCAAGAGCTTACTATGTAACAGGCACTGTTACATTCCATTCCTTATTATTAATATGTCCCTTTTAAGAATGAGAAAACAGGTTTGAAGTGGTTAAATAATGTCCCCAAGGTCACACAGCAGACTAGTGGTAGAGCTAGCATCAGAACGCTGATGTGTCTAACGCCCAGCCCGAGAAGGTATCCTACATTCAAATGGTCCTGTGTCACCAGGGCCTCAGAGTTGTGGGGGAGGGAAGCAGGGCCTCGAGCACCTTAAAGGCCCGGAATGTGTTCTGTCCCCTGTTCTACTCTCTGATCCAGTCCCGGGGCCTTAAAACTCAGTTAGATACTAGTAACTCTCGAATTTATATCTCATGCCCTACCTTTCCCCTGAGCTTCAGACATACATTTAATTGCCTGCTAGACATATTTTCTTGGATGTCTAGAAGAGATCTCAAACTTAACACGTCTGAAACAGAATTCTTGATTTTCTTCCTTCAATTTCATTAATCAGTCATTGAGGCCAAAAACCTGGCAGTCATCCTTGGCTCATCTCTTTCTCTAACACCTCACGTTAAATTCACAAGCATGTTCTTTTGACACTATCTGAGAAATATATTCTGAATCTGATCACTTTTCATTAATCCACCTCTAGTACCCAAAGCCCGCCAGCTTTCCCCTGGACCCTGCAGTGGCCTCCTTACAAGTTTTCCTCAAACCACCATTTTCTTTCTGCTGGGCCCGCTGTAGCCTCCTGACCAAGGACCTCCTGGTCTTCCTGGACTACCGCAGCAACCTCTTTACTGACCGCCCTGCCTTCACTCTTGCTCTTTCCCCTTCACTGGCCCCTTTAGTCTACTCTCTAGCCAGCAGTCAAGTGATGATTTAAGCATACAAATTAGATTCACATCACTTGCCTTGTTGAAAGCCTCTTAGTGGCTTCCCATTAAAAATTTAGGGCAAAGTCCAAAGTCCTCACCATGGTCTACAAAGTTCTACATCTGATCCAACTCCTGGCTGTTTCTCAGATCTCATTTAGACCACTGGCTCACGCTGCTTGGTTACACTGGCCTTCTTGCTTGTTCTCATCTCTGGGCCTCACTCCATGCTGTTCCCTCAGCCTGGAATGCTCTCCTCTAGATCTTCAGATGGCTTACTCCCGTATTTCATTCAGATTTTTGCTCAAATGTCCCACACTATCTAAAATAATCCTCCTTCTATAACTCCCTATTTCTTCTCCCTGCCTTAGTCTTCTTCATGTCAGTTATCAGTAGCTGCTATTATAGTATATATTTGTTTTGTTGTGCATCTCACCCACTAGAATGACAGCTTCATGAGGAAAACAACTTTGTTTTGTTCACGTTGCATCCCCAGGGTATAGGATAGTCTAGCACACAGTAAGTGATCAACAAATATCTACTGACTGAATGCTGTTTCTCCAGGGTCCAGCAGAAGGTTTAGCATATAAGTGGTGCAAAAATATTGAATGAAAATGGATATGGACACCAAAGGGTGTGTGGAAGGCGAGTGAGTTATGTTTCGAGCCAGCCAGGATCAAGGTTGCAAGGCCACTTTTTTTTTCCAACTTTATTGAAGTATAATTGACAAATAAAATTATAATATATTTAAAACATACAAAGTGAAGATTTGATATACATATACATTGTGAAAGGAGTCCCACCACCAAGTTTAACACATCCATCACCTCACATGTTTACTTTCTCTTTTTGTGAGAACACTTAAGCTCTACTCTCTTAGCAAACTGTAATCATACAATACAGTATTATTAACTATAATCAACATGTTCTACATTAGATCCTTAGACCTTATTCATCTTATAACTGAAAGTTGGTACCCTTTTACCAGTGTCTCCCTATTACCCCACCCTCCAGCCTCTGGCAACCACTGGTCTGACTCTCTGTTTCTAAGAGTTCAATTGTTTTTTTTAGATTCCATGTATAAGTGATACCACGCAGTATTTGTCTTTCTCCGTCTTGCTTTTTCACTTAGCAAAGACTTTTAAAGACCTGTTCAAGGGATGGTGGAGAGTCCAGGTGAGGATGGGTGAATAGGCCAAGGAACAGGATCACTTTGAAATCCTATCCCTTACAGTGTGGGCATGACTAGAGAACCCTACCCAGGTAATCGATTCCTTCTTTAAAAATGGTGGAGTTGGGTCTTGTATTATGGAGGAAGGGATGAAATCTCCATTCATCTAGACTGGCTTCATTTCAGTTCCCAGAGTTAGTATTACTGCCAAGTAGCACCCAGCTTGGGCTTAAACATCTCTAGAGCCTAAAGACTCATTGTCACAATTACCAAAGCATTGCCTGCTCCATCAATTCCTCAAAATTATATACTCTCCTTTGACAAACACAGTGCTAAGCAATTGAGAAAAGAAAGGAAAGACAAACCAGTATTTTCAGAGTATCTACTATGTGCCAATAACTGTGCTAAATATTTTACTCAACTTTATTTAGTCCTCATAACACCTTGGGATGTAGACATTTTTATCCTCAATTTAGATATGATAAAATTAAAGTCTAGAGAGATGATGGGATTTGCCGAAAATTTAGTATTTGAACTGACACAATTTCAGGATTTTGTGAAAAAACCAAAACCAAGGTGAAACAAGTAAACAAACACCACTTAGAAGTTAATACTCAGGGTCCCAGCAGGAAACCAGGTGGCTCCCTCAAACCAGCTAACACAGGTAGGGCAGGTAGAGCAGTTAAAGCAGGACTGTTTTCAATGGTGGATGCAGAGTGCAGGGAAACCCGGATGGATAGTGTTGTACCCAGAGGCTAGATCCACCTGGAGGCAGGAAGGGGAGAGGAGAGGGAGTGGTTACTAGACCCTGGAAGCTGAGGGGTTATGCTGAGACGGTCACTTTACAGCAACTATGACTTTCAGTCAAGGGATAGAACCAGCCAGTATTACCCCTCAGGGAGGAAATGGGAGGAGTAAGTACCACAACGTTACATTTCTCCCCCTCTTTGATCTTTTGGTGTCACCCCTGATTGTCTAAACCCTAATAGAAATCATAGGTCGAGAGAATTTGTTGATGTGAGCCATGCAGGGTAGCCTAGGGGTGAGGCAGAAGCGAAAGGGTGGAGAAACGATCAGAAGAGACAAGTGGACTATATCCTGCATACGCACCTAAAGAAGGTCCTGGAAGGCCTCAAATGAACCTGAATTTAGATTACACTTCTTTGTCTAAATTGCCATATTGTATGTTTTAACCTGCCAACTCTTCTTTTGTTCACTATAATGCTCGAAACAAAAGATTCTCTTCAAATAATTATTATTTTTCAATTATGGCACAATTTAATGAAAATTATGTGCTTTTTTTCATATCAACTTCTCTGAAAATTCCTCTTTGGTACTTCATGAACATCCCATAGTTCTTTCAGAGCATTTATATATAGCCTTTTTTAATTGTTTCTCTAAAACAATTAGAATTTCATTATTATATTTGAAATTTTAATATAGTCATTATAATGTCAAAGGAAACTTCTCTGAGACACATTCATATTTTCATATTAATGGAAGTGCTGTTATAATGTTAATAGAAAAATGGGTTTAATCAATTATTTAATTCATTCATTAACTACATACTACCCCAAAACTCAAGGGAATGTAAAACAAACAACTCATTTAAAACAACAAAAAGGATTGTGCTTTGGAAACTTTCAAGGTATATTCAATAACTTTAAATCCTTTTAATCTGGAATGACTAATCCCATAGGAATAGAAAGCGTGATTGTGAAAAGAACATAGCCCTTTGAATTAGAGAGACCTGGAGTAAAGTCCCAGCTCTACAGTTTACTAGCTTTGTGATTTTGCAAAGTGTCTTAAAGTCTCTGAACCCATGTTTCTTTGTCTAAAAAATAGGTGAAATAATATGTATATCATAGGGTTGTTTGAGGATTGTGGTAAATAAAATACCCAAGGGTTCTATGACAGTGCTTGACACCTTGAAGATACTCAGGAAAGAAGAGGTACTATCTATCAATTTTTATTCTTGAATAGGGCTTCTTTCAGATATCCTTGCCTCCCTCCCCACTCATGTACCTTTTTGCCTTCATCTCCACACCCAGAGCCTGAAACTAGCCCCAAGCAAGAAGCCCTTTGCTTTCTCCCCTCTAGGCCCTGTCCCAACATTCTTTATCCCCCAAGACGAAGGTACCAGTTAAGCCAACGACCCCCATCCTCCAAACGTATTTCTCTAAGTCTTAGCACAGAAAAGGAAAAGAAAGCTAAAGGGTTTTTATGCCTCCAATAGAAGAGAAACCATTCCCTGCTTCTGACGTACTCTAAAACCCAAGGCAGAGGCACAGGAGCTGGAGACAGGAAACCAGAAACCTTCAATTCAGGAAGGATAATAACCCTTTCCATTGGGCCCACTTGCTTGGGACAGTCGTTCCCTAAGGAAGTTGGCAGCAAAGGAGGTTGGATTTAGGGGCAATAGTAGGTATTATCATTATTCCAATTTTAAAAAGTAAGAGACATGATCAAAGTCAAACCAGATTTTGATTAGGAGGAGAGTCATAGGCGCAGCTGCCAATGATGCCAGTCTCTAAGATGCATTCAACATAACTGAAAGTATAATGAGATGATGGCAAACGCTACATGTAACAGAACTGTTCTCTATGTGGTTGGAGGTAATACATGATAAGATGTTGGGATAGAGGTGTGTGTGGAAAAGAAGACTCCCATGCCTGAGCTACATCAGATTTTTACTAAATGGCTAGAAAGGGAAGATAGGTCCCTAGCTTCAGGTTTTCATTTTGCTGAGATGGTTTGCAAAATGAGGCCAATGCTGAAATTTCCAAGATAAGAGAGCAGAGGATATGTCCTGCAACCAAGGGTCTTCCTCTGTCCTTTTACCCCATGCAGCACTCAGACTCTTTTCTAGATTAAACTATTGAACAAATACTTAAAGAATACCAGAATAGAGGGTTTCCAAATCATTGGCTGACTTGAGACAGCCACATGTGTTAGTTGCCAGCTATTAAATGATTGGGTTTGAGACCCTCATTTTGTCCCTTTTGACTCCAAATACCAAACTCTTTTTAGGTAGCTACTTTGTATTTCAAGAGGATTCAAAATCTTAAGATAAACAAAGGATGACATTCTGAGGGTAGGAACTCGAAATGGAGAGAAAAAGACTTAGGAGGCGAGTCCAGAACAGGTTTGTTGGCTACTTTTCATAGGTTCACCTTGCAATTTTGGCCAATAACAGATCTATGCCTTTATCCAAACATTCTGTTTGTCCTAGGCTTGGAGGACCTTACTGTCCTCTCTCATTTCAGTAACCTTACCAAACATGCCTTTACCTTTCCAGTTAGTTCCTTGAGCCTCATTTTCCTCATCTGAAAAAAGGGAATTATGACATTTTAGAGTTATTATCAAGATTAGAGAAAACAGATGTAAAGCATCTATACTATTACCTGGGCAATAAATGGTGGTTGTCATTACCAATTTTCTTGTTGTTTCTCTTACTGGCATCATCATCGGACTACTTTGCGATTGTCTATTTTCATATTTGTCTTTCCCACTAGACTCTGAGCAACACAAGGGCATGGGGCCAAGATCTGCTCACTTTGCATTCTCAGAATTCAGCACAGAGTGTAGCAAAGAGAATACTCTCAAACACATATCAAAGGAATGAAAAAGTAAACGACTCTCTCCTCTGAACACTGCTCTGCCTGCCCAAATGCTTGCAGACACCTGAATGGCACTTGAAGCCTCCTCTGCAGAGGAGAGTGGCAAAGAAGGCCCTTTGTAAAGATGACCTTTAGGTTTGGCCCCACTCAGATACCTTTTCCTTCTTCTGCTCTTATTTCACAGGAAGAGAGATGGGATGAGACTTCAAGAGAAAGGACATCAAATCCTGGAGAGCCTAGATGCAATTTGCACCTCCACAAATGGCCCTGAGGACCTTAATTGCAACTAATTATCACCAGTAATTAGGGCTGCTCTTCAGAGAGGCAGAAATAGTGTCCTGTAGAGAGCACTCCATGTTCCTCAAAGAGAAATTCAGATGGAACAGATGTCACTCTCCTCCCAGCATCTTTCTCTGATGAGGGGGCCCCAGTCTGCTTCAGTGACTGACCCAGAGACTTACTGTCTGGACCAACAAGACACTAATGACAAGAACAACACAGTGCAACTTGAAAGTGTTCTGAACTTTAAAAAGTGCTTTCATTGCCAATATCTTACTAGATTTTCACACCAGTCCTATGACAGAAATAAGATTCATTCATTCATTGTACACTCACCACGTGCAATTTATTCTGCTAAGCACTGAAAACACAGTAGTACAAAATAATACTTCTCATAAAATACCTGCCTTTACAGAATTTGAAGACCTATGCAAGAAGAAGTAAGCAAATATGTCATTACAGTCCAGTGTGATCACTGCTATAATAAAAGTATAGGTAACCATGTTTAACAAAAATACACACCCATGTTACAGAAATGGTTATGTGACTAGGTAACTTGGAGGGGGTAGCATTTGACCATCACAGCAAATGCATGAAGTTAATAATATCTCCATTGTAAAAATAAGGACTGAAGCTCACAGAAGTTAAATAATTTGCTCATGGTTACACAGTAAGTAGAGAAGCCAAAACCTAGGTCCTTCAATAGAGGGCACCTCTATTCAATATTGAATTTGTCTCTACATATTTCCTCTAAATGTCTATCTAGCCTCAGCTTGAATATCCTTAGTGACAAAATGTTTATCACCTCATAAGTTATCCCATTTCATTGTAGGAGAGAGATCATTTTATTTAATTTATTTATTTTTTATTTTTTTTAGGAAGATTAGCCCTGAGTTAACTACTACCAATCCTCCTCTTTTTGCTGAGGAAGACTGGCCCTGAGCTAACATCCGTGCCCATCTTCCTCTACTTTATACGTGGGACACCTACCACGGCATGGCTTTTGCCAAGCAGTGCCATGTCCGCACCTGGTATCCGAACCGGCGAACCCCGGGCCACGGAGAAGTGGAACGTGAGAACTTAACCGCTGAGCCACTGGGCTGGCCCCAGAGCTCATTTAAAAACAATATTCTTCCTTAACAGAAATAGCAATGGGGAGGAAATATTGTGCTTAGAGAGGGAAAGGGCTCAAGCATAGTTGTAGATACAGAAAGTTTGACTTTCCAGATAGTTTTGTGAGCTAGGCAAGAAACAGGAATTCTGGCTAAAGCGAAAAGGATGGAATAGACTAAGAGTTGATGAGGACGCAGAACAACCAGAATTCTCATACATTGCTGGGGGAAGTATCACTTGGTAGCATTGGCAGTATTTATAAAGTCGAACATAGGTATAGTAGGCCGGATGAGGTCCCTCCCTGAGAATGTCCACAGCCTAATCCCTGGAACCTGTAAATGGTACATTATACAGAAAAAAGGACTTTGCAGATAAGATTAAGTTGGGGATCTTGAGATAGGGAGATTATCCTGGATTATCTGGGTTCACCTCATATAATCACAAGGGTTCTTATAAGAGAGAAGGCCATGTAAAGACAGAAGTAAAGAGAGAACTGAAGATGCTATGCTGCAGGCTTTGGTGTTGGAGGAAGGAACCATGAGCCAAAGAATGCAAGGAAGGTAGCTCTAGAAGTTGGAAAAGGCAAGAAAACAGATTGTTCCTGGAGCCTTCCAAAGGAACCAACCCTGCCAACACCTTGATTTAAGCCCCATAAGACTCATTTTTGACTCATTACCTCCAGAACTGTAAGAGAATAAATTTGTGCTGTTTTAAGCCACTAAGTTTGTGGTAACTTGCAATAGCAGCAATAGGAAACTAATACAATATGCATACTCAATGAGTGGATAACTCCACTCATATACCCAACAAAAACACACACACCCGTGCACCAAAAGACACATACAATAATACTCATACAAAACTATTTGTAACATATAAAACTAGAAAGTGCCTAAATCCATCAACAATATAATGGATAAATAAATTGTGGGACTTGGTCAGGATAGTATTTATCCTTGGGGGAGAGGAGCACAAGGCCTTCTGAGATGCTGGCAATGTTCTGTTTCTTGATCTGGGTGCTTGTTACATGGGCATGTTCAGACCATGAAAATTCAAGTCGTACATTTATATTATGTGCACTTCTATGTTTGTATATTACACTTCAATAATAAGCTTAAAAACAAACCAATTTCTGACTCATTAATACACCTGGACCCTCTGGAGGTCATCTATGAAGGTCACAAAGCCAGTGGGCATTTCCTAGGGTCCAGTGTTTGAAAACTAAAAAGTCTTCAACTCTAAGCAATTATTTAACAGGTTTCCTCTTTTAGGCTTGCAGAAGTATTTCATGCCTGTTCCTTAGGCATATTCCTATTGTGGACCTCCTGACTCTGTGAACATATTATTCCACCTGATTGAAAAATTCAGCAGGTTATGTACTGTAATGGAGTTATCTGATTGCCTCTGCAAAAAAGGGGTAGCTTTGTTGTGGTGGAGCAAGCATGGGTCTGGGAGGCAGGAGATGAGGGTTTGAATTCTGTCTCTGTCACTGACTGCTGTAGTATGATGAGTCACTTCACTCTAAGATCATCTGTAAAATGAATGGCTCTAGGATTAACTATAATCTGTAAGAATTAAGCATAATATTTGACTACCCCCAGCCCTGCTCCATGCCTGACCCATACAGAAGATCAGCATACATGTGTTATATCTGAATAAGGGAGGAAGATTTCACTCAGGAATGCATGCTGAGGGGAGGCAGTGGAGTTATGTCTTAGCCCTTGTTGTCTGGTTAAACTGGACAAGGAAGATACAAGATAGCCCTGGGAAAGGTCCCAGAGGCCGAGCTGTTTGGGCCAGGGCTGTAGCAGCCTGAGATGTGAGAACAGATATGATCTGAGGACAGAAAAATACCAAAAAGTGACATCCATTATCATCTCTAAAGGGAAAAAGTGTGGTGCAGCCACAGCAATAGGTCAGGAAGCAAGGGTTCTGAGAGGGGGGTAAGGAAGGGAGCATTGGATAGACCAAGGTGAAGGTTTCAGGACTCAGGCTGTGAACAGCTCTCCAGGGGTAGAAGCTCACTCCAGCCTGGCACTGGCTTCAGAACAGGAGGGTGATCAGAGACTTGAAAAGGGCACTGTGGCCTGGAGAGGCCGGGTCTCAAAGGCTTTAAGCAGGGAGGCTTCTCTTTAGCTAAACCCTTCCAAGGTGAGGCTGGGGCTTGGGGCACACTGCCTGTCTCCCACGGATGGCTTTAGGCATTTGCAGATTAAAGAAAGTTCAAAAATCTATTTTGATACCTGGCAATATGCTACCCAGTGGTTTTCTGTTGTGTTCTATGACCTTTCTGCTGTGTGTCTGTTTTGCTATTGATTTTAATTATGCAATATAATTTCCAGCATGAGGACTCAGGCAGCTCCTCCGGCAGGCCAAGCTCTTGCCAGAGCCTCCCAGAGGAAGGCAAATGGGAAAGCAGTATGGCTCAGAGCTACGTGCTATTCCTTACAAAGGACACAAGAAATTCTTTTCATATAAATGTCACTGCTATGGTCTGATGCTTCTCCACCATCCCACTAAGCGTGAAGGGGGAATGGGATGTGGGAATAGAAATACTGCCCAGTTTCTGGGATCATTTCAGCAAAAACAAAGGAACTTGCAAAGCACAGCCTGAAACCAGGTACATGTAGTACCTAAACTATGAGAGAGGCAGCCAGTTCCGCAAAAGTTCAGGTCTGAAAACAATACCAACAGATGGGATACAGACACACATTTTACTCTCTTGAGCCAAAGTGCATAGTGCAAAAAGTTATTGACTGTGAATCTGGAGAATTGAGTTCTAGTCCCAGCTTGGCCATTAACTACCTATGGAACCTTAAGCAAGTTACTTAATGTCTCAGGCCCTCAATCTCCTAACCTGCAAAATAAGATGAGTTGATTCAATATCTGTGCCAGGTATTGTGCTATGTGGCTTCATTTAATCAGCAGAATGACTCTGACAGGAAAACATTATCATCCAAGTTCCTTGGGGCAGGAAGTACCTCTTTTATTGCACCTACCACTCCTTACTATAATTTATTTATGTAATGCCTACCTCTGACCCTAGATTGTGCCATCTTCAGGGCAAGAGCGAGCTGATTTAACCCTGTGTCTGTAGTGTCCAGGACCTGTTAGAGTAAGGCATAGGCAAGAAGAATGGAAGTTGTTTGAGATTAAAGTCCAACTGACTATTGACATCACTAAAACACAACCCAGGAGCAGAAAGTTACGAAAAGGCCTCCCTGTGACTTAACCTTCTCTAACACTAGAGCAGCAGGGCTCTGACTGTCTGTCTCTTTTACACACACACACTGTCATTCTACAGTGTGCACAGGAACAGTCCAGGGCCTTTTGGACAAGGTCAGGAATGATAGTGTTGGGACTAAGTTCACGGACCCATGAAGCAGAAACTGAAATGGAGATTAACACTTAGGATGTTTAACGAGTGCCCCTGGGATCAACACCTGTGCAAGGGAGGCGATGAAGGAAGAGAAGGCCAAGGAAAAACTGTGCCGTGATGCAAGCCCAAGGGCAGCTTCAGTGACACCTTTGGGGAGCTCTGGAGCTAGAATGGCCTTTCAGAATTGTCCCAAGTTGGGCCTCCACAATCAGCCATTGGATGTGGAATCCCCAAGAAGGGGCATGACTTTGGGCTAGGCTTCTCTCTGTAGCTGAGGCAATCCCTGATGGGGCTTACAACTGAAGGCTGTCTGCTGAGAGCACTCCCTGAAGCTGGGGCAATAAGTCTTCCTTCAAGAGGAACCTGAGTGGTTCATCACAGTGTTCACCACAGATCTCAAGGTCACCAGGTTTGACTGGCAATGGACCAAGAGGCATAAAGTTCTAGCAAGACTGGACAGCTGGTAGAGAGGAATAGAAATACATGCCTGCACAGAAGTAAGATGAGGCAGCCCGGGGTCCTGGAGGCTGCACAAAGGAGCCAGAGATCAGAAGTCCAAGCAGGCGATGGGTCAAGTCCAGGGAGGCAGGCAATGTCCACAGGGTCAGGTAGGGCTCAATAGACACACAGACATGGTTTCAAAGCCAGCAGCTAAGAGAGTTCCAGGAAGTAACACTAAAGAATTGGGAAAGAAGGAAACTACTATTTATTGGGTTCCTATTTGTGCTACGCATTTTACATAATTTATCTCCTTTCATCCTAATAATTCCAAGTTAGGATATTATATTTTACCATGTTACAGATGAGGTACAACACACACAATTGGAACATGAAACATAAGAACCATGAACCAAGGTAAGCTAGAAATTGTAAAGCAAGAAATGCAACACTTAAATATTGCAGTGCTTGGTGTTATTGAACTAAAATGGACTAGAATGGGACACTTTCAGTCTGACTACTCCAAAGTGTTCTACTCTGGAAATGGCAAACTCAGATGAAACAGAGTGGCTCTAATAATGAGAGAAGATGTAACACAGACAGTTAGGGGCTATAATGCAAGATCTGACTGAATAATATAAATCAGACTTCCGGGAAAACTTATTAACATAACCATAATCTGAGTCTATGCTCCAACTACAGGTGCTGAAGAAGATGAAACTGCAAGTATTTATGCAAGTATCCAAGAAGAAATCGCTCATACACCAAAACAAGACATGCTAATAAATTATAGGTGACTGGAGCCCAAGAGTAGGAAATAAAGTGGAATCAAATATCGTCAGAAAATTTGGACAAGTGGTCATAAACGAAGCAGGAGACTGGCTCATGAATTTCTGTGAAGCCAACAATCTGTCCATAGCAAATACATGCTTTAAGCAACTAAACAGATGACTGTATACATGGACTTCACCAGATGGCCAACAGAAATCAAATAGGCTATGCAATTGGAAGCAGGAGATGGAGAAGCTGTATTCTCTCTGCCACAACAAGATCAGGAGCAGATTGTGGTCCTGACCAGGAACTGTTCATATCAAATATCAGAGTAAAGCTGAAGAAGAGCACTACAAGAATTGTAGTGCCAAAATATAATGTAAACAACATTCCTGATTAATTTAAAGTCCACATAAAAACATATTTGCATTGTTAAATTTAATTGACCAAGAACTGGAACTAGGGACTGAAAACAGAAATATTATTAAGAAAGAATGCAAAAAGACAATGCCTAAAGTAAAAAGAAAGAAAAACCAAGATGGATGACAGAAGAAACACTAATGGACAGAAGAGAAGCAAAAGTAAAAGGTGACAAAAGTAGGGTTAGAATCCTGAACTTAGTTTTTCAGTGATTGTCATGTAGCAATAAAGAGAACTACTGTAATGGCCAATGAGAAGAGACAGAAGAGAATAAAAAGGAAGAACACGAGGTCACTTCCAGAAGATTCAAGAAATCAAAGGAAAATTTAAACCTAGATTAGGAACGCTGAACAACCAACAGGGAAGCACACTATCTGATCAGGAGAAAGTAAAGGGAAGGTGGAAACAGTACACTGAAGATCTACACAGAAGAAACAGAAGGATGACAGATTCCTTTGAAGAAGATTCCTATGAGGAAAACCCCATAATTTTAGAAAATGAAGTGAAAGCTGCCCTAAAATATTGGGAATAAATATGTTACCAAGGGTAGATGGTATATCAATAGAAGTATTTCAAGCCACAGAGACTGAATCTGTCAAAATACTAACAAGAATATGCCAACAAATATGGAAAAAAAAACAATGACCTACAGACTGGAAATGCTCAATATATAGCCCACTCCCCAAGAAAGGAGATGCCTAGGAGTCCAGTAACTATGGGACCATTACTCTAATTTCCCATGCAAGTAAAGTGATGTTCAAGGTGCTACAACAAAGGCTTTTTACCATGTATGTAACAAGAAATGCCTGATGTCCAAGCTGGATTTTGAAAAGGGAGAGGCACATGAGATCTAACTGTGAGTATCCATTGGCTGCTGGAGTGCTCCAAATAATTTCAGAAGAAGGTTAGTCAATGTTTTATAGACTACAGTAAAGGCTTTGACTGTATGGATTATGAAAAGTATTGGGCTGCTCTGAAAGAAATGGGCAAAGAAAAAAAGAAATGGGTGTGCCTCAGCACTTGATGGTCCTGATGTGTAACCTGTATCATGCACATGAAGCCACTACCAAGACAGAACATGGAGAGAGGCAATGATTTCCTACTGGCAAAGGTGTCAGACAAGGGTGTATTTTATCTCCCTATCCATTTAATATGTACTCAGAACATATCATATGAAAATCTGGGCTAGATTCAGATGAAGAAGGGGTGAAAACTGGTGGAAGAAATATCAACAATCTAAGATGCAGATGGCACTATGTTACTGGCAGAAAGCAGGAATTACTTGAACTGACTTCTGATGAAAATGAGAGAAGGAAATGCCAAAGCAGGACTGCATCTAAACATCAAGAAGACAAAAATCATTATCACAGAAAAATAATACAACTTTAACATAGACAATGAAGACAGTGAAATTATTAAAGATTTTGTTTGGTTCAGTCATTAATCTAAATGCAGACTGCAGCCAAGAAATCAAGAGAAAACTGAGACTTGGTAGGGCAGCAATGAAGGAATTAGGAAAGATCATCAGGCGTAAGGAAGAATCATTAGAGACTGAGGCCAAAGTCATCCACACCTTCCTATTCCCAATTACTAAGAACAGGTACGAAAGACGGACAGTGAAGAAAGCTGATAGGAAAAAAATTGATTCATTTGAAATATGATGTTGGAGGAGAGCTCCATGGATACCCTGCATTGCCAGAAAAATGAACAAGTGGGTCCCAGAGCAAATTAAGCCTGAACTATTGCTGGAGGCAAAAATGATAAAACTGAGGCTGTCCTACTTTGGGCACATCATGAGAGGGCAGGATTCATTGGAAAAGGTAAAAATGCTGGGAAAAGTAGAAGAGAGCAGGAAAAGAGGAAGACAAAATATCAATTGGATTGATTCCATAAAAGAAGCCATAGGTATGAGTCTACAGAAGCTGAGTAGGGCTATTGAGGACAGGACATTGCGGACATCACTCATTCATAGGGCCATCTGCAGTCAGAGCCTACTTGACTGCATGTAACAACAACAAATGAGGATGCCGAGGCTTAGAAGATTTCAGTAAGATGTCTTAATCAATAAGTGGTAGAGCTAACATTCAAATCCAAATTGCTGTTTTGGGGGAGGGTCAACTGAAGGCACCTGGGCCCCAGGGCAGTGAGACTTCCTATGTCTATGAGCTGCCCAAGGTCCACCTGAAAGAAGACTCAGAGGACTACAAGTTCTATGTGACCTTGGATGAATCATTCATCTCTGGATTTCAGTTTTCTAATTTTTCAAATGAAGAACGAAATGAATGATGTCTAAAGAACTTTTTAGTTCTAAACATTGATCAATATGTGAATCTAATGATACCAGCACATGCTTCCAATTAAGACTACTCTATATAGGATAATGGCTCAGAGCATGGGTTTTAGAGTCAGAGAGACCTAGGTTCAAATCCTGACTCCTTGATGATGTGCAATTTCGTAGCTGTGTATGTGTGTGTGTGCACGCACACGCATGTGTGTGTACTTATATTTGAAGTGAGATATTTTAGAAACATCTAGAAAAGTATGAGAGAAATAGAGTTCAGCGGGTATTCCAATTTCAATTTAGAGTTTATAAAACAGACTTCCTTCGGGCTGCCCCATAACAACAACTTTGTTCCTGTGGGATGTGAATAAGAATTATGAATTTCCATATTTCCCTATGAGATGATTCAGCACTTAATTGAGAATCTGGCTGGGAATTTGCTAGTGAGAGGTCCTCATGGCAGGGGCAAAATATTAGAGAGAGAGATCATACAAGAGGTGATATGAGACTGTCCTCCAGAGAGAACTTCTAAGCCCTGATCAACTAAGAGAGAGACACAGAGAAATAGAGAAACCACAAAGGGCCCAGCAACAAGGTTTAGCAGCAGATGCTGCTATGGACTGAATCTTTGTGTTCCCCTCAAAATTCATATGCTGAGAGATCTCATCAAGATGGCAGTGTAGGCAGACTCTGAACTCACCTCCTCCCACAAACACAACCAGGTTACAACTATTCTTGGAAAAATTACCCTGGAGAGAAAACTGAAAACTGCATAAAAAGAACCCCCACAAAACAAGGAACAGTCCTGGTGGAGGCAGAAGAGGTAGGAATTCCTTCTGGAGTGAAAAAAGCCACTTTCGTGAGCTGCGGACCTTCACAGCTGGCCAGGTGGGAGTCATCCTAAGGTACACAGGCCTCCCTGGAGAAGTGGGGATGTGAGCAGGGGTCCGTTACCACTACAAGCATCCTTCAGACTCAGCACAACTGAGACAAGTGTCCTGCTATTTGGCTTCACTGGATAGTAACTGCAAAGGAGGAATACCCCCAGAAAAGCTATCAGAGGAACGCCAAAAAAACCTGGCTCTTAAAGGGCCCCCACACAAATTCACGTGTCTCAGAGAGCAACCTAAAATCACCAAAAGACAGCTGCACGGTGCTTTGGTGGAAAGAGACTCACCTAGAAGGCTCTGGCTGCATCTTGGTGAGAAGTGTGACCTCTCCAGAGACTGAGACTTTGGTGGCAACCATTGTTGTGACCTAGTACAGGCATGCTGACACAGATGCAGGCAGATGCCATTGAAGTTCTTCCCATGGTCTGATAGCCCAGAGGTCTGCCACATGCACTAGAGTGCAGATTTAATCCAGTTCAGCCAGGGCAGGCAGCCTGCCCTAGAGACTAGCCCTACCCAACAGCAAGTCCTCAGGCTACCTGTTGGCCTGCCTAGACTGGGTGCCTTGATCCTCTACAAGCAGGCAAGTGTGTCCATGTCTGTGGAGCAGGGCCTGTGTGAGGATCAGGTGAACTGTGGGTGGCACTGGTGGAGAGGTGGGGGCTTCTGCAGTGGGGAAACTGGGTACACTCCAGGGGGTTGGGAAGTGTGCATGGACCAGGGCTGTGTTGATGGTGTGGGTGGACCTGTGGGGGGTGAGGTTTATCAGTGGCAGAAGACCTGTGCTGTATAAACAGCCACAAAGAGGATGGGCCCCACTTTCCAAAGCCTGAAAGAATTGGGTGCTCCCATGCCTAGGGCCAGCCCCACTCAGTTGCAATCCTAAGAGACCTGACCACAGACTTGCAGGCCTGAGGACTACAGCAACTTTAAATCCCTGAGCCTAGGAACCAGCTACACTGGGTACCTACCCAATTATGAAGAAAACTGGAAAAGGAGTTTGTTATTAGACCTTGTAGCCAGTAGCACTGGGCTCCCCAAACCCAGTTTACAAACAGCCTGCCAGGGAGAGAAAAACTAGACTCCCTGGGTACCTGCATTAAGAGTAATCTTGCCATAGCAGAACAACACACATGTTGCCCACACAGGGGTCACTCTTGAATCATTTGGACTGGTAACAAGAGGGAAGCACACTGCTGGGCTTGAAAAGGCATCTCTCACATAAGGCCACTTCTCCAAGATCAGGAGACATAGCTGACTCACCTATTACATAGATATAAGCACAGAGAAAGAGGCATAATGAGGAGGCAAAAAAATATGTTCCAAGCCCTGGAACAGGACAAAACCCGAGAAGAAGAACTAAATGAAACAGAAATAAGCAATCTACCTGACAGAGTTCCAACAAAAACTCATAAGGATGCTCACTGATATTGGGAGAAGATTGGATGAACATAGTGATAACATCAAGAAATAATTAGAAAATATAAAAAAAACCAATCAAAAATGAAGAATACAATACTGGAAATGAAAAATTCACTAGAGGTACTCAATAGCAGAGTAGATTATACAGAAGAATGGATCAGCAAGCTGGAAGAAACACTAGAGTAAGTCACCCAATCTGAACAGATAAAAGAAAAAAGAATAGACAAATGAGAACAGTCTGAGAGAACTCTGGGACAATATAAAGCAAACTAACATTTGTATTATAGGTGTCCAAGAAGGAGAAGAGAGAGACAAAGGGGTAGAGAATCTATTTGAAGAAATAATACCTGTAAACTTTCCTAACCTAAGGAAGGAAACAGACGTCCAAGTACAGGAAGCACAGAGAGCTCTAAAGAAGATGAACACCAACAGACCCACACTGTGATACATTATAATTAAAATGTCCAAAATTAAAGACAAAGAGAAAATCCTAAAAGCTGCAAGAGAAAGGCAACAAGTGACACACAAAGGAAAGACCATGAGACAATCAGCGGACTTCTCAGCTAAGACCATACAGGCGAGAAGAGAATGGTGTGACATATTTGAAAGTGCCGAAAGAAAAATACCTACAGCCAAGAGTACTATATCCAACAAA
The DNA here is from genome assembly GCF_021613505.1 of Equus quagga. Classification (NCBI taxonomy): domain Eukaryota; kingdom Metazoa; phylum Chordata; class Mammalia; order Perissodactyla; family Equidae; genus Equus; species Equus quagga. Next base: position 9,796,343 of record NC_060271.1, on the reverse strand, counting down.
GTTATCATTCAAAATGGAAGGAGAGATAAAGAGCTTCCCAGACAAGCAAAAATTAAAGCAGTTTATCACCAAGAAACCAGCTATACAAGAAATGCTGAAGGGACTTATTTAAGTGGGAAAGCGAAAACCACAAATAGGGATAAGAAAATTATCCAAAAAAACACCTCACAAAAACCAAAAAACAACCAGGCAATAAAATCACTGGTAAAGGTAAAAATACAATAAACATGGCAGATTAACCACCTATGAAGATAATATGTAGGTTACAAGACCAAAGTACTAACATTACCTATTTCAATGATAAGAGGGTAATGGATAGACACACAAAAAACAAGAGATTAGACATGATTTCAAAAACATGAAATGTGGGAGGAGGAGAGTAAAAGAGTAGAGCTTCCAGAAAGAGGTCAAGTTAAGATACAATCAACTCAATATAGATTGCTATTTATGTAGACTATTATATAGGAACCTCATGGTAATCACAAACCAGAAACTTATAATAAATAAACAAATAAGAGGAAACAAATCAAACATATTACTAAAGAAAGCCATCAAACTACAAGGGAATAAAGCAAGAGAAGAAGAAAGGTATAGAGAAGAACTACTAAAAGACCAAGAAAAAAAGGTAACAAAATGGCAATAAATACATTTTTATCAATAGCTAATTTAAATGTCAATGGACTAAATGCTCCAATCAAAAGACAAAGAGTGGCCAATTGGATAAAAGAACAAGACCCACATATATGTTGCATATGAGAGACACACTTCAGACCTAAAGACACTCACAAACTGAAAGGGAAAGTATGGAAAAAGATACTCCATGCAAATGACAAATAAAAGAAAGCTGGGGTAGCAATACTTATATAAGACAAAATAGACTTTAAAACAAAAACTGTCACAAGAGACAAAGAAGGGCACTACATAATGGCAAAGGGAATAATCCAACAAGAGGAAATAACACTTGTAAATATATATGCACCCAACATAGGAGCACCTAAATATATAAAGCAATTATTAACAGACGTAAAAGGAGAAATAGAAACACAATAATAGTAGGGGACTTTAACACTCCACTTACAGCAATGGATAGACCATAAACAGAAGATCAATAAGGAAACATTGGCTTTAAATGATACATTAGACCAGATGGACTTAGTAGATATATATAGAACATTTCATCCAAAAACCACAGAATACATATTCTTTTCAAAAGCACATGGAACATTCTCCAGGACTGATCACATATTAGACCACAAAACAAGTCTCAATAAATTTAAGAAAATTGAAATAATACCAAGCATCTTTTCTGACCAAAATGGTGTGAAACTAGAAAACAATTACAGGAAGAAAATCAGAAAAGCCACTAAAATGTGGAGATTACACAGAGGGCTACTGAACAACAATTGAGTTAATGAAGAAATCAAAGAAGAAATAAATAAATACCTGGAGACAAATGAAAATGAAAATACGACTCATCAAAATGTATGAGATACAGCAAAAGCAATTCTAAGATGGAAGTTTATAGCAATTCAGGCCTACCTCAACAAACTGGAAAAATCCCAAATAAACAATCTAGCAGTGCCCCTAAAAAAACAGGAAAAAGAAGAACAAACAAATCCCAAAATCAGCAGAAGGAAGGAAATAATAAAAGTCAGAGCAGAAATAAATGAACTAGAGACTAAAAAAAATAGAAAAAGTCAATGAAACCAAGAGCTTGTTCTTTGAAAAGATGAATCAAATTGACAAACCTTCAGCTAGACTCACCCAGAAAAAAAGAGAGAAGGCTCAAATAAATAAAATAAGAAATGAAAGAGGAGAAATTACAATGGACACCTCAGAAATACAAAAGATAATAAGAGAATACTATGAAAAGCTATATGCCAACAAATTGGATAATCTGGAAGAAGTGGATAAATCCTTAGAATCATACAACCTTCCAAAACTGAACCAAGACGTAGAGAATTTGAATAGACCAATCACCAGTAAGGAGATCAAAACAGTAATCAAAAACCTGTGAAAAAATCAAAGTCCAGGACCAGACAGCTTCCCTGGTGAATTCTATCAAACATTTAAAGAAAACTTAATACCTATCCTTCTGAAATTCTTCCAAAAAATTGAAGAAGAGGGGCAGCTTCCTAACCTACTCTACAAAGTCAATGTTATCCTGATACCAAAACCAGACAAGAACAACACAAAAAAGAAAATTACAGGCCAATATCACTGATGAACATCGATGCCAAAATCCTCAACAAAATACTAGCAAATCGAGTACAACAATACATTAAAAAGATCATACACCATGACAAGTGGGATCTATTCCAGGGATGCAGGGATAGTACAGCATCTGCAAATCAATCAACATGATACACCACACGAACAAAATGAAGAATAAAAATCACATGATCATCTCAATAGATGCAGAGAAAGCCTTTGACAAGATACAGCATCCATTTATGATGAAAACTCTAAATAAAATGAGTATAGAAGGAAAATACCTCAATAAAGGCCATAATGACAAACCCACAGCTACTATCATTCTCAATGGAGAAAAACTGAAAGCTATCCCTCTCAGAACAGGACCCAGACAAGGATGCCCACTTTCACCCCTCTTATTCAACATAGTATTGGAAGTCCTAGCCAGAGCAATTGGGCAAGCAAAAGAAGGAAAAGGGATCAAAATTGGAAAAATAGTGGTGAAACTGTCACTATTTGCAGATGACATGATTTTATATATAGAAAACCCTAAAGAATCCACAAAAAAGCTTTTAGAAATAATAAATGAATACAGTCACGTTGCAGGATACAAAATCAACATACAAAAATCAGTTGCATTTTTATACATTAACAATGAAGTAGAAGAAAGAGAAATTAAGAATACAATCCTATTTACAAGTGCAAAAAAAGAATAAAATACCTAGGAATAAACTTAACCAAAGAGGTGAAAGATCTGTACACCTCAAACTACAAAACATTGTTGAAATAAATTTAAGAAGACACAAAGAAATGGAAAGATATTCCGTGCTCTTGGATTGGAAGAATTAACCTAGTTAAAATGTCCATACTTCCTAAAGCAATCTATAGATTCAATGCAATCCCTATCAATGTTCCAACAACACCTTTCACAGAAATAGGACAAAGAATCCTAAAATTTATATGGAACAATAAAAACTCCAAATAGCAAAAGGAATCCTAAGGAAAAAGAACAAAGCTGGAGGTATCACACTCCATGATTTCAAAGTATCCTACAATGCTATAGTAACCAAAACAGCATGGTACTGGCACAAAAACAGACACACAGATCAATGGAACAAAATCGAGAGCCCAGAAATAAACCCATACATATATCGACAGCTAATTTTTAACAAGGGAGTCAAGAGCATACAATGGAGAAAGGAGAGTCTCTTCATAAATGGTCCTGGGAAAACTGGACAGGAACATGCAAAAGAATGAAAGTAGACCATTACCTTACACCATGCACAAAAATCAGCTCAAAATGGATTAAAGACTTGAATGTAAGACCCAAAACCATCAAACTTCTAGAAGAAAACATAGGCAGTACACTCTTTGACATCAGTCTTAGCAGAATATTTTCTAGTACCATGTCTGACCGGATATGGGAAACAAAAGAAAAAATAAACAAATGGGACTACATCAAAGTAAAAGGCTTCTGCACAGCAAAGGAAACCATCAACCAAATGAAAAGACAACCTAACAATTGGGAGAAGATATTTGCAAACCACATATCGGATAAGGGGTCAATATCCAAAATATACATGGAACTCATTCATCTCAACAACAAAAAAAACAAAAACCCAATTAAAAAGTGGGCAAAAGATCTGAACAGAGATTTCTCCAGAGAAGATATACGGATGGCCAACAGGCACATGAAAACATGTTCAACATCATTAACTATCAGGGAAATGCAAATCAAAACTACAGTGAGATATCATCTCACTCCAGCCTGAATGGCTATAATTAACAAGACAGGAAACAACAAGTGTTGGAGAGGATGTGCAGAGAAGGGAACCCTTGTTCACTGCTGGTGGGCATGTAAACTGGTACAGCCACTATGGAAAACAGTATGGAGTTTCCTCAGAAAAGTAAGAATAGATCTACCATATGATCCAGCTTTCCTCTGCTGGGTATTTATTCTATGAACTTGAAAAAACAAATGCATAAAGATACATGCACCCCTATTTTCATCACAGCCTTATTCACAATAGCCAAGACTTGGAAGCAACCTAGATGCCCATTAAGGGATGAATGGATAAAGAAGATGTGGTATATACACAATGGAATACTGCTCAGCCATAAGAAATGATGAAATCCGGCCATTTGTGACAACATAGATGGACCTTGAGGGTATTCTGCCAAGTGAAATAAGTCAGAGGGAGAAAGTCAAATACTGTATGATCTCACTCAAAAGTAGAAGATAAAAATAATGACAAACAAAGACATAACAACAGAGATTGGATTGGTGGTTACCAGAGGGGACATGGGGAGGGGGGACGGTGAAAGGGGTGATTAGGCAGATGTGTGTGGTGATGGCTTGTAATTAGTCTTTGGGTGGTGAACATGACATCATCTGCACAGAATTTGAAATATATTACGATGCACATCTGAAAGTTATATAATGTTATAATCCAATGTCACTGCAATTTTTAAAAAAAATCATATGTTGAAGCCCTAATCACCAATGTGATGATATCTTGGGGTTGGGCTTTCGGGAAGAAATTAAATCATGAGGTTTAAGCCTTCATGAATTGGATGAGTGTCCTTCACGTGACATGAGAGAGACAATCTCTCTCTCCACCATGTGAGCACACAGTGAGATGGTGGCCATCTGAAAATCAGGAAGTGGGCCTTTGCCAGGAACTAAATCAGCTAGCACCTTGATCTTGGACTGCTAGCCTTTAGAATTGTGAGGAAAAAATAAAAGCTTGTTGTTTAAGCCACCCAGTCTATAGTATTTGTTACAGCGGCCCAAGTTGGCTAAGACAGACGCCCTCAGAAGGGCTGGTACACCTCAGTGGTCTTCTGTCTGAGCAGCAACTCAGACCAGCCATTCCACAGACAAGATCAAGGAGGATGCAAAGAACATCTTGTAGATCCCAAACTCCAGTGTTCCCTTCTTGCCATGAGGTCAGTACCACCAGGTATTATTTTTGAAGGGAAGAGGAGAGCAGTAGAGGGAAGCAGAAATCTGAAAGATTCAGGCAATTTAGATAAAGATCAATGCATATACAAAGGGGCAGTCTGGTTACAGCACAGGACTAAGTTTACTGGTTTGGAATAAAATTTAGTGTCACTGTTATTTATTTTTTTTTCAAGTGTCCCGATACATGGGAACTCCTGAGGAAAACCAGAGGTGTTTTATAGAAAGGGAGATACTATATTTTGTCTATGTGGTGTGAGTTAAATTTCTGAATCCACTATAATAATATAAAATATTAATATTTGATTTGTGCTTTACAATTTTACAGTATTTGACTTTGTGTGTCCTGTTCATTGTTGTATCTCTTATGCCAGTTTAGTTATTGACACATAATAGGATTTTAGTAAGTATTTGCTGAATCAATTTAATGAATAAATGAAAGACTCCATTTTGAAAAGTGAGCTTCATAACCCCCCTGTGAAGTAAATATTATTATAATACCCATTATACGAATAAAAAACTCAAGGCTCAAGAGGTTAACCAAGTTGTTGAAAGCCATATACAACCTATACGCGATTGTACTGGAGCTTGGACCTGGGTCTTCTGACTCCAAGGCCATTTGCCATTTCCACTAAAACAAGGTTCTAACACTTATTCTAACTTCATCCCCATGCTAGCCACAAACCCACCGCTAAGATGCTGAAGGACATGAAGAGACTTTTGTAAGGTCCACTGGAGGCCGAGGCACCTGTCTGCTCACTGACTCATGATTCAGATCCCTATTCTGTCATGAGCATCTGTGGTTAGGAGTTCTCACGTCTGATATACATTTCTACATGGCTCAGTTTAAGAACGAATAACCACCTCCTTGGCACTGACTTCCTGCTTACACAGTAAAGCCAATATCCCTCAGTATTTTCAGCTCCTTTTAGTGCTAACCTGGCAGTTTCTGTCTTTGGGGTCCCAGATTGAGAATTTAGGAATGTAGTCCATTGCTGGAGGTCTATGGTTTCTGTCTCTCTGTTTATAGTAATGCTCTTTGCAAAATACAGACAGAGGTCCTTTAACCCTGGCCTCTTGGGGTGAGACATGTACAGTTATGCAAACATTTCCAGATAGGTAAGGGGGTCAAAGGTAAAACTGAAGCCCAAGATGAAGGATTAGATTTTGAATAGAGTATCCCTAAGAAAAGGCCTGGGAACAATCCTGAAAGGTGAAAACTTAGAATGTTAAAACTGACAAAGACCTCCAAAATCACCTGGCCCGACTGTGCAGATGAGGAAGTGGCATGCAACCCAAAATGCAGAGGAGACTTGCTCAAGGTCATGCAAGTTCTGCTGGCCTAGCTTTTAAAGAGTCAAGAATCTAACACTCCTCCACTCCTCACCCCCAACTCTACCTCTCGATGTTCATTTCCTAGCAGAAGGTTCTTCTCAGAAGGTTCCCTCCAACTCCTTGTGCAACCAATAATTGGTAGTTGTTTTACTAAGAAGATTCCACACTCTCCATTTCAAAGCCCAGGAAAATTTAGGTACAGAAAGTTTAAGCCACTTTACCAATGGTCGAAGATGTTATATTTGACTGATCTCCTTCTGACTTTTAATATTCAAACCCCCAAAACTCTGTCATTCACCTATGTATGATGCAAATTCATTGTAATCTCCCTTCCACTGAAAGCAAAACTGTGTTGACTCTCTATTACTTCTAGGATAAAGTCTGAATTTGGCTTTCAAAACCATCAGTAATCTGGCCCCAAGCTAATCTGGGCCCTCATTATTCCACTGACCCATGTTCAACCTACTGGAGATTACTCACTGTGCCATGAACACGCCAAGCACTGGCACATCTCCAGAGCATTGCTCATCCTGATCCCTCCTACCCCTCTATCTTAAGTACCTTCTTCCTTTTTCTTCATCTGCTAAATATTTCTAAGGCTTCAAGGCTAAGCTCAAATGCTTCCTGCTCTGGGAGGCATTTTCTGAGTTCTCATGATAGAATTCAGTGTTCATTCTTCTGTGTCTCCATATCACCCTGTGCCTGAATTATGGCATTTTAAGTCATATTTTAATTATTTAGTAATGTATCTGAATCTCACATTTGACTGGATCACACTGAGGGCAAAGTATGATTCATGTTTATAAAAGAAATGAATATCATTGTACATGATTATTTCATAGATCAGAAAGGTGGAGAAAAGCACCAGAATATAGAAGATGCTTCATAAAATATTTGTTCTCCTTTTCCCTTCATTTCATATTAATACTAACCCCTTGGGTCACTATCTCCACTTTACAATGGAAGAAGAGTGGGGATTGTAAAATTTAAGTAACTTGACCATGGTTACAGAGTTTAAATGCAGCACAGCTGGGACTCTACTGAGGTCTTCTGAATTCAAGTCCAAGAGCTCTTTCTGTTGCACTTCTGTTGCTTACCATGCACTCACCCCAAACCTCCAAGCTACAGGAAGAAAGCCCGGAGAACTCCAAATGGCCACTTTGGGTCTGAGTGGGCTCCAGAGGGCTCTACAGGAATGAAAACAGTTTTTATAGTTTTGGAATGATGGAATATTCATCTCTAAATACAGCTAAGATTGTTTTTTCTATCAACTGCATAATAAAAGGTTTTGCTGACTGCTCTGTTTATCAATTCTTTTTTCTTCCCATACAATAATCTCCATGGAGCTGGAGGACCATATCACATTTCTTATGTGGAAAATGGGCTATCTGCCAGCAATCTGAATTTCAATCTCCAGCCCAGACCTTCTGCCCCAAACCAGTATTAAATATTTTGCTGATGTGGATTTCTTATTTGAAGTGGAATGCATTTTACCAGACCCAGAGCAGATGTTATGCGTTTATTTATTTATTTCAGGCATTGACATTAAGAATATAGTTATCTACCATGTACTGAATGGCTTGATGTAAACAAATGTTACCAGATGGCAAGACAGGGGTGGCCTTTGCAAACTTTCTTTGGATGGAGAGAGTGCAATGAAAAGGAACCACAGAATTATGTTCTCAAGAATTAGTCCCAAGGACCTCTCCAAGCACAGTGTTTGTGCAAGAATAGCAAGAATTCGCAGGGCACAAGGCTTTTATAAGAGGCCTCTGAGAGCTTGTAGGATCATAGGTCCTGGGCACTAAGAGGTTCTTAGAAACCCATCCATGGCCCATCAATTGCAGGTTGGGAAATTTAGTTGCAGAGAGAAGAAACAATTTATCTAAGGTCACCTAAAGAGCTGCTGGAGAGTTAGGATTAGAATCAAGATATCCTGATATCCTGGTTCCAATCCTACCCTCCTTTCACTATACTTTAGGAGAAAGACAGGAGCACAGCTTAGCATAATGGTAAGAAGTATTAGAGTCAATGGATCTATGTCCACATCCTGGCTCTGCCATTTAGTAGCTGGGTGACATGGGAAAATTCTTCAGTCTCTCTGAGCATCCGTTTCCTCCTCTATAAAGTAAAGTAATAAGGATCCCTACTTCACATGAGTACCTAATTCATAGAATTATGTGAGGATAAAATATGTAAATGTATAGAAAATTCTAAGCACAATGTCTGACATAAGTTCTCAGTAAATGTTCCTTTTTGTGATGATAGTTCTGTTGCTGCTAGATTCTTTGTCTTTTCTACGCTCTTGAATAACTCTAAGGGCAAAACTGAAAGTACTGGCTATCTCTCCTTTGTACAGAAAGGACAAAGGAATACAAAAATCCTTTAAAATGGAGGGAGGGCCTGATATCACTCTTTAAGTGAGAAGAGGTAAACATAATTTGAAAACATATCACTTACCATCTCGTCTAGGGGGTCAGTTTGCCTAACCACAATGGATTCACTGTCTTTCTTTTGTGAAGGCCTGCAATGCTGGCTGGCTGCTCTCAAAATAATTCTGAAAGGCTAGAGGACTATAGAACATTCTTGAGATATCTGTAACAATGGGAAATGGGTGTTTCTAGTTAGTTTTCTCTTGGATACTCAAGTCTTTACTAAAAGAGTTTTCTCTTCTTGCTTAAATCACACACACAACCTCACAAGTGTTCCTCACTCCAATTACCAGCAGTAGTACCAGAACACACATTTTTATTTCTCCCTATACTTCAGCACTCAGGGCCCTTTTCTGAGCATGTTCCCACTGAATATCTTTTGATGAATGAAGAGTGCTAGCAATAAAGTTTAGTCCTAAGAGAAGCAGTGCAGAAGATATTGCTTGGAATGGCTACTGAATCCCCAGTGATTTTGCATGCCCTGGAGGCTCCATTATCCAGGGGTGGGCACAAGGCTTTGTCTGTTCAACATGGTCCTGCCCCTGGGCATAGCGCATTGAACCATGACAGGCCAAGACAATCCAAGTACCTCTCTGGGAAATTTGAAATTGGAAATGAAGAAACAAGACTGTTTTTTGGACACTGAGTCATATTCATGTTAATACCTGATTAGGCATTCTACGAATTTTACTGCTGAGCGTCCCCCAAGTTATGCTTGGTGAATTTCCCCAAGGTTTTGCTGTTCAACTTTTCTATAAATACTATGAAATACCTCAGTATCCTTCCAATAACATCACTGGAAGGGAACATGTTGAGAAGGGAACTGCCATATTTTGGAAAAATACTATAATAAGCTACTTGTGGATAAAAGATGAAATCGTAAGGTCATGAGCTTCAACTTGTGACAAGGAAACAAAAGATAGAATTTTTGTAATTTATAAGAAATAAGTAGGAATCTAAAGATGGAGCAAATAGAGAAAAAAGCAAAAGGGAAGTTGGAGAAATGGATTAAGATAGATATAAATATATAGAGAGAGATATATATAGGGATTAAGATATGGGGAAGACGAAGTCCTGATTAAAAGAAATGACTAAAGATGTTTTAAGAACAGGTGTAACTAATATTAAAGGTTTTATTTGCACTGCTATAATATAAATTCCTTTCATCTCCTCAAATCTTCAGTAAAATGTGATCCACATACAAAAGCTTTATATTTAGGTTGATTTGTGTGTGTGTGTGTATGTGTCTGCCTGTGGACATGCATGAATATACGTGTGTGTGTGTGTGTGTGTGAATTTAGGTATATCCAGGAGAGAAGCTGAGTTCCTTGTCTGGGTCAATAAGGACATGATATGCAGGGCAGCAAGATAATCCATAAAGTGAACTAATTCAGAGAGCTTTGAGCCAGCAATAACTCAGAATACCAATATTCACTCCAACCCACAAAAACTCTGGGAGAGGTTGAGAAGGATGTAGAGCTCCCACTACAGATGGGGGGAAGATTTGAGCTAATTTCACTTGAATCTCAAATAAGAGGACACTACATCTGACAATTAATTTACATAGCCTGTGTGGATAAGTGACCTTCGCAAGTTATCTTTCTCTCTGCTGTATCTCTTTCATCCAGTCAAGACTAGTATCCAGGGCTCTAGACTCTCAGCCCTTTGTACTGTGAGAAGGTTGGAGCAGATGGTCCATTCCACAGCTATTTCTTTGATATCAGATTTTTAGTATCAATTATCCAGATCTTATACATTCATTTATTTGTTCATGCATCCACACATTCAACAAATATTTATTGACCACCCATTATGTGTTAGCCACTATTATAGATGCCTGGGATATATCAGTGAACAAAAACATAGGAAAATCCCGGCCTTTCTATTCTGGGATGCTGGATTTTTAATAACAGAAAGTTTCTGTACAATTTAAACAAGAATGAAAGAAAGTAGAAAACAGAGAAGCAGAAAGGAGAAGGGGAAGGGTGAAGGACCTCTGTTTAATGAGAGCATAGTGGCTTTTCTGTTGACTGCAAACAAGAGCAGAGTACCCTATCTAGAGTCTCTAAGCCATCAGGGAAACTACTTCTGCCAGTAGTTCTGCAGTATGGGGCCCAGTACCACTGCCGGCGTGAGCAAAACTTGCCGAAGGCCTCATCTTTCTGCACTGTTAGGAGAGGACACCCAGGGTTATTGACAATATAGTGAATGATTTCTTAATAGAACACAGTCAGCAGAGACAGGGGTTATGGCATAATTAACATAACATGAATTTTTAAAAATCCCAGGTGTGGGCTGCCAGCAAGAGATAGGCCAGACACAGAGAAAGCGTGAGAGCCCAGCAGAATCTTGCTGCCCTCTTTACACCAGAGAATTTGTTAAGGCTCTAAACCCGGGTCAAGTGGGTGTGGTAAAGAACACAAGATTTGAAATCAGGAGAAATAACATGATTCCACCATGAACTCACTGTGTGGCTTTGAACAAGTCCCACCTCCTCTTGGGGCTCTTAGTTCCCTATCTGAAAAATGAGGGGGTTGGACTGAATATCTGAGGATTACAGGATCCTCTAGACCAGAGTCATTCAAACGTACCATTATAATTTTTAAACAAAGACTTGTTTCCAAAAAACCTTAGAAAAAGCCCTATAATCTTAAGCAATTAAAAGCAAAACTACTCTAAGAGCAGTAGGGAGTGGGGAACAGATAAAAGTTCACCTTCTTTTCTCCCTCTGGCAGAATCACCTTTTGCTCCCCTTGATGGGGGAGGAGAGTCCCCAGCCATCCCGGCTACACCCTTCCTGCTTTGAGGAAACAGCTGTCATGGAAACTATCACCCACCTGGTGTATCTAGCACTAGAGTCCACTGCCCACCTCAACTGGAAGGCCATTAGGAATCATCCCACCATATTTCACCTACCAATTTCCCTCAGACACTGCTACGAACCCAGACCTCCTCTGGCATCTGCCCTTACCTGACCGAGTGGTCCCATTCCTTCCCATGGAGTTCTCTCCATTCCTACCTCCCCCAACCCAACCCAAGCTTCCATCTTCTCCCTTCCTTCCTCTCAGATACCGTTTACTCTGAACGATGGAATAATAGTACCCATCTCATAGGGTAGTTATGTGAATGAAATAAATGAACATATGTTATACTTAGTACAATGCTTGGCACATAAACATTATTTAAGTATTTATTATTACTGTTTTTCTTGTTCATTTTATTGCTGTTGTTAACAGCATTACATGGGTGCCAATAATACCATGACTTATACTTTGGTGAATCATTAGATTAACTAATCTTACTTTACTATGATCTATTCAACAGCATGGCTTTGTACTTCAATGCTGTATCCTCAGCAAGCAGAACAATGCCTGGCTCACAGTAAGTCCTCAATAAATACTTTTCGAATGGATAAAAAGGATTTCCAATAATCTTTTTCTCCATTCCACTTCATCTCCCTTTGCGACCACCATCTTTCTTAAATACACACATACACATACACTCTATCCTACCTATAATTTCAAATGTCCACATCATGTTCTTCAGCTGCAACTTTCAAGTTAATTTGCTAAAGCATTTACTTTACAATAACTCTTTGAAGTCCAATCCATTAATCCTCCTACTCTGTAGTGATCAACTCATTGCCTGCTTGCTCCTTTCATCCATGTCCACCATTATAATTATGTCCTCACAAACACCTTCAATCCTCTTGTCTCCATCCATTTTTTTCTCATGTGGCAAAACTCATACCCAGAATGAACCCTTCTACCTACCTTATGCAGGCCCCAAATAACTGGAGAAAATCATATATCCAGGTAGAATGACTGTATTTTAAATTCATAATATCAGTCCTCAAGGAGCTGTTATCACTGCTCAACAATTCTACAAGGTTATTCTGGTAAGCAGGTTTCTCATCTTTCTGTGGAAAAATACTGCTGCAGAACTTCTATCTCTTGGAAACCATTATTCTTTTTCTCTCACCCCATTCTTAGAGGATAATCTCATCTAATGCTTCCTATTTTAGAAACCATTAGACAGGAGCATCCCCATATTCCCATAACCAAAATTAGAAACATGCCTATGTTTCTTTCTGTAATCCCGTTAGGATAAAGGTGTCCTTCTTCTTAACAAAGGCCCTCATCACATCCCTCTGGATGCCATGCCGTTCACTTTCTCAAGGACTGCATTCTTTTGGCCCTTTCCTGCGTCTCCTGCATCACCAATCCTGCTCTCTCCCTGGATCATCACCATTAGCAAATAGCTGTGGCCCCATGACCCCACACTCCATCTACCATCAGCTTCTGCCCATTTCTCTGCTCTTCTTCTTGGCCAAACTTCTGTATACACATGCTGCCAGCACCTTGTATTCTTCAATGACAATTTAGTTCACTATACTCTTGGTTTTCCTCCTACTTCTGGGGACTTATTTTCTGATTTCTTTGTGGGCCCCTTCTGCTCTATCCAACCTCTAAATATTGAAATTCCCCAGGGTTTGATCCTATACCATCCTAAACCATTTTATTCCTTTTTTCCTCTCATCTTTCTTCCTAGGTTTTCTCATCCAAACATAGACATTAAACATAATCTATATGCTAACAACTCTCAAACGCGTGTCTCTAGCACAAACTTATCCCCTGGACTCCAGCCTTGTATATCCAAGCTACTAGATATCTTCCCTTAGAGATATCACTGGTATCTAAAACTTGACATTTTCAAAATAAACGTGCTGACTCCCCTATTCCACTCACACTCCTTAGCTTTCAAAATTTCCCAGTGCAGTCAACAGCAACAATATTCAACCAGTTGCCCAAGCCAGAAACCTAAACTCAATCTTGATTCCTCACTCTCCCTTCATTGCTAGATATAATTAACCTTTCAATAATGTACCTTTCAGTACATATCTCATATCCTTTTCATTTCTACTGCCACCCATCCTATTCCAAGCCACTATTATCTCACTTCTACCACAGGCTTGTCACTAATTCTCTCTATTCCACAGTAGTTCACTGTATTTTATTCTCCACAGGGGCCAAAGTATTAAAAAAAAAGTTAAAAAGCACATCAGTTTGCCTAAATGCTAATCTCCCTCCCCTGCAACTGCCTGCCCCACAAAATGCCTTCAATGTATTCTCTTTTCTTTACCTACAAAATCCAAGTGTTCTAATGTGAATTTGAAAGGAGAAATGTAGGAGAAGATGAAGTTGGAGAGAGAAGCAGAGCTAAAATCAGATAGATAGGTCTTGAAATGCTAAATTTCTCCTTTCAATTCCTTGAATTCTATATCTTTCCCACCAGAAGTTTTCAACTATTCTCTTCCCTCTGCTTGGCACGATCTTTAGTGCTCTTCACTTCCCTTCTTCTAATCCTTCAAGCCTCAGATTAAATGTCACCTCCTCAGAAAGGCTTCCTGTGGTCACATCATCTAAGTACAACTCTCAAGCTATTTTCTAACAGTAAAATTGGTGTCATCATAGTTTATCACAGTTTTAAATTCTATATGCATTCAATTGTTTACTTCGTGTACTGTCTATCTCTACCTTTAGACCACAAGGCCCATGAGGGAAGAAATCATATGCATTTTATTTACTGAAGTATACTTAGCCCCCACCATAAAGTTGGGTCCTCAATAAACAGCTGATAAATAATGTTGAATGGACTCTAAAACTGTAGAGAATATATTTTGAAAGATACTTGACTAAACGGTGAGCTGCCTAAGAACAGAGTGACCTGATTTCTCTCTACTTTTTCAGCATTCAGCATAAGCAAAGAGCAGGTTCTTGGGAAGGTTTTAGAACTAAATTGAGATGCATTCTAACTCCGAGTCTGACATTTCAAACAATGTAATGTACCAATTTCACAATCCTAGCAACTTCCTAGCTCTGCCTGTGTTCTGCTGAGTTAAAATTTTAAGGAATCTGAGAGAGGCAACGTGTGTAATGTAGAGGGCCTGGGTTTGGAACTGATTAAGATGTGCTTGGAATGCCAGCTTTTCTGCCTTAATAGCCAATATCTGATTAGTTAATGTTCAAAAGTCTGTTTTCTGGACTATAATATAGCTATAGAAATAGAGTTACTCAGAAGATTAAGGTACTACACACAAAATGGCAAGCAAATAGGTGGCATACAAGAAATGTTAGCTCCCCTCTTAGCATGTAAGAATAAATCTTATTTGGGCTGGAAGTGCTCTTGGAGATTACAAAGAAAACTCTCCTGATTTTACAGATGGGAACTTGTTTAGGGTCACACAAAATATCAGTGCGAAAGCTGAAATTAGCATGTATATCTTTCTCTATATTATTTTTCTCCTTCTATTGAAAAGAGGATACCATAATATTCTATGGTATGGTTTTAGGAAAGAAAAAAGTACTATTTTATTATGAGAGTGGACTTGCTGTAGAAGATAACCTTGAAAACTTGGGGATAGGCAAATTTTCTAAAGGCAGTAGCCCAAATCCCAGAACTATTATCTATTTCAATTTGGTCAACAAATATATATTGGATATTTACTGTGCTTGGGCTGAGATGAATAAGACTTCAGATGCAAATCCTCAATGAACTTATTATATTTTTAAGCCAAGCAAAGCACATGTTTTTCAATACAAAGTTCATTATCAATTCTAAGACACACATTTCTCCTCCATTTAACATCTCAGAAGTCCAAATATATGTTACAGTTTCTGTGAGTCATGGCTCTTTCACATTGCCTGAGTACACATATCAAAACTTGCTAATGTGTCTGGCTTGGGAGAAAATCCCAAAACGACAATGGACACCTTGAAGAAAGGCTGCATCATCATATTCTTGAAGACACAGAAGCTGCAACTGGGTGGAAAAATGTGTCTATTGACAACTCTGAGTCAAAAGGTAATTTAGAATAGTTGGATCCTGAATATTTTCAGAATACCTTAACATTGTTTGCACGTGTTTTTTTTTAGTATGCACAAGAGAGATTTATGATAAAAATCTCTGTATAAATAAGTTTAAAAGAGGTCTTTCAGTAAGTATAAAATAAAAATTGAATGTAATAAGAAAGCATTATGTCAGAGTTTAATTGGCAACATTTCTTTTTCTTAGTAGTACATAAAGTAATGGTGCATCTTACATTTGACAGCTTCTTAAATTTGATGAAATGTGGTAAATCACACCAAATAAAATGCTGTAGGCTATGTAACACTTTCTATTAAAAATACTCCAATCACATTAATCTTATACTGATTAGTGACATTTTAGGTTGTGACTCTATTAAAATACTATTAACCCATTTACTGAGCACCACATATGGTTAATTATATTATGGTAATTAAGAGTAAGAACTCTGGAATCCAACCAACCTGCAATTCAATCCTGAATCCCCCTTTTACCAACTCTGCGACCTTGGACAACTTACTTCAACTCTCTGATCCTCTGTTGGTGATTTTTCATAATGGGTGAAATAATTATACTTATCTTCTAAAGTTTGTTGTAAGGATTAAATGAGATCATGCAAATAAAGCAATGAGCAGTACATGGCTCCTAGAAATGGCCCAATGTCTGTTAAACACTACATTATTATTGCCCAGTACATGATTACAGTAATATTATATTGCTTGATCTTTGTAACATCCATTTGAGATTTTTATTATCTCCAATTTATAGATGAGGAGTTTGATTCTTAGAAACATTCAACCTGTGGTTAATAAATTATACTAGTCAGTTAATTATCAGATATGCAAGCTTAAGTTCCTTGCCCCTCAATATTTATGAAAAGCTCAGTTGAGAGAGAAAAACATTTATGGAAAACCTGCTCCTTGAGGTACTCTAAAATTTACCTTTGGATCAAGTCAGTGCACAGGAGAACACAATTTTGGTCTCTTATAGGATTGCTTTTATCAACGTGGCAGATAGCAAAAGACTATTTTGAGAGATAGAAACCTGGAACCAACTTACTTTAACTATACTCAGTTAGTTGTCTGTTTGCAAAAGTAGTTAGATAATACATTACTAAAATACACCTTACAGGTAACATCTCTGACGACACTTGGGTCATCACAGTAACAGGTGCTTAAGTTTTCAGGAACTGAGAGTTGACTCCTTGTTCAGTTCAGTCTGGTTAAGACCACCAACTCATCAATTGGGCCTGTGCAAATGACTGGTAGGTGACCTTTTGATGTCAGGGGGCCAAAAACTCCACCCTCAGATCATGCTAATGCCACCATTTTGTGAACGTGCATCCTGTGAAGAGCAATGAAGCTTGACTACACTTGCACAGATCATCAATTACCTCATTTCGCCTTACCTCCAATCATCTATTCCCACACTTCAGATCACCCTGCCCCTCTAGCCCATAAATATTTCTAATCCCCATTTTCAGGAGGCAGATTTGAGATTTGTTTTCCTGTATCCTCGCTTGGCTGCTTTGTGAATAAACTCTTTCTCTACTGAAAACTCATCATCTCAGTGATTGGCATTTCGTGCAGTGGCTAAAATGAACTAGTTTGATAACAAGATGTTATAAGAAATAGCCCTACAAAAATTTCTACTTATTGTTAAGGATGTGTCTGAGAATGTTTTTTATCACATTATAAACTATATTCTTTAAAGACTGCTTACCCTGCTCCTCTCTCCTGGGCCTTGGTGTCAATAAAAGCTATGTTTTTGAATTGTGCTTTGTAACTGATAATGTGTCATGTGTTAGATCTTGTATCTTTCTTTGCCTTGGTTGCTAGGTAACTCAAAGTTAAGTTTATTAATCAATCCCCAAAAATGTAGGTATTAATCTTACTCCTAGCTTCCTCTTTTCCCTCTTCTCATTTTGTCATAAGAGACAATTTATGAGATGCCTCTAAAATGGGAAAGTACTTAGTGCTTTCTGGGCACTGAAAGAAGTCCATGTAGTTGGATTGTTTTTAGAGTTGCTAGAGATGAAACTAGAAAGATAGGCATGCCAGCTAGGGGCCTTAGAGTCAATGATAAGCTCTGTATTTTCATAATCCACTCAAAAGAATTTATGACAAATTTGTTTACTTTATAAATCAGTCAACAAACAAAACATAAATAAATTCTAAACATGTATCTAAATTCTATAGATTTCCTATGGGAAAAAATGAGCCCAAATCTGTCTTTCTTCCAAGTTCCTGTCCTTTTCAGCATGCCAAGTTAACTAGGTTTCTACTCTTATGGCCTGGACAATGTTACTCTGTAAAGGGGTATTTTTTTCTAGACTTATTTTCATTAGAAAACAGCCCCTCATTCCTAGGTACAAAAAAATCAACCCTTCTTTTTAGTTCTGCACCAAATTTCAACATGTGGGGGGGGGGGGGGGGGGGGGGGGCAGGAGGTTCACACACCAGGAAGCAATTCTCAGACACCAGCATGACATTATACATTTCAACTCAATTCTGACACTATCTACCCAGAGACAGCATCAGACTCCACAGGTTGTGGGCTCAGTTCTACAAGACTGTGCCCCTCAACCAACTCCAGATACCAATTGCAAGCCCAGTTTGTCACCGTGCTTCTGACCAACTGACTATAGATTGGGTGATCCAACAGCCGACCTCTTCCTTGGATGTCAGATGCCAGTCACAAGTCCCAGTCATTATCTGCACTTCTGACCTACTGGCTATAAATCAGAGATTCTTATAACCCCCTCCTTGGGTTCCACTAATTTGCTAGAGCAGCTCACAGAACTCAGAGAAACATTTTACTTACTAGACTACCAGTTTACTATTAAAGCATATAATTCAGGAACAGCCAGATGGAAGAGATGCACAGGACAAGGTATGTGGAAAGGGCCCCACAGCTTCCATGCCCTCTTTAGGAGCACCATTCTCCCCACACCTCCACATGTTTACCAACCCGTTAGCTCTCCAAATCCTGTCCTGTTGGTTTTTTACTGAGGCTTCACTTTAGAGGCATGATTAATTAATTAAACCATTGGCAACTGGCAACTGAATTCAATCTCTAGCCTCTCCCCTCCCCAGAGGTGGAGGGAGTGGGACTGCAAGTTCCAACTCTCTAATCACAGGGTTGGTTCTCCTGGCCTCCCATCTTTAGGTGACCTAGGGGCTTTCCAAAAGTCACCTCATTAACATACAAAAGGCACCTCTAATGACCAAATGACCTAATGACCATCTGAATGACCAAATTTATATTTCCTATAAATCACAATATCCCAGCCCCATTTTGTAAATACATCTGTTCTCAAGCACTCTGAGGAGATACTGACATTGGAGTAGTGTTAGCTGACAGAAACAGCTGCTGTAAGCTTCCAAAGAGATGCACCTAAACTTACCCTAACCCACAACATAAGTCCAAGAATTCAAGGCACATATCCTTCACTCGTCTGAAAAATAACTGGTGCCGCCAAGATAGGTCTTGTTGCACCGTCAAGAACCTAATAAGACTATCACTGTTGGGAAGGATCCCACACTCTGAGAATCAAAATCAATCTACTGTCCAAGTCAGCCTGGTAATTATAGAAAGAATGATGTTTAACCAACTTGCCCAGGCTGCTGCTCAGAAAATAAAGAAAATTGCCAAGGGCCTCAGAGTTCCATAGTCTCTACAGACTTCATACTGCTGTCGAGTTCCTAATCTCTGATCTTCACAATAGTCCTGTAACCTAAGACAGACATGGGAGATTATTTCAAACTGCGCACCTACTATAGTGCAGGTACTTTATGCATGTACACTTAAACCTCACAATCACCCTAAAACCCATCACAGGTAGGCATGATGATGAAAAAACTCAAGTTTAGACAACTATTAACTTGCTGAAGTTTACACACATTGTAAGTGGTAGGATCAAATAACAGTCTTGGCATATTCTGCACAGTATAATCAAAATCTGTCTTGGAGGGTTGGCAGTAATGTTGTCCAGTCTACCTTTTCTTAATTACACCATGATGTCTCTTTTGATATACCGTAAAATGACTTGCCCAAGATCACATACCCATCTGTCTTGCCTAACCATACATAGCTCTCTGAGTAAAGGGGTTTTCTCAATTTTATCGTTATATCCTAGAACCCAATAAAGAACTTAGAAGATTGCCAGTGATTATTAATGCTTCACAAACTGAACTGAAATTCGACTTTGGTATAGATTCTGACATCAAAGATCCTGGATTTAGACTACCTTAGTTATGATATACCACATTCAAAGGCATTAAAAGACTTAGAGTTACACTTTCAGCCATGATGCAATAACAGGAACCAGATTTACCCTACTGTGCTAAATGACCAGAAAAGTTAACAAAATATATTTAAAAATTGTTTTCAGATATTGGACAAGAATTGATGTAGGACTCTAATGCCTGAAATAAGAGAAAAAAGTGAGATGGGCCTTCTAATCAACCAGGCTTTTTGCCTGGAAGCATATTTTTGACTGTGGAGAAGGGAGGGGATAACAAGCATAGACAAAAGGTGTTGCTAAACTGAGAAGATAGAGATCAGAGTCCAGAGATTCTAAGGTGAAGAAGGATAGTCCTTGATAGGAGGAAGCTTTGCATAAAAAGAGCTTCAGAAATTTCCATACTGGTACCCTTAAGTCTTTGCTGTCTCCAAATGTATATGTAAAGGTAAAATTCCATGAGGACAGGAAAAGAGTAACTTGAGAGAGCTGTGAATTAAACAATTTCCAGAGATCATAGAGGGGTTAGGGTTAGGAATTGCTCACGTTCCAAGAGTGGAGAGTCCTCACTGATCCCTTGCATCATTCAGGGAAGAACCCAGAAGGGTCAGGCCTTAGAAACAGGTCTAAACGATTCCCGGAGCAAAGCCACTCTAGACCTTCTCTAAAACTTCAAAATGATCAAACTGAACCGTAAGTAACTCAACTTCTAGCCAAAACAAAACCCAAGTTTCTAAAGAAAGACAACAAAGTACAAACACACAGAAATGTTAAATCCACAATGCCCAGCAGTAAATCAAAAAGCAAAGATCTATCAAGAAGGAAGGAAATGTGACAAATAATCAGAAGAAAAATAAGTCAATAGAAACAACCTCACAAGTTGTAGATATAATGAAGCAAGCATACAACAACATTAAAAGAGCAATTATAACTATGTCAAGTATTCAAAGGAAAATAGTAATAATGAGGAGAACAACAGAAGATATAAAAATAATCAAATGGAACTTCTAGAGATGAAAAGTACAAATCTGAAATGAAAATTCACTGGATAGAATTCATCTTAGATTAGATACTGCAAAAGTAAAGATTAAAAAACTTTAAGATGTAGAAATAAAAACTATCCAAAATGAAACAAAGACATAAAAAAGACAGAAAAAAATTAAGTCTCAGTGACCTTTGGGGCAATATCAAATAGCCTAACGCACGTGTAAATTGGAGTCACAGAGGAGAGGAAAGAGAGAGAAGTACAAAAAAAAATTTGTACCTGAAGAAATAATGGCTGAAAAATTTCCAAATTTAATGAAAAATAGAAACCCTTAGATCCATGAAGCTCATTTAACATAAAGCAGAATAAACACAAAATAACTACACCAGACATATGATAATAAAATTTGTGAAAACAAATGATAAAGAGAAAAATCTTAAAGGCAGCAAAGGAAGAGGGGAGAGACAAGACTACGTAAAGAGAAACAAAGATAAGAATGATGGCAGAAAGCTCACCAAAACTATGCAAGCCAGAAGACAGTTGAATGGCAACTGAAAATGCTGAAAGAAGCTGTCAACCTAAAATTATAGCAAAAATATGTTTCAAAAAAAGCAACATAACTGAACATTTCATAATAAAATAAATCATACTTTGTTAAAAATTAAAGCAAAATTAAAGCTTTCTCAGCTAAACAAAAGCTAAGAGAATTTGTGACCAGCAGAATTAGATGTCTGAAACAAAAATAAGAGCAATGTATTGTGGGGTTTCTAACACATGTAGATATAAAATCTATGACAACAATAGCAAAAGAAAGGGAAGAAAAAATTCAAGTATATTGTTATAAGGATATTTCAGTACATGTGAACAGTTTTAACACCATTTGAAGGTAGGTTGTTATAAGTCACAGATATTTACTGTAAATCCCAGAGCAACCCCTAAAAAGGTAAAACAAAGAGCTTTGGCTAATTAGCAAACAGTGAAGATTGAATATAATCCTTAAAAATATTCCAATTAACCCAAAAGAAATCAGGAAAAGAGGGGAAAGGTGCACAGAGAACAGATGGAACAAATGGAAAACAAAAAGCAAATGATAGACTTAAACCCAGCCAAATTTATAAATGCATTATATTCAAATGGTCTAAACACTCCATTTAAAAGCACAGATTGTCAGACTGAATTTAAAAATCAAGGTTGAACCATAAGCTGTCTACAAGAAATCCACTTTAGATATAAAGACACAAATAGTTCAAATTAAAAAGAATGGAAGAATATATAGAACGCAGTCAATAATAATTAGAAAGCTTCAGAACTTGTTATATTAATATAAGATAAAGTAGACTTCGGAAAAAGAATATCAATGTGGATAAAGACAAAATTTCACAGTGATCAAGGAATCACCACATCAAGAAGACAACAATCATAAAAGTATACCCACCTAAAACAGAGCCTTGAAGTAAATTAAGTAAAATCTGATAGAATTGAAAGAAAAACAAATCCACAATTATAGCTGGAAACTTCAACAATCCTTTATCATCAATTGGCAGAACACTGAAAACTTCAGAACATTGTTGGAAGAAATTAAAGACCTAAACAAATGAAGATACTATGTTCATGTATTGCAAAGTTCAATATTGTTAAGCTATCAATTCTCCTAAAATTTACCTATAGATTCAGTGCAATCCCAATTGATAAATTCATTCTATAATTTATATAGCAGTGCAAAGAAGCTAGTATACCACAACTACTTTGAAAGATAAAAACAAACCTGAAGAGCTTAAACTATCTTATTTCAAGACTTTCTATAAGTAATCAACTATGTGTAAAATTGGCCTAAGGATAGGCATATAGATCAGTGAAACATAGTAGAGTCCAGAAATAAAATATGAATAGAAATAGAATATTGTTAATAGATTTTTAACATCACAGCCCAAATAATTCAATCAAGAAAGGATTGTCTTTTCAACAAATGGTGCTAGAACAACTGGATGTCCATATGGAAAAAATAATAAACCTTGATCCTAATATCATACCATATCCAAAAATAAACTTGAAATCACAGATCTAAATGTAAAATCTTGAACTATAAAACTTCTTGAAGAAAACACAGGAGCAATATTTCTTACCTTAGGTTAGGCAAAGATTTCTTAGATAGGTTACAGAAAGCATGAACCAGGAAAGGAAATAATATGGTAAAATGGACTATATGAAAATTGGATATGTCTGTTCTTTGAAAGAGACCACTTAGAAAATGAAAAAACAAGCCAGAGAAAAAGAGAAAATATTCATAAACCATGTATCTGACAAAGGACTTGTATCCAGAAAATATAAGTAACTCATAAATTCATTAATAAGATAAACAATAATATCAGAAATGGGCAAAAGATTTGAACAGACTTTTAGCCAAAGAACATAAACAAATGTGCAACAAGTTCATGAAAAATGCTCACCATCATTAGCCAATAGGAAATGAAAATAGAAACTACACTGGATATCACTATATACCCACTAGAAGGGCTAAAATTAAAAATACTAACAATATCAAGTGCTGGCAAGCATACAGTGCAACTGGAACTTTCATATATTGCTGGTGGGAATACAAAAATGATATATATACAATGATTTTAGAAAAGAGTTTCCCAGATTTTTATAAAGTTAAAAATATACTTACTATATGATCCATTAATTCATTCCTAGGTGGAAATAAAGAGAAATAAAATTGAATGCTTTCAACTTTCTGGTTTCGAATGTATTTCAAAAGTTATAGTAATTAAAAGAGTATGGTATTAAGGAGTGACATCAGCAAGATGGTACAGTAGGAAGACTTGGACCCGCTTTCCACCCACTAACACACCAATTCAGCAAAAATTCATAGACAAAAAAACTTAAAAACACTGGATATCCACATCAAAAAATGAAACTGGACCCCTATTTTACACCATACACAAAAATCAACTCAAAATGGACTAAAGGCTTAAATGTAAGACCCAAAACTTTTACAGCTCCTAGAAAAAAACATAGGGCAAAAGATTCTTGACATTGGTCTTGGCAATGATTTCATGGATATGATACCAAAAGCACAAGCAACAACAAAAAAATAAACAAGTGGGACTACATCAAACTAAAAAGCTTCTGCATAGCAAAGGAAACAATCAACAGAGTGTAAAGGTAATCTACAGAGTGGAAGAATGTATTTACAAACCATATATCTGATAAGGGGTTAATCTCCAAAATATATAAGGGACCCTTACAACTTAAAGGTAAATAAGACTAATAACCCAATTTAAAAATGGGCTTAGGACTTGAATAGACATCTCTCCAAAGAAGACATACAAATTTACCAACTGGTATATGAAAAAAATACTCAACATCACTAATCATCAAGGAATTGCAAATCAAAACCAAAATGAGATATCACCTCACACCTGTCAGGATGACTATTATCAACAAAAAGAAAATGTTGGTGAGGACATGGAGAAATTGGAACCCTTGTTCACCACGGAAATGCAAAATGGTGCAGCCACTGTGGAAAACAGCATGAAGATTCTTCAAAAAATCAAAAATAAAACTATCATATTATCCAGCAATCACATTTCTGGGTTTTTATCTAAAAGAATTGAAATCAGGATCTGAAAGAGATATCTGCACTCCCATGTTCATTGCAGAACTGTTCACAATAAGTCAAGATTAGAAGCAACCTTAATGTTCATCGACAGATGAACTCCTAGAAGAAAACATATGAATAAAGTTCCTTGATAGGGGTCTTGGTAATGATTATTTAGATATGACACCTAAGGCACAAGCAACAGAATCAAAAATAAACAAGTGGGACTATGTAAAACTAAAAATCTTCTGCACAGCAAAAGAAACCATCAACAAAGTGAAAAGACAATCTATGAAATGGAAAAACTATTTGCAAACCATATATATGATAAACGGTTAATAGCAAAAAACAAATAATTCAATTAAAAATGGGTAAAGGACCTGAAAAAACATTTCTCCAAAGATATATGAAAGGCCAACAGGTACATGAAAAGATGCTCAACATAACTAATCATTGGGGAAATGCAAATGAAAACCACAACGAGATATCACTTCATGCCTGTTATAATGTCCATGATCAAAAAGATAAGCGATACCAAATGCTGGTATGGATGTGGAGAAAAGGGAACCCTTGAGCAATGTTGGTGGGATTGTAAATTGGTACAGCCACTATGGAAAACCATATGGAGGATCCTCAAACTATTAAAAATAGAACTACCATCAGATCCAGCAATTACACTTCTAGGACTATATCCAAAGAAAACAAAACACTAACTTGAAAAGATATCTCCACTCCCATGTTCATAGCAGCATTATTTACAACAGTCAAACCACCATGCTGTACACATTAAACTTATACAGTGGTGTATGTCAATTATTTCCCAATAAAACTGGGAAAAAAGAAATATATAAATAAAATTTAAATTTCAAAAAATCATGTTGTACACCTTAAATATATACAATTTTTATTTGTCAATTATACCTCAATAAAACTGAAGAAAAATTTTAAAAGGAAAGAAAAGTTATGGTATGTTCATAGAATGGAATATTACTCACTCAGCAACTAAAATGAATGAACTATTGATACCTGCAAAGCAGTATTGAGTAAAGAAGCTAGGCATAAAAGAATACATACTTTATTATTCCATTTATATTGAACTCTAGGAATGACAAAGCTAATCTACAATGGAAGAATGCAGATCAGTGGTTGCCTGGGTCAGGTGATCAGAGATAGACGTTGACAGGGAAGAGACACAAGAGAACTTTTGCGGGTGATGGAAATATTCTATCTTGATTGTGGTGGTGGTGGTTCTGTGGGTGTATACATTTGTCAAAATTCATTAATCTCTACTCATAAAATGTGTGCAGTTTATTGTATGTAAATTACATACCAATAAATCTGATTTTATTGAAAAGAACAAAGTTCTTGTAGAGCTTCTCATCCGTCGTAAGAAGGAGAATCAAATGAGCAATACCAAGTGTGTTAAATGCTATGTTGGGGAAATCCAGATGCAATGGGAGTATATCATAGGGGCAACCAACCCAAATTAGAAGCTTTGGGAGATTTCTCAGGGGCAGCTGGAATCTGAGGGAGATGTCAGAACAGTTTGTGAAATAGACATAACAGCATGTGCAAATGCCCAGAGCAAGAAAGAATGGTATATTTAACAACAACAACAACAAATGTTTTGAAGGAACATATAGGAAGCAGGATAATTTACAGGATTTGGTGATTGACTGGAATCTGGAAATGGCAGAATCAAGAATAATGCTTTCAATTCTGCCCCGGACAACTAGGTGAGTGGTAGTGGCATTTCCTGAAATAGGAGACATTGAAGGAGAATCAGTTTATCGGGATGATGATAAGTTTGGTTTTGAACAGAGCTTGAGGTGCCTACAATATACCAAAGAAGAGATATGAAATTAGTAGATGGAAATATAGCTTTGTATATAAAGCCAGAGAACCAGAAAGCAACATACATTTTGTCATTAATGCCAGTGAATTAGATGACGTTCCCTAACAGAGTTCAAAAATTGATAAAAGAAGAGGACCAAGCAAATTGGAGATCACCAATATTCAGGAAACTAGCAAAGGGAGAAGAAGCTACAGAGGAGCTACTGAGAAAAACACAAACAAGAGAGAGTGGTCTCATGGAGTTCAAGAATGCAAGACAGTGTGGTCAACAGGCTGAAATGTAGCTAAAAGATGACAAATGAGACTGTCTCTTGGATTTGGTGACAAGAAAGTCATTGTTGATCTGTGAAGAGCAGTTTCATTGGAGTGGTGGGAGCAGTAGTAAGAAGCTACTGAAAAATGGAAAATGAGAGTAGAAAATATAGAAAACTTTTTCAAAGAGTTTGCCTACCAAAGGAAAGAGTTCAAGGGAATTGTGTGGTCAAGGTATTTCATCCCTACAGTATAGGAAAGGCTGAAGTACTTTAAACGTTGATGAGAAGGAGTATGTAGATTCTGAAAAGGAAATGATGACAACTTTTCATCCTCCAGTTAGCTTGACCCAGGACTCAGAGGAATAAGTAGAATCTTAAGTGTCTGGGTGACACTTTTGACTCTAAGTCCATAAGTGAAGCCAAAGAGAATCGTAGTGATTATAAATAATCCAGTGATTACAAATCACACAGTCAGATAATTTGGGAATGGAAGAGATATTAAAGAGTGACCAAGTTCAACTCCACTGGAAATATCTCTTAGAGCCATGAGACATCAAAGGACTTCATATAGCCAAGGCCTTTTATCCTCATGCTACGAATTGAGCTTGGTGTTATTGTTAATATATAAAATGATCTTATAAATTGATAAGAAAAAAGGTGAATATATTTTTAGGAAAATGGTAAAAGATTTGAACAACCAATTTATTAAAGGGATAAAAATACCCATAAACATGAAAAGGTGTTCAATCCTTCTATTATTTGAATAAACATAAAAGAAAACTCTAAAATACCACATTTCTCTATCAAATTGGCAACGATTAAAAGTGCTATAAGATCCAGTGTGGCAAGGAGTTGAGAAACGAACACTTAGTTCAATGAGACTACATATTGGTAAACTATTTTTCTAGAGGGCAATTTGACAATATGTGGCTGTTCAGTCCCTTTGACCCTGTAATTACCCTGCTAGATATTTATCCTAGGGAAACCATTATAACTGCATAGAAATTCACAAGCAAGAATGTTCATTGCTGAGATGACAGGTTACATATAAGAGCAAATACTTAGAAACAATGTAAATGGATAAAAAGAATGGATTTCTTATAACTAACTTCTATGCATATGATGCAATACCATGTTGCCATTAAAATAGTATTTTTGAAAACTGTAATGACATATAAAATGTTTGTTATACATTGCTATATGAAAAAACTTTCTTAAAAACATTAAAAACCCGGAGTATTTCTATGATCTCAATTTTATAAAAGAAAAAGTACACACACAAACATGCATATACACAGCACATGCACGTACACAAAATGAGTGGGTGCAGTAAACTATAATGCTAACAGTGGGAGTCACTGAATTGTGAGACTTCAAGAGATTTCTGTTTTTTCTTTAGGCTTTTCTATACTTTCTAAACTTTCTGCAGTGAACATATATTAGTTTTATGACCAGATAAATTAACAGTACAGGTGAAAAAAATGACATGGTCAAAACAATAAAGAAATATTTTTATTAAAAAGCAATTAAAAACAAGATCCCAAGTTTAAGTTTTCACATGACCTCTCATTAGGTTTAATGATTATTTAAGGGCAAGTACACAGGCAAAAACAACAGCAACAAACCCTCTGTCTTCACAAGTAAGAATAGCCCGTTTCATTGACAAACATAAGTCTAGACTATTTAAAAAGAAAACATTTACTAGGCACCAGGCATTTCACCTGATTCAGCTCATTTGACAGAATTACTCTGAAAACTAAGTCTCATTGTACCCATTTTACTGATAATGCATGTGCTCAAAGACATTAAGGAAGTTGCCTAAGGCCAAAATTCAAATGTAGATTTTTCCAACCTTCAAGCTGCACCTTGTTCATGTGTTGCAGCTTCCATAGTTAACAGACATTATATTAGAGAATTAGATTTCTGAAAATAACCAGGGACCAATTTAAAACCTAAAAATAATGCATCAGGAAAAATGGTGCTGTAAAACCCTTTTAGATTTCTTGCTAGAAAATAACAACTTACAGGCTCTTATTAAGAAAACGGCACAAAAATTACAGACTTCTTTCAATAAGCCAGCCTCTAATGCCTCTAAGCACTAGACTATTTAAATTGAATTTGGCTGTTGTGACGAAAACAATAAATTAACTTGTGAAATTAATCATTTTGTTTTTAATGAAAAAATATAAATACAGAAATTTTGCTATGTCTATACATATGGCTGGCAGTGATAATGGTTTATATTGAAAAATACTACTCTGTGGGAATTTCTACTGCTGTTTATGGTGTAATTCAATTTGTTCTATTTAAATACAAAAATACGCTAGTCCTTCAGACAAGTCCACTACTGAGGTTTACAGCAGGTTAAAACTGCCACCCTTTCACCGAATAAAAATGAAATCAATGATCTAATTTTGTCCCCCCAATAGTTTGTGGCATTAGAAGCAGAGAGAATGCTTTACAAACTGAACCAATTCTATAAAATTGAACCGGCAAATATTTACTGAGTAACTCAATATGTATCCAGCAGTCCAACAGTTATTATTTATATTTAACATCTTATTTTTTCCTAATAAAATCCCCATTTTATAGATCATGATAGTGAAGCCAGGGACTTGAGGATTATTGTAGATATTCAATAAGAACATGATTGTCTTTTGACCTTGTTCCCAACACAGACATAGATGAATTGATGAATCTTGTCAATTTGCTGTTTTCTAGTTTAACTTGAGAGGTGCCTTGCGTCTGGGTCTAGAGGATTTGTGAGTTTGTTTTGCAGAAGAAAGAGAATGCCTTCGAGGAGGTTGTGATCACCAGATGGCTGGCCCTCAGCAGCCTTTGAAGCCCAGAAGTCAGATAGCCGAGGGCTTATTGAGAGTGACCTCTGAAGCTCCTCCTGCCAAGTCCCTTAGCTCTATAAAACCCCGTCTGCTTTCTGTTCTTGGGGAGGCAGATTTGAGTGAACCCAGGCTATAGCCTTCTCTTTTTGGCCAATTGGAATAAAATTTTTTCCATCTCCAAGCACCAATGTCTCAGAGTTTGGCTTACTGCACATCGGGCCCATGAACTTGAGATTAAGAGGTTTGGCATCAATACTAATGATCAGAGGTGTTACATAATTTTAGCCAAGGTCACACAGCTAAGAAATAGTGGAGTAAGAATCTGAATCCAGATCTACCTGAATCTAAATTCCATGCTATTAACATGACACTAAACCATCTCTGATATTAACCATGGTAGAGACTGAGTAGATACTGTGTGATAAATGCAATGACAGAAGTTTATACAGAATGATGTTGAAAGACAGACAGAGGTGGGGGATGCTGGTGTGGGAACACCAGGAAGACTCCCTAAAGAGGGTGACATTTAAATAGGCTGTAAAATCACTTCTTTCAAAAGGATGCGATTGTATTATCCTCTTCTACAGTAGAGACTGTGGTCCTCATTTCGCTTGAAATGAATGATACCTACAAAATAGAAATGGCAAGCAATAGGATATATTGGAGTATATGAGGAAGCCATTTGGTATAAACCTAATTCGGCCTGACTTTGGTTTTTCCAAAAGGGCCTGACTGTGGCCATTGAGCTCGCATTGTGTATCTGCTTTAAAACATTTACTATGGCAAGAACAAATGGCCTTAAGATAAAGGTGCAACTTCCCCCCACATTGGCATTTCCTTAGGGATAAGCATGTTTCCTTAGGCTAGGAACTGATTGCTGCACTCACCTTTGACCACCCAGCTCACCTGTGACCACCCGGTTTGAGACAACAGACTGCCACCCTGCTGAGTTCACCGAGACAGCAGACCTACCTGCTGTTTCCATCAATGGCTGTGCTGACAGAGCAGTCTTGCGACTATTGTAAAAGGGACATTTCAATCCTATGTGAAACATCTTCTCTGAGGGTATATAACCACTGTGTGCACCCCACTTCTTTGGTGCCCTTTCTTCCATTGGGAAGAAAGGCCCCGGGCCGTCATCCTTAGATTTCAGCTCAGAACAAACTCTCCCAAATTTTCATTTATAGATTGGTTATGCATTATTTTCGTTGCCAATACTCAGGTTACTACTCATGATACTGATGTTGATACTGATACTCATGATTTCCCAATGAATTGAGAACTAAAATCCAGATTCTTCAGCCTTAGGCCAGTGGGGTGGCTCTACAGGCTATGGAGTAGCTGTATAGGAGGCAATGAGCAAAACTATATAGTGAATGGGTGGGCAGATGATATCAGAATTAGGCATCTTCAGGGCACTTTGTAATAAGAGAATCACAAAGCTTCAGAAAGAGACAGCCCAACATCTTGGACATCTATATCAACATCTATAAAATAACATACAATAATTTATGCCATTTTTGGACAAATTGAAAGTAATAATTACTAGAAGAAAAATACGGACAATGTGTTGTAATTCCTATAGGTGAAAGAGGGAAGTTTGAGGCTGCCTGGAAAAAATGGCATGTGAGCAGTCTTGAACAAGAAGGAAGATTTATATACATGAAGAAAGGGAGAAGGTGGGGCTTATGGGTAAAGTGAAGAACATGCTTAAAGTCACGGAAACAAGAAAGTGAGAAGTTCCAGGGCTGGAAAACACGCCACAGTCGAAAGCGCTTAGGTTGTAGGGGAGAGAGTATGGGAGGAAGAAACTTATACTAACGTACCACAGCTGATCTTGGAAAGTCTGGAATGCCAGGCTAGGCTTTTATATCCTCTGTCAGGTGAGTGAACAAAGTTCAAAGAGAAGAATACCGCAGACAGAACCTTTAAGGAACACGCGGAGAGAGAAGAACTAGAGAAGGAACAGTTGGAGACAGACTTTGCCGAAGCTAATGGAAAAAAGTGTGTTAAGAGGTATGGAGTGGTCAATGAGCCAAAACTATAGCCTAATTAAAACATCAGTTCTCTTCCCTCAACTCCTGCCTCCTTTGCCCTTTGCCTCCAGTATCAAAATACCTAAAAAGAGTAATCCACATTTACTATTGCTATTTCTTTGATACTTGTTTATTCCATAACACACTGCAGTCAGATTTCTCTCCCTTTCACGTCACTGAAATGGCTCTGAAAACATCACCTGTGATATCCTAGTTGTCAAAGGCAAAGGTTGTCCTCATCCCATTTGACCTTCCTGTGGCACTGCTGACCAAATTTATCATAGCTCAAACCTCTGTCTTTAGACTCATATATTCAATTGTCCCTTCAACATTTACACTTGGATTCTAATAAACATCTCAAATTTAACATGTCCCAAACTGAATTTCTTATCCTACCTCCACAAATCTACTCCATGTACAGTCTTTTCCATCTCAGTTCATGGCAACTCCACCCTTCTAGTGCTCAGAGCAAAAATGCTGAATCATCCTAAGCCCTCTCTATCTTCTACTACACATCTAATCCTTTAAGAAATACTACTGGGTTTACTTTAAAAATATATCCAATAAACAATCCACTGCTACCACTCTGGTTCAAGTCATCATTATTTCTTGCCTCTATAAGAGGAATAGATTCATAACTGCTTTCCTTACCTGTCGCCCTGTAGTCTATTCTCAACATAGCAACTAGAGTAATCTGGCCCAAAGGAAAAGTTTCAGAAATATACTCAGGCAAGCTAGACCACAGCAGGTAATTTCCAGGGAGAAACTATGGTTATCAGCACTGGATAAGAGGATGGAGCTCAGGAACAGCCATATTTGTTGGTTTGCCATTTATAGAAACACTTTTTAAGCATAATAATTTGTGCAAATCTCATAACCATTTTGGGATTCAGGAGTTATTTCCATTTTACAGCTGAGCAAACTGAGACTTAAAGAGATGAAGTGGCATCATTCATTCATTCATCCACTTATTCCTCCATTCTTTTTAATTAATTTTTTTATTGCAGTAACATTGGATTATAACATTATATAACCTTCAGGTGTACATCATCCTATATTTTGAATTCTCTGTAGATTACATTATGTTCACCACCCAAAGACTAATTATAATCCATCACCACACACAGGAGCCTAATTGCCCCTTTCACACTCCTCCTTATCCCCTTCCCCTCTGGTAACCACCAATGCAATCTCTGTTGCTACGTGTTTGTGGTTGTTTTTATCTTCTACCTATGAGTGAGATCATATGGTATTTGACTTTCTCCCTCTGACTTATTTCACTTGGCAGAATACCCTCAAGGTCCATCCATGTTGTCACAAATGGCCGGATTTCATCATTTCTTATGACTGATAGTGTTACATTGTGTATAAATACCACATCTTTTTTATCCATTTGTCCCTTGATGGGCACCTATGTTGCTTCCAAGTTTTAGCTATTGTGAATAATGCTGCGATGAACATAGGGGTGCACGTGTCTTTATGCATTTGTGTTTTCAAGTTCTTTGGATAAATATCCAGCAGAGGAATAGCTGGATCATATAGTAGATCTATTCTTAATCTTCTGAGGAAACTGCATACTGTTTTCCATAGTGGCTGCACCAGTTTGCACTCCCACCAGCAGTGTACAAGGGTTCCCTTCTGTCCACATCCTCCCCAAAACTTATTGTTCCTGTCTTGTTAATTATAGCCATTCTGACTGGAGTGGGATGATATTTCATTGTAATTTTTATTTTTTTAAAGATTTTATTTTTCCCTTTTCTCCCCAAAACCCCTCAGTACACAGTTGTGTGTTTTTAGTTGTGGGTCACTCTAGTTGTGCCATGTGGGATGCCACCTCAGCATGGCTTGATGAAGGGTGCCATGTCCGTGCCCAGGATCCAAACCAGTGAAACCTTGGGCCACAAAAGCAAAGCGCAGGAACTTAAACAGTCGGCCACAGGGCTGGCCCCTCATTGTAGTTTTGATTTGCATTTCCCTGATAGTTAATGATGTTGAACATCTTTTCATGTGCCTGTTGGTCATTCGTATATTTTCTTTGGAGAAATCTCTGCCAAGATCTTTTGCCCACTTTTTAAATTGGGTTGTTGGTCTTTGTGGTTGTTGAGATGTACGAATTCTTTGTATATTTTGGATATTAACCCCTTATCTAATATATGGTTTGCAAATATCTTCTCCCAATTGTTAGACTGTCTTTTCATTTTGTTGATGGTTTCCTTTGCTGTGCAGAAGCCTTTTACTTTGATGTAGTCCCATTTGTTTATTTTTTCTTTTGTTTCCCTTGCCTGGTCAGACATGGTACTTGAAAATATGCGCTAAGACCAATATCAAAGAGCATACAGCCTATGTTTTCTTCTCGAAGTTTCATGGCTTCAGGCCTTACATTCAAGTTTTTAATCCATTTTGAGTTGATTTTTGTTGGTGTAAGATAACGATCTACCTTCATTCTTTTGCATGTGGCTGTCCAGTTTTCCCAACACCATTTATTGAAGACAATCCCCTTTCTCCATTGCATTGTATGCTCTTGGCTCTCTTGTTGAAAAATTAGCTGTCCATATATGTGTAGGTTTATTTTTGGGCTCTCAATTCTGTTCCACAGATCTATGTGTCTGTTTCTGTGCCAGTACCATGGTGTTTTGTTTACTATAGCTTTGTAGTATATTTTGAAATCAGGGAGTGTGATACCTCCAGCTTTGGTTTTTTTCCTTAGGATTCCTTTGGCTATTCAGGGTCTTTTGTTGTTCAATATAAATTTTAGGATTCTTTGCCCTATTTCTGTGAAAAGCATTGTTAGAACTTTGACAGGGATTGCATTGAATCTATAGATTGCTTTAGGAAGTATGAACATTTTAACTAGGTTAATTCTTCCAATCCAAGAGCATGGACTATCTTTCCATTTCTTTGTGTCTTCTTAAATTTCTTTCAACAATGTTTTGTAGTTTGAGGTGTACAGATCTTTCACCTCTTTGGTTAAGTTTATTCCTACGTATTTTATTCTTTTTTTGCACTTGTAAATGGGATTGTATTCGTAATTTCTCTTTCTTCTAATTCATTGCTAGTGTATAGAAACGTAACTGATTTTTGGATGTTGATTTTGTATCCTGCGATTTGACTGTATTCATTTATTATTTCTAAAAGTTTTTTGGTGGATTCTTTAGGGTTTTCTACATATAAAATCAACTCATCTGCAAATACTGAGAGTTTCACTTCTTCTTTTCCAATTTGGATGCCTTTTCTTTCTTTTTCTTGCCTGATTGCTCTGGCTAGGACTTCCAATACTATGTTAAATAAGAGGGGTGAAAGTGGGCATCCTTGTCTGGGTCCTGTTCTGAGAGGGATAGCTTTCAGTTTTTCTCCATGGAGAAAGATAGTAGCTGTGGGTTTGTCATTATGGCCTTTATTCAGGTATTTTCCTTCTATACTCATTTTATTTAGAGTTTTTATTATAAATGGATGCTGTATCTTGTCAAAGGCTTTCTCTGCATCTATTGAGATGATCATGTGATTTTTTTGTTAGATTTTCCCTCTACTTGCTTTTATTCACAGAGAAGTCTTAATAATCAACATAAAATTTCCATGATAAAATCAGATGCTACAGGGAAATAAGAACTTTCTGTGTCTGGTAGCCTGGTTAAACATAAAGTCTTATCCTGGATGTGTTTCTAACAGGTTTAATGAAGAGCTCTGGATTCACAGCTTGAAATAAGGTGGTCATGCAGACCCCTCTGTGCCCTGGGTTTCAAAAGTCTTTCTCTTTGGGTGTTCCCTTTTCAAAGGTTGGAGGCTCAGGTGCCAAAGACATCTTGACTTATGATGATTTATTACATGTTGTGTTGATGATAACGTGCCGGGGAGCGGGGAGCAGCCCCTGCGGGCTCAGGGGTCTCCGAGACCTGGCTGCAGGCACCCACGGATGGGCCAGGAACCAGGGCCTCGAGAGACCACCACCGAGTCCGCTGCCCGGGGAGTGAGGCCAAGGCCAGGGACGAGCCCGCAGCGGGCACCCACTTCATCCCCGCAGCCCGGCCCCGGAGCCGACCACAGCTCACTTGCGCAGGGTCACCTCCTCGTTGCGGCCTCCACGCTGCCTCATCTCCAATCGTGATTTTTATGCTTCATTTTGTTAATGTGGTGTATCACGTTGATTGATTTGCAGATGCTGAACCATCCCTGCATCCCTGGAATAAATCCCACTTGATCATGGTGTATGATCCTTTTATGTATTGTTGTATTTGATTTGCTAGTATTTTGTTGAAGATTTTTGCATCGATGTTCACCAGTGTTACTGGCCTGTAATTTTCTTTTTTGTGTTGTCCTTGTCTGGTTTTGGTATCAGGATAACATTGACTTTGTAGAATACGTTAGGAAGCTGCCCCTCCTCTTCAATTTTTTGGAAGAATTTGAGAAGGATAGGTATTAACTTTTCTTTTAATGTTTGATAGAATTCACCAGGGAAGCTGCCTGGTCCAGGAGTTTGATTTCTTGGAAGGTTTTTGATTACTGTTTCTATCACCTTACAGGTGATTGGTCTATTCACATTCTCTACTTCTTCTTGATTCAGTTTTGGAAGATTGTTATGATTCTAAGAACTTATCCATTTCTTCCAGATTATCCAATTTGTTGGGGTATAGCTTTTCATAGTATTCTATTATCTTTTGTATTTCTGAGGTGTCCATTGTAATTTCTCCTCTTTCATTTCTGATTTTATTTATTTGAGCCTTCTCTCTTTTTTTCTGGGTGAGTCTAGCTGAAGGTTTGTCAATTTGGTTCATCTTTTCAAAGAACCAGCTCTTGGTTTCACTGACTTTTTCTATTTTTTTTTAGTCTCTATTTCATTTATTTCTGCTCTGGCTTTTATTATTTCCTTCCTTTTGCTGATTTTGGGCTTTGTTTGTTCTTCTTTTTCCACTTCCTTTAGGGGCACTGCTAGATTGTTTATTTGGGATTTTTCTAGTTTGTTGAGGTAGGCTTGAATTGCTATAAACTTCCATCTTAGAATTGCTTTTGCTGTATCTCATACATTTTGGCGAGTTGTATTTTCATTTTCATTTGTCTCCAGGTATTTATTTATTTCTCCTTTGATTTCTTCATTGACCCAATCATAGCATTCTGTTTAATCTCCACATTTTAGTGGCTTTTCTGATTTTCTTCCTGTAGTTGTTTTCTAGTTTCACACCTTTTTGGTCAGAAAAGACGCTTGGTATTATTTCTATCTTCTTAAATTTACTGAGACTTGTTTTGTGGCCTAACATGTGATCAATCCTGGAGAATGTTCTGTGTGCATTTGAAAAGAATGTGTGTTCTGTGGTTTTTGGAGGAAATGTTCTATATATATCAACTTAGTCCATCTGGTCTAATGTATCATTTAAGGCCAATGTTTCCTTATTGATCTTCTGTTTATGATCCATCCATTGGTATAAGTGGAGTGTTATAGTCTCCTACTATTAATGTGTTACTGTCTATTTTTCCTCTTATATCTGTTAATAATTGCTATATATATTCAAGTACTCCTATGTTGGGTGCATAGATATTTACAATTGTTATTTCATCTTGTTGGATTATTCCCTTTATCATTATGTAGTGCCCTTCTTTGTCTCTTGTGACAGTTTTTGTTTAAAGTCTATTCAGTCTGATTTAAGTATTGCTACCCAAGCTTTCTTTTCTTTGCCATTTGCATGGGGTATCTTTTTCCACCTTTTCACTTTCAGTTTGTGAGTGTCTTTAGGTCTGAAGTGTGTCTCTTGTATGCAGCATATATATGGGTCTTGTTTTTTGATCCAATTGGTCACCTTATGCCTTTTGATTGGAGTATTTACATTGACATGTATATTTACATTTAAATGTCTATTGACAAAGTAGCTATTGATAAATATGTATGTATTGCCATTTTGTTACTTTTTTTTCTGGGTGTTTTAGTTCTTGTCTGTTCCTTTCTTTTTCTCTTGCTCTCTTCCCTTGTGGTTTGATGGCTTTCTTCAGTAATATGTTTGATTTCTTTATTCTTAGTTATTTGTATATTTATTATAGGTTTCTGGTTTGTGATTACCATGAGGTTCATACATAATATGCTATGTAGATAGGAATCTATATGCAGTTGATAGTCTCTTTAGTTAAACCTCTTTCTAAAAGCTCTACTCTTTTACTCCTCTCCTCCCACATTTTATGTCTTTGAAATTATATCTAATCTCTTATTTTGTCTGTGTTTATCCATTACTCTCTCATCATTCAAATAGGTAATTTTAGTACTTTTGTCTTTTAACCTTCATAATATCTTCATAGGTGGTTGATCTGTCACTTTTACTGTGTTTTTGCCTTTACCAGTGGTTTTATTGCCTGTTTTTTTTAAAATAATTTTCTTATGCCTATTTGTGGTCTTCTCTTTTGCACTTAAATAAGTCCCTTCAGCATTTCTTGTAGAACTGGTTTATTGGTGATAAACTGCTTTAATTTTTGCTTGTCTGGGAAACTCTTTATCTCTCCTTGCATTCTGTTTGGTAGCCTTGCTGGATAGAGTATTCTTGGCTGTAGGTTTTTTTCCTTTCAGCACTTTAAATAAGTCGTCCCACTCTCTTCAGCCTGTAGAGCCTTGGCTGTGTAGTCTGCCAATAGCCTTCTGGACTTTCCTTTGTATGTCACTTGCTGCCTTTCTCTTGCACATTCTAGGATTCTCCCTTTATCTTTAGTTTTGGACATTTAAATTATAATGTGTCTTGGTGTGGGTCTCTTTGGGTTTATCTTGTTTGGTGCTCTCTGTGCTTCTTGTATTTGGATGTCCGTTTCCTTCTTTAGGTTAGGAGACTTTCCAGGTATTATTTCTTCAAATAGATTCTCTGCCCCTTTGTCTCTCTTTTCTCCTTCTCAGAAACCTATAATACGACTGTTAGTGCACTTGATATTGTCCCAGAGTTCCCTCAGACTGTTCTCATTCTTTTTAATTCTTTTTTCTTTAATTGTTCAGCTTGGGTGATTTCCTCTAGTCTTTCATCCAGCTCACTGATCCATTCTTCTGTATCATCTACTCTGCTATTAAGGCCCTCTAGTGAATTTTTCATTTCCAGTATTGTATTCTTCACTTCTGATTGGTTCTTTTTTATATTTTCCATTTCTTTTTGACGTTCTCACTGTGTTCATCCAGTCTTCTCCCAATATCAGTGAGCATCCTTACGTGTTTTTGTTTGAACTCTTT
This sequence comes from Equus quagga, assembly GCF_021613505.1. Lineage (NCBI taxonomy): Eukaryota > Metazoa > Chordata > Mammalia > Perissodactyla > Equidae > Equus > Equus quagga. Next base: position 9,757,558 of record NC_060271.1, on the reverse strand, counting down.
GTCAAGTAGATTGCTTATTTCTGTTTCATTTAGTTCTTTTTCTTGGGTTTTGTCCTGTTCCCTTGCTTGGAACATATTTCTTTCCCTCCTCATTATGCCTCTTTCTCTGTGCTTATATCTATGTATTAGGTGAGTCAGCTATGTCTCCTTAGGGTGGCTCCCACCCAGCTGGCTGTGAAGCTCCACCAACTCACGAAGTTGGCTTTTTTCTCTCCAAAAGGAATTTCGGCCTCTTCTACCTCAGTCAGGACTGTCCCTTGTTGTGGGGGTTCTTTTTATTCAGTTTTCAGTTCTCTCTCCAGGGTAATTTTTTCCAAGAAAAGTTGTAACCTGGTTGTGTTTGTGGGAAGATGTGAGTTCAGAGCCTGCCAATGCCCCCATCTTGATGAGACCTCTCATATCCCTTCATTCTTTTGCTATTTATGAAGAGCCTGCTATGTGCCAGGCTCAACAACTAAGCTAGAGCTTCTCAGCCTGTCCTGGTAGAGCAGGAATTTAAACCCCAGGCTGCTCACCTGTAAGTCCAAGGATCTTTTCCTCTCCATGCAGCTGCACAGGGGACATCCAATGAAGACTTTTTCAGATCTTTTTGTGAGTAAAAAGCATGTGTGGAAATGACACATATTTACAGTTAGGCAGTAATTTATGTACAATAATCAGCACTCAATGAATGTGTTAAATGGATAGTAACAATTCTCTTCCTATTTCATAGGACTATTATGAAGATCAAATGAGACCATGGTGGAAATTGTTTTGGCAAAAGACTGTTGTAGTATTTGTCTTATGATTTGTCACTTCAAATCCTATTTGGAAATAGGCAATGATGCATCAGGTTGGGTTAGATCCACTTCTCTAAAGAGCAATGATACTTGATTACAATTTATGACCCTGTCTGTTTTTACTTATTGTCTCCTTCACAAGATATAAGCATCTACATTTCTTATCTCCATCTATGTCCAGGTCCATGAACAAAACAGGGGCTTCATATCTGTTTCTTGAGTGAACTTACATATTCCAATTTTATAGATTAGAAAGTTGAAGCTCAAAAGACAAACTAAATAGCATGAAATCACCCAGGTATCAAGCAGCAGAAGTAAAATTTGCACTCAGGCCTTCTGACTAATACTTTCTATAATATACTACTTTTTTCACTGAATTTTTGGCCTCACAAGCTATTTTGATAGTAATAAAACAATAACAGTTAGATAGAACTTTATAACTGATGTGGTACTTTCCCCTATATTTTCTGTTTGATTCTCACAACACTTACAAGCACAAATTATAGAATTGTAGAATTGTCCAAAGTCACAGAGCTAGCAAATTCAGAAGCCAAGCTCTCCTCCAGGCTTAACATCTTTGGCTCCACCATCTTCATTTCCATGCCCTTCTCTTCTCAAGCTGAGCTGTTCCAGGAAAGCTACGTCATCCTCTTAAGATGGGGCAGCCATAACTGTACTCATTGCACCAGGATAGGACAGCACAGAAGAATATGGCCCTCCGGCTTGCCTACATTTCCAAAAGAAGATATTTTGCCATCTAAAAAAGCTGTCAAAGTTCCAGAGACATGATTGGTGAGGAAGCAAGAGAGCTGGGAAAGAATTTGACAAAACCCAACTGTTGGTGATTCTCAAGTTACAGGAGACAAAGATTTCTTGGATGCATCCATCAACCTGCATGCAATGTAACTGAAATAGAATGTACAGGGATTGTCAGGGTGATATGACATGCACCCACATATTTTTTTCCCTTTTTTTAATTTTTAGGCTTAAAGTTTACTCCTCTTTCTTTGGCTGTTTTTGGAGCCATGTGACTGGCACAACTCTGGCAAGTGCTATAAATGCAATGAGATTGGGCCTAAGGGAAAATTGCCATCATGTAAAACCAGGACTAAGTATTTGTACTGCTTCTTGGGGCTTTTAACGGTGGGTGCCATTTCTGAGAGTTAAGAAACTGCTATAATTACTGAGAAAGAAAATCAAGGGAGAAACACAGTTTTGATGGAGTTTATATTTAAACACAACAGGAATGCATAGTAACATTTACTGGTATTAAAAAAGGGAAGGTATTATTAATTTCATTCCACATAGATCCAGTTAAATTTGGTTTAACAAACATTGCAAGGACAATGTAAACTGTATTTCTTCTTAAGTATAAACACCATCCTATGATGAAATCAAATGAATTGGAGAATGAGAAGTAACACACTTAACTCAATCATTCTTTTATTTACTCATTAATTCAATAAATATTTATTGAGCATGGACTATGGAACCAAAGTCTTGATGTACAGCAGGTATTTTCCACTCAATAGCCCTATGCTATTATTTTTAATCATTGTTATTATTACTACAACATATCAGGCACTTTTCTAGATATTTGGGAGACTAGTAATAAGAGTAAAGGTCCACACTATTGTGGAGCTTGAATTCAAGTTATTTCTGATTCCTGTTTTGTTGTCAGACTACCAGCTGTTGCTCACATGGTTGTTAATCTACTTGCTATGACAGCCCTTTATCTTTTCTGTATTCCTTCCAACATTTTACTGTGGACTGTGAAGCCAGCCAATCACACTAATTAGAAATATGTCCAAGGCAAGAACCAACAAACACTAAATGAGAATCTGAGGATGGAGGACCTAAGAGGAAAAAACATGGTGCTTATCCTTGCTGGAATTGAGGTGACAAGACACAGGTTGGCAGCAATTAGGTAATAAGATAGTTTCCTGAGCTTAAAATAGAATGTCCTGGAGCTCATAGCCAGTGTCAAATTCCCATCCTGTTCTAAGGAGGACTGTTATTTCACTTCAACAAAATTTTAGTAATCTCCTACTATGTACTAAGCTCTCTATCAGATGCTGGGAGTTAAAAAGAATAAAACAACGTTATTCTCAAGAAGATCACCCAAGAAAGATGTTTATATATCTTGTAACTACAGTAGAATCCAGCCTCTGATAATGCTGTGAAAGAACTACAAGCTGCTACAGAAAGACAGAGTAATGCATTCATTTATTTGACAAAGAATTACTGAGTGCCAACTAGGCATCAGGCACTGTGTCAGGCACTGGCAGTACAGCAGTGAATCAGACAGACAAGACCTCTGCTCACATAAAGCTTACATTCTAGTGGAGTGAGACAGAAAATTAATTTTAATAAGAGAAATAAAATAAGTATGTTCATATGGTGATAAATACTATGAATAAAATGAAATACAGTGATTTAATAGTGACGCTGCTGTTTGGAGTTATGCTACTTTTGATTGGGAAGTAAAGGAAGACTTCTGTGAAGCACTAACATTTGAGCAGAGGAAAAAATGACAAGAGTCCCTTGTAGATCAGGGTAAGAGTGCTCTAGGCAGAGAGACTGTGCTGGGTATTTTCTGTCTGCTTCTCCAGATCCACTCTCACCCTTCTCAGCTCTGCCCTTTGCCTCAGAAGGGTGATCTGTATGTATTGAATTGAACCTTACAAAATTGCTGATTTGGGTAATTGGTTCAACCTACTAAATGAAAAGGGCCCTTACCCTCAAGCTTCCAGGTTGGGTTTAGACAATGGGGAGGCCCAGAACGATACAGGAAGGAGAGAGGAGTGGCTATTGTTTGGCTATTTACTTCTCTGGATCCTTCCTTGTGGAGTTGCCATAAGCTAGTTGTGTCCCTCAATCTGTCTTTCTCAGCTCCTGTCAGGTGACCCTCTCAACAGAACTCTTATTTTGGAGTCTGATAACCACTTCTTCCCTTTGCCTCTTCAGGTCTTGGGTGGTAACACTGCCCTATTATTACTAGCTCCAGGTATTGCATTATACCTTGTAATTTCCTTACATCTTGCCAACACTCTTGTAAATTGTCCCTTTAATAAATTTGCTCCAAATTCCTTCCAAGACCTTGATACAGGCTTGGAATAAGCTTGGAATATTTGAGAAAACTGAAGAGGCTAGTGTGGCTGGAGCTTAATGAGAAATGGGAAGGGAAGAAACAATGAAGTTAGAGAGCTAGGCAGAGATGAAATTATCCAGGGCCTTTTAGACTATGATAAGGAGATTGAATGCTACTTTAAGTGCAATGTGAAACCAATGGAAATAGAGGAAGAAGGACTAGTTAAATCTGCATGAAGTCAAGGTAGGAACTTCAAGAAAGAGTTGAGCCTTAATGGTTGGACATAATATTGACTGACAGAAAGGAAGGGAAGAATATTTCAAGCATGGGACCTAGTAGTCCAGTGTAGTTACAGGAAAGAGACTGGGAGGAAACTAGGCTAGGGAGGCAGGCTGAAGTCCCTCTAGGAATGTAACATGATGACTATGAAAATCGTGCAGCTTCTAATGATTTGAAGGCTATAGAAACCTACAAAGACTAAATTTGTCTCTGGCTATATAATCCAGGAATTTGGTGTCTGAAAAGATAAAAACAGAATAATAAAATGTATTACTTAACTACCATTTTTACAAACTTAGTAAACATTGACACTGTTACGTCACTGCTGTTCTCTGAAGTTTTCTGCATTTGGCCTAATCTTTCTCTCAAAACAGGCTTACTTAGATCTCTATTCAGCAACATCCAGTCACTCACGCCTACAAGTCAAGAGCAAAAGAAAATTGTGACATGGCATTCAAGACATTTTGGCCAAAATTTTTCAATGATCCTAAACCCAATGTGGGAAGAGCTCCTCAACCTCTCAAATACAGGCCATATTTATTCCCATCTGCAAACATTTCCTGCCTCCTTTGCCCGACTGTCCTCCATCTCAAACAAACTCAATATATAGAGAAGAATGCAGGATTTGGACTAACGCCTCTTTGGGTTATAATCCTGGCTCTGCCATTCATTAGGTGAGTGGCTTTTATTAAGTTATTACAACTCTTTGAGTCTTAGTTTCCTTATCTATAAAATGGAATAATAACACTTGTCTTCATGAGAGTACTGAGAAAGTGACTTAAGTGCGAGTAAACAATCCATCATAGTACTTGGCACATAAATACTCGATAAATATAATTTTCTTTCCCTTCTTTTCTCCTATCTCTATGCTTACAATAGTGTTACTGCCATGAAATTTAGTACTAAATAATATCCCAGGAAAGTAATCATGAAACTTTTTATTACAGATGCTAGTTCTGTTATCTGAGGGATATTAAAATGTCTATTGAGAATATGAACTTAATAAACTTAATGTAACAATAAAAAAGACATTATAAATAATTCTAATGACAGAATTTTTATAATTCACAATTATTTTCATACCCATTTCTTCATTTTCTTCTCAACTGACCTTATAGGATGGACAGGTCAGATATCCCCATTTTACAGGTGCCGAAACAGGCCTAAAGATATCACAAGATTTGAACATGTTCACCCAATCTGTAGATGGAAAAAGTAGCAGAACCCAGGTCTTCCAGTTCCTTTACAGGGTACATTCCATTGCATTCCTGACATGGATATGCACTAACTGGGTAAGTTACTTCCCTCTTGTGACCTTCTGTTGCCCTAAGGACTAGCCATCAAAGAAGTCTGTAATATACGCCCACTCTCACCTCCCAGTACTTATCTAGCCTTATCTCTCCTCATGACTACTAGTTTAAGGAGAAGCCATACAGAGTTTGTTGTTTGTTGTTCCTGGAACACATGGAACTGTTACTTCTGGGCACATGTGGCCTCCTTTGCCTGGAATGTCCTTCCTGCTCCTGAATATTCAGGTAACACCTCTTCCTGAATCTTTTAAGACTCAGCCCAAGCCTTGCTATAGCTAGGAGGGCTTTCTTGATACTCCATGTAAAAGTGGCTCCTTAATCTTCACCTTGTAACTTGCAATTTTGTCTTGACTTTGGTGCAACTGCGCCTTCTCTGTACCAATAGTATTTGGTACAACTATGTCCATCTCTGTCATTGGACTGTGAGCTTCATGAGGGTAGGGAATGTGCCAAGACTTTTAATATTATCAGTGCCCAGACACAGCTTGGCATGGAGCATATGCTCAGGGAATGCTTGATAATATGATGGATGAATTAAGTTTCTTAGGGTATCCTTGGGTCTGACCCAGAAGGCTTATGCATAAAAGGAAAACAGTAACTCACAGATCTTCTCAGGAAGGAGTCAGTCCTAACCATCTACATATATTAAGGCATGGGGAGCAAAGTGGAAAAACAGAAACAAAACTGCCAAAGTTAGCAATTACTGGAATTACTGCTCTTTGGGACACAACCCTGAACATGTCATTTTCTCAGCAGCAACTCTCTCACCGTTCTATCTCTGTATGTCATTTGCCAACCCAGATTGAGCTGGCTTTCTAGTGTAAAATAGCCTTAATCCTCTTGAAAAGGGTTCTGCCAGTGAAAAAGCTAGGTCATCCATGGTGAAATGCATTTTAGCAGGCTCATGCACAGATTTGAACAGAGACTGGGTCTCACAAGTTCTCTGAGCCTTGATTATTCTATCTGTAAGGTACAGATTGTTTCTTCTCTTAGTCTCTCCACCAGGAAGGCTGACCATGACATAAGGCAATGATATGAAAATGCTCTAAACACTGTCAACCAGCCCTGTCCTAGAACCCCTGGAAAGAAGATTGGGAAACGGTTTGAGCCAATGTGTTGCTGCTGCTGCTGACTCTCAGTGGACACCAGGGCTATATTAGAACTCTGCAAAAGTCAGAGGGAAAGGGTCTGAGGGGCTATGTTAGAAGGCTTTGGAGGCAGGGGTCTTTGGGTGTCCCAGTGAGCCCATCATTAAGGAAGCCTCAGGAAGGGATAATATGGGGTAAGGAACAGGGTTACTCTTCTGCATTCCAGCAACAAACACAAAATAGACATTTAATCATTCCTAGAAGGAAGGGAGGGAGGAAGGAAGGAGGGAAGAATAAGGAAGGAAGGAAGGAAAAACAAAAAGAAGGAAGGAAGAAAGGAGGGAGGGAGGGAGGGGAGTCAGCCAGTCTGGGTCTTAAGGCTTGCCTTTAAAAGCAGTCTGAACCTAGCGCTGGGTTTAATGAGCATTAAGCCCTTACCATCTCTCACTTATACCTCATACTCATGCTCAAAGACCCAGCTCACTTTAGTGCAATTCCATACAATTTATCTAATCTACACATACCTAATGAACCCTCACACCTACGGTGGGTGCTAGATACCCTGTTATCAGTGAGACACAGTCCTTGACCTCAACAACTTAGCTGAGCCAGATCTAGAAAGAGTGACACCTTGATGATAAATGTTGAGAGAGGAGTTCAGGAGGAAAAGGCACACGGATCATGGATTGACTAACTCTGCCTACAGAGCCCTGGAAGACTTCACAGAGAGGAAGTCACTTAGGTTAGGCCATGAAGGAAGAGTGAGAGCTTTCATAGGCAAAGTGGCAGAGAGGCAGAGAGAAGATTCCAGGCTGAGATCACACTGAGAGCAAAGGCGAATTGGTGGTGATGGTGGTGACAAAACAAGACACTTCTCTCTGGGGCTTCCCTGAGACAGCATCGGATGGCTGAACAGAAGATGGAGGAGAAAGGGTAGCTGGAGCCAAGACAAAAAAGACTGGATGGGGTCAATCCAGCCATCCAGGAGCAGGCAGAAATAGTGTTCCAGATAAAGGAAACAATAGCAGCAAAGGCAAGAGGAATCTGGGGCTTGGCAGGAGGAAGGATTCTCTTAGGAAGTCATAAGTTGAAAAGGGTTGTTTGAGAAAGTCATGAGTATAGTTAGAAGGTAAGAGCAGGAAAGAACAACCTTTAAATATCTGAGACATCATCTGGCCTTTTTTTTTTTCCTTTGATTTGTCTTATCTTAGGTCATCCTCTCTCCTCCACCCTTGCCACCCCACCCCATGTCTCTGCTATGTAAATTATAGATCATAAATAAGACTGCCTGGTTTTAAATCACAACTCTACTGTTTATCAGTTCTTTGAACTGGGGAAATTTTCCAATTTTACAGACTCAGTTTCCACATCCACCAATGGTGATAATAATAGTATTGAAAAGATTACTGTGTGTTTCAGTAATAATAGCTAAGTTCTATTGGGTATTTACGATGTGTCAGGTCCTGTTCCAAGTTTTTTTTGTGTATTAACTCATTTATTCCCTAAACAACTGCTATTGGTAGCATTTGTGTCCCTATTTTATAAAAGAAGAAAGCAGAGCCCAGAAAGGTTAAGGATTTGGCCTCAGGTCACATAGCTATAAGTAGAAGATCCAGGATTTGAACCTAGGCATTTTGACTGCAGATCCTATGCGCCTAACCACAGTGAGTCAGATCATCTAAGTCAAGTGCCTAGCACTGAGACGGATTCCAAAAACTACATGTTTGTTGTTATCCTGGTGACTCTGTCCATTTAAATGAATGGATGAGCATCTGATTAATGGGTGACTGAGCAGACAAGTGAACAAATGTTGGTTGAAAAGGGAAGCACACAGCTGAGAGAACCCTACCTCAGGTGGTTGGTCAGGAGGGTGGGAATTTGGTACCAGTAAGGTGGGATGGTGGTACTAATTGTCCCACTTCATCAGATATACCTGGCATGTGGGCACCATTGTCCTGAACCTACGAATAGAACACTGAGAAGTGCCACAGTGCCCTTCCAGGGAGCATGATGGGGCCTGGGTGGCCACACTAGGCTCCCTGTGTGGCCCTATGATTGGGCCTCAGAAGGTAGCCTTTGCTATTCTTCTGCCTCGTCTGACATCATTACAGGCAATCTGAAATTCTGATTACAAAGGCACTGCCTGGTGGCAATGAGCAGCCAGGGAGCCCAGAACCCCAGAGCCAGGAGCAAGAGGACTGGAGATGGAGGGAGTCATAATCCATCAGCTTCAGCAAGCTCAGCATGCTGAAGACAGCACAAAGCTGATGCTGTGGACTTGACAGAGGAGCAGCAAAGGTAAGGGAGCAGCCTCAGTGAGGGAAGGGACATAAGACGTGGAGCAGAAGATGAGCTTTTCTGCCCACAACGGTCCGCGGGCGTTAAATGACTTTCCCTAGGCCATACAGACAGAAGTAGAAAGTCAGAATTCAAACCCAGAGCTCTGTGACTCCAAAGCCTGTGCTTTCTCTTATACCACAGCACCCCACAATCATACAGGAGGGGATCCTAAGATGTTTGTGCTTAATTTGATGCTACTGCTGCATGTCAGTTTAAGACAGAGAACAGGTGAGCAAGCTGCCACTAGATCACCCACTCCAAATTGCCTATCCTCACTCCCATTTAACACATTAGAAAATCCAGGCCAAGAGAGGGGCGGCAGCCTGACCAAGGTCACACAGTGGCTAGCATCCAGGTCTCTGAATTTCCACAGCACCTCACTAGAAAAGAAAAGTTGCTGCCCCCAGGTTTCCAGTGAAAACGGTACTTTCAAGGCCAGCCAATAGCTTGAACATCACTTGCTTCACATGCTTGTTTACTTAAAGAAAGGGAAGAAACCTAATTTTAGTCTACTGAGGATGTAATGCTGATGTACAAAGGCAATAGGAAAAAAAATCCAATGGCCTGTTTGGTAAGAGTGGGGAGCCTACAGGCTTGAAGGAGGAACAGCGATTCAGGCAGAGAAAAGAGAGGGGAGTGAAAAAGCACAATTGCTAGGTCTTAGGCTGGGAGGGAGGAGTCTTAGGTCCTGCAGGCCCTCCTGTGCACAATCCTGAGTCTGTGTCCAATTCAGGGCTATCTTTCTGCACTCTCAGAGGGCTTAGAAAGGCCAGTAAGATGCAATGCAAAGAATCTGGGTTATACGGTTATATGTGCCTGACTTTGTCAATCACCAGCTGAGTGACCTTGGGTAAATCAACTCCCTTCTCTGAGTCTTGGTTTCTTTATATCATCAAATAGAGGTAATATTTACTTTGTAGGGTTATAGTAGGATTAAATGTGCCATATGCATAACACACCTAGCATGGTTTCTAAAATATAGCAGGTATTCAACAAACTATTACACTTATTACTACTGTTATTATTACTATTATTATCTGTCCCCTTTGAAGTGTGGAGTATATGACTGGGGTGTTTACATGATGGTTACATGATGGATTTGTCTATTTTCTGTTAAAGGAATGTGCTTTTCTTTCAGGACAGTGGAAACTACATGTTTCTCTGAAGTAAAGGCACTCAGCTCCCACTCAACACCTAACCTGCAGATTGTGAATATACCTCTGAGGGTGAGGTAGGAATCATTTGGAACTTGTCACTAAGCCAGAACTGAAACTTCTGGGCCAGGCTTAGCAATGCCTTCTGACCCTCGTAAGTGGGGCCCCTGTCTCTGGTCCCACACTTTGGAGTGTCTTTTAGGAAACTAAGTCCCTCTCCAGTGCCTGGGCTGGCTGGGTAGTGCAAGCAGAATATTCTGAGACTAGACTTGGTTCCTCTGGGTTCTGGTCACCGGAAGTGTCTATCCTAAAATTTTTTAAGTCCCCCTCGAGTGCCTGAGAACAACCAGGGATAGCAGTGACAATTGGGCAGGGCACCCCAGTCCCTCATTCTTATCTTCAGAATGCTCTCAAACACTCTTCCCCTTGCTCCTCACATGTAGAGACAACCAGATAATCTGAGGAGCTCCAGGACTCATGGCTATGGGGTTGTTCTATGGCCCATGGCTAGGCCCCAGTTCCTAACAGATGACAGGGAGAGCAGATCGCTTCTATTAGCTGATGTGGTATTTCTTTCACAGGACCACGCAAGATTGAGTCACCAGAATGGAGCTAAGATGATGATTTTGGGTGACACACACTCATGTTGGACATGATGATCTGCCACTGACCTCCGGGCTTGAGCCATATATGTGGGCCCAGGCATTGGCTTTTGCCTGTCTATGGTCCAACCATGGTGCTGTCTCTGGGGTTACAGCAGATGAACACAGCATGGGTAGCAGCAAGCATCCTTTACATTGAATCCCCTCCTGAGAGCAGTGCCAGGTTGTTCTCTAGAGGTGGCTGTGCCTGTCTCATGCCTATCTTCTCTGAAGTCTTTTGAAGTGGATGCGTTGCATTTCCAACAAGTCCTTCTGATTGTTGTCAATCCACATGTGAATGTCATGCTCTCCTGGGTCTGTCTTAAGGTGTGTCATATGAAAACAAGCTTTCTTTGTGCAAATGGGACTGCTCTTCTCTCTTAGCATATGGGTCCCTTGCCTATTTTTCCTGCTGACGGCAGTGTGTAGAAGGCAGTTAACACTGTGCAGTCAACATCAAATGAGAACATGTTCTAGGAATGCGGGGATTATGGCCTAAAGCTAAAGAGTTCAAGAAAAGACATGGTTGGAAGATATATCGATCTATGTTTACGCTATACAATCTTGGATGGCACACTTAACATGAGCAGAACATGAATTGTTATTCACATTTTCCTGCATACTTGGAATGAGTCCTGCATTTGTGTTTCTCATCAACAGAGTATCATGAAAACCTTGAGAGTCATTAGAAACTAGTATTTGTGGGAGACACTGACAAAGATTCTCTACTTGACCAAACTCAACTCAAGCTCCTTTGAACTCTCTTCTCAATTAGGCCCTGACTTTCAGGCTTCCATGTTTGTCTCTGCATTATCCAATTTAGCAAGAATCTTGCTAAGTCAGTTTAGCCAGAATACCCATCTTCGATATCTGACACGCTTGATATCTGATCAGGTTCTTCATCCTCTGTCATCCCCTAGGTGATGTCTGGTCACCCTGGCCTGTCTTCAGTAAGAATCTTGTTTGGTTGGTTTAGCCAGAATCCTCCCTTTCCCCTGATGTTTCCTCAGTAATTTGTAACTTTCTATCCACTGACATTGACCCACCCTCACTCCTTGGTTATAAATTCTCACTTTTCCTTATTGTGTTTGGAGTTGAGCCTGATCTCTTTCCCCTACTACAAGACCCTGTTGTAGGAACCTCCTGAATAAAGACTGCTTTACTGTTCTTTAACAAGTGTCATGAATAATTCTTTCTTAAACAACACCATGAATGATGAAGTGCCACAAGTAATGATATAGCCAGCATTAAATAAACAGTATTAGGAAACTGGAGAGGCAAGAAGATCTATGTTGTTTTGATATAAACATGTTCCAAAGGGCCATGCATCATGAGTAATATCAGTGTTGCTACCTTTTTCTCCAGATGGGAAATATGAAATTAACCAAGAACTGTGCATTTGGCAATAAAGAAAATGAAAAGATAGTGCCTGGACACTTCACATGTACAGAATGAACAATAACCTTATATATTTCTTCCCAACCCATTGTTTTAAATCTTCATCTAAATTCATGGACTTCACATGGGTCCATGAATTTTATAATATAAATTTATAATAAAATGTTGATATAGATGGGGCCTCACCAAAAAGTATTTACCAGGGGCCCTGCACACCTTAGAGGTAGCCTTGGGCAGATTGATATAAGACACATCTAGCTAGTGGCTTAACCATGGAGTCTTATCACAAGAGAGGTGATCAAGGAAAACATCTGAGGACTGCTTGGGGCACTGTCATCCCTCCATTATAGCTGAAGTGTCACTATAGGTCTCACCAACAGATATATCATAATCAGTAATTAAAGGGAAGCTTCAAAGCAATCTTTCACAAATTGAATATATACTCACAATAAAATATTAAGAGCAAACAGATATCCATATATATTCTAAGCTCTATTATGCAAAGGGAAAATGCATAGAAAGAAGACTAAAAGGAAATAGTATGAAATTTTAAGACTTACTTTTAAGAGGAGAAATCAGAGGGCATTGTCCTGATTCATGTGTACTTTTTCACCACTTTCTAAATTTGCTAGAATAAGCATGTGCTATTTTCACTTTGATGTTTCAGCTCACTGAACTTCTTTCAACACCTGTCTCTTACTTCTCTACCCGATGTTCCCTCTTTCCTATAGACTTGTTCTCCTCCACTACTCAACTTCATTTGGCTAAATCCTCCTGACCTCTGAGATCCTATGAGGAACATCACTTCCTCCAGACACCCTTCTCTTACCCCTCCAGACTGTATCGAGTGCTTTTCTAATGAGCTCCCACATTACCTTATAGATTCTTATCACTCTACGTGTAACTGAAAGTTTGATTGACCAGTCCTGCCCTCCAGAAATGCCCAGCACTGTGCATGGCAAACAGATCCTCAGAAATATTTGTTAAATGAATAGATGATAAAAAGAAAAAAAATTTTAAACTTCTTTTTAAAATATATATACACATGACAAAGCCTAGGAGGCTCAGGGAAGCTTTTGTTGTCGTTATTTGTTTGTTTCCCACTGATAGTTTTAAAAAAAAATTGTTAATGGAGTGCCTCAGTAGTGAACAGAGAATCTGTGGAACTGACTCCTGTCCTCTGACAGGGACATAGGAAAAACAGTCTGGTAAGTCTTCGGGGCAGTGTTGGGCAAAAAAGTTCCTAAGAACACTAATTTCATAAGGTACTCTGGGAAAAACGAAGGGAGAGAAGTCTGAAGTCAAATAACAGCAGGAAATGCTCTATGGGCTGGCTTCCTCCAAAGACTGACAATGTGTATGAGCATATTCCAATCTTGTAAAAAGTCCTGCTGTGAAGAATCTGGCTAATTTATTTTTAATCCAGTGCTTTTCAAACTTATTTAAATATGAATCTTTCCTTTCTGTAACACCTATTAACATCTATTTCTCAGAACACTTTGGGAAATGCTGGGTTTAAGAGATAAGGCTTCCAGAGGAAGGAATTTTCTGGCTCATGGTGAAGGCAAGAAGTAGGAAAAATATAGAAGGGGAAGAGACAGTCAGAATTTGTTTTTTTTAAACACTAATAAAATGTAACATTTATTGAGTACTTACTATGCGGCAGATAGTGTGCCAAGTATTTTACATACATTAGTTTAAATTCTATAATAAATTTAAGAAGTAGGTACTAATATTACCACTTAATAAAAAGGTTTAAAGTTCAAACAGGTTAAGTATGCTGTGGACAGTACCATGTCTGTCTGGGTTACTTCCCATTCTCCTTCTTGACCACTATGCTACCACCACTGAATGATACAAGCCTTCCTTCCCCTGGTGGAAGAGGTGGTGAAATGGGCACATTGCCTTCCTTTATTCCTCTTCCTTTCTCTCCCCATCTTTCCTCTTCTCTTCCCTTCATCTCACTCCCTTCCCTTCCTTCCTCAAACATCCTCTGAGTGTGCACTGTGTTAATAACTGTGCTGGGTGTACCCCGGGGTTTCAGAGAGAACTCAGAACCGATCCCTCTTTTCGAAGAGCCTCCAGTCTAGCCCACTAAGCTGATCAGCATCCAAGCCCTGGAACAGATTAATAGGAAGACGGGAAGGAAGGCAGCCCTATAGACTGCAACAAGCACATCAGAAAAGCTGCTGAGGTCTGAGTGGAGCCCCACTTAGAGCTGCTTCCCACAAATTTCTAAGGCTGGATCATTAGAAAAGGCATCTACCAGCACGGGAGGAGGGGTAGAAAGTTTCACGTACAAATCACCAAATTAATGCTGTTTTCATTAAGTAGATTTATTAGTGAGACTTGGGGGGTAAGCACACCTGTCCTCTATTTCAAATAATCCTTGGAGTTCTGGGAAAGGAGGAATATGTCAATCTGGCTACATGCCAAGAAGCTAACCTGGGAAATGGTGTAAAATTTCACTTACATGGGGGTTAGAAAATAAATATAATTCAGGGCAAAAATACTTGGTCCCTACCTTTGAACTTAAAAAAAAAGAACAGAAACAAAAGAACATTCCCTGTACCTCCCTAGATCACAGTGCCAATCACATTACTCTGTGTCTGGCTCCTAGTCAAGATGGGGAAGTCCATTGAAAACTAGGAATCTTTCTTCTTTTCTGTCTCCATCCCCAGCCTTTGGCACTGGGCCTGGTATATTATAGATGCTCCATGAATGCTTGAAGTAAGACAGATGAAAGGGAGGTGGAGAAGAAAGGATGGAGGAAACTTGGGTGACACAATGGCCTCACAGAATATTATGGGAAGTTCAGGACATTAACCTCTGGATCCTCTGGAACAAGGTTCAGCATTAGGAAGATACCTAACAAAGAATTTTGGGCTGACTTAGGGAAGCATTTCTGATCTCTCCCGTGGATAAGGAGTCTCAGGCCCGCCATGCTCCCTGTTGGAGATTGTCATTGAAGGAGGAGAGGTGAAGGTAAGGCTCTACTTGAAATTCAACTAGTGCTGCACAAAGAGTGATGCACATGAAAAATTGATCACGACACTGCACCCAGGCAAATATTATTAATAATGCAGTATTTAAACACACAATATATCCCTCTTAATGATGAAAAGAAACCCAAGGTCATAGCAAACAAAAGTCATTCCAATGAGACCAAAAGGAAAAGAGAATTTCTCCCATGTGGATCCCTCCACAATAGCTCCCTTTATACTACCATCTAGCAGAGTGAGTAGCCTTTTGATCAAGAGAGGAAACAGAGCCCTTCTTAATAGGGATATTTCAAACCACTAGGCAGTTCTAGAAGAGAGCAGAACCCAGGGGTACTAACCCTCCTTTTCTCAATCTCCTCATTTGTAAAATGGAGCTAATAATACCTAAACAATGGGGCTGTGATAAAGATTAGATGATTTATGTAATATACCAAATTAAGTGCACAGTAATATCTCTATAAATTTGAGCTCTCTTTCCTTTATTTGATTGAAACTGAAGTTACATAGGGAGTTAGTGAATTTTCAAAGGCTCAGGAGAGGTGTATATATGCATGGGCAAAGTAAAGTGAACTTATTAGTATCTACCCTCAGCATATGTCATGAGCACAGTCTCCCTGTGGATCACTAACCTCACCTTATCTCTTACAGAAATCAAAGCCTTAGGCTTCTGTAATGATACCATGATACCAACAAGCAAGGAAGAAGCAGCAGTGGGAAAACACTGAACTAGGAGCTGGGTTTTGGTTTCAAGTCTATTAGTAACTCATTCCTTCTATCTGGGCCTCGGTTTCCCAATCTACAAAATGAGAAGGCTTCTAGATGATCTCCTAGTCACCAAACTGCAGCTCTGAATATTTGCAATCATGTAGAAAAGGCAAATTACTAAAAGCATGGGATTTGGAGTTTTCTGACAGACCTGGGTTCAAATAACAGCTCTTCCACATACTTGCAGTAAGACCTTGGTCAAGGTACTTAACCTCTCTAAGCCCCAGATTCATGAGTGATAAAATGAGGCAATAGCAGTGCCCAACTCAGAGATTTATTCTGAGCACTAAGTAATCCAAGATAACACCACTAGCAAGGGGAAGATGTGGAAAGCAAGCCCAGGTCTGTTCAACTTCAAAGACCACGCTCTTTCCACTACCATAGTGAAGAATATCAATATAAACAAATGTCTACAAAGCCAGGCAGAGTATACCAGAAGCACAGGCATTCTGCATTGAATGACAGAACCAGGAGGGATTAATGTTGTCTATGCGTGAAAGCACCAAGTTGTTCCATCAAAAAAAAAGAGCTCTGGAGTCAGAGGCCGGGGATTCAAAACACTTAACCTCTCTGGGTCTCAGTTTCTTCTCCTATAAAATATGGACAGTAACAGTACCTGCTTTATAAAGTTAAGAGTATAGATAAGGTATAGACAAGAGTATAGATAAGCACTTAGCATAGTGCCGAGGACATAATAAAAGCTCAACAAATGACAGCTATTGCTATTATTATAGAAGGTTCTTTTAATGACATGAAATTAAATATTATAAATGATCAAAACACTCTAGAATGATCTAAACAGCCCACAAGATGCTGCCAACCCTAAAAGAATCAGAAGCCCAGAACAGCATTTTTCCATTGGCTTTCCAACTTCTATATCACAAAAGAAAAAGTCTGAAATCACGTGCTTTGTCTGGCCTTCAACCAGGCTCTACTCTCAGAGGTATTATTTACATTTCAGATTTATTATTGTCTTCCATGGTGCTGACATGAAATAACCTTCTATTCTCTTCCATGTTAAAAGAGTACAGTGTTTCTTGGCTCAATAAATAATTCAGAGGTATATTAATATTTTAAGAAGAATAAGCAATATATTTTGGATCCCAGAAAAACCATGAGGACTGAAATTAGTTATTTGTAGCTGAAAACTTAATTGAACCAACATATTGATTGTTTTTTCTTCCAGGTTTTATTGCCCACACAACGAAGAGGAGCACTTGCTTCTGTTCCAAATGCTGCAGACTTCGTTATATCTGCTGGATTTTGTTTTTATAAAAACTCAAAAGCATCCACCCATGAACTTAAATGATTTTGCCCATTTGATGCTAAACATAGAACCACTCCCCTTTCCTTACAACAGTACACTCCTCTTCATATGCATTTTTTAAGGATGTTGGATGCTATTTTTTCATAAATATCAGATTTTGGAGTTAGCACTTATAACCTGGCTAAAGGAGAAGAGACCTGCAATTTATTTTTACCTTCTATGTCTTGGATCCTGTATATGTGTGGTCTTATTTAATCCTTAAAATAACCCTCTGGTGTAGGTAATATCTCTTCCTTTTACAGATGAAGAAAGTAAGCTTCATAGAGGTTAGTTACTTGTTCAAGTTTACCCAAAAAGTGCATCCAACTCTAAAGCCCAAGTTCTTTCCACTACACAAAGCTACCTCACAGTACTAAAATGATAATAATAGCTGAAAATATTGAACATTTACAATATGCCAGGCATTGTTTTAAGATGTTTACATGTATTAATTCATTTAATTATCCCCAAAATCCTTTGAGACAAGGGCTATTTTTATCCTATTCTACAGTTTAGGAAAATAAAGCTTAGAGAGTTGAAGTGGCTTTCCCGTTTCCCTGATACCAAGTGTGGAGCCTGGATTTGAAGTCACACAGTCTAATTCTAAAGGTTCAGTCTCTTAACCACTATACACACCATACCACTAGACACCAAAATCTAGGAAAATAGGGAAGTGGGCATTCATCAGTAGGTGGATGAAATAAGACCACCAGGGGGTCATTTTCTCTGCTCCACATGGGACATTAGGCAGATTTCTAATAAAGATAAGTCACTATAACAGAGAACTCACAGTTTATGTGTTGGCAGTGTTAACAATGCCCATTTCTGGATATGGTCTGGGATCTCTGTTGCAAGCATGATCTCCCAGGCCAAACTTGGCCTACCCAGCAAAGAAGAGTTGGCTAGGGGCCTCTTTACTACACTGTGGTTGTATCCTAATTTTTCTCAATTGTACCCACATAAGGTATTGCCTCTACTATCTGTGATGACAGTTCTAGGAGGAAAGGGAAAGTGCTCAGAGTCAGCAAAATGGTCACAAGGCAAGCTGCTCTTCATCTGACGAGGTAAATCAGTTCCCAATGTGGTAAGTAGGCTGGGAATGGGAAAGAAATCTTATTTTTGGTAGATCTGCAGACATGTAAGTGTACTTTCACGGACCTGTGCATGTGTACACGTACACACACACATAATTGCTGGTCTTCTAATAGCTACTCGGCATACGTAAGTACATGGCAGAGTTGTTGCAGTCTGGATATGGAAGCATGCCCTTTGCAAGAGAGACAAATCCATCCACTTATGGATAGGTAGACTTGGCTCAAGTGTGAAGAATCTAGATCAACAGATGTTTGAATACCTACTAAGTGTCAGGCCCTATGCTGAGTCTCTGATTCTTGTTTGCTACCTCTGCAGCTTCAACAATCTGAACCCAGTTATTTTTTATTTATTTTTTTGGTGAGGAAGATTGGCCCTGAGCTAACATTCATTGCAGTCTTCTCCATCTTTGCTTGAGGAAGATTGTCCCTGAGCTAACATCTGTGGCAATCTTCATCTATTTTGTATATGGGATGCCACCACAGCATGGCGTGATGAGCGGCATGTAGGTCTGTGCCTGGGATCCAAACCTGCGAACACTGGGCCACCAAAGCAGAGCACATGGACCTAACCACCACACCACCAGGCTGGCCCCTGAAATCAGTCTTTTGACTCCAGCCTGGTCATGGATTTCTAGATCCCACGTTTCCTTTTACTCAACACACAAGGGTAACAACTCCCTATCCTGACATTTGGGATCATCTTGACTGCAGTCATCCCTTGAGTATACAAGAGACAAGAAATTCCCAACCCCAGATACTAATAGAAGAGATGAATCAAAGCTCTGAGAAAGGCCTTTGAATGTAAAAGTCAATTTTCCTTAGACTTGAGTAACAAAATGGTGTGTTATTATATATTGCTGTGTGACAAATGACTCTGAAACGTGGTTGCTTATAACAGCAAACATTAATTCTCTCTCAGTTTCTGAGAGCTGGGAATCTGGGAATGGCCTAGCAGGAGGGTTAGCTCAGGGTCTCCTGTGAGTTTCAGTCACGCTGTCAGCCTAGGTGGCAGTCATCTGAAACCTGGCTAGTGCTGGAGGATCCACTTCCAAAGCTCATTCGTATGGCTATTGGCTGGAGGCTTCAGTTCCTCCACATATGGGCCTCTCCACAGAGCTATTCATAGCATGGCAGCTGGCTTCACCCAGAGCAAAGAATCCAATAGACAGAGACAGACAGACAGATAGACAGACTGAGAAACCAAGATGGAACCTGCAGTGTCCTTCATAACCTTATCTCAAAAGTGACATATCATCACTAATGCCGTATTTTATTCATCAGACATACTCGCTCTGGTACAACGTCCCTCTGGGATTAGACAAGAGTACAGGTTGAGAATCATTAGGAGCCATCTTGAAGGCTGGTTACTATAAACAGCAAATAATACAATGTAACCATTAGAAGGTAATTGAAAGATATTTCTCAACATTCATTCTAAGATCCTTTGGAACCCAGAAAGAAAAGAATTAGATTTCATTTAGGTTAATTGGTTGCAGAATGAATTTAGTTCAAGACAGCTCTAACTACACTTAGGATTTTCAAAGGCGCTTGAGGCTTTCTTAGGTTTAGGAGATCAGCCCTTCAGGATTCCTACAGATGAGGTAATAAGAGCTGTCCTAGCCCCAGTATTACAGAGGGCCATATTCAGTACTTAGTATTTGGGAAGCAATATGCTTCCTTCTCAATTCCACCAGCATTTGTTGAGTACCCCCTAAATGCCTGGCACTTGGCATATAGTAATTGTTATTGTTACAACCACCTGTCAATAAGGTTTTTAGGTCATGGTTTGCTGGTGAGAAAACTGAGGCTTAGAGAGGTAAAGTGACTTGCCCAGAAAATCTGTGGCAGAGCAAAGTTTCAAACCCAAATCTAAGGGCTCCAAGAAGAGTTTTTAAACAAGTGTTTTTAGGTAATTCCATGGTGCCCCCACTGAAGCAAGGTAAAAAATACCATTTTTTGGTTTTCCAGATATGACGGTAAATTGTAGCTTTTCCTTGTTTCAAATTATTCTCTTTGATCAACATTATATGATGAGGTATGAAGACAAAGAAATAAGACTTTTAAAGTTATGTCATAGTCATATGAGCTGTTACATCCTTTCTCTATCCTAGCCCATCTCAGCTATTCACAATCAGCATAGAGAAATCCACAGATTGTGTTGCCCTTCTGCAGAACTACCAGAAACATCCTGGTTCTACAGTATTGAAATTGATTTGGCTGTTAACTGCTTGAAGCCTGAAGCAGCAAATGAACCAGTTTTGGGACAGTGTGTTACTCCTTCACTCCCACGTGGCACCTGATATTCCCATGGAGAAATCAGGCTGCATATTGGTCATCTTAAGCCAGAGTCTCTTAGATTGGCATCTCTGTTTCCTGACCACTCACCTCAAATCACTGGCTCCTTCTATAACAGCTGTCCTGTACCTCTTTTTTCACATTTCTCCTCCTAGCCTTATTACCAGTTGATTCTAACACTAAATGACTTCTCTTCAACTCTTGCCACCAACCTGATCCAAGCAACTATCATCTCTCTCCTGGACTACTAAATGTTCTTTTTGAAACTTGTCAAGCACTCTCCAATCCATTAGCCTCCTAGCAACCAGAATTTTTTTTTTTAAGATAAACACAATCATATTAATCCTTTGCTTAAAACCCTCTGATGGCTTCCTATTATACCTAGAATAAAATCCACACTCCTTATCATAGTCCTCAAGGGTCTGTATGATCTGGATTCTGCCTACCTCTCCAGGCTAATCTCATGCTATTTTTTCTTTTTCTTGCATGTTTTCTTTAGTCTATAGCTATACTGGTTTATTTCAATCACTCAAGTATTCTATGCTTTTTCCCATCTCATAGCTTTTGCAAATTCTGTTTCTTCTGCCCATAATGCTTTTCTGACTCTCTGTGTCACAGGTTCCTTCTCATGTTTCAGGTCTCAGATAAAATGTCCTATTCCACAGGGAGGCATTCTCTGTCTACTTTATGTAAAGTAGGTCTCCTATTTTTCTCTATCTTAGCATCCGGTTTGTTTCCCTCATAGCTCTTATCACACTCTATATTCACTTATTTAGAGGTATAGAACATAGTGGTAACAAATACAGAGTCTGAAGTTGGACTCTAGATTTAATTCCTAGTTCTGCTATTTAACTGTGGCCCTGGGGAAGTTATTTACCTCTCTATGCTTGAGTTTCCTTATCAGTCCTAATACCTATTTTACAAGGCTGTTGTGATGATTAAATATAAAGTGCTTAGAACAATGTCTAGCATATGTAAACACCCAGCAATTGTTACCTATTATATATTTTTTTCTTCCTACAAAAATACACATTCCATGAGAGCAGGGACCATTTCTGGTCATTCACCATTACAATCTTAGTGTTCAGTACATTGTAGGCACTCAGTGGATCTTTGTTGAGTATGGGATGAAGTCTGTTCCTAGCATCATCAGGAGACAATGGACTTTACAACCAGACTTACCGTTAACTTTTATTCTCATATGACAATAACATGTAATAGTTATGAACATAGATGGGTTCTAGAGTCAGAGTATCTAAATTGGAATCCTGATTCTACCACTGATTAATTTGGCAAGATACTTAGACTCTCTTGTGCTTCTTAAGTTTCTTTGTTTTTAAAAGGAAGGTAAAAGTAGTACTACTTTATAGAGTTGTTATGGTAATTCAATAAATTAATGCATGATAAGTTCATTGAAGAGTTCCTGATACGTAGTAAACTCAATATGTTTTACTTCCTTGATACTCAGGGTGTGGTTCATAAACCAGCAGCATTGTCATTGCCTTGGAGCCTATTAGAAATGCAGTGTCTTGGGTCCCACCAGCAAACTACTAAATCACAATCTGCACTTTAATAAGATCCCTAGGTGATTTTTATGTCATTAAATGTTGAAAAGTGATGATTTAGCTGACCTCATCATCACCACTACTACCATCTCCTGATTATCTGATCTCTGCTCCTTGAGTTTCATACGTGGACACTCTTTCTGCACCTAGCCCTGCCTGGCCCTGATTCCTTTGGCTGGTTTACTTGGCTTTTTGATTCCATATCCCACCCAAGACTCTCTCAATTTTCCCTTTTAGTTCCTCACACTGCAGTCTGCCTACAGGGAAGTGACATACTACACTGATTCAGCTACAGCTTCTAAGACACTGTTTCCTGTCCAGAGCTTAGCGGTCCCTCCCAGGATCCTGCTTCTTGAGAAGGAGCCATCTGAAAACTATTTACTAAGTGTGGCCTTGACAAAATTTAAACTTTTTGCCCCTCTGAGCCTCATTTTCCTATCTGCAAAATGAAGATAAAATTACTCAGCTAGTCAACAAGTTTACTTGTTTAATCTTGGGTACTTATTTAACCTATTTGGGCCTCAGTCTTCCTCATCTGGGCAACACAGATAGTGGTATCTTTCTCACAGGATTATGAAGATTGAGATAATACATGTTAAGCTCTTAGCATTGTGGTCAATACATTGTATGCAATCAAACAGTATCATAACATATTATGATGATGATTATTATTATGACATATCTCATTTTTTCATGATGTCCCGAAAAACTACTCTGTCTAGCATTTGACACTCCCTCTCAAACATATGCCACATATTTCTGGAGTTACTTTAAAAGGAACATCACATATTTGCATGTATAAATTCCAGAGTACATGGGAGTCACATGACATTTAAAGTCATCTCAGGAAATGTTTGATACATGAATAACTGAACAAATGAATGAATGCTTCATATTTGCAAAGAATCAAGGGTGATATTTACTTGTTCTTGCCTATGAGAACAAAAATAAATCCCTCAACTTATCATTCATATTTTCATTCAATTGGGCTTCCTTCAAGTTGATCTTTCATGAATTCCCAAACAGATCTGCCATTCCAGCCAAACCAATGTAATAAGCTTACCTTTTGAACTGTGTATAGTAGTATAGAAGTAGATGGAGTTTGGGCTTTGAAATGTTGGGCATGAATTTGAATCATGGCTCCCTTTTTTACTATCTGTGAGGTCTAATGCAGGTCCCGTAACCTGTCTGAATTTTAATTTTATCCTCTGTAAAATAGAAATAGTCCTCAACATTGTTGTAAGATTCTGGTGAGATCATATATATGAAATTAATAGCACAACTGACACATAATAAGCAATCAATAACTAAGTTCCTTTGTTCTTTTGCTTGATATATACTCATTTGGAAAGCAATCCAGTAATATGCATCAATTCTCAAACTTTTTCTTCTTTCCAGGAATTCTATATCTAGGAATTTTCCTCAGGAGATGACCCAAATGAAGACAAATATTCATGCATAGTTATGTTTTACCATGTCTGCATTTTTTTTTTTTAAAGATTTTATTTTTTCCTTTTTCTCCCCAAAGCCCCCCAGTACATAGTTGTATATTCTTTGTTGTGGGTCCTTCTAGTTGTGGCATGTGGGACTCCGCCTCAGCGTGGCTTGATGAGCAGTGTCATGTCCGCGCCCAGGATTCGAACCAACGAAACACTGGGCCGCCTGCAGCGGAGAGCGCGAACTTAACCGCTCGGCCACGGGGCCAGCCCCTACCATGTCTGCATTTTTAATGTAGCCCTTCGGCAACTGATAGATTGGACTTCTTACAGTAGACATTCATTCAGGGTAACTCTCTGAACTATTTTAATGTGTGCCTCATCATCAGGCTAGCTTCTAGAGAAAGCATTCTTTTACATATTCATTTACTCATTCAACAAATATGTATTTGAGCATTGAGTATGTGCAAAGCAGAGCAAAAGAGAATAAAGAGATGAATAAGACACTTTTTCCTCTCATTGAGATTATAACGTGGTAAAAATTCACTTTACTGACCCACCATTCTTCTCTGATTTTGGCAAACTCTTACTCATTCCTTGGTCACAGTTCAAATGGTGCCTAGGCAATGACAGATTCTCTCACCTTCCTAGAAATCAAAGTTCTCAGTTCCTTTCCCTTTGCTTCCTTGGGTTCTGTTCATATCTATTTTTAGGGCTAATAGATTATATTTTTAGTGTATGTTCGCAAATATCTTGTCTCCTCCACTGGATTGTGAATCCTTCAATGGCAAACACTTCTCAATCTTGTTCAACTTGTAAGCGGCCTGGCAAAAGAGCAGGTACTCATGTTCACTAAGAGTCTGTTGAGTAAATGAATGAATGAATTAAAATTACACATTATAACTGTGATTCAATGCAAAATATAGGATATTTCCTGAAAGAAGAATAAAGCCTTAAAGGAGGCAAGAGGAGAAAGAGCCTACCAGGTTTGGAAATCAGGAAAGGTTTAATGGAGACGGCAGCATTTGATATGGGCCTTAAAAGACAAAAAGGATTTCAACAAAAAGGGAATAACAGGACATTCTGGGTCTATAGGTCAGCCTGAGAAAAAGCACAGAGCTGGAAAATTAGGGGGGTATGGTTTACACATGTTTGGAGACTAGTAAACAGTCTAATTTGTGTAGTGGTAGGAAGTAAGACTGTGAATGTAGTTAGGATTATTTTTTCTAGGACCTTGAGTGCTAGAGTGAAGGATTTATACTGAATTTTATGGTTGTGTGAGTGTGGGGATGCCAAGGGACATATTTTAGGAGGATAAAGTTATTTAGGAAAATAGTTCTAGCAACGTTATCATTTGTATCTAGGTGTGGAAGTGAGAAAGCAGGTACGCCGGTGGAGAGACCAAGCAGGATGCTAGAGGAAGGGAATTTAGCTTAGAGTATTGGGATGGGAGCCCTGGACACTTACAGGAAAACCATCAGCTCACTTGTCTCACCTTTGGGGCATCAAGTATTACATGGAATCATACCTCCCAAGTGTGATCAGAGGGAAATCATTAAAACTTTCATCACCCAGTGGCCCAAGACCAGGATTTCAGTGCTGCTGCTGCAATATACAATGAAAGAGGCCCAGGTTCTGCTTCCAGACTGCTTTTTAACCCAAGAAGGAGACAAAGAGGCACACAAGCAACTATACTCTTAGACTGTCATGAGTAACCCAGGGGTAGCCAAAGTGCTGAGGGAAGCCAGGGGTCCTGAGCTCTGGTTCTGATGACCTGCTTTGTAATCTTATCTTCCTAGGACTGTTTTTCCTGTATTCATGTCCAACTCTGCTACTTAGTAAAGGTATAACTCTGGAACATCACTTAACATTTCTGGAATTCATTTTGCCACCTGCTGCCTACTGATAGGCCAACCAAAATCATGTCTGCTTGTTTCAATTTTGGAAAATCATCTACCTTTTATCTCCATCACTGTGCCCCACTTATCTGTAGGATATTCCACAGCTTTCATCTTCCCTCTGTGCAGTTGATTATTCAACAGAATGTGGTAAAGGATTCTATAAATTTTGAGCAACTAGAGACCTCAGCACATGAAGCTTGCTCAGCTCTCTACTGTGTGGCGTCTAGTGCCAGCTCTGGACTCTTTACTAGTTCTGCCTTTCCATAAATAATCAGTAGTAAGATACTTTAAAAATAGCCCCTAAGTGGAACACTGTATAACGTATACCGAAACATTCCAGTCAATGACATGTACATCAGGTTGGTACTAACCAGAAGTGTTAACAGAGTTGAGTGAGGGTTAGATCCGTGAGGAGGGTAGATGATAAAGATTTTAGAGGAAAGAATTTCAGGAGGGGTACTAACAAGAGCAAAAGTACAAGGTAAGAAATTGACATGGTGCATGGATAGGACAGTAAAGAGACTTTCTAGATTCAGAAAGAAAGGTGTGTTGGAGGTAGCAAAGAAAAGAATACTAAGAGAGAATCACTCATTCAATGGGGAAGCACAGGCAGACAAATTTGAGTTTACTTTAGAGAAGACATTTCTAAGGGGTAGATTTGTTCAGAGAGACACTGGGCATCCCTGGAAGGTGATGAGTGGCTACAACTAGAAAAATTTAGGGGATAATAAATGTCAACTTTGGAGAGTTGTTGTAGAGGGTATTCCTATCTCAATTAGGGATCTGGCATTAAATCGTGAACTCCAAAATTGAAAGAGAATTTAATAAATAGCACAGTCTCAAGAATGTGATAAGAGAGAGGGCAAATGGTACAGGGGGAACAAATAAGAAAAGGAAAAGGGGAAGGAGGGAGGAAGGTAAGGAAAGAGAGGAGGAAGAGAGGGAAGATGGCAGGGATGGTGGCAGGAAAAAAGGAAGAAAAAGGTAGGAGAGGGACAAAAGGAAGGAGGGAGGGGATAAGAAGGGATAGAGGAAGGGAAGGAAAAAGGATTCATGATTAAGTCATGCCCAATATTGGTTCACTGAGCATGGATCCTCTCAATTCATTATTGTTAATAATAATGAACTCCTGGGATCTATCCACCTGTGAATTTCTAATTATGTGACCAACCATAGATAGTATATGGACGCTCTTAGTCAGAAGAAATAAAGAAGGAGGGCCCAACTTTAGGTTCTGGACCTTTCAAAAAAAGAAGCAACAGCTAGCTAACAAGGCATCCTAACTGACTGCATCTTGTGGACTTTAAAAGTGTCAGAGCAATTTAGCCTTTAAAGAACTGCATAAAATATTTTATCACATACATGGCTTGGTAACTTTAATAAACTGTGGTGCCTTCAGGGACCCAGATCCATATAAATTAACTGCCTTCAACTTGGAGCATCAGGGTCTTTATCTTTTGTCAGCTTAATTATGTGTTTAATTTTTTTTAACATTTTTTAAAATGACCCACACTAAGAGCAGCCTCAATTGTTTAATTAAACAAATGTATATTGCTATATCTGGCATGATCAAAACTCTAATTTGTCATGTTAATGTTTTATAGGAAATCAAGAGCTCCATGGTGGTACTCAGGTAAGTCAGGCACTCTAAAGTCTATGTTTCTACCTTTCCAGGAGTAA
Organism: Equus quagga; assembly: GCF_021613505.1. Taxonomy (NCBI): domain Eukaryota; kingdom Metazoa; phylum Chordata; class Mammalia; order Perissodactyla; family Equidae; genus Equus; species Equus quagga. The sequence goes on along the minus strand of NC_060271.1, from coordinate 9,730,434 downwards.
TTCAGTGGTCTAACTTGGTTGTGCAGCTATCTTGATACTAACCTGTGGCTGATTCCACTAGAACTCCAGTAAGCTATTAGGTATTTATCTAACTCCTCTTTGCAGAAGTCTTTGCATGGTGTAGGTTAGAGACTCGAAAGGGGTAAAGTGGTACGTCCAGAATAATTTGAGCTCCCAAAGTGTTGAAGTCCATAGGCAAAACATCAGCCCACGGCCACTAGTTCTCTTTAAGTTCTTTATATCTCCTCTCAAACCATTGCTCTCACTTCCAAATAGGTCAACCTTTCCTATTTGGCCCTTCACAGTTCTGTTCCGCTTTTAGGCATGGTCCCCTACTTCACAATCACACAAAAGCAGGAGTCCTAAACCTTTGCTGCACTCAGAATCTTAGCCTTGATCTCTTGCACTGACTTGCTTACTACTCTGCATCCCGACTTATTGATAATCCTCATGGCTTTTGACTTCATGACTTCTTTTTTTAATCACTTTGAACCAAGCTTCATTTCTTGTTTCAGACACACATTAACAGCTCTTCCAGTATGGCTTCATGTCCTAAATACTCTGGACACACACACCCCATGTGTATACTCTGGCTCCTCACAGAGGTTCTGAATGTCTCCATTCCAATCTTTTCTATACACCATTGTCAAACAGTTTTCCTAAAAAGAGCTTTGATCGTGTCCTTCCTGCTAAAGTCATTCAATGATTTCACATTGTCACAATATAAAGTACAGGTTTCTTAACAAAATATTTGAGACCTTTCAAGCATTAGCTCCAGATAAATATGTTGGACGACTTAGCTTCTAGCTTCCTATTGCTATACTTACATGACAGAAAATGGAACTCTCATTCTTCCTGGAATGTATTTTATGCTTTCCTTCTTTCATGCATTTGCTCACACTTTCTCCATATACTCAATCATCCTTATTTCCAGCTTTCTATCTAATGAAACATGTACCCACTATAGGAAGCTCATCAGAATTTCCATTATTCCATTCTACCTACCACATGATTGAGGGTATCAACTAATTGGGTTGATGATCATATCACCGTATCATTACTCACAGAGGGCTGGCCCCATGGACACACTAGCCAACAGCCTACATCTTGGTCTCTAGAAATGCTCCACTGCTCCTTCCCAAAGGAAGGATATTTACTTAGACTGAGGCCCAGAGGAAGAGAAGGACTGGCTATGGAAAGAGCACAGCAAGCCAAGGAAACATTATGTACAATGGTTGTAAATAATTCACTGTATTCTAGGAATTCCAAGTGCTCTATGATGTAACTGAGATTCAGAATACGAAGAGAAATTTTGTTTTAAAGAATGTTGGGTATATAGAATTAAATTAATGATAAACCATGTTTTATGAGACACTGTTATCTGTGCATGGCCTTATTTTGCTTTCTTTTATTCTGTTTATTTTTTTCTTACTTGTTTTTTCCCCTTTTATTTTTGAGGAAGATTAGCCCTGAGCTAATATCTGCTGCCAATCCTCTTTTTGCTGAGGAGGACTGACCCTGAGCTAACATCCATGCCCATCTTCCTCTACTTTATATGTGGGACGCCTGCCACAGCATAGCTTGACAAGTGGTGTGTAGGTCTGCACCTGGGATCCGAACTGGCAAACTCTGGGCCTCTGAAGAGGAATACGCAAACTTAACTGCCTCGCCACTGGGCTGGCCCTTCTGTTTATTTATTTTTAAATAAATTCTAGATTTCTACCATTATGATCAGGGCTGCTATGATCAATCTTGTATCCTGGTACACATTTTAAGAGCTTCTTTTGGATATCTGCCTAGAATTGCTGGGTATTAGAGTATGTAAATGTTCTATGTTTAATAGATAATGCCAAATTGCTGTGATCTGGAGGATAGCAATTAGAGGAATAGTTCAGATGAGAATACTCAAGCAAGTTATTCACCTCCCTAAATTTGCTCAGACATGGCTTTTCCTTGATGCTACAGACGACCATACAGGAAGATCACCTAGCACAAACCATAGTCTGGCAAGTTGCAAAAGAAGGGGTTTGTCTTCATTGGAGTGAGGTTTATTGAGCTCCTTCACCACATTCACGGTAGGGCCATGTTACCTTGGCACTCTGCCTGTTCATCCAGCTAGGTCCACTGTAGTGGCAGCTCTAAATGTTTATGCTGCAGGAATATTCCAGCAGAACCTGGACTCACATCTTGCCTCATGCATCTCTTGCCTCCTGCACCCAAGGCTTCTTTCTTGTTGCTGAGGTAGTAAGGCACTGTGGGACCTGCTTGGTGCCCATGCATTCACACAGGCTCACTTACCCAGGCCCATGATGCTATAGACTACAGGTAAACCAGCATGGAGTGCTGCTGGCTTGCAAACCACCCACCTCCTTAGTGATTCATTCTGTACCCTGTGATTCACTCTGGATGCATCTGCTGCTGCTGTCTTGGAACTTGTTCCCCAGCAGCCACTGGGAGATAGGTCACACAATCTGAAGGATGGAGGAATTGATGATGGGCATATTTTCACTAAGGGGAGAGGAGAGAGACTGAGAAATCAAATAGGTTTGCTGCAAAGCTGTGGCCAGCCAGAATGACACCTATGTGTATTTATTTTATCTCCTTCTCTATATTAATGTCCGTTTTCCCTCACTCTTGGTTCTGAGATTACCTCCCCACCAAATTAAAAAGCAGTATTAATGTATAAAGTTTTGCCTCAGGGAAGCCAGGTAGAAGTCTAGACTAGTGAAACCATGTAAGAGAAAGTGCTGACACAGTGGTCAGTGTTACATTTGTAGGGGAGAAAGAAACTCAGCCCCGTTATGGCAGATCGTATATCTTCTCCTCTAGTTCACAGATTGCCTGGCCAGCCAAATAGCTGGTTATGTCCTGCCCCATGCCCTCCTTGATCTATACAACCACTGAATTATTCTTTGCTGAAGTGATTACACAGTCCCTTTCTATTCCCTATAGGCCCTGGCATTTTTCTATTTCACTTTTCAAAGCTTCGTCAATCACAAGCCAGATGAGAAAACTAAGGCTCAAAGAGGTTAGGTGAGATATACAGATGACCAGAACCCAAATGTGCAAAGACAAACCCCAAGCCTTTCCACTAAACCATCCTGCCTTAAAATTGTTAGTAATTTGGGAAAACTTAATAATTATCTTTGTATATATAACAATATTAAATCTTAAATAGTTAATTCTATAATGTGGCAGTTATCTATTACTACATAACAAATCACTCAAAACTTAGTGGCTTAAACAACAATTATGTATTTGCTCACAATTGTGTCCATAAGCAATTGTGCTAGACTCAGCTGGGCAGTGTCACAAATGATTTCTTACATAGATGCAGTCACTTGATAGTCAACCAGGGCTGGATGATGTAAGATAGTCTCATTTATATGTCTGACCATTGGTGTGACTGTCATCTGAGGTGCCTCAGTTCTCCTTCACATGGTCTCTCACATTCTACCAGGTTAGGTCACTTCTTCACATAATGACAGAAGCATTCTAATAGCACCAAAGCAAAATGGCATGGACTCTTAATGCCTAACTTAAGAAATCACAGTATCTCTTCTGCCATGTTCTGGTGGTCAAAGTAAGTCATAACACCAGTCTAGACTCAAGGGTGGGTAATATAATCCACCTCTTGATGGGAAGAGGACCGATATCCCACTACAAAGGGGCATGGACCTGGGGAGCTATGTTTCATTGGAGGCCATTAATATAACAATCTACCATATCTAATCTGGAGTTAATTCTTCCTAATTGATTGCTTTTCTGTTTCTCTAAAGTCCCAGGCTCAAGTACCTCTTCAAGTGTTCTTTCAAGAGTAGGAACCAGGTCATCATTCGAAGTCACTGTTCTAGTGCCTAACAGTGGTAGACCAGGTAGGGGGTTTGAATAGTGTTTCCACTTGTGTGTGTTACACAGCACCTTTGGTCATCAGCATACTCCAGTACAAGGCTTGATCACAGCCCATATTTCAAGTGATTTTGGGATCCAACCAAAACACTCCAGTTCTAAATGAGTTTAGAGTGCAAACAGATGAACATTTAAAAAAGACTTTTTTTCTGCAAGAATATGTCTAGAAATAAACTCTGGAAATAAGTGATGTGGGAGCAGAATTCACATATGCTTCTAACTATTAGAAGTGCAGGAGCTACAATGTGAAAGGCATTCACTGGCTTTTCCATCATCCTTCCCTCGGTGATATGTTCCTTCCTTACATACCAATTCAGTAAGTATGATCAATGGCTCTGATGTGGCTAGCTCTGTGACCTTGAAGTAGCTCTTTCTCCAGCACCTCTGTTTATCTTCCAGGGAAGATACATCTCTGGGTATCCATCTTTTCCTCTATGCCCAGCCCCCAATCTACAACATGTTTGTAACGTATTACTCACGCATTTTCCTATGGTGGCCATGAGAATGTACCTTGCAAAACTCCAACAAAGGGAAGCATAACTGACCTAGGACTTCAGATGTCCACACTAAAATCCATTACTGCATTTGCTCCAAAGCCACACTTCTCATGAGTTGCTCCTAGGTAAAGACCCAATGAATTAGCATAGCAGGAACATTATGTCAGACTCATTGTTGGGAGACATGAGACTCCTCTGACAGGGGACTTTGGCTCAAAGACTCTCCAGTGACTTTGCTGGTTGCTTTTCACCCAACCTCCCTTTCCTCCTTTGCTTCCTTCACTCTTTGCTTCTCACCTTTGCTTGAGGGTTATAATTTTATATTGTGTGGTTGGGAAAGGTGGCATTTGAATAGAGACTTCAAAGAAGTGGTAAAGTGAACTAGGTCGATTTCTTGGAAAAGAGTTTCTAGGCAGAGGAAATAGCATGTAAGTGCCCTTAGGCAGGAGCTTACTTGACATGTTCATGGAATAGCAAGGAAGCCAGTGAAGCAAAGCAAGTGAGGGGGAGAGTAGTGAGAGATGAGGTCAGTGAGGTCACAGGGTAGTAGAACATGTAGGGCCTTGTAGGCTAAAGTAAGCGCTAGAAATTTTACTTTAAGATGGAAAACCATTATCACAATTGAGCAGTGGAGTAACAAGATCTGATTTGCTATGTGAAGAATAGACTGTGCAAGAGTGGAAGCATGGAAACCAGCTAGGAGACAACTGAGTAGTTTAGGCTAGAGATGATTGTAGACTACGTGATTGCTGTGAAATAGCTGAGATGTGATCAGGTTTGGGATTAACTGTGAAAGTAGAGAAAAACAGGATTTGCTGAATGATTGGATACAGGGCATGAGAGAAAAAGACAAGTCAAAAGTTAATCCAAGTTCTTTGATCTAAACACCTGGTTAAAGGGTAGTTCAATGAATGCACATATGAAATACTACGTGATACATGAACGGGGGAAAGTTGGAGCTGGAGATGATATATATCTGACAGTCACCAGTATATAGGTGGTATTTCAAGTCACAGGACTGGATGAAATCACTCAGATAGTAAATGTAGATAGAGAAAACTCCAACGTTTACATGTGAGAAGGAGAGAAGGACACACAAAAAAAGAATGGTCAAGAGGTAAGAGGAAAATCACAAGAGTGTAAAGTTTCAACTCAAGCAATGTTTAAGAAAGAGGGAGTATACAAGGATTCCAGTTCCTCACCTCCTTGCTAACACCAGTTATCTTTTGTTTTTTTGATTATTGCCACTCTAACAGGTATGAGGTGATATTTCATTGTAATTTTGATTTGCATTTTCCTGATAATCAATGATGTTGAGCATCTTTTCATATACCTGTTGGTCATTTGTAAGTCTTCTTTAGAGAAATGTAAGTAAGATGGGAAAAGAGAGTGAGGTAGATGAAGGCATATGCAGAGAAATGATTATAAAGATAAACTATGGACTCTAAGCAGGAAGGAAAGAAGGATACAAGGAGGATGACAGTACTAAAAAGATATTAGGATCAATGGTTTGAATTTCCAATGGGGGTCACAGAATTGTAAAAGTAGGGGTATGGAGGGGATGAACTGAAAAGAGATAAGAGATGATACAGGTATTTTTTCACATTTTATCATCTCTGAAAAGCGAAATGTAATGGCATCTTAGATTAAATAAAATATGGTAGTAATTGATAAGGTCTAGGGCATGACAATGAATAGAGCTTCTGAGGAGGGTGAAAATGAAAGAACTGAGATGCCAGGGCATTAGAATATTGAATGTTAAAATCATCAAAATTGATGACAGGAGTAGTGATAAGGACACTAGAATATAGGTATTCTCTAAGATGCTTTCTACCTTTCATATGCTATGGTTCTATCACTAAAACCATTACAGGAAAACCTTACTTGATTGAGTTTCTATATACAGTGAGACTAAAGATATCCATCAACAGGACAAGATCTACAGAGAATCATATAAGTTGCACTGAAAAGTCAGTAGGCTGTCCTGATTCCAAATAAAGGTCAAAGACTCTCATGCATGGATCTATTAAGATACCAAATAAGTGGCTACATGGGAAGTGCTCTGAGCTGCCTGCAAGAAAGATGAGACACTATCTGAGTAGATGGTATGGTGATGAGTGACAAGTCATGGATGCAATGCACAGTTTTATTCCTGATCTAAATTAGTTGGACAAGAGTCATTACTTCTTTTTTTTTTCTTCCAATTTTATTTATTTATTTTTAATTGCAGTAACATTGGGTTATAACATTATACAGCTTTTGGATGTACATCATAACATATTTTGAATTCTGTGTGGATTACATCATGTTTATCACCCAAAAACTAATTGTAGTCCATCCCCTCACATGTGAGTATAATCACCCCTTTTGCCCTCCCCCTTCTTCCCCCATGGTAATCACCAATACATTCTCCACTGCTATGTGTTTGTTTGTCATTGTTTTTATCTTCTGCTTATGAGTGAGATCATATGGTATTTGACTTTCTCCCTCTGACTTATTTCACGCAGCATAATATCCTCAAGGACCATGCATGTTGTCACAAATGGCTGGATTTCATAATTTCTTATGGCTGAGTAGTAACCATTGTGTATAAATACCACATCTTCTTTATCCATTCATCCTTTGATGGGTTCCTAGGTTGCTTCCAAGTCTTGGCTATTGTGTATAATGCTGCAATGAACATAGGGGTGCATGTATCTTTATGCCTTTGCATTTTCAAGTTCTTTGGATACATACCCAGCAGTGGAATAGCTGGATCATATGATAGATCTATTTTTAATTTTCTGAGGATACTCCATACTGCTTTCCATAGTGGCTGCATAAGTTTGCACTCCCACCAGCAGTGAACAAGGGTTCCCATCTTTCCACATCCTCTCCAACATTTGTTGTTTCCTGTCTTGTTAATTATAGCCATTCGGACCGGAGTGAGGTGATACCTCATTGTAGTTTTCATTTGCATTTCCCTAATAGCTAATGATGCTGAGCACCTTTTCATATGCCTGTTGGCCATCTGTATATCTTCTTTGGAGAAATCTCTGTTCAGATCTTTTGCCCATTTTTTTAATTGGGTTGTTGGTTTTCTTGTTGAGATGTATGAGTTCTATGCATAATTTGGATATTAACTCCTTATCTGATATATAGTTTGCAAATATCTTCTCCCAATTGTTAGGTTGTCTTTTCATTTTGTTGATGGTTTCCTTTTCTGTGCAGAAGCTATTAGTTTGATGTAGTCCCATTGTTCATTTTTTTCTTTTGTTTCCCTTGCCTGGTCAGACATGGTACTTGAAAATATGCTGCTCAGACCGATGTCAAAGAGTGTACTGCCTATGTTTTCTTCCAGAAGTTTCATGGTTTCGGGTCTTACATTCAAGTCTTTAATCCATTTTGAGTTTATTTTTGTGCATGGTGTAAGGGAATGGTCTACTTTCATTCTTTTGCACGTGGCTGTCCAGTTGTCCCAACACCATTTATTGATGAGACTCTCCTTTCTCCATCATATGCTCTTGGCTCCCTTGTCGAATATTAGCTGTCCATATTACCTCTTCTTGATCGGAAGGTTCTTCCTGCCTGTATAATAATGTACACTATCACCCTAGGAAGGCATCGTGCTATTAAGGGAAAAACAAGATCAGGGACTTGGCTTTCTATACTCTCTAGGCACAAAGTAGGCATTCATTCCACAAATGTTTGAGGATGATGATGGGAATAAAAGGGCAATATTCTCCACACTTGGAAATTATGCATCTCATTGACCAATTATTAAGCAGGCATTTGTTGAGCACCAATTGTATACAGAGCATTATAGCGAGTCTCAAGTTGTGGTAATGTAGGCGAAAAGAAGTGGAATCTCCAAAACTAAAACTCAGTAAGGATCCCAGGCATATATTTACATACACATGCATGCATGTGCACAGGTGTGCACACACACACACACACTTCCAGAAAAACATGAATCTGCATACCTACTCGTAGGCACTGACATGCACACAACACTCTGCAAGAAGGACAGGCACATGTACAGTACTCCAATCCCATTAGTATAGCTATCTTTAAAGGGACAATCCCTCAAGTTATAAAATAGCATATGAATTCCTCTTGCTTATACAATCTCCAAAGCAAGCTTGAAATAATGATTTCGCTTTCCATATGGCTTGCTTACAGAAGACAATGAACAGCTGATAGAGCACATGGATCATGCATAATCTGCTTCTAGTGAAAGTCATTTCTCAAGATAAATTAATAAATTGATACTTTGAAGCCTACTTTAATCTCCTAAACAAAATTTTAGCTAATACAGGTCCAGATTGCAGGCCTGATCATTTCTGGGTACTGTCAGAGAGAGTCTCTTAACCTTCTCTCTCTCTCTTTTGTACACACATCTCATACATGTGTACAAAGAGGCTAAGTCCTATAATGTATATGGGGAAATTGAAATGGGGCTACCAGAACACAAAAGTAACATCACAACATGCTCCCATATTAAGTTCAACAACAAAAGAAATGGCTGATAGGGGGCCGACCCTGTGGCTGAGTGGCCAAAGTTCTCCATGCTCTGCTTCCACGGCCTGGGGTTCACGGGTTCAGATCCTGGGTGTGGACCTGTTCCACTCGTCAGCCATGCTGTGGAGGCATCCCACATACAGAGTAGAGGAAGATTGGTGCAGATATTAGCTCAGGGCAAATCTTTCTCAAGCAAAGGGCAAAAAAAGAAAAAGAAAAGGCTGATATACTCAGGAGACTGGCCTGATCCCAGGCCAGGAAAGAGTAACAAGTGGGAACTCCTTGATAAAACTCCAGCCTGTCTTTCAAAGGTCACTTCCATGCAAACAATCTGGCTTCAAGGTCCTATTCAGACTCTATCTTACATGGACACATGGTACAGCAGAGAGAGTGCTGGAATATCCAAACACCTGAATTCTAATTCTGATTCTACCATTGAACTTGATGCATCCTTAGTCACATCGATTTCATAGTCCACCTGAAGGGAAAACCAAATGGCATGGGCCAATTTCTTATTGAGGGGTGGGGAGGAAATAGCACCTGCTGCTTGGAAAGAGAGCCTGAGATTTGCCAGGGAAATTCAGGTATCACTGAGTTGGTAGAAGATCAGGAAACAAGATAGGAATTAATGTCAACTAGAAACCAATTGTCCTGAAATGCTAAATCTCTTTTCCAGAACTCTAGCCCCAGAGCAGGGTTGCAGTGGGTTTCACATGGAGAGTCTAAAACTGAACACGACAGTTGGAAGGCTGCGATAGACAGGAATTGTGTATGAATTAAATTATGATATGTCTGAGGCCAAATGACAGAGTCTAGAAAAAGTCAGTGCATTTAGCAGGGTGACGTGAGGAGAGCAAAGGCTTTGAAGTCATTCATATTTGGGCTGGAATCCTGATCCTGTCATTCATTAGCTTTGTGACATTGGAAAGTCATTTCACACCCGTGACCCTTAGTTTCCTCATCAATATAATGCAGTGTTATAAATATTAGAAGTAATATTCTCTGTAAAAGAGCAAAGACTGACAGAAATGTCAAGTATAATATTTTGCCTAAATTTGGTGCTCATATAGTAATATAATACCCTACATATTTTTAAGGTCTAGCTCTACCAATCACTTCCAATGAAAAGTCCTCCCTGATGCTATATGTAGAATTCAAGTCTCCCTCCTATGGGTTCCTACAGTCCCTTGCACAGAATTCTGATTTTGTCTTTACCACTCCATATGGTATTATGACAACTCTGTGTCTGTTTCATTCACCATTGTATCCCCAGGGCCTGGCACATAGTAGGTACCCAGTAAATATTGAGTCAATAAATGAACAATGTCTTTCCTAACAGATCATGAGCTTTCCAAGAGCAGGAACTAGGTCTCATTCTAGTATTTAATCTTTACGAGAACAGGGACCATGTCTGTTTTCTGCCTGTTGATCACTGCTGAAACCAGTATCTAGAATAGTTACTGGGTTTGAATGAGCTGAATCTGTATCTCCAGCACTCAGTCCAGGATCTGAAACAGAATGGATGCTCAGTGAATGTTTATGGAATGAATGAATAAATGAATGAAAGCATTCTTCTTAAATTCGCCCTGTTACTAAAATAGGTAAAGATCCATCTGCTTGGGATAACTGGAGAATAGTCAGTAATTAGTGGGTAAGTCTTCGTAAGAGATGGTATCAGAGCTGCACAGTTCCACCCAGATGAAATCAAATCTTGAGCGTTAGAGCTAGAAGGATCTTTAAAGACTATCTAGTCATCTTATGCTGGTACAACTCCCTTATATTCTTTTCTCAAATATGGGGGCTTTTATTTTTGTTTCCATAATGCTAAGAGTAATGGGAAGTGATTAAAGTATTTTAAGCAGGTTTACATTTTTCAAAGATCAATCTTGTGGCAGTATTGAGAGCAGTTTGAAAGTAGACGCTACCTGGATACAAGAGATCAGTGAGGAGGCTATGGTAGTAGCCCAGTGAGAAATGACAGTAACTGGAACTGTAGGATGGCAATGGAAATAGTGAAAATCATATTTATTCAAGAAATATTTAGGAGGCAAAACCAGCAGGTCCTGGCAATGAATTATAGATAGGGGTAAAAGAAAGGAATGGGTTAGGAATACCAGCGGCATTTCTCTATTTGTTTGTCTCCCAGACAGGAACTGACTTCCTTTAAAATAGTAGCCCTGTTTGTGTTTTGGTATTACCAGTACCTCACATTGGCCCAGGAACATAGTGGATACTTGGTGAAAGTTTGCTGAAAGAATGAACAAATCATTGCCCAGGAGGCAGAGAACAGAAGGAGCAACATTCAGAGATCAATACTAGCAACAAGAGGCCATCGGCTCTGCCAATGCTGGGCTGGAGTTTACGGGAAGGACTGGCACGAGGAAGGCAGTACTAGATAGGCTATCAAGGGAAGAGCTAAGGCAGAGAGGAACAGCCAGGCTCAGGATACACAGTGGCATCTCTCTCTTAGGAAGAGGACACATGAAGTAGTTATGAGTTATGATGAAACCAACGAAACAGTTGCGATTCAGGCTGCGGGCCAGGCTGCATGGGTTCTAACCCTGACTCTGCCTCTTCCAGCTGTATGACCTTCTTTGGGCAGTTACTTAATGCCTTTAAATCTCAGTTTCCTTATCTGTAAGTGAGGATAATAATAGTACCAATCTCATATGGTAGTTATTAGGATTAAAGGATATAATGCACTTATCAATGACTAGCAAAATGTCCTCATCCTCAATAAAGATTAGCTACCAACCAACATATAAGGGTCAGACAAGAAAGAAAACAACAATAATAATAACTGTGATTTATTTAACACCTGCTATACAGTAGGCTCTTTTCAACAACCTTTTTAAGATGGGGAGACTGAGGCTCAGAGAGGTTAAGTAACTTGCAGGTAGGAGGTAGAAAATTCAAAACCAGGTCTGTCTGAACTTCAAGTCTCATGCTACACTGCTAAATTTACTGAATTATTTGAATTGGAGCTTGTTTTAGCTCCTGATCAACCACAGCCCTGTTATATCCAGTGCAGCTACTGACTCAATAGAAAGGGATCAGATTTCCCAGGAGAAGGTACTGAGGCTTGAGAAGGGGAGTGCCATCAAGGAGCCAGACAGAACCTGGTGCCCTGCACAGAAGCACCCTACATCCACACACTCCCTGAACCAACAGCAGCGTGAGACACATGCATGGGACATGCACTCCATAATTCATTCTGGGAAATGGATAATTATAGGAGGTTGTCAGATTCAATAGGCAAATGCTGGGGAAATAAAAACAACAAATTATGTGAGAGCTGATATTTGCTCAGGCAGACATCTGTCTTCTGTTAGAGGATTTAGGGATGTTTTTCAACACAAGGTTTTAAATATGGCTTGGAGAAACCTCTCCTCAGCATGGTCTGCAGGGTAGAGCCAAATTCCTGCTTTCAGTGGGTCTTCTCACACTCACAGAGGGCTGGTACCCACAGCCACCGGGCGGAGGGGAGAAGAGGCATATTTAAGCTAACAGGCCTGTTCCCAGACAAATCAAGTCATCCTCCTCCTCAGAATGCACTTTCCGCTCCTGTGAGACCACAATCACACCACCTCCACTTGTGCCCAACTCATTCCCACCTCCACAGCCATGCACACTCTGTTCCCATGGATGTCCTCCTCCCTCCTCCTTGCCTCTACAAACTCATCTTTACACTCCCAGGTTCTTCAGAACACCTTCATCCCACACTGCTCCCCTACCCCCAACTGGGATCCAACAACACTTGGCATCTGAGCTGCGTGATCCAGAACTTGATCATCTAGTGCAACTTTGGCGCAAGAGAAAAGAACAGTGCATTCCGTCAGAGGAATGGATCCTCAACCACAGCTCTGCTACTTCTGGGCTGTGGGGACTTGGGCAAAGCATAAATATCTCTCTGAGCCTCGGTTACCTCCTCCATAAAGTGAAAATACTAATACCTACCTAGAGGGCTATTGCATAGGTTAAATGAGATACAGCATCTAAAGCAGCACTCAAGACAGATTTTTCAGGTTGAGTCTAGTGCTGTCTACTGACCTCATCTAAGTGTGTCTTATCTTCTAGAGAGCAGGTATTACACTCTCTTCCTCCTTTCCTCAGAATAACAACCTGCTTAGTTGCACTCTCTTCTTTTTCTCTATATTCCCACATGTAAGATAAACCAGTCAGAAACTCCAGACCACTGAGGGCCCTAAGTTAGTGTCATAATGAATTTGGTCTTGCCTGTTCTGTTCAATGGGATTTCTAAGGAGGCCAGGGAAAGGACTGCACAAAAGATGAAAAATAACAGGAGACAGGAGCTATGGCTTCCCCTAGGGGATCCAGGAACTCAAATCTCAAAGTAGGCTGGAGGCAGCAGGACCTAGGTAGTGGTAGTTTGTTCTTAATATCAGATGACTTCCTGAGGCTGAGGCACAGGGCTACCTGCCTCAGATGGGTACATTAAGCAAGGACGAGACTAGGAGAATGGGACAAAAACCCTCAGCACATTAGCCAGTTCCTAGGGCACTACTGGAATCCCACCCTAAGTAAGACAGGGGCAGAAGGCCAGGTAAAGAATGATCATCCTCAGAAGTGAATCCTGAAAACAAGTAGGAAATTACACAAGATTGTAGAGTTCCGGGCAGAACAAAGCCTTTCTCTTCAAGGTTCCCTTAGTACTTTGTTTCCACTAAAAAACTATAAACTATAAATCCTCCCACTGACAGGCTAGAATTTAGTTTATATAGTACCCTGTACCTACCATAGTGTAAATGCTTGAGCCAGGTAGACCTGGCCTGCCACTTGATAAAAATCTGGTCCTGTTCAGTCACTTGTTTGCATGTCAATTCCCTCATCTGTTTAATGGGCCTAATAATATGCCTTTCCTCGGTTATTTGAATTGATATTGGAAGCTTGACATGAAATAGTGGATATGAAAGTGATTTGTAAACTGTGAAGCATTAGAAAGATTATTTTTATTCATTATATCTCATCTTTCAAATGAGGCTATAAATCCCAGCAGGTACAAGCTGTTCTTTATTCATCATTTGATCCTTATACCCTAGCAGCATAAAGGAGGGGACCACTATTAGTTGAGCTGCCCCTATGCCAGGCACTGTGCTAGGCAACTTAGACGCTTCAGATAATTTTACTTAATTCTCATGATAACTCTGTTCTTTTTTCTCTAGATCTGGCTGCCTTCCAAGAAATAACAGACACTCAGTAAATATTTCTGGATTGAAATACATAGTTCACTTTTCACACTTTGGGGTTTGAATGATGCAGTTAGAGAACAGATACGGTACGAGGGGTATAATTCTGCTAATGAGTGACAAAATGGCAGCGACCACTAAGGAAGCACAGGGTGCTGCTTCTCTTTCTAAACATAACCTCATCATCAGTTCTACTGAAAAACATCAAATTCCTGCTTTTAAGCCTGATCAAATGTAGATGGTGATTCTCTTGCCTCAGGAAGCCTCCTGGCCACAAGGTGCCACAAGGTGCTGTTTTACTAATATCTACATTAAATCCTGAGATTACATTGAAATTTAGAAATCCATCTGTATCTCAAAGGGGAATTAGGAGAGATTGTACTTTGCTTAGAATATGTGTATATGTAAAACTGACCTCTATTTGTAATTACACACAAATCAGAGAACAGAAAAGGTTCTGCTTCCTTCTAGTTCTATTTGAGAGTCTTTGATGTTAACTTCACTGTCCTGGTTTTTCTTATTCCTCCTCCACGTCAGCACATAACCACAGTTTCTGCAGCCAATTGATCTCTTTACTGCCCATAAATACACCATGCTTATACTGAGAAGTCCTAACTAGTCTGTCTGCCTCCGTCTGGTCCCTCACAGTCCATTCTCCTTATAGTCACAAAAGTGTATTTCTAATAGTCAGAACTGATCACGCCCCCCTCTCCCCTTCCATAGCTCCTCATCATCTATGGGATAAAGTCCAAACTCCTTAGTACTTTATGCTATCCTTCCTCTTTCCTACGCCTCCCCCATACTCACAACATATACATGCATACCTACACAATAGTCACATATCCCACTTTTATTGACAAACTTGCAGTTTTCTGAACCTTCCTTGCTTTGTCTCACTTTTAGGTTTCCCATAAACTGATAAATATGCTTTTCCTCTCCATGCTTACGTGGCTCCTATACTTCTTTAAGAGTCAGCTCAAGCACTGTCATCCCCAAAAGACCCCCTGACCTCTCGTTCTGTAGCCCCAACCCACCCTCTCCAGTGCTGAGTTAGTTCTCCTCCTCGGTACCCTCAGAGCCCCCAACACCCCATCACAGCACTTCCCTCCATGTGGCAGACCTTGTCTTTCCACAGGTTGGGGGCCTGCACAAAATCTCAAGGTTAGAAATACAGACTCTCTAGGTGGACTGCTTCATTACAGATGGAAAAACTGAGGCCTAGCAAAGTGAAGTGATTTGCTCAAGATCCGGGACTAGAATCCAAATCTCTTGATTCTCAGCAATTACTCAAAACAACAAAGATAAAGAAAAGAAGAAAGGAAACTGACATATAAGAGGTCTCGGACACAGAACTGCATAGAACTAGCTCTTTCAAACACACTGACCCTCTGATACACTTCTCTTAACCTGTTCTGCAGAGGGAGGCTAAGTTTCCAAGAGTCCCAGGTCTCCAAGCTAAGTAAGGGTAGAGTTGGGATTCCACACACATCTCTGTCTCCAAGTACAGTGCTTCCTCATCACTTAGTGCATGTTTTGCCCTCACTCGAACCACTGAAGACTGTTCTAAGAAGAATAATGCAAGAAAAGGGGAAAAAATGGGTTTCCACCAAGTAGTTTACATAGGCGAAATGATTCTGTACTCAGCACACTGAACATGCATCACTAAACGGAGAGCTGAAAAGAAACGAGGAAAGGCATCAGCAGGAGATGAGACCTGTGTTAGTAAAAGCACTATCACCCCAGTTCCCACAGATGTGATGCAAATGTCATGATACACAGGTTGCTGGGAACTATGACGCTAATTAGGGCAAAGATGTCTCTTCCTAGACAAAGTCAGGTGCCACTGCTATGTACTTTAAGAATGACTTTTGGCCTTCTATGATAGGTTTCTGTAAAAGCTTACATTTAAATGTCAGTATTTCAATAAAATTACCTCACACGTTAGTGCAGTATAGAGAATAAGAACATGGATTTTTTTCAAAATCAGACAGAAGAGGCTCTGACACCTTTGGCTTGCCACTTACTAAATGTGTGGCCTGAGCTTCTTTGAACCTTAGTGTCCTCACTTGAAAGATGAAGACAAGGATAATGTTCTTTAAAACTGTCATGAGATTGAAATATGGTGTTGGAGGTAAAGCACCTGACACAGGACATGACGTATGAGGGATCTCTTCCCTTTATCTCCTTCTGCTAATTATAATGTTTCTCCACGTGTTTTCATATGTATTTGATCTTCATAAGAATCCTGTGAGTCAAACGGGACAGATGCTATTTTCCCATTTTACAGAGACTCAGAAACTCTGTAAGATATGCTTAGAAGCCTCCAGTTAATAATTATGCAAACTGGGAACTAAACCTAGATTTTCCTAGTCCATGTTGTGGTCTATTTATTCATTCAACAAATATTTACATACTAGACTCTAGGATACGGCAGTAAGACAGGCCAAGTCTCTGTCCCCATAGAAATTCCTCTTGATGTAACAGATTCTACAGAAAAGGGCAGAGGAAATAGCCATAGAAGGCAGAGATAGACGCCACAGACACCATAAGCAAGCCAGCTACAAGAAAGCATCACAGCTCTTGTGTCAGTCCCCTGGCTGCTAAAGAGGGATCCCCCAAAATCTGGCTGGAGGTGGTACTACTTGTCCAAAGTTAACGATGTACCAAAGGGCCAGTTAGATGTCACCACAAGAATACAACAAACCCTCTTTCTTCTTCACCACCCTTGGAACAGGCTGTGATGTTACTTTGGAAATGTTGCAGTGTGTCTATAGATCTATTTTAGCATTCTCTTAGTTATACCAATCAACACTTCAAAACAAGAGAAACTTGGACATATGTTCTTCCTGATCATGCCTCACATTGAACTAAAACAGTCTTAACACATTAAAAACACGAAGGAAGTTCTTGCTACTTCCCCCTCACACCTCCCTGCCTCATGACCCAGTTTAGGGACTGATTTTACTCGGCTTATGCAATGCCCTGCCTATTTCCCTGCCCTCACATCTCTTCCCTCTCTAAAACTTGGGCCCCTTGACTCAGTCTTATACTTACAAGTATTTAAGCATCCTTCCTTCAGCAGTTCAAGAAAATCAGCATCAAATCAGCCTCATCCGGTTCTATGTCTCAACTCCAGGCAACATCCAGGTGACCAGTCAATTGAAAAAGAGCCATGGCCTCTCTAGCCCTACTTCCTGGCTCTTCCCCTACAACACCACGAGCTTTCTCCATGTACTCCTGCCTCCACCCAGAGCCTCAGCTTCTCCCTTCATTCCTGGCCCTGGGACTAAAGTGCCCCTCTGCTCGACACCCACAGCCTGTCACAATCTGGATGTAATTTGCCCTTCCAGTCTTATGCCTTTCCCCCTCCTTCATAAAAGCCTTGGTATCAGCCAATTTGATGAGCCCATGGTCCCCAGTACCCTCTGCCCCTCCCCCACCACTCTAGTACATACATATTTCCTCATGCCTACTTTTATACTTCTCTACCTGGAATAATCTTTTTGCCTTCAGAACTCCTAATCCATTCATTCTTCAAGGCTAATTTAAAAATTCCTTTCTCTACATCCTCCAACAATGGGCAAATAAAGCAGGAAAACTATCTAGTGTGGTTGAAAGAGGATAAGCTTTCAGTTGTATAACCGTACTTACCCTTAGCTCTGTGATTCTTGGGAAACTCAATGAACTTTTTTGAGCCTCAGTTACCTCATCTGTAAAAAGGTGGTAATAATACCACATCTACATGGTCAGAATAATACCAAGCCTGGTACATTGAAGGTGCTCAATAAACGACAGCTATCGTAATTACAGAGGATGTGTACACAACTGTCAAAGGACTTGGAAGATGACTGATGCCACAGATTCCAGAAGGAGGAGAACTCATATCCACTGGTCGGGCTTATGGAAGTCTTCTTGTAGGACAAAGCATTTGAACTTGGCTTTGGAAAATTGTTAGAATATCAACATGTAAAGACAATAGGAAAAGCATTCTAGGAAGAAATAATGGCATAAGTAAAAGCATGCAAGTGGGAGAACATGGGGCATAATTAGATGGTCAAATCACACAGGTAGACTGAAGCAGAAGAGGGAAGAATAGTCAAGAGATATATTGTTAAAATGATTTTTCTGGATATTCAAACAATGTCATCTACATGGACAAATGACTGAAGTGAATCATTACACAAATTCTAACACCACCGGAAAACTTGGAAAACATATCAACATTTCCCTGGCATGGATCCACGAGAAGGTTTCAGTGAGAACAATTTGGATTTTGCCAGCATTCATAAAAGGTGTGAATAAGATTCAGAACTTTTAGTACAAAGGGAAAGCTCAAAGCACCCTTTTTTTATTTTTGGTTAAGACACAGCAGCCTTTTTGGGCTTTATTAGAAAATTCTCGTGCCAGCTGTCTCTTTTCTCTGACTCACATTCACACAATATGCCTCTCTCTTGTTTCTCGTCAGCCCTGTACTCAGATACTAATGAGTTTTCGGGAATAGAAAACCCAATGGAATATTAAAAATGGAAAGAGAAGCTCCAGTTAATTTCGCTGAAGTGCATCACAACATACAGCAGTGTTGTAAGAATGAATATTCAAATAGGAATTCAGTCATGGGAAAATTAATTAAGGAAAATGTTATTGCTAATATTGCTTTTTATACATATACATATGCAGAGACACACAACCATCTATTGGCTCCAGTGTTAATAATAATAAGAGTTAAACATTTATGAAAGTCAAACACTCAAGGCCTCTTGATGAGTTGGTGTTAAAAAAAATTTTAAATTAAAAAAAATTAACTATTATTCCAGGAAGCTGTTTCTCAAAGACATATTCCATCATGTCATTCCTTGCTTAAAATTCTTTACCAGATCCAAAACATTCTTCAGGACAAAGTAAAAATCTTCAGAGCCACAATATTCACTGTGTAGCTTATGCATGCCTCATCTCATTTCACCTACTTGTATTCTCCCAAATTTGTTGTGTTCTTACAAATCTCCCTGTCTTTGCTCACACTGCTCATTCTGGGTGCAACATTCTTTGACCCCTTGCAGATGCAGCTCAGTGTCACTTTCTCCTCCCTCTGCTAGAGAAAGGAGCCCTCCTGGGTGTCCCCATATCACAATGGGCTTAGTGTTAGCTAACAGCAAACACTGTGTGCCTACAGAAGGCTAGAGTCATGCCACGCGACTGCATATTTTATTGTCTTAGTCTGTTGACTCGGCTGCCCACCCGCTAGACAGTAAATTTACTGATTGATTAAACAAATACTATATAACAGAGTGCTCAGCACTGGGGTTCAAGGGTGAACAAAAATTGAACCCAAGCCCTCAGGCAGGTTATAGCCTAATTATATAGATAATTATTATATGGCTTTTGAGTAATAATCTCTATACTCCCTAACACCTGAATATATTTTGAATGAACAAATTAAAAAATGAATGAGTAAGTGGATGGATATGGTGTTCCATAATATGGAACTTGAGCAGAGCAGCACACAGATCCTGGGGAACATAACATTAAAAAGCAATTTGATGTTATGAGTAAGTTAACTGAATTTGGAATCAAAATATTGATATTTGAATCCCAGTTGCTGGGCTTACTAAATGAATGATGTTGAGCAAGCCTCTTAATCTCTGTGAGATTTAATTGTTTTCTTTTTTTTTTTTTTTTAGGAAGATTAGCCCTGAGCTAACTGCTGCCAATCCTCCTCTTTTCGCTGAGGAAGACTGGCCCTGAGCTAACATCCGTGCCCATCTTCCTCTACTTTATACATGGGATGCCTACCACAGCATGGCGTGCCAAGTGGTGCCATGTCTGCACCTGGGATCTGAACCAGCGAACCCTGGGCCACCGAAGCAGAACGTGCGCACTTCACTGCTGCGCCATCGGGCCAGCCCTGTGAGCTTTAATTTTCTAATTCACAAAATACTAACACCTGTTGGTTCAGAAAGAAAGAAGTCAAAGTTTTCACTCTTCTCTTCATACCCAAGGAATAGAATCATAAAGAATACAGTGAGAATATCATTCCAGGGGACATCACTTTTGGGACCAACTCTGATCAATTGGCAGTTGCTTTCTGGAGCATTACGTTGAGGAGGATGCTGCAATTTAATTCAGATTCATTAGGAAGAAGTACTATGATCAATTAGCAATGTCAGCTCATGGGCGCACAGTTGCCAGTATTTGCTCCCTCATAGGCAGTGGGTATCCATAGAAAGCTCCTAATTAGATGAGTGGTGCAAATCTGGGTGCAGTGTGGAATGCAATGGAATGGAACGGAACACAATGGAAAACAAAGAAGAGAACTATAGTCTGGCTAACTGAACTATTAGAAAGAATTCACCTTTTCACACAGCCCTCTTAAGTTACTTAAAGTAATCTGCCTTCTCTTCTAGTTGTCTAGGCAGATTATCTTCTACTTCTAGACTATGAACACCTTGTTCCTGGCACACAGGATAGGGCTGATAATGTTTGTTGGATGAATGAGTAAATGAATAAATGAATGAATGAGTGAATGAATACACAGCTCTTCTGCATCTTCTCTGCATGACCTTGGGCAGGTCCTTAATGTACCATATCAAACTATAATGTGATATAATATTCAACAGTTTGCAGGGCACTTTCACTTCCATTAGTTCATTTGATCCCTACCACAATCCAGAGAGGTAGACAATAGCATGACTATTTTTAAGAGGAGGAAGCAGAGTCTCCCAGATTAAGTGGTTGTTTTTGTATTTTTCCTATTTGGCCATCCATTTCCTTATCAGCGAAAAAAGGAGGAAATAAATCTTGATTAGATTACCTCATTGGTTTATAGTAAGGTTCAAACCACTGTAAACTAAAAAGCACTGTTTAAATACAAGGCAAGCTCTTGATACTATTTTGCTTGTTAGGAACTTTGCATTCTTTAGCTTATTTCATTCTCACAAAAAATCCTGGAAAAGTGGGTTTTGATATCCAAATTTTATTGATAAAGAAACTAAGGCCCAAGCCCAAGCTCACTAAGCAATTAAGGGGTAAAACTACTGTGTGCCTCTGAAACCCAAACTCTTTTGGGGAGGGGGTGTGGGATTAGCCCTGAGCTAACATCTGAGGCAATCCTCCTCATTTTGCTGAGGAAGACTGGCCCTGACCTAACATCCGTGCCCATCTTCCTCTACTTTATATGTGGGACGCCTGCCACAGCATGGCTTGCCAAGTGGTGCCATGTCCACACCCAGGATCCAAACCTGCGAACCTGGGGCCATCAAAGTGGAGGGTGCGAACTTAACCGCTGCGCCACCAGGCCGGCCCCTGAAACCCATACTCTTTTCATTAAACCATACGGACCTTTTCTTCAACAGGACACTCCTGTTAAAACAATGTACTCTTTCTTTTTATTTTCCTCCAAAGACTAAAGATATTAGCTGTGGCATATGGCATTGTATAAATACAATTTGCTTCAGGAGAGACAGGTTGCTAGCATGCATGTGATTCTTCACAAACCTACACAAACCTGGAGAGGAGGGGTAGCCAGAGGCAAACAAGCATGCACACCAGGGTTCAGGAAGATAGATTCCTCTGAACCAACATGGCTGGGGCTGGGTCTGAAGCGGCACACAGAGTTTTCAGGATAAGCAGAAGGTACAAAAGGCCTGTGAAATGCTGCCTATTCAAATGCTGGTCTCACAAAATAATCCATAGCTCCCTTGTCTCCTCAGGGCTAGCAGCTCTGGGCTTTGTTCCTGGGCCCACAGATGAGCTTTTTATTCTATTGTCTAAACAGGAAAATTATGGTTCCCTGAGGGAAAAAGGCTTGGGTCTAAGCTTGACTTTTTATCAATCATGTTAATTTAGAAATAAGCTATTGGTTTGACTTTGCATTCATCAGAGTCAAGGGTGGATTGTGTTCCTTTGGTCCTCTTTGTTCTTAATTAACAGCCATTGAATACCCATATTAATTAGTGGGACTGAGAGATATTTTGCCTCACCCTTCACCATGGTGGATAATTAAAAGTCCCACTAATAAAATAGCTGCATTCATAATTTCTATGAACCTATTATGAAACAATAAACATGATTATAGGGTAGCTTTGCTTCCTCTCCCAGCCTCCCTTCACTGTTCTTGTCTATTCCCATAAAGGTCTTAGAATTGCACAGGGAAGGACAAGGTAGAAAAGGTTGCATGTGGTAACTTTGGATCTGATCACTCAGAGCCCGTAATTAACAGGATAAATCAGACACAAGTGTTCTTGAGAAGAGAGGAAGAGATCCGCTTGAACTAAAAATGTAATATGGTCTTATAGACCTGGAACTCCTGCCTCTTTTGGATTTTAATTTCAAGGAAACTAAAAGATTTGTTCTTAATTGGGCTGGAAATATCCACCATGGGTTTTAAATTGGATGTTCTTACATTTTTGGCTCAACTCAATTTAGCAAACACTGTTAAGCGTACACCGTGTGTTGAGCACAATGCATGAGAAATACAGAGATGAGTCAGAAATAGTGCCTGCCCTCAAAGAGTTTGTTATCTAGAGGAATGGAAAGCCCCTTAAACAACAAATTCAAATGCAAACAAGGTCCTGTATGTTATGAGAAGGAGGAAGTCTCCACTTACAAAACATTCTCTAAATCAATGTCTCCCACTCTGCCAGACTAGCCTGGGAGTTTCTTCTAGATACTCCCATTGCAACCCTGTACTTCTCCAATCATATCCTTTATCACAAATGTTTATTTAATCCATAGTGAAGAAAAGTTTCATTATAACAGCAACTAACTTTGTCTTAGTTCAGTATTCTCAATGCTGGCGTATCAGGGGCACCTAATAAACATCTATTGAACGAGTGAATGAAAAGGCATTTGAGTATTAGTCAACCATCCGAAGAAACAAAATAACATTATACAGACAGAAACAAAGCTCGAGAGGACACAAGCTTTCACAAACATTCTCCTATTTGATACTCACAACAGCCCGTGTCCTATTTATTAAAAAAAAAAAAAAAAAAAAAAAAAAAAAAGGAGATGCAGAAATAAGTTGGTGAGTTGACAACAGCATGCAGTGGCTGACCCTAAACCTACTGCTCTTCCTACTATAACATGCCTCCACTCTTTCCTCCCCTAAAGTCCAGCCTCTATTCAAGGGTTTTCTTTGCCTCCAGCCACAGAAGATCCTTATTCTCAGAATTCCCACATGAACTGCAACACTGAGAAAGCTAGTGATTCCCAGTCTGATATGAGCTTCTTTTTTATCCCTGTTGGATTTGAATCCTCGAACTCTCTCCAGCAGCTGCTTGAAGACAGCTTTCTGCTCTTGTCCTGTCCTTCCAGCATCCTTTCACTCCTACTGGACCCACATTCGCCTTCATGAGTGCTCAGTAGAAAATACCTCATGCATTCTGAGCTGGTTACTCCTCAAGACTTCAAAGTCTTATATTTTCTTATCTCCCCCACAGGGCACATGGTAGGTGCTTAATAATTATGGATTACCTCTCATTCACAATGTCCTACCTGCAAAATCTCTCCTTGTAGAAATTCCACCCTCCTAGGAGTCGATACCTGCTATCTCTCGCTCCTGTCCTAAGCCAGGGGATAAATTCAGTTCTACGCTTTCAGCCTTGGCTGCTTGCCTTCTCCTACTATAAGAAATTGGACCTGTCCATCTATTTCTGAGGTGGCAGCCAAACAACTAATTGGAGATGAATTCCAACTTGACCATGTGTTCTTGGTATAGGTTTGTAAAATTAACTAGGTTTAAATGCATATGAAAGAAAGGTGTTGTGTCACTGTCAACACCATTAACATTATACTTGTCTTCCACTTCTGCAGCATTCTTCTTTTTATCACTGCCATTATCATTATCACTACATTTATTAAGTGTTTACTATACGCCAGGACTTGTGCCAAACATCTGGCATCTCATTTAATCCTCACAACTACTAAAGGTACTATTGGCATTCCCATTTTACATATGAGGAAACTGATTAACAGAGAAGTTATGCAATTTACAAGAGCTAAAAATGACAGAATCCTGGGATGACCCCATAACCATTTAACTTCAAAGATCAAACGCGTTAACAATGATGCTGTATTATCAGGAACAAGACTACTTTAGTTTCGCTGCCTTTCTTCTCCATAGAAAGTATCTGAAGATCACAAACTAATAGGATCTATGAAAATAGGAGAGTGGGCATCTTTTCATATGCCTGCTGGCCATCCGTATATCTTCTTTGGAGAAATCTCTGTTCAGATCTTTTGCCCATTTTTTAATTGGGTTGTTGGTTTTTTTGCTGTTGAGATGTATGAGTTCTTTGTATATTGTGGATATTAACCCCTTATCTGATATATGGTTTGCAAATATCTTCTCCCAATTGTTAGGTTGTCTTTTCGTCTTGTTGATGGTTTCCTTTGCTGTGCAGAAGTTATTAGTTTGATGTAGTCCCATTTGTCCATTTTTTCTTTTGTTTCCCTTGCCCAATCAGACATGGTACTTGAAAATATGCTGCTAAGACCGATGTTAAAGAGCGTACTGCCTATGTTTTCTTCTAGAAGTTTCATGGTTTCGGGTCTTACATTCAAGTCTCTAATCCATTTTGAGTTTATTTTTGTGCATGGTGTAAGGGAATGGTCTACTTTCATTCTTTTGCATGTGGCTGTCCAGTTTTCCGAACACCATTTATTGAAGAGAGTCTCCTTTCTCCATCATATGCTCTTGGCTCCCTGGTCGAATATTAGCTGTCCATAAATGTGTGGGTTTATTTCTGAGCTCTCAGTTCTGTCTCATTGATCTGTGTGTCTGCTTTTGTGCCAGCTATCCCACTGCTGGGTATTTATCCAAAGAACTTGAAAACGCAAAGGCATAAAGATACTTGCACCCCTATGTTCGCTGCAGCATTATACATAATAGCCAAGACCTGGAAGCAACCTAGGTGCCCATCAAGGGACGAATGGATAAAGAAGATGTAGTATTTATACACAATGGAATCCTACTCAGCCATAAGAAATGATGAAATCTGGCCATTTGTGACAACATGGATGGTCCTTGAGGGTATTATGCTGAGTGAAATTAGTCAGAGGGAGAAAGTCAAATACCGTATGATCTCACTCATAAGTAGAAGATAAAAACAAGGACAAACAAACACACAGCAATGGAGATTGGATTGGTGGTTACCATAGGGGAAGTAGAGGGGGAGGGCAAAAGGGGTGATTAGGCTCACATGTGAGGGGATGGACTATAATTAGTTTTTGGGTGATGAACATGATGTAATCTACACAGAATTCAAAATATATTATGATGTACATCTGAAAGCTATACAATGTTATAATCAATCTTACTGCAATTGAAAAAATAAAAAATTAAAAAAAAAAAAAGAAAATAGGAGAGTAGGAACTCTCTCTCCAGCTCCTAGAAAGCCTCAGGATTACTGAAAGGGGCACCAAAAGGCACTTTATTTGGCTTTCCCCTTAATACAGAAATTTCATGTACAGCTTTTGACATACACTTCTAGTGACAGGAAGCTCATACCACCTCTTGAGATAGCCTTCTTCATCACTGCTCAGCTCCCATTTTTGTCCCCATAGGAGATAAAAATCTGCTTCTCTTTATTTCTACCCAGTACTCTAATTCTATTCTCTTGAAACATCCAAAACCCGCTTGGTCCTCTAGTACCATGACAGGCTTTTAGAACTTTTAAAACTCTTTCCTGGATGTTGTCTACAGAGTAACTAGTCTAGTTCTCCTAGGCTAACACTGAACCGTGACCATGCCCTCCCTGAATCAGAAGCTGCAATAGACACTCCTTCATCTAGTGCTCTAGTCAGGTGATTAGTTTTTGCCTTTATCCTGGTCCCTTTCCTGTTCTTTATCATTAACATCTATCTCTCTGTCTGTTGCCTTGACCCTTCTCAGAGCTATCTCCATGTCCCATAGCCATGATATAAGGACAGATGTGACTACTTGATGTCAGAGGGCAAAGGTGGACAGGCTCTGGTGAAACTCTAAGAAAACAGACGTCCTAGAAGATTTCAGATGAGAGTCCTGGTCATCTGTGCAACTCCTGTGTATTCAGAATCCTTTTACTCTGAATAAAGGCACTGAAACAAGGCAGCAGGGTGCTGCCCTGTATCCCCCCAGTCTTCTGCCTAGGACCTGTATATCACTTAATTTCTGTGGGTACTATCTTCCCAGGACCCTGCCTCTTCCTCTCTACATTACTTCATTCCCATCCTCATCCCCCTGCCCCAAGCTCATTTCAGATACATTCCCTTAGACAAAGGGGCTCTACCTTGGATGTGTTCAACATGCTCACACCATCTCCATTCTCACTGTTGAACCTTTATTCCCTCCTCATTCCCCTCAACCCCCAGATCTGACACGCTAGACCAGTCATTCTTCTTCTTGGTCCTGCTTCCCCTGTTAACTTCCTGCTCACTCCATCTTCTCCTAAACTTGGCCTTCCAAGCCTGCCACACAATGATGGAGTTCATTTTAAGGGCTTGATGGGGCATATTCTAACAAAATATTCAGAGTACCCTACGTATTAGTCTAATTTATAAACGAGGGCATTTGCAAGTCAGAACGGTTTAAGTGACTTGCCCAATGTTACATAGTTTAAAACGACAGCACTAGGATTTGAACTTTTGACAGATCAAAAAAGCTTTAAGGTATTTTACTATCTAGTTATGTTCCATTTGTCAAAGTCCCTTTTAATGTGCAGTGCCCAGACCTGAATAAAGCTTAACTGTAATTTTTAGAATGTATATGAGTGTACTGAAGTGCAAAAACATCTGTGCCAAACCAAAAAGAAATGACTTCTTCAGTTTTATTCAAAATGCAATGACCTTTCATGCCAGGTCTTTAAAAAATAAAAACAAAACGACATTCAAGAAGTCATTACAGCTTCCTCACCAAGGAAATTCATTTGAAATTTCAGGTATAAAGTCGAATCCAATTCCATAACCCTATTTAATTAAGTAATCCTCAGCACTTTCTACTGAGGATTTGCTCTCCTTCCTGACTTCCCAAAGGGCTGATTAGATTTTGTAAATTTAATTTGTTAACAATTTCCAGAATCTTTCCTCTATTCTCAGCCAGAAAGAGGATACATGTATGTAGGGGATAGAGGTAGAGAATCTCATGTTATTAAAAATCAATGAGTGAAAAAAAAAAAAAATACAGTGAGTATTCACTCCAGTGACAACAAAGAGGAGAGCACAGTAACACCTCAAATCCCCCAAGAAATGCTGTCCACCAAGGGGCTCCCTCAATATTAAAAGCCAAAGGCTCGAGCAGAATGACTGCTAATCTACAACTACATTTGTGCAAATGAGATATAGTGTGAGTGAGAGTTGTACTTAAGAAGATTCCTTACCAAAATATAAAATGCAGATGAGATGTTCAATTGCAACATAATTTACATGGAATCAATGTCATTCATTCATTATTCTACGTGAATTTTATAAAATTATATGTCCATATGGAATCTCAAAGGACCCTGAATAGCCAAAACAATCTTGAGAAAGAAAAATAAAAGCTGGAGGCCTCACAGTTTTTGTACAGTACACAGTACAAAGCTACAGTAATCAAAACAGGATGGTACTGGCATAAAGAAAGACATATAAGCTAATGAAATGGAATAGAAAGCCCAGAAATAAACCTCATGTATATTATGAAATAATCTTTGACAAGGGTGATAAATCTACACAATGGGGAAAGGACTGTCTCCTCAACAAATGGTGTTGGAAAGACTGGATATTCACATGCCAAAGAATGACGATGCACTCTTATTTTAACACTATATGTAAAAACTAACTCAGAATAGATTAAAGACCTAAACATAAGACATGAAACTATAAAACTCCTAGAAGAAAACATAGGGGAAAAGCTTCATGACATTGGAATGGGCAATGATTACTTGGAATGACATCAAAAGCATAAGCAATGAAAGTAAAAACAGACAAATGAGACTATGTGGAACTTAAACTTCTATGCAGCAGAAGAAACAATCAACAGAGTGAAAAGGCAACCTGTAGAATGGGAGAAAATATTTGTAAAAAATCTATCAGATAATATTCAGAATATATAAAGAATTCCTACAACTCAATAACAAAAAAAAATAACCCAATTAAAAAATGAACAAAGGATTTGAATAGACATTTCTCCAGAGAAGATATAACAATAGCCAACAAGCATATGAAAAGACGCTCAACATCACTAATCATCAGGGAAATGCAAATCAAAACCACAATAAGACACCAGCTCACACTCAACAGAATAGCCACTATCAAATAAAACAGAAAATAACAAGGGCTAGTGAGGACGTGGAGAAATTAGACCCCTTGTACACTGTTGGTGTTGGGATTATAAAATGGTGCAGCTGCTATGGAAAACAGTATGGAGGTGCCTCAAGAAATTAAAAATAGAACTACCAGATGATACAACAATCTCACTTCTGAGTATATATCCAAAATAACTGAAAACAGAAGAGATATTCGCATACCCATGTTTATTGCAGCAGTATCCACAAGAGCCAAGACGTAAAAGCAACCTCAATGTCCATCAATGGATGAATGGATAAAGAAAATGTGCTGTATATATACAATGAATTATTATTAAACTTTAAAAAGTAAAGAAATTCTATCATATGCAACAAATGGCTGTACCTTGAGGACATCATGCTAAGTGAAATAAGTCAGTCTCAAAAAGACAAATACTGTTTGATTCCACTTATGTGAGGTATCTAAAGTAACCAAACTCACAGAAACAGAAAGTAGAGTGGTGGTTGCCAGGGGCTGGCCGAGGGGAGTGTGTGGGAAAACAAACTTGCTATTCAATGGGTAAAGTTTCAGTCATGCAAGATGAAAAAGTTATAGAGATATGTTGTACAACATTGTGTATCTACCTAACATAGTGTACTACATTAAAAACTGTTAAAAGGGTAAATTTATGTTATGTGCTTTTTATAACAGTAAAAAAAATTATATATATATATATATATATAGTACACCAATCATGATGCTTAGCACTGGAACTACAACTATAAGCAAAGTGACTTGAGGAATCATGGGGGAAGAGCAAGGTAGGCAGGGACATGGGAGTAGAAAACAGTAGCAGATGGGAGTGTAGAAGCCATTTTAAATAGAACAGCTTAAGTAAAGGTACTAGGTAAGAGACAGCCTAGTATATTGAGCCTACTGTATACAGTTTACTGTTGGTGGAGAATAAACTAAAGAACCAAATCTTGGAGGGACGTGTAGACTTTGTTAAAGAGTATGGTCTTTATTCCATATACAATTAATAACCACTGATCTATTTTAAGCAGGGATGAGTCATACTTAGATTTATGTTTTAGAGAGATTTTACAGGAAAGGGATGTGAGGAGGACAAGGCTTAAAGCAGTGAGACCAGTTTGGAGAATGTTTCAACATCCAGGTGAGAGATAATAAGAGACGTAGTTTAGAGGTAGTATGAATAAACAGTATGGGGTAGATTAAGAAATACCTAGAAGACAAATCTGGCAGACTTGATAATTCAGATGTGAATCTAAAAGAAAAGTTGAAGGCACATGTTTTTAGCTTGAGTAATTAGGTGGACAGCGATGCAAAAAAAAAAAAAAAAAAAAAACAGAGCACACTGGAAGAGGAAGAACAGATTTGAGGTTAAAGTAAATGAGTTCAGCTTTGGACATGTTAAAGATAAGGTATAATAGACATATAAGCATTAATATCTGAAAGGAATTTGGATATATGGGTCCGGAGCTCAAGAGAAGATCTGGTTAGGGGAAAATAGACTTTAGAATAAACCACGTATTACTGACATTTGAAATTACAAAAGATGATAAAATTCAATGATAAAGAGGAGTAAAAGAACAGTGAGTCAAGAAGAAAAATTTGAGGAACATCAACACTTAAGGAGAAGGCAGAGGAAGAGGACTTACAAAGGAGAGCAATAATGAAGTGATGGAGGGTGGGAGGAAAGTCAAAAGAATGTATTCTCACTGAAGCCAAACAATAAAAAATGTTGAGAAGGATAAGACAAAAGGTATCCAATTCTAGAGTTCTTATAAGATAAAGACTGAAAATATCCCTTATATTTGGCAATTTGGTAATTAAGAAGCCTTTGGTAACCTTAACAAAAGCAGATTCAGAAGAGATCTAGAAATGACAGCCAGAATTCAGTGGATTGAGGACTAAATGAAAGATGAACCAAGATCCATGCACCTCTTCAGTGATCTCCAAGGGGCGAGAGCTAGGAGACACAGGGCACCAAGGAAGAGACGTATCTGAAGATTGGGAGTGACTTCATCAAACATCACATGATCATTTCCCCTAATGATTATGATCTAACAGCCTCTCCTAAGCCCTATTCACCCCCAACTCCACTGCCATAGTGAGCCTCAGAATGAAAGGCTGCAAATCTCTAATAAATCAAATCCTTAACTTCTTTTGGATGATAGATTCCTTTGAAATGGTGATATAATGTTTACATTCAAAACTTTAGATACAATTTCAGGAGG
Organism: Equus quagga; assembly: GCF_021613505.1. Taxonomy (NCBI): domain Eukaryota; kingdom Metazoa; phylum Chordata; class Mammalia; order Perissodactyla; family Equidae; genus Equus; species Equus quagga. Next base: position 9,699,825 of record NC_060271.1, on the reverse strand, counting down.
TTCAAAGACCCTGTGAAACAGTGTGCCTTTATACACTGTCAAGAACCTCTTCTCTGGATAATGTCTCAAGATAAAGCAAATGATAATAATAGTTATTATATGAGTATACTAACAATATGCATTTCTATTTGATACTTAATAATGTACAACATGCTTTCAGGTTTTTTCTCTTATTTCATCCTCCCTAAACTCCACATTTTATAGATAAGGACAATGACGTCACTCACTTACTGCTAGTGACAAATACAGAATGTGATTCCAGGTCCCTGACTCCAAATCTCCTGCACAGACACTTGGAAGCTTGTCACAGTGCCTGGTGAGCTGTGAGTGCTATTCAGATGTGGGCACGCATCACTGCTGGAACTCACATCTGTACAGCTTTGCTAATGGCACCATAGACTCGAGGAGACAAAGTGATTTCCTCACACAGCTAGCGAGTGGCACAGATCTTGTCTCCTGATGCTTTACTGCAAAATCTTTTCCTTCTCCTGGGCACGACTTCTCAGAGAGGAGCACTGGATTACTGACCTTACTAGGCTGGTTCTTCTCTGCTCTGAGCATCAAGATATTGAGATATAAACCACAGGCCAGATCAACTCTATCTTTTCCATGCCTCTTATCTCCTCATAGACCCAGAATTTTGATTGAATAGCTTCCTGAAATTTCATTTCTTCTTGCTCCCCAACATGGCTTTAATTTATCGCCAAAGTGACTCCTTGGAAGTTCTGTATTTCCTCTTTCAAGGACACAGAGGAGGGCAGCATAGAATTTTCCCTTCATAAATAAGGCTGCTCTTTTTCTTCATTGTCCCCTGTGTCCCTTAAACAACCTCCATCCATCTATATTTAGCTCTTATTGATTCTCGCTTAACTGTCTTTTTCCTCCCGGACTCTGGAAAACACTTCGACTCTGTAGAACCTGAGTGTATGTCTAACTTCCTCTGACCACATGACTAAACAAACCATAGGCATGTGCAGGATAAACACTCCATCCTGCCTCTGCCCCCAGGATCAGTCTCAGTAGAAAAATGGGGCAGGGGTAGAAGTAGGGAGGTGGAATTCCTGTTTATAAGGGTATTGGACTGGGAGTCAAGAGACCCTGGCATAAGCCCCAATTCCAGCTTGTCCTAGTGGTGTAATCTTGGATGAGTCCCAGTTACTCTTAGGGCTCAGGTTCTTTGTCTAAAAAACAAAGGGGTTTGTACTAGGTGATCCTAAAAGCTTTTTTATATATATATTTTTTTGGTGAGGAAGATTGGCCCTGAGCTAACATCTGTTGCCAATCTTCTTTTTGCTTGAGGAAGACTGTCCCTGAGCTAGCATCTGTGCAAATCTTCCTCTATTTTGTATGTGGGGTGCCACCACAGCATGGCTTGATGAGTGGTGTGTAGGTCTGCACCCGGGATCTGAACCTGCAAACCCCAGGCCACCGAAGTGGAGCATGTGAACTTAACCACTATGCCACTTGGCCAGCTCCCCTTTTATGTCTCCTTTCACAAATTGTATTTTATGTTGGTTATATATCCACTATATAATATTAATACAATGCAAAGTTATAAATAAATGAAATGAAATGGAAAATCTCTTCACAGATATATTTATCATTCTGATGATCTTGTGACTGAATTCCTGGATCTCTACAAACCTCCAAGGACCTTGTACCTTCACATTAGAAAAGAATCCTTGCTTTGATTTAGCTATGGAGCAAAGCAACTAGGAAAATAAAGTTAATCTGGCAGAATGAGGAGGCCATCCAGCCTTAGACAAGGAAAGCAGAAAGGAAGATTTAGGAAGTCAGTTTTGGCATGAACCAAAGGAAGGAGAAAACAGGCCCAGTTTAGAGAAGTGTTCAAAGCCACTCAGTACCTGGGTTAAGAGAAGTGGTCAAGGAGGGGTCGAGAAACATTGGTCAGAGGGACACATGCATGTTTTGGAGGAAAGGAGAAAGTTTTGCAGCTTTCATAATCAGCTTTTCCGTTCTTGTATCTTGGGCTCTGATCCCTGAAGGGAGACCAGAATAAACGCACTGAACTCCAGCGACTGGTTCTGAGATTTGGAAAATCTCTGACCATTGGGATGGCCCTAGGAGAGGGAAGAGCCTTAGAAATGAAAGGTCTATTACAATTATTATCACTGTTGTTATTATTACTATTATTACTTCCTCCATTGCCTACTTTTCTTAACTATTCTCTTCTCCACGTCTATTTTTTATCTCTGCAATTAGGGCTTTGACTGCTCCCAAACACAACCCGCTTCCCCGACACTTCCCTTACACATATTCTTTTAGCGCATTAATAGAAATAGAGTGTCTACAACGAAGAAAATGAAGGTTCTGCTCCAACCTTCCTCCAGTAAGTAGGCTTTAGGCCTGGCATCCATATCTGGGTCCCACACTGCAAGTATGTCACTGACAAAAAGTCCATCGGAGATGACCAAGATGGGGATGGGTCTGGAGGTCAGTACATTCTGGAAAGAGTAGAAAGTATCGGAAAAATAATAGCCCCAAAAGAACTGGAACAAACGGGTGGAAATTTTATAAAGAGCATTCTGAGTATTAGACTTTGGCTGGAAAGGAAGAGGAGGGCGCAGGAGTCTGGTAGGTGGAACGGAACTGGAGTAAGAAACCTATTCAGTGGATTGTTCCCTCCTCTTTCTTCTCCAGCCCATACAGAACTGATGACTTCAAGATCAACGCACTATTCCTAGGAGAAAAGAAAACTCTGTCATGGTTCCTGCAGGTATTGTTATCTGAGATGGCTGAATCCAGCCAAAATGACTAGGAATGGTCTCAGGAGTCTCTGAGCAGGGGTGAGCTGTAATACAGGTGTGGGATGATGACCTTGTCATTGGACCATTCTAGCCGAACACAGCTAGAGTGGGGTTTACGAATGGCAGTATCCAACTTCTCTCACCCCATGCTGTATAACCAATTGATTTAGCAGAACTGATTGACTGATAAGACAGATGGAAAGGCAGCTCAAAAGGCAGAATGATGCTCCTTTGAGGGAGATCAAAAGCCAGGATGGTGCTCCATTACATTCATGCTCCCATTCCAAACAACAGCCAGGAACCACACAAAAGAAGCCTCTTTTACACATATACTCACCATTAACTGCATCTCTTCTTGCTCCTTCTGACCCTGGACTCTCTTGGCCACTGACTTTACCATGCATCCTCTTGATGTTTTCTTTTACTGTATACTATCCTTTTCTCTCCAACTCTTACTAGTACTAGTATAATAAAGATAATAACACTATAATTTTTAGATCATCTAGCTTGCTCTATGGCTTCTTCTGAGTGACTATATGTGTATATGTGTGTGTTTATATATATATTTTTGTTGTTGTTAGTACCATCCAGTTGATTTCACCTCCTAGTGACCTATGTACAGCAGAGCGGAACCCTGCCTAGTCTTTTTGCTCCATCCTCTCACCTTCTGGGGCTATATCAAACAGTACTTTGCTGCTATTCATAGGGTTTTCATTGCCAATTTTTTCAGAAGTGGGTGGCCAGGTCCTTATTCCTACTCTGTCTTAGTCTAGAAGCTCCAGTGAAACCTGTCCATCTTGGATGACCCTGCTGGTATTTGAACAACCTGTGGCATAGCTTTCAGCATCACAGCAACATACTGCCATCACAGTATGACAACTGACAGACAAGTAGTGTGGTTCCCTGACAGGGAAATGAACCTGGGCCACTGTAGTGAGAGTGCTGAATCTTAACCACTGGACCATCAGGGCTGATATATATATATTTACTTATTTACTTACCTATTTAATTCTTAGACTATCATATCTTTGAGATGATTCTGGTGTTAACTCTGTTTTCAGATGAGGAAACAGGCTAGGAGAGATTTGGCACCTGCCCCAAGTCACACAAGCAGAAAGTGGCAGAGCCAGGTTTCAAAACAGATCATCTCTCTGACTTGAAAGCCCATGCTTTCCACCCCCCCCCCCCCGAGCTACAATGTCTAACTAATTATTTACTTCTTCTCAGTAATAATTCTGATGATTTTTGCTTCTCCTTCTAGATGATGTCACTTCCTTAGGCTGCCTTGGCTGACACTTGAAGTCCTGCCCTATCAGCAGTGCTCCCCGATCAGCTCACCGCTCCCCTCTTCTTCTCCAGCTTTGCAGGCAGTTCACAGACAACAGGAACTGAAGAGCTGGAAATTAGAGGAATTCAAGACAGATTTTACAGCACCAAGCTGTCCCTTTTGTGGACATGTGATGCCTATCTCAGAGAAGATGCATTCTTGTTTATTGCCTAACATGGCGGATGGGAGGATTCTAAGAATTTGGCATCACCCCCAGAGATCTTTCTCTTCTCATCTTACCACAGTGCATCTGTCCCACAGGGCTGCTGGTTTTTTAAGCAATGAGAAGATTTACTTAAGCTATAAAAATAAAGTTAATTCAAGTCATTGTTCCAAAAAACCTCAGAACAGGGTCACGCCTGATTTGGCTTCCAAGGAGAGAAACTTGTTCGTGATATGTCAGAACTCAGCTCTTGTTGGACCCACACATGTGTGCAGGCACGCACATTCACAAATACACACACACACACACACACCTCCCAACCCTGAAGCTATTTTTCAAGAAAACAAGATGAAGAGAATCTTATTCCCAGAAGCAGTGAGTGAGTCAGTGCTGGGTAGAACAACTAAGCAGACAGTCCTAGTAGGATGAGTGCCAGGGCACGTGAAAAACGAAAGCAGCGGGCTCAGCCATGGGGGCCTTGGAAAGTTGCCTGGGACCTTGGAAACCATTTTATCCAGCAGTACTAACACATATATTCCCATAATTTAAAATGTTCCATTAGTTTAATATTTTGAAACAACTCAAACAAATGATTAAGAAATTAACTTTAGATATTTCTGACCCTATTAAAAAAATGAAACATATATCATCTCAATCTGAGATCATATTAGGCAAATGGGTTTGAAATGAAACTTAGATCATGTTTTCAAGTCAGGGAGCAAAGGAATCCTACAGATGACATAGTAACTTTCTAACTGTCCAGAAGTAATTTTCTTCCTGAACAATATTTTGGTTAAAGGAAATATTTCTACTCTCAATTTTGTTCACTCTCTGCTGGACCTCTGAAAACATCAAGTTTACAATGAAAGGCCCAGATGGATACCAAAGTCCAGAAGGGGAAGGGTGGAGCAGGAGCTTCTTTTCCCTCATTCTCCACACCTTATTTCTATTGATATAGCAACAGATATTTAATAATGGAAGTATAATAAAGGACATTGTGTTAAGCATGCAAAATCTTACCTCTGCAAACGAGTAATCTGCAGGGCATGATCAGAGAAGAACTGGTTGCCCAGTGGAGACTGTGAGCTGAGAACTGGTTAGAGATGAAGCAGAAGTGGTCAGCTGGGGTGAGCTGATAAGGACCTTGACTGTCGCGTCTACAAACAGGAAATTTAATTCTACAGGTGAAGAAAAACCTGGGGTGGGTTTTCGGAGAAGGATCAACAGGGTAGGATTTGTGTTTTGGATAGCTTCTATTAACAGTAGGTAGAGAATAGATTTGAAGGGGAGAAATTTAAAGAAGGGAAACCAAGAATAAGGCTGGTGCAATAATCCATGTAAGAGAATAAACTTCATGAGAGAACTTGGTATTCCCAATACTGTTATATGTATTCTTAGGAAATAAAATATAGGATGCGCTCAATAAATAGTTGTTAAGGAAAAAGTGACCTCCATTTATGTCTAGGAGGGAAGTGAAAGAGAGAAGGATTGGTTAGTGGGTCAGATTTGTGGCAAAGAGACCCCACTCATCCATAGGTTTCCAGATAACTTGTTTTCCAGATAATTACCCAGATTGTGCTGGCTAGCTGCCTAGATTAAGCTACTTTTTATTGAGTATCATTTCCAGACCCCCATGCTTAGCATCACTGTGCACACATGATCTCATTTAATCTCCTTAAAAAATAAGATCCCAGAAATTAGGTATCATTGTCCCCAATTTACATGTGAACAAAGTAAAGTATCTTCCTCAGGTCATGTAGCTACTAAGTTGCCCCAGGGTTTGATCACAAACCAGACTCTAAGCCCATGATGGCTCCACTATCCTCAGAAGAGCATGTGTCACTTGGCTTATTAAACAGGGGCTTTTATGTATCCAATTTCCAGACACATTCCAAAAGAGGCCTCTGTCTCACAGCCTCCACAAACAATAGCAGCACATTTTGAAAATTTGTGTAAATGTGTTTTTAATAAACTGCTCCAAAATTCTCTGTATGGCTTAATAAGCTTTCGTATCCTCAGGAGGCCTTATTAGATAAAGAAAAGATGTTTTAGAAAATCTCCCATCCCTAACTACTTGAAGAGGCATTAATCATTTTAAATCTCCCCCAAAATCATGGACAAAAAGTCATATTGTTAACTCTGGCTTAATGAATATAAACGCTGCCCCTTCCCTCGTGGAAGATCTTTGGATGAGCTTCCACAAATGCTGAACGTGAGGTGGACCCAGAAAATCCTCTACACAAATAACAGACTCTACCTAGCCCTGCTGCAAGTCCTATCTGGTTATAATTCTACCCTTTCCTTGCTCCAGCTTTCTCTTGCTAAAGTTATTTGAAAGTGTATTGCTTTTCCACCCTGGAAATGCTATTTTACACTCCTTTGTTTCTAATAGGCCCCTGGAAGTCGCAACATAATAGTCTATTCCTTCCAGATGTTGCCATTTCCTCTTCAGAAAATGAATTTTCCACCTATCATTTCAAAGTACTCTGCCTAATGGTGTCCTGCTATGGCCCAAGTGCATCCCCAGCACGCAGGCAAGATGTCTCTCAAGGACAAAAGCAACAACATTCCATCTAATCCATGTAATTGCTTTTAAAATGCCAATTGTTTTTATTAGTAGGCCTTCCACTGCTGTCATAAGATGATCACACTCTTTTTGAAATGTCTTATTTTCCATTTATATGTTGAGAAAATATTTCAAGTACAGAAATATTCAGTTGAGTTAGAAAGACAGTTCTCATTCATCCACAAACAACCCACAACTTCAGAATTTTGGGGAACTGAGAGAAAGAATAGACTAACACTTACTTTTGACAAAAGCCATAAGAAATAAAAAGGGTGTGAGGGAAATTGTCAACTAGTTGTGTCTACAGGATCACAACAACTCTTTGCTTATTTTATTTGTAAAATAGGGATTATAATGCTCATATTACAGGCTTTTATAAAAATTAAATATTACATATGAAAATGCCTGGCTCAGTTTTGGTAACTAAAAAAGTTCAACAAATACCTGTAGTAGTAATAGTAGCAGGTGTTGTTATTGCTGTCAATATTTCTAGGGAAACATTAAACCTCCATTTTTTGTTTATCAACCATTTACTGATCATATATGACACAGTCCCCCATGGAAGAAGCTGTCAGTGTAGCGGGGGAGACAGACAAGTAAACACTTAACTACTATGCAATGTAACAACTTTTGTAATAGAAGTACTGCTCTATGAACACAGATGTAGCAATTTAATCCCTTACATTTACATCGTATTTTACAGTTTTCAAAGCTATTCCCTCACAACTGCCATTTGAAGTAGCTGTAAAACTACCCAGTTTTACAGATAATTATCATCATCATCATCCTCCTCCTCCTCACCCTGGCAGCAACCATTTGCTACATGACTACTATGCCAGGCCCTGGGCTAGGAGCCTTACATGTATTATGTCACTCAAGCATCACAAGAAACCTGCAAAGTAGTTACTTTTGATTCCCATTCTACAGATGGTGAAACTAAGATGCAATGAGTTTTAGTGACTTCCCCTAGTCGCACAACTAGTAAGTGACGTAGTCTGAACACGGACACAAATCTCACTGCCTCTAAGTCTAGGTCTTTTCTCCATTCACAGTTGAGTTATAGAGAGAAAGCAGCTCAGAGAAAATGACACTGGGGATCAGGAAGAAAAGAAAATTTTTCTCTCAATGTGATCTAATATATCCATCTTGAATAAACAATGCAAAAGAGAAGCTGACAATAATACCCTGATCTCTACAGTAGATGTGGAAGTCATGCCTCTTCTAGATTTGTCCCATTAGTTTTCTGCCATTCAACAAAGCTACGGCATATCAACAGGTAACAAAAGGCCTTTGGAGAAGCTATTACAGGATAGGCTATAGTTGAGTTTTAACACTGACTTTGCCAATTCTGTCATACAATCTTTCAGAAATTATATTGGCCAGTCAGAATATAGAATAGATAACTTTCAGATGGCTTCCAGCTAAAACCAAACGTTTAAACAAGCTGCTAGCCCTTAGACAGGAAAGCTAAAAGTGTTAAGGAAAATCCTTAATTATATTACTGCAAACTAAATCAAGACAAGAAGAACACATCTTCATTATAGGAACCTGGTAGTTCAGAGATGATCCACAACATTCTCTCAGATCACTGAAGACCACTTACCCTCATTTCTGCCAAAGGTTGGCTCCCTAAGGTAACAATTATGTTGCTTAATTTGGCCTTGTAGAAAGTCCTGTATGAGAAATTTCTACCAGGTGAAAAACTTACTCCCCAAGGAATTAACGTATGTCTTTCTTTCTGACAGTAAGAATTATGTAACCTATCATGTTGCCTTTAGTCCTTGGCAGCCAGAAAACTTATAACCCATTTTCCTATTAATTCACAGCAACAAGGTTAATTGTAAGGTTAGTATTTTTCCTCGTCATTCTTGTTTCTAGTAGGGCTCCATTTTAAAAACAAGGGATAACAAAAGCATGTATTTATAATAATTATTCTATCATTTTATAAAATAAAGGATACAGTCTCATTTATTCCAGATCCTAAATTTATCATTGGTATGTGAACATCATTCCTTCTTTCAAACAGTTACGATGTACCATGCTTTATCTATGCTGAACACTGCCCCTGTCCCCCAGTAGTAGGGAAGGTTAACAGATAAAATACAATGTAACCATTACTACTAGTACTACAATGTGATAATTCCTACAATTATTTGTAAGCCATACAGAATGGGTATCTAATATGTCCCTTCACATCTATATGTACCATAGGCTTGATTTCTTGATGGGCAGAGAAATGCCAACTGCCCGATTAATGTGGCTTTCTGAAATGTATCTTGGAAATTTAAGAACTTTGGAGCTGTGAGAGAATTAAGAGGTTTTAGATCTGGACGGATCAGTGTAAACAACTCCTTAGAAAGGCCTCTCTGTCACCTGCAGTCCACAGGGATCTCTCTCCAGCTCTGCATCCTGAGGTGTTCCCTCCAGATCAGTCACAAAAGGCTCTGATCATCTGATGCAGCCAACCATAGGAGAGAGGTCCTGTGTCCCCAGCCTGGGGGTGAGCCCTTAAGAGCTTAGGTTTCCTTTACTTTGTACACCAAGAACATTTAATCAAGCTTCTAAATTCATCTTAGTTTAACAATCATGTGTTAAGCTCCTATTTTTTTTCCTGGAAGCACAGAAATAAATAAGACTCTCTATTCAGAGTTCAAGATTGGTTGGGGAGATAGACATATAAATGATTTAATATAGTACATGAATTATGGTGATACGGGTGTGTCCAGGGTGTCTGGCCCATGGTAGGGCTCCTAATTTGTTTGGAAAAGAATTTCAGTGATGCTGGCCAATGGAAAGTGGGAGGAGACAAGGAACAGGAGGAAAAGAGGTTGAGGAATTACCGAGTTACATACTTACCATCCAGTACACAATGCCAAGGTGGTACTAGAGTGATAGAGGCAGAATTTTGTCCCAGGGACCCAATGTGGCAAGCAAGTGGCGTGGACATGAGATCCACATAGCAGGTGAGCATAAATCAAGCAGGCAGTAGAGATTCTGGGAGACCAGTTCCTTCAGGCCAGAGCAGAGAGAAGACTCTGCCTTTCTAGGGGATGGGATTGACGAGGTCAGTGTCAGAACTCCAGTCAAGCTGGCTGGGATTCAGAGTTGAGCACCAGTCTTATCTAGTCCTAGTGGGAAACTAGAGTGCTGGACAAATGAAACTGAGGCATAAGTCCAGCTGTTTGTGGTAGAGAAAGGCCCTCCTTGACCATGCAAGTTGCTGAGGCTCCCACCTCCCCACCTCCCTGATGCACTGAGGACTATGCTGATAAGTAGCAAGACTAATTTTAGATACCATCTGCTGGTAGTCTGGGACTAGTAATAAGCCTCCTGTTTGGAGAAAGATTGGCATAGGGTCTTGATCTGAAAGTCTGGAGATTCAAGAGGTAGAGAAGGGATAAATGCAGTATTAAATATATTTGTTGTTGAAACATTTTTGAAGGTTGGAAAAAAGTGATTCTCCGCTTCTTGTCTATCAAGACAAAGGGGAGTCATCTTTTTTCTCATTTGTCTGAAGTTATCAGCAAGAGGCATCATTATTCATTGCCATTTTTGTAACTTGAGTGTCACATAACTATTGTAATAGAAACTTGAGAATGTAAAAAATCTCACTCTATTTTTCTCCACTGAACTTTCCTCATCTTCTACGTATATGTAGATTCATGATTTTTTTTTTTCTCAGGAGACCACAAGGAACCTGTCAGAAACATTCCAGCATATGCAAATCCTAACTAGACAGACAAAAATAATCCTTGTTCTGTTCCTCACGTGCTCTGTGGGAGTTTGGCCTTGTTTTCATGATTGATCAGTTTTCATGCTACTTTTCAAAATCACTTTTCAGCTGGAAACACAAAGCAGAAAGCAAGAAGAGGAATGTCTAGGCCCATGCCGGTGAGAGAGCACCCAGTCCAGGGTGAGCCTTTTCAAAGCTTAGGAGTTTTCCTCCCGCACGTATTGGATGGTCACTATCAGGGCAGCTTTCCGCAGCATCCATTGTATGGGCAACAGGAGATGAAATTCCCCAGAGATGAACTGTGGATGAACAGGCTCTTTGTGCTTTTTTCTGGTTGATAGTACTTTTATGTCTAAATACACTGGATGGTATGTAAACTGCAAAAGCCCTGTCAGGATCCCTAACATCCTCAGGACTCGTTTCCCTTTATTCCCAAGAGTTTGTAGTGCTTTTGGCCCTTCCTACTGGGCAGTTTCTGCACTCTTCTTCAGGAGCTCTCTCTATGTCTAACTTCAAGGAAGAACCTTCATCATCACTCTGGACTCTTCGGAGAGATCCCCCTCTTTGCCCAGCTCCAGGTACAAGGTGCTCCTTGTATGTAAGCCATAGGAAAGATAATCCACTGCCGTGAAGCACTGTTCTAGAAACAATCACTTCAAAATATTACTTTTTCTGGGTTTCATCTCCTCTTCTCCATCTTCACACCCACTGCCTTTGTCCAAGCTTTATCACCTCTTATCTGTATTATTCAAGCAGTCCTTTAACTTGCCTTCCTGTGGCCATTATCTTCCCTTCTGCCTGCTTCCCCAATCTCTTCCTCCCCCCATCCCAAGCTTCTTATTCACTATCCCATTGATAGTGATTCCAAAGTACAAATACGAAAATGTAACTTGCTCAATTAAAAAATCAGAATCACCCTTCATTAAATGCTAAGGAGGAAAGGTGAAAGGGAAAATAGCAACATTTTTGAGCATTTGCAATTTGTCAGACTCTGTGCTGGATCGTGTTATAGACATTACTGCCCTATATCCTCACCACAATGCTTCAACAATAATGTATTATTACCTCTCATTTACTGTGAGGAAACTAAGGTTCACGGAGCTTATATAATTTGCCCAAGGCCATTTGACTAGGAGATTCAGTACACAGCATCTAAGGTCTGCAGGTGTATATTGACTTCTATTACTTTGCCACTATCAATTCTAGGTTCTGGAGGCATAGAGGTGAATAAGATACCTCAGCATGTCTGACTCGAGGAGCCCACAATGGAGGGGACACTCCTGCCCACCGCAAATTACAAGACAGGGTGAAAATTAAAGGCTGAGTGGCAAAGTCAGGGTTTGCACTTACGTCTCTCCCAATTAGACCACTGATTGCTGATTTTTGCAAAGATGAAAAACTGTTGAACGTTAAAACTTTCCTCAAACCTTCAGATCATGGGATTTGTATTTTTACTCAAGAACTATGCAAGGGCAAAAAGTTATAATGAATTTGGTGAAGCTTTCAAATGAATTCGCATTTTATTAGTCACAGCAGCAACAATGTCCATTTGAATTCGCCTCTTTGTGGTCAGTGTACAGACAGTGAGTACACAGCCACATCTGAATTTGGGACCCCTCTGCAGTAACCCTGTAGCTCTCCCTGGGTCCTCAGCCCATACGTTGGGAATGAATGTCAGCCGTATAACCTCCTCTGACACAATATCCTTCCTAACAGGGTTCTGCACTGTTGACAACTAGAAAGCCAGGGTGAAACATGCTTGTGTGGAGGTCAGGTAAGCATGCGCCTTGGTGAGACTTGGAGAGTGATGAGAAACCTTTGATCCCTCATCTAGGCCATCTGGATATCCACGCACAGGAAAGGAAGAAGTAGAGAGGGCGGGGACTACCACTTCTTAGCGTCTGCTCTGTGCTGGCCACATAATTTGTAATCTAAAAGTCACATTGCATCTGGTATTTAAAGCCAGAGATTTTTCTGAGAATCTTGCTTCTCCACCCTTTTAACGTGAGTGCCAGCCTTCCCCTTCCTTCACCCTGCCTACCTTCTTCCTTATTTTTCCTAAAAATACTTTGCTCTTTTACATCCCAATGTCTCTGCTAAAGATGTTATTCTGTCTGGAAAATGCAGGACTAGCTCCCATTTTTTTATCCTCTTTTTATTTTTTTTTAAAGATTGGCACCTGAGCTAACATCTGTTGTCAATCTTTTTTTCTTTTTCTTCTTCTTCTCTCCAAAGACCCCAGTTCATAGTTATATATTCTAGTTGTGAGTGCCTCTGGTTGTGCTATGTAGTATGCCACCTCAGCGTGGCTTGACAAGTGGTGCCATGTCTGCGCCCAGGATCTGAACCGGCGAAACCCTGGGCTGCCGAAGTAGAGCGTGCAAACTTAACCACTCAGCCACAGGGCTGGCCTCCTATTTCTTTACCCTGCCAAACTCTCTCATGCTTCAAGATCCAACTCCACTCTGAAGCTATCCCAAACCTATGCAAGAAGTTGTTCTCTCTCCTTTATGCTCCCACCACATTTGATTTGTCTTTCCTTTATAGCACTGAGCACATTATATTTGTCTACATATGTGTCTTCATCACTGGCCTATGTTCTTTTGGCAGCTGGGAGTGCCTCTTATTTCTCTTGAATCCCCACCTTGTAGTATTACGCCTGGAACATAATATGCACTCAATAAAAGGCAATTGAATGATAAATAAACAAATACTGCTTAACAATCCTTGGTTGTATGTGTCAATGCTGACATTCTTTTCTGAAATCATCTACTTCAAGTTTGGTGGATGTATTTCAGCTTTTGGTCCTGTCATTTGTCACTTTCTACCCTACTCATCTGCTGAGATGATCATAAAAACCCAGGATATTAGTGTTGGAAGAGATCTTAAAAGCCATCTAATCCGATCTTCCTACTAGAGCAAAATCCTCTTTCTGTGATCAGGAGTCATTTACTCTCTGAGTGAATATCTCTAGTGATAGTGAATTCACTGCCTTATAAGGGAATTCAATTATTCTTTAACAATATTAATTATTAGGAATGTAAAACTATATCTTTCTATCATTTCTCCCTATTGTTCTTGTCCTCTGAAACTATATTACTTATATGTATCTTCTTCAAATGACATCCTTTCAGCTATCTGATGAAAGACTGAGAACCTAAGCAGTCACTTGCGTAAGGCATTCTGGGACTTCAGAAACCACTACTGGTTTCTGGGATCAAAGCTGAGGAGGCAAATTTAGCTGTAGAGGCAGCTGGCAGGGGCAGTCAGGTTCAGTGACCAAGAGATTGGCAAATAAGGGCTTAACCCTGGAAGGCACCAGGAATTCAGGTGACAGAGAGCAACAGAGGGAGCCTAGATGGCACTTTAAGCCGAAGGCAAGGGAGGCAGCATAGGCAAAAACATGATGTTAACAAAATCAGTCCAGCAATCTAGAAGGATAAAGTGCAAAAAGGGACATAGAGTGACAAATGTGAGGGTGGACAAGTAGTCAGAAAACTGAATGTCAGAAAGGCGTAGTGACTTGCCCAAAGTTACATAGTTAGATAGGGAAAGAGGCTGGCTCTAGCCAAGATCCTCAGGGTTCAAGTCATTTTTGCTAGTCAAATAGTCTTTATATCATCTCACGACATCTCCTGTCAGCTCCCCACTCAGTACAGCCAAAGCGATGATTCAAAAATGACCTTTTAGATTGAGTTTTGTTTCCTCACTAGAACCTTCACGTTGCAGTGGCCTCCTCCCAGGAGCCCCCATGACTGGCTCCTAAAACAGGTTTATACCACAAGAGTACGTGGGTCAGAGCTTTCAAGTCAGAGAGCTACCTGGAACTTTTTTCATTGGTTCTCTTTTATGTTAAACTTCAGGAAGTTCACCTTGATTACAACATCTCAGACGCATTCTCAAATAGCTACAGGCTTTGGTCTTAATGTCCTGAGCGCATTGTTCTTAGGGGTGAAATGAGCTGGAACTTAGAAACCAAAAAGATGAATCTCTCAAGAACTGAATTTTGCTTCCTTGTTCCCTCTTGCTTTTGCTGGTTACCCTCACCTCTATGAAATTGTTTCCCTGTTTCTTCAGTCCCTTTCCACCATTATGTGGTAGAATGAGCATGGACCTTGTCAACTTGAGGACATGGTTTGAATCCTAACTATGCTACTTGCCAGCTACCTTGCTTTGGGTAAGTTACTTAATCTCTTTGAGATTCAAGTGCTTCCTCAGTAAAAGAAGATAAGAATAGCTATCTCTGAGGATTATAGAGAAGACTAAATTAGAAAACATCTATGACAGAGCTTAAAACAATTCTTAGCATGTAGCATGTGCTCAATAAATGTTATTTTCTTGCCTTTTATTCCATGATATTGCCCATGGCAACATCCAGCAGTTCTTCTCAGAATTGATCCAGCCTACCTTCAGCAGATGTGGTGCCCCAGTACCCGAAGAACCCCCTTCCCTCCTCCTGTGAAGTTCTCCTCAAAGAGAGCTGGCTTTTGGAGCCATAAAGATGTAAGTTTGCATCCTAGCTCCTCCAATTCCAAGTTATGTGAACTTGGACAAATCTCTTAACCTTTCAGAGGCTCTGTTTCTTCATCTTTAAATAAAAATGTTACCTATGCCATAAGTTTGCTGTGCTGTGAAGATTAAATGAAAAGCATGTGGAGAACATGACCCATCACAAACAAACTGTAGCTTTTCAATTAATTACTAAGAACTCACTAGCGTTCCTTCACCTGCTCAGTCTAAGCTAAATATAAGAGGCAGAAAGGAAAAAAAAAAAAAAAAAAAAACCCCGTTCCCTGGCCTCCAGAAGCTCACAGGCAGGAACAAGATGCTTAGTAAACTAAGTGCCAAAGTATACTTGGGGAAGGGTCTGGAAACGCATTTTAGAGAGCTTTCCTCACAGTGCATTTAGGTCTAAAGGGGTGTCATTGTGCCATAAACCATGAAGGACAATACTCTTGGTTTCATAAAAGGTTTTGTTTCAACATAAAAAAAGCAAATAAATCTAAGCATTTTAACTGGGTCTAAAGATTACATCCAACTCTCTGCAATGATGGGATCCCCTCTTCAACATCCTCTAAAGGTGACAGAGTGCTCAACACCTTCAGTGACACCCAAGTCCTCAGTGATTGCTTCTGACTGCTGGAAAGCACAAGCTGACAGGGCACCACAGGGCAGCACTCTCCAGACTTCATTCACTCAAGTGGCTTCCTCATCCCCAAGGCAGATCTTTAAAGAGGAAGATTAAATTTCTTCAAAAGGTGAAATTAAAATGCAGAATTTGTAAAAAGAGAAGCGTGTATTGTCAACACCATGTACTCCTTCCCTCACACAATATTCCCTATATTTGGGTAGCATTTTACCATTCGCAACCCACATTTTTATTTAATATCTTATTTACAATCCTCAGAGAAAACTTATGAGGAAAGTACCTTCGTCATTTAAAAATCAATTTTTTTCACATTTTGTATTTTCTTTGAAATGGAATTGTGCTTTACAATCAATATTTCTTTTCTTTTCTGAAAAGTTGATATATCAATAAAATCTTTATTAAATTGCTGTACAATGCATGTATCTTAACATTAAAAAAACACACTTTTCTTCTTTTTTTAAGAGATATTGGAAGCTAAGACCCAGTTAAAGTGTTCAGCCCAAGAATCCAGAGCAAGTGAGTGAAAGGATCAGGATTGGAATTCCCAAACCTTGAATTCTAGGTAATGCTCTTTTTCATCATTCAGCTCTAGTCCAGACTTGGCAGGCAGGACTGCTCTTCTTAAAGGAAAATTAGAGCCCCACCAAGACATGTAACTGGAAAAACCACTCTGTCACCTATTAGCTAGTTCTAGTGCCTAAAATTTGGCATCTTTGGCTTTTCCTTTGGGCTATATAAGCAATCCCTGATCCAACAGCCACAGTATGTATGTCTGTATGTGTATACTAAAATTTTATGACCCACTTCATTCCACAAAGGATTTGAGGTGATGTAGGGAAATGTAAACCATAAAATTATTTTTTAAAAAACAACTCAATATAAAAATCAAGATGAAGAAAACAGCTCAAAGCTAGAGCCGGGAGAAATAGAGCACAATTGGATAGCCCAGAAGTTCCCATATGGAAGATACGGTTAAGTCATGAACTTGGCTTTGAGTTTTCTGGCAGCCATAGCAAAAGTAAAGACTCACATATTTTGTGTATAAAACTTACCTTAACTCATCTAAGGAAGCAACAAATTTTCCCCCAAATGAGCTTATGTGGGGTTCTATATAGGAAATTGATAGATGCCATGACTAGTGATTCAGTAAAATTCCTAAGAGCAAACACACTAACTTTTTTTATAAGGTTGTTTTTTGTGATATCCCTCAATAAAATGTTAAGACAGTAAAAGCCAACTGTATAGCAGACAAAATAGATCAAAACAATTTGGTCCAAGAGCATGATTTCCTGATGATAAATATTGATTCAGTAATAATTCCCACAATTTATAGAGGAATGGATGGACTGCACACCATCCCAAAGTATCATTTAGCAAAATAACTCATTTTGCTAATAACAGAGTCCAGGGAGCAGTTTCTGGCAATGGTCTAGAGCACACACGTCACGTGTTCTTGTCTGAGGGAAGATCCATACCCTCAAACAATTGTGGCCAAGCTCTAAAGACACTGACAGGCCTAAAATGTCTCACCTATCAGTGAACATTCCACATCCATGTGGAAAGCCTGTCAAAGGTGAGGGCAAATAGCAGGACCTAGAAGTCACATTTGGCTGCTAATGACCTGTAACATATTAGATATTAGTTTTTGAGCTTAATCAGTTCAGACTTGGGCCCTGAGAACCTAGGACACAGAAGAATAAATTTTGATAAAATTTGTGAGGGCGGTATAAGAAGGTCTTATTATTAGTGTCCTAAAGTGGGGATGGAGGGTTGAGATAAAGAAAAACACCGAAGAAGAGGAGAACATCATAACACAGGGAGAGGAGGAGGGACTTGGTGGTATAACGGGACGGAAGACACTTTATGGTTGCAAACAACAGTAATGGTCTTGCCCTGCTGCTTCACTGGATATTCTAACGCTTCCCACACAGGTACATGCAAGTGAAAACCTTCTGTCAAGTGTAAAAGTTTATTCAGGGCAGCCATTCTTTAATTTTAGCTCCTTCTCAGCTGTTTTATTTTGTTTTGTTTCTTTGATGTTCTTTTTTGCCTTTGAAATGACTTCTTACAGGACGGACTACATAGTTTGTAAGGCCCCAGTGCCAAAAAGAAAATATAGGCCTCTTGTTCAAAAACTATTAAGAATTTCCAGAGGAGAAGACTAGGGCATTAAACCAAGCACGGAGTTCTTCTAAATGCTGGGCTCTGTAAGACTACACAGGTTGTACACTCATGAAGCTACCCCTGGACTCCTGAATCAAATCAAATTAAATATTTATAGGCAGTTTTACATGAGTTATTGACTGGCCCTTCCCATTCTTTCTCTTTCCCTTTGCTATCTGCCTGTTGATTCTGATAGCAATATATGTTAGTAATGATGATGACTGTAGGAAGTAAGGATGGCAATGAGGATGAGGACGAGTATACTTTAAAAAGCCCTGGTCAGAGCGAGGCCCAGATTTGGAGGAATTGGGTTCAAGGGATAGAGGCCCGAAGAGGACTCCTGTGGCGTGGGGCAGTAACGATGCCACAAACATGTATGCTGTTTTCGTGACTCTGCCTAGAAGTGGTTAGTATACTAGGATGCCATGCTCGAAAACGAGAATCAGTGTTTCCTGAAACTAACTGCGAAGCTAACTGAGGAACCATCTAGGGAAATCCATCAAAAAACTGACAAATTAGAAAATTCTGTCTTGAGTTTTATCAAATCTTCAACTCTCTGCCCTTCCACTAGTCTAATTACTGTATGGTTTTTCTCTACCTCTAATACAGCCTCTGCCATTAAATCATTGCATGGGGCTTTGACCCTTTAAATCATTGATCCTGGGCTTCATTTAACTTTTATGAATCTCAACTCTCATATTTGTAAGACGGGAATATTATTTGCTGCACTATCAAAAGCCAATTGTGAGGATCAAACATGTTTTGTACACAGCATAAATTCAGACAATATTGCTATGGTGAAATAAAGCTGTGTCACTGACACTTCCTTGCGAGGTCTAGACCCTCTTCTTTTTCACTTGGAAGTCTGTTTTTAAAAGGTAGCTATTTACCCATTCAAGGAACTTTAGCCGTCAATAAGCAAGCAGAAGAAAATCGAGAGAAACTGAAGAGTAGAGAAGGAGCATGAAACCTCACACGTCTGGCCTGATTACACCAAATTCCACACGGCCCTGGAATTCAACACTACCAAAAATCTCAATTTCTCTCTGCTGTGGAACCAAACTGACAGAGGGCAGGCTCTGTGGCAGGCCCTGTGCTGCACACTGGAGGTACAGGGATGAATCAGACTCAATCTCTACTCTGGGGGCTCACAGTCCAAAACCAGCTCACTTAGCAGAGAAGTAGAAGGAGCAGGTCAGATTGGGATGGGGTGGTAGGGAATTGTACCACTGAATCTTTTAATCAAGTTCCTCAGCATCCACAGAGCATATATGTATACATGTGTGTGGTTGTGTTCCCACATACAAACGCATACTTGTATGAGTGCCTATACCGGTATCTGTAATCTCTAAGAGAAAGTAGAGGAAAAGTTATGAAAAGGAAAACAAACCAGTCAGATGATGCCAAATATGCTAACTACAGCAAAATAAGGAAGGCTCTAAGATTCATTATTGACTCCTTTCATTCACTCATTTATTCACTCAACCAACCAGAATTTACCAGGCACCAGCTATATGCAAGCCTCTGGGAGTTAGAGGCATATGAAAATGAAGAGTTAGGCACAAGTCCTGCCTTCAATACTGGAATCATTTAAGTTTCTTTCTTGCTGAAACTTACTGTAACTGCCTCAAAATTAAAGACTTTGTCTATTCTACATATTCCAATAGAAAATATTTGTGGAACTGAACTGAGGGTGAAGAAATAGAAATTTTCTTTTGTATGTCATAGAATGCTCTGTTTGACATGCCATTCTTAAAAAGAGAAAGGGTTACAACTGCAAATACATATGCTATTTAACTTGCTCCCCTGGTTTGCTAGAACAAAATACTAAAGAACTAGGCAGAGAAGCCAGAGAAGGCTTCCAGTCAGGCAGATTAATCATGGACTTCCAGCAGTCCTGAGGGGACTGCTTCAGGCTGACTCCACTTACCTTAATGAGGATAGGATGTCCTGGTGGGGTGAAATTAGAGAAGCTGCCAAATTGGCTTTGGTATATCATGTTCATCTTGGCACAGATAACAGAATTTGGTTAATTGGGAGGTCATTTTCAGTAAGCAAACCCTGGTGTTGGCCATCTATGACAAAAAAACTAGATTCCCATGGATTATGGCATGAGCTCAGACAAATGCTTCATCTCTTTGGGGCTACAAGGGCTAGTGACCATCAAGAATCATATTTGATTCTCCTACAGCTTGCTGCTAGCCAACCCAGAGCCAATGGTTTCTGAGAAATAGTGATGAAAGGCTCAGTGCAAAAAGACCAATCACCTTAAGAACCGGATCCTTAAGAAATGGGCATTTACTGAGTACTCGCTAAGTGCCAGGCACTATATTGAGTGTTTTTTGTTCTCTCTCTTTAATTCCCGAGATAACTTTAACTGCATTTAGAGATAAGAAAACCAAGGCTTAGAAAGATTAAGCAACTCATCTGTCATAGCTAGAAAGTAGGAGAGCTAGAAATGAATCCCAGGTCCATCTGTTAACAAAGTCCATACTCTTTCCTTTTCAGAACCTTCAGGCAATGCAAGAGTAGGCAAAAGCAGTCTGTTAACACCAAACATTTTATATTCATTCACATTTCCAGCCTTAATACATAGTGAAATCAGATGCAAAACCCCCCAAAATCCTGACAAATCAGAGCATATTTAATATTTAACTTGAATAAACTTTCTGATAATGAAAGGATTAAGGTGCACAAAGATATTAATATTTAGGGAAATTAGACAAAATTGCTTTATCTGTTGCAAACTCTGTTGAATATTTAATGATCTGATCTATAATTATGCCCACTGGAACTGCTATGGAAAGCAGAAGGAGTCTCTTCCCACATTATGTTACATCTCTGGAGGTGGCTTGAACCATAACCATGTGTTAGTACCAATGAAATCACCATCTCTTTCCTTGATATCTCTCCTGAGCTCCAGATTTACATGTCCAACTGCCAGCTGGACTCTTCTACCTGGATGTCCCAAAGGCTCTTGCGCAAAAATGGACATGTTATTGCTTTCCCTCACCTCAAACCTGTTTCTTTTCTAGTATTACTTATCCTTTTACCTGTCTCTGGGAATAGCACCATCTTCTACTTTATCACCTAAACAAACACCTAAAAGTCTTCCCAAACATTGCACTTTTTTCTCAGTCACTTAGTCCTTCCTTAAATTCAAATTTCTATCTTTGAAATGCATATATCGCCTTTATAGTACTCATCAAATTTTGGTAATTATACGTTTGCTTTTGAGGTTTTTAAAAATTTGTTTTCATGATTATTCAAATAATATTTGTTCCCCCTGTTGGGGTAAATTTCATAATAGCATGAGCAGTATCTCTTTTTTCTCACTATTTTATCCTCTGCACCAATAGTAGCGCTTCATACATAGTAAGCATACAATAAATACATATAGGAAAGATGAATAAATCTATTTCCTCCTCAACGCCCCTGCTACCACACTCCTGGTTCACATCCTTATCATTTTTCATCTTGGTTATAGAAACAATCTCCTAATTGGTCCCTGGCCCATCGAAAAAGTCATCCTCCATTTTGCCAAAGTGAACCTCATCAGGTGCACATCTGATCACTCATAGTGTCCCTTTTTTTCCCAAGTGAAAGCCAATTCAACCAAACAGCTTACACGTTGGTGCAGCCTCACCTTATAATTGCAAGCACTCTGTATCATAAAGTAGGAAACCTGATGCCTGATGTCCAGTTGACCTGCTAAGCTTATTTAGCAAATTCTGAAACTTCTGAAGTCACAAATCCTCTTAAGAATAAATTGAAAGATATGGTTTGTGTCGAAATATGCACAAAAATTTAAATATAATTCAGTATCTTCCTGGATACGAAGGTGGGTTCTGATCCAATGATAAGACCCCTGATTTAGCTGTGTGACCCTGAACAATAACCTAACATTCAGGGCTGCAGTGACCTCTTCTCCAACCTTCAGCCAAGGATGCCTTTACTACGCTGGTGTCAGTCGCCTGGAGCTCATGATCAGTTGAAAGCCTCCTCTCTTCTGCAATCTATGTTGGTGTAGATTAACTGCTCCCTGCTCTTTTCTCCCCTTCTCCTACTCTAATGCTCAAGAAGAACATGAGGCCCCCAAATTCAAAGTGACTTATCTCTCCTGTGATGACCATGGCATCTTCTCATGTGGGCTTTCATACTTACTACCTTGTATGAGAACAGAGGGACATGTACTAGGCCTTACTCCCTTAACGGTCTGAAAATTTCATAAGCATAAAGGAAATGTCATTTAATTTTATGTTTATAAAATGCCCAGCACAGAAGAGGTATTCAGTAAATTTTTCTTGAAGTCCTACAATAAATATTTAGTGAACACCTATTATGTGCCAGGCACTGTTCTAGGTACTCGGGATATATCAATAAACAAAACAAAGAACACTACCTTTGTGAAACTTACATTCTAGCAGGAAAAGACAGGCAACAAACAACAAACATAATTTTAAAAAGTAAATTAACATAGGTCTGTTAGAACATGATAAGGACTATGAACAACAACAATAAAACAACCAAAAAAGTAGAGCAGGGTAAGAGGGAATAAGAGTGCTGGGGTGGGAGTGCTTTCAGGTTTTAAATAAGATGACCAGTGTAGATGCCACTGAGAGAAATCTGAACAAAGACTTGAAGGAGGTAAGGGAGTGGCAATATGAATACCAGGAGTAGGAGCTTTCCAGGCAAAGGGAAGAACCAGTACAAAAGCCCTAAGGCAAGAGTGTGTCTAGCACGTCTGAGGAATAGCAAGGAGGCCGGACCACTGTGAGCTAGGGGGAAAGGATGAGAAATGAGGTGAGTAGAGGTCTGACATGATCTAATTGGTGTTTTGAAAAGATCACACCAGAGGCTTTGTGGAGAATAGACTTTAGGGTGCAAGGGTAAAATCAGGGGGCCAGGAGGAGGTCATTGCAGTAATTCAGAAGAAAGATGGTGGCTCAGGCCAGTTCAACAAAATTCACAGGGCATCTACTGTGTTTCTGGCTCTCTGAGGGTGTAAAGAAGATGATATTGTCTCCACCTCGAGAAGCTCACAGTCAACAATCTGTTCTTAACCTAATTTTCCAGCCTCATTATCTACCACAGGACCTAAGCTCCACTCATCTTTCCCATTCCGAGCACACAGTATTCCAGCTAGCCCCAACTGCTCCTTACTTCCCAAGCACACCAGCTTTTCTCATGCGTTCCTGGTACCCTTCCTCTTGCCCAGACACCCATTTACCCAGCTTGCTAAGTTCACAATTTCAACTTCTTCAAGACTCAAACCAAATGGCACCTTTTCAGAGAAGTTTTCCCTAGCATCCTGTGCACACTGCTTATCCAGGTATATTATAAACAGATTCCTCTTCAGCTGTAAATCATAGGTACTATGACTTATTCAATGCCTACAATATTTAGCAAAACTCTTTGCCTTCATTGTCTTTTTACTAAACACAGGGAAGAAGTTAGGAAGGGAGAACAGAAAAGAAAGGGAGAGAGGAAGGAAAGAACTAACACAAGCCACTTTTGAAAGGTTGCCAGTCTGGTCTGGAAACACCTCTTGCACATGGTCTTTTTTAAACAGACAACTGAGAGCAAGCAGAGTAAGAACCACTCAGGTTCCAGGCACACTTCTCAGCAAATATTCAGCTCCAGAAACAGCCTTGGAAACTGGGGTGGATGACATGGTCAGTGGGAGTCAGACATCTAAAAAGGTCCTCTAATCAGAACAAGCATCTGGGTTCCTTGATCAAATTCAAAAAAGGGCCTGTCAGTATTTGGGTCCCGACCCTTGGAGACTGTTCGAGCTGTAATGTGGACACAAATGTGCTGAGCAGGATAGAGTGAGCAACCAGCTCTGCTGGGGAGTGTCTCACCACTGCCTGGGGCTGGCACCCATGGCACTAGGCCAGGGAAGACTAGGGATGAGGAGAGGCTGAGAAGCTCTGGAAAACCAGCTGGGCTTGCTCATGGTAAAGAGTAAAGTCTAAGCTACAGGGGAGTGGGTAGGGAAAGAGGATGCCAGTTGCCGTAGCAGGTGACTCACCCCACCTTATCCTACTTAACCTCATAACTACAGTAAAAAGTAGGCATAATCATCTTTTATAGACACAGAAATTGAGGTCTACGAACATTAAGCAACTTGTCCAGAGCCATACGGACACCAGGTAGAGCCTATATTCTCACCTGGGTCTTTCTTCAGATTTCCTTCTATCCATGTGGCTGCTCAGCTTTTATCATTTGTTCCTTAAGCATTAGGACCGGGTAATCTTTAAGGTCTCTTCAAACTCTGAAATTCTATGCTATCTAGTAAGAATTTCAAAGATGCTATTTTCTTCTCCCCTTTCCATACCCCTCCAACATCCTCTACACACACCTACCTGCCCTCTCAAGAAGCAGAGTGTAAAGAATCTTTTTATACTATCAAGTGTGGAAAGAGAAGTTTGACAAAGGGTTGAGCCTCTAGGGAGTTTATCACTGTTGATTCACTCAGAACTATATATCACCCCCCCACTTCTTTGTTTTTGTCAGGAAAACCTACCCTCCACCCAGCAAAAGACAGTTGCCTTAATCTTCTACTATTCACTCTTTTTAAACTCTATCTTGTGGTTTCAGTTGTACTAAAGAACTCTATTCAGCATGTAATTGGAGAAAATATAATGGAAATATTGAAATAAAAATAATATTCTCCCTAATATATTCATTTTAATTGTTTCTTTTCTTCTCACCAGAGTGAGTGGGAGGTAATCCCTTCTATTTCAGTTACATCTTCTTTAAACGACTGGGGTTTTATAATGTGCTATTTTATGAGCAGAGATTTTTCTGCTTTCTTTTTTTTCTAACTCCCTTATATTAAACCACATCTGGCTTCAAGTAAAATCATTTTATTGTTTCTGATATACTTGATCATAAGCCAAAGAACAATAAGTATTCTGCTTATGATCCAAGTATCCTTATTAAGTTCTTATATCAAATAAGGATTTCTGGAATGGGTTGAAAATACAGACCTGAGAACAAAAGCAAACTTTCATGGATAGGCATTAAGCTCTAGAAATAATGTAGGGTTTTTATGAAAAAAAAAGAGCAAATTGAACCAATAATTCTTATAGCTACAATATTTTGGGGCATTACATAGCTTTAATTCTCACAACAACATTGTAAAATGGATATTATTAGCTCTGTTTTATATAAGAGGAAACAGAGTCTCAGAAAGGTTACATAAATTACTTAATCACCAAACAAAGTAAGTAGTAGAACCTGGCTCTTAAAAGTTGGTTCCAGAGAGAGGGATCAAGAAGAAAAGGGGCATTGCTAGGGAAGGAGCTTGTCTTCTTCCAAACCCTCCATAATAATTAAGCTCAATAACTACTTTAAGAGACTATTGGCAACCTGAACTCTAAGCCTGGATCCCATTCCATATCACTTTGCCTTGTAGTTACTATAAAGGACAGGAGATATTGTCCATTCCAAAATTTGGAAGCCCTGGGATCCACCAGCACATCTGCCTAGTTGGTGGCTGCCAGGCTATAGGGTTGGATGGAGGTTGCCACCAAGCAAGATCTGTCTCAGAAAGGCCAGCAAGAATCCTTCTCTGGGAGGCATAGAAAATGCAGTACCTAAACAGTATCACCAGTCCTGACTCTAACGCAAAAGAGGCACACGTGTGCAGGTACACACACACAACATATGTACACATTATTCACCCACCCACACACACAAAACCACACATACCACGTATACCACACACACAAAAATCCAGACATAGCACATAAAACACACATACGTACATACACACTACATGAGAGAACAAAAATTGGAATCAAAAAGGGAATTTATATACTGCTGGTGGGAATGTAAAATGATATAGTCACTCTGGAAAGCAGTCTGGCAGTTTCTCAAAAGCTTAAACAGTTAGCATACAGCACAGCAACTCCACTCCTACTTATACACCCAAGAGAAATGAAAAGATTTGTCCACATAAAATCTTGTCACAAATGTTCATAGCAGCATTTTTTATAATAGCTAAAAAGTGGAAATAACTCAAATATTCATCAACCAATGAATGACTAAAATACGGTATATACATATAATGGAATACAATTTGGCCCTAAAAGGAAATTAAGTATGGACACATGCTACGATGTGGATGAACCTTGACAACATTGAAAGAAGCCAATCACAAAAACCACATATTATACGACTACATTTATATGAAATGTTCAGAATAGATAATCCTATAGAGATGGAATGTAGATTAGTGGTTGCTTAGGGCTGAGGGCTGAGGAAAGAAAAGTGGCTGCTAACGGGTACAGGTTTTTATTTAGTAGAGTGATGAACATGTTCTAAGATTGATCACAGTGATGGCTGCATAACTCTAAATATATTAAAAACCATTGAATTGTATACTTTAGATAACTGAATGGTATGTGAATTATATCTTAATAAAGCTATCGTTAAAGTAAAAGAGAGATCTGATCAGACCCAGATCTAGCTGGCACAAAAATATAAATCCTAAATTCAAAGACCTGCCCAACACTTGTAATTTGAGCAACATTTGACTCAAGAAGAATATGATTTGCATGAAAGGACTACAGGAAATCAGAGGGCACTACCATAATAATTTTTGTTTTTTAATTACAAATAAATGTTAAATTATAAAAGCAGTGATATTTATTTTTAAACATCTGCAAAATAACAGAAAAGGACACAAAAAAGAAAGAAAATACCCAATATATCCAGATAAATCACTATGAATATTTTAGTTTGTGTCCTTTATACACATATATATTTAGCTTTGTTTTTATATTTTTTTACAACATGATTTTTAACTACTTCATCCCATGATATACCAACTATATTTAACCAATCTCTACTGATGAGTATTTAGTAATTTATAATTTTTCCCAGTTATAATGAACACTGCCATGAACATCCTTAAAAACAAATTTTGGGGCATATCTCTGACTACATCTTTTGTTATCAGGAATTTGAATCCCTAAATACAGCAGAATAGCAGTTAAAT